>NC_134235.1:108626383-109251383 GCF_965152275.1 Natator depressus
AGCTCACAACTGCTCTTCAATTCTTTGACTGCTAAAACAAAAACCTTGGATATACTAGTGGTGCCCCTTATCAACTGCTGTTAGTTTTTGGTCTTTGTTTACCTAGCTTAAAATTTTTACCATTTGACACCGTCCCACCCCACCCAACAAACAAAACACAAACTTTCTTGTACCTCACATAGTTACAATTGCGTTCTGACAACTGACACCCCGTTGGGATGTTCCTCTCTTTCTTCATAACCCACTAATGCAGATACATTTTGTCTTCTTCTGGATTATTTTGGTCTGAAAATAGCAAACAATGGGTATGTCTACACTGGAAACTTCAAAGCGCTGCTGCAGGAACACTCCCGTGACAGAACTTTGAAGTGTGAGTGTGGTCGCGCGTGAGTGCTGGGAGAGAGCTCTCCCAGTGCTCCTGGTAATCCACTTCTACGAGGGGATTAGCTCCAAGCGCTCGGAGCCTGTCTACACTAACAGTTTCAACCGCTCAGACTTGCTGCACTCAGGGGGGTGATTTTTCACACCCTTGAGCCAGCAAATTAGAGCGCTATAAAATGTAAATGAAGACATACCCAATGTCAGAAAGCTTTTAAACCCCTGTAAATTGTGGCCACACTGCCCCTTTAAAATAAAAAAAAAATACAGTTCACTCCTTTTATAAGAATCACATTTGTCCTAGATTATTTGATTCTTATAAGTGGCTGATTCTTACAAGTGCAGCATAGGTTACTATAGGAATGATTTTGTCCCAGTGGTTTTGATCACTATAGGCGGTTGATTCTTACAATCAGTGATTCTTATAAATGGAGTGGACTGCACAAAGTGTATGTATGAAGGGCACAGTATGGAGAGATAGTCTATACCTCTTTCCTTCACTGCCATGACCCAGAGAAAAACCTGAGAGAGCTGCCTCAAATTCCTGTACATTGAAGAGGACTATTAGTGCCCAGTCAACCAATTCAATCATCAAGTATCTGGGGCCATCAATATAAAAGTGTGCAGTGATGCTCATAGTCAATGGTAAGCACCCAAAGTAGTACATCAAAAGCTTATCAGAGGCTTTAGTGCAAAAGCAATGTACAAAGCTTGGTCCCGGGCCCTGCTAGGAATGCACAGGGCACATTCAGCATAGTCTTCTCAGCATCAAGATGGTCTCCAAAGGAGACCTGTCAATATAATAAAGCAGAGTCCTAGATATACCTATTGTGTGTATAATTTATTTTCTCCCAATACCAAATGTGGTTTTGGGAAGACAAGTAGGTTAATGGTTTGGTTCAGATGAATTACTGGAACCATTTTGGGGATGAATTTTGGGTGCAGTCTTGGCACCACCTTGGTCCTATGGATTGTTGATTATGGAGGTTTGGCCAAAAGCACCTGAAGCTCACTCACTCATTCTTCCGGCTGAAGCGACCATGACTAGTGGCTTGTCAACACAGAGCACAGCAAGCAGGGTGTGACTCTACAGCCACTAGCTTGCCGTACACTAATTGCCTGTGTGGACCCTACTACCATGCGCTAGAAGTTCCACAGCACACTTTGACATACTTGCAGTACAGAACTTTTAGTGTGCAGCAGCATGTCCACATGGCCAGTTTGTGCACCACAAGCTAGTGTGCTGTAGATTCACACCCTTGCTTGTCACGCACTAATTCTCTGTGTAGAAAAGCTCTAGGAAGTGTGTCTTCAGAGTGAAGTGGTTCAAGGAGGTTTCTGAAAGAGGGGCTTGATGAATCTCAGAAGGACTCTATTGAGGTTCATGGCAGGAAGAGACTTGTGGGTAAATATGTAGGAGCCCTTTAAGAAACATCTATACCATACAGTGAGAGAAGACTGAGCAGGACTACAAAGGCAGGTAACTAGGTGAAATTGCTGGAGACATTTTGATTTAGACCTGAGCAAAAAAACTGGCCTGTTTGAAGTGCTGTAATTTGTCCAGAATCTTTGATATCGAGGCTTGGACTGGACCACAGCCCTTAGTGGGCTGCCCATATTGAAAGCTACTTACACTCTGTAAAGAAAGAGTGCATTCTCTGGTAGATAATTTCCTGCTTTGTATCAGGATTTTCTAGAGCTGTACGGAGCAGTTCTTGTCCATTGCACTTAGCCACCCAACAGCTACACTAAAAGGTGGAGTGACTTTGGATCTGCATGGAGTATCTGGTAGTGATGCTGAGATCACATCCAATCAGACTGGGAACTGGATGGGGGGCTAAATAGACCTCTATAGTACATCCATCAGCCACAGTGCTCTCTGCCACTACAAAGCTACCAGAATGACCATGGCTTTGTCTCTATTTTGGAAATCATCCTGGGAAACGGGAATTGGCGGGAAGGCATACAGCAAACTTTTGTTCCGTTGTAGGAAGAAAGCATTTGGTAGCAACCGTGGACTCAGACCTCCTCTGGAACAAAAGTTTGACATTTTTGGATTGTCCTCAATGCCAAATAAGTCTACTGAGGGGGATTCACACTGATGGAATGTGACTTTCACGATGGATCTGTGCAAGGACCATTTGTGACTGGTCATTGACTGTCTGCTCAGGAAGTCTGCTAAATTGTTGCTTACTCCAGTGATGTGAAGGGCCATCAATGTCACCCCATTCTGATGGCACCAAATTCCAGAATGGTTCCCAGGCAGAGGGGCAAGGAACAGACGTTCCCTTTCTTATGTAGCGCATGACTGTCGTGTAGTCCAGGAACATCTACATTATCAAGTTTTGGAGAACAGGTAGGAACAACATACTGGTAACTCTGATAGCTACAAGCTCTTGGACATTAATTTGTAGCTTCACGTAGCTTGGAGACCAGGTTCCTTGGATCTGTAGATAGTCCAAGTGATCTCCCCAACTTGTCCCTGACACATCTATGATTAGTGTCTTTGTCAGGAAGGGAAGTGAAAAAAGGGAATGCCTTTATGCATGGTTGGGGGTTCTAACCACCAAATCAGTTCAGCAGTGATGTGACTTGGTACTAGGATCTTCTGTCTACTGGGTGTTTACCGGAGAATTGATTCTGAGCCAAAGTTGAAGGGACCACAGATAAAGTCTAGCAAGTGACATCATGTATGTATATACCAACACATTAGGTCATGCTAGACTGCAAAGTATGTTCATACCATTATAGGTAGCTCTGATGTCAACTGAAGTAAGAGTCCTTGTACCTGGAATCTGTTGTTAGGAAAATATGCTCTTTTTGATTTGGAGTCAATCCAAATTCTTCTGAACTTCACCATCTGAAATGGGGTGAGTACATTTTTATAGTTCACTGAGAGGGCTAGTCAGGTAAACAGAAACAGAGTGCTGCCCTAGCTCACCGATATCTCCATTGTGACCTGTCTCCGATCAGCCAGTCACTCAAGCAGAGGTAGATGTGAATGCTTTATCTCCTCAGGTGCAGTATTATCCTGTGTGGCTTTTCATGGAGACCCTCAGTGCCATGGAGAATCCGAATGGCAACACCTTGTACTGAAAGTGATTGGATCCCACCACAAATTGCAAATACTTCCCATGGGCTATGTGGACCACTATATGAAAATATGCATCCTGGAACTCGAGAGCCACAAACCAGTCTTGAGCCTGAAGAGATGGAATGATGGAGACAAGAGCTGCCATCCTGAATCTGAAGGGTCATATATTTGTTTAGTCTCCTCTGGTCTAGGATAGGAAGAAGACCCCCTTTTTTCTTTGGGATAAGGAAGTACCATGAGAAGAAATCTCTTCACCTGTACTCCTGTGGAACCCTTTACAACTCTTAGATGAAACAATGAAGCCACTTCTTTTCGTAACAGACTTTTGTGTAAGAAGAGTACCTGAACAGGGACAAGGAAGGGATAATGATAGGTGATTATATCCAACATCCATTTGTCCAAGGTGATAACAGATTACATCCAACAGAACAGGACATGGTGGCTTTCAATGGTAAGTGCTGGCTCCTGATTGGCTCGGATGTGGCTCCTGCAATTCCTGTCAAATCTGCCATCTGGCTGATGGGGCAGTGTTTGTGACAGAGGAGGTGGATGAAAGACATCTCCTCTGATACTATGACATTGTTGGTAAGCCAGTTGTTCGCCCTGGGAGTAATGATGTACCCATTAGCTCTGTTGGGGCTGATATTTATAGCACTTCTTGTAGGAGGACAGAGTATAGATTCCTAGGGATCTCAGGGTGGCCCTCAAGTCCTTTATGGAATAGAGTGCTTCATCAACCCTTGAGCTGAATAGCTCCAACCCCTTGAATGGGAGGTACATTGTGCCTCCCTTGGTTTCCTCAAAGTATCCCTCAATTTTGATGCGGTTTTCTTCCCTGCCTTCCTCTCTCATTGGACTCCACTGGTGTCTGCGTAAAGGAACACTTGCTAAAGAAGACTCCTGGGGTTCCTTGGAGGTTGATGTTGATGTCTCCTCCAAGTCTGAAATGATGCACATTGATTGCTCGAGCCGGTGTAGTTTGATCTGTATGTCCCATGCCTTGAGAGTTCTCGATGAGACGGTTTATGCATCTCAGACTTATCATGGAAATTACTTTCCCTGGACAGAAAAAGCATCAAGTATGCCCCTTGACCAGGGGGATGAGCATGTTGCATGTCAGGCAGGCCTTAAACCTGGAAGGCAAGGGGGGGGGAAGAAGGTGGAAGGGAGTCTTTCCTGTTGTCTCTTGCCCCCCCCACCCTTTTTTTTGAATGCCCAAATTAAAAAATTGGCACAAATAAGTCGGTGAAGAAAGATTTCTTGGGGGGAAAAAAAAAAAAAAAAAAAAACCTAGTGTGGAAAGTAAGTCTGAAGCTCAAGAAAAATATCAGTTGAACACCTGCCAGGTTGCATATCAATTCAATAAGAGGAAACTGAGAGAAGGCTGCAGCCGCTCCATCCTTTATGCCCTCACATAAGAGGGCACAAGAAGGTACAGAACACATTCATAGTCCAACAGACACTTACCCAAAACAAATCCAGTTTTGCACACTAGGCACACATCCACCTATTGTGGGATCGACACTGGCACATATTCGAAGAAAAATATTTCATCCCTGGTTATATTTGAGTTAGTTCAGGGTTTATTTCACTGCTGAAAAATATCATTTACATCATTTATATACCACCACTTTCAAAATATAAAAAGTTTGTTTTACAAACTGATCGTCAAAGTAACTCTGTTTTACAGATGGGAAAGCAAAGTAGTAAAGTGATGTATCCAGGGCTGCACAGCAAGTCACTGGAAAAAAGCTGAGAACCTTCTGGAACTCAGAATTCTTTCCTCCATGGCATTCAGTTTTATATGGGCATGTTAGCATTGGTTTGAAAATAAATTCTTACCCCTTGCCTAGAACAAACTATATACTGATGAAAATCATTACACAAAGGATAAAAAGTACAATACCACTCGTACTGCTTGTATGCCTCAAAATAAAATGAGGGAATAATACATATACTGATATAGACAGCAAGATTACATAAAGTTTGCCAAAAGGCATTTACAGCTGTTGAAGACATAACAGAAGCTGATCTTGCCTGGTTTCCATAGCATGAATGAGGGTTCACAGAAACAGGGATAAAGACACTTTTTGCTATTTCAATGACCAAATCAAAATTAATCTAGCTGTACTAGCTATTCAAGTAAAAGTTTGTTTTTCCTTATCTACAGTAAACATTAACTAAGAAAAATATTTAAGAATCATGCCTCTTTGTATCAAAATGAAAAATTATTCAAAGTTCATTTGTTGTGCCTGCATCTGACTTTTCATTAGGTCCATATGGCAAACTAGTCTGAAGAGTAATGTAATAAATGCAACTGCAAATATGAATGTCTCTCAATTCAGTCAGTTAAATCATTTGCACTCTATGCACCTGAAAGCACCAGAGACCTCCAGAGACCACATGGCCAAGCTAAGCAAGCAGCTACAGGCAACTCTTGAGTTTCACAGACTGACTCAAGAAGTCACTAAGGCAGGGGTCCCCAATGCAATGGCGCCCGCCAGGCAGTTGTGTGCGCCCGCAGGACACCGCGCCACCGAAGAACCGCCTGCCAAAATGACACCGAGACGCATTGCCGTTTCTCGGCGGCATTTCGGTGGGGACACTTCTTGCCGCTGCCACTTCTCGGAGGCATTTCGGCGGTGGGGTGTCTGGCGCCTACCACGGTCGTCTGGGAATAGGAATATGCTTTTCCCACAGAAAGGCTGGGGACCACTGCACTAAGGTATCAACACAAATAAGGAGGATTGCGTTTTTCAGCCTATAAAGGAACACTTAGTATCATAAAACTAACTGCACTACCTTGGAACAGAATCAACTTTGCATTGTCTGGCTATCTACTCAGTCTGTGCTTAAAGCTGTCAAACCAATTAAAAGAATTGTACTACAGAGCTGCAGAAACAGGTGACACTGCATCTGATGAAGTGGGTTTTAGCCCACAAAAGCTTATGCCCAAATAAACTGGTTAGTCTCTAAGGTGCCACAAGTACTCCTCGTTGTTTTTGCTGATACAGACTAACACGGCTACCACTCTGAAACCTTCACATAATCTGTCATTTACTGTCTGGTATGTTAACTTGATTGTTTTTTTTTTTAGCATTATATAATAATAAAATAAGCTAATGAACCAAACAGGCAAATACAGTAAATTCTGTAGAAATTTTCAGCTATATTTTAAATTGCACAAGCTAACATGCATGAATCAAACTTCACTAACCTTTGTAATATACATGAGATGAAAAATCTCAACTCACACTTGTGTTTTACCTAGATCAAAAGGGTACAGCTAACTTTTAAACTGACCTCACATTTAAAATTCTTAAGTAGCAAATTATAAATTTAAATATAAGGTTTATTAAAACCATGAACACCAAAATCCTCTGCCAACCCACTACCATGGCAAAGCACTGTCACACTACATGAAATTCCCAACCCCTTTGTATTATGTTGGACTGACATATAGTACATTCTTGCTTTAAAACAAACCCAAATGGGAGTAAGGAAGAAAAAATAAGCTGTCTAAAAAACCCACATATTCTTCTCTCTGAGATAGTGTAATACAGTGCAAACTATCAGACTTCTGCATAGCTGTTTCTAGATAGTGCCCATGGCACATGTCAAAAACCAATACAAGCTGAAAAAGACATAATAACTACCCTATGACCTGATGTCTTTCACTTCTAGATAATCCTTCAGGAGAGAGTTAGACTAGGTATGGGATCTTTGAAATTTAGCATTTCCCTCATAATACCCATAGAAGAAAGTCCCATCTGTATTTCTATAGCATTTACTACCATCCTAAAGATGTCAGTAGCAGAAACAGATAGTGACAGCGTAACAAAACACTGTTTGTGACATAAGATGAACATTATCCAATGTAAAATATTGAGAAAAATCGCAGCAACTTTAAAGTGTGGAATTAAAAAGAGAAGTTACCTTTGAAGGTTTCAAGTTCTGTCCTGTAGAAGAGAGAAAGCAGAATAGAACGTCTCAGATTAAAAACAGATATGTTGCATAAATTCAAACTGCAACTGGGATTATCTATGATGATTTGCAATGGTTTAAAATGTATGAAAAGGTGAACTGAAGGATTTGATTATTGTGACATTTTTAGAAACTTGGTTAATGGAAACTTCTAGCTGCATGTACGGAGCTTGAAGAATTGCTTTCCTGGAGCAAGTAACTGATATCAACTTCTTTAGAATTGAGCTACCACATATTTCAAATATATATTACATATTTATATCTATTCTCACTGTTTCTAGATCACCTGGTTGCAAAGATAACATGAATATGAACTGAGTATAATCAATTAATAAATGAAGGCTTTTTAAATCCACTGACAGACACTAAGACATCCCTGCTGCCTCTCAGAGCTTTGTCAAGCTGTAGCAGAGTGAAAACTGACCACTGTCTTGTCAGTTTTCAGGACTGACATTCAAAACCCTATGGTTAGCAGTGAAAGACAAAAATCTGGTAAATTTTACTGTGCTACTTGAGAAAACTCCAGATGTAGCACAGCTCGATTTTGGAGTTATTTACCAGAGGAGGAGGATTCATATATGTGGAAGGAATAGTGACCCCACAAAACTGCATCCTGAAGGAAGGAAGACAGGTAGAGCAGCAGACACACCCACTCATCCCTTCACACACATGCACTTTCCTTTCTGCCTGAAGGCATTACAGTGAGGTGAGCAAGAAACATTTTTTCTTTCTTCTAGCACCTAGGGGAGAATTAAAGGGGTTGTGTCTTGGAATTATTATTTATGCAGGGTATTACAACACTAATTTAACCATAAATTCCTTTATTACATTCAAAGGCCAAATGGTATTTATACAATTGTTCTAAACATTCCTAAAAAAATCTAAATAATAAGCAATTTACTACATCCAAACAGTAACAAAACATTTTTTAAGCATTTGATCAAGATACTTACATATGGGCTAAGCCCCAGGGTGCTGAGACTCATATTAGTCGGCTCCAACATGGTCAGGCATATATTAGCAATGAATCCTTTAAGAGTTTACTTTCTTATACCCTTTAACAAACAAGTGATGTCACTGCCAATTACTGACTTCAGCTAAAAACCAATTTGAAACAGTTCATGCTCATTTCCAGTCTCAATCCAGGTAAGATTTATAATCTCCTTTCTCCCCACGGCCATTTCTCCTTATCTTTTCCACTCCTTCTTGCTGACCAATATTTTCTCCTTTGCACCTTGGTTCACATAGGCCCTAATTTTTGAGATAACATTGCTATGTGGGATGGGAAGAGCCATAATGGCTCACTTTAAGACAGATTCTCTTTGTCACAATGAAAGCCCTCTGCAGTTACCCCTATTGGTCAGAGGCCTTCCTTTTAGAAACTTCCTTTTATTTCATTACTTATTCTTTGAACCAGACATCCACCCTCCTTCATTCCTTCCAGCCTTACAAAGTCATTACTTTCAGGGCCTTTCTTTACAATGCATTTCTTTAACCAAACTTAAGACAACTTTAATTCTCTAATTTTATATTTACTCTACAGAGTGAGTACTCAATTTGTCCATATCCAGCTCCACGTAATAGGTATATGATAAATTTGGAGACCGAAGCCAAGTCACAGTAGTAAGCTTATGTGGGGAAGGGGAAAGTTGAAGTTGTCACATGTGGTTTGTTATATCAAAGTTCTTTTCTGTGGCCAGTCACTTTTATTGTTCACCTATTTTTGCAGTTTAAGCCAAGATTCTGTTAAGACACTTGTAGATTATTATTTTTTAAATATTGGGCAATGTATAAGGCCCTACTTAATTTGTGATACTGCAGAAATTGTGGATCCCGCAACATTTGGCTTCCACCACAATTTTGATTAGCTTCCTTTGCACAGTCCATAATTTTGCATACATTTTGAGGTTCGCAACACACACATTCTCCCCCCCCCCCCCAATTAGTAGAGTAGAACCTTATTTATATGAGCGGATAGCAGCTTCAGCTCCTGCTGTCAGCCCCGCACACGGCAGGGCTCCCGCTGTCAGCCTCATGCATTAATGATTTTAAAACAGTTGCAGCAAAATGTCTGGTTATCAAAAAAATTAGCAGGCATAACACAATACTTGAGTGTTTATATTGTTCCAGCAAATTTTTCTTAAAAACAAATTCCGCCATTAATAAAGGTCCATTATTACTTTTCTGCAATTTTCCACCTCTTGTCCGCAACTCAGCCGCAATTAGACAATCATCCTGCAATTCAAGTAGAGCCTTAGCCATGTACTTATTCTTATTTAACTCTATAGTTCGACACTTTTCCAGAATTTACAGTTGTGATCTCAATTTCAACTCTAGTTCATCGATAACTTCTATTGTATCCGTCACAGGATGCAGAAAAGAGAGCATTTGATTCTTTATCCATCCCTCACGATAACTAATTAACTCAAATACCTACCTGTAAGATATGACACATTGAGAGATGGAGGTTTGCTTTAATCTCAAGGTCTCTTTCCCCTTGGATGGATTCCTGAAGTACAGCTCATCTTGCCTGTCTAGGGAAACCTGGAAGGTGGCAGTAGCGTAAGCTTGACATACTCCTGATTACGGCTGTGAGTCTGTCACAGAGGTCACGGATTCTGAGAGTTTCCGGGACCTCCGCAGAAGCCGGTGTGGCTGGCCTGGGGGCCGACTGAGCAGCTTGGTCACCCTGGGCCAGCCGCACCAGCCACTGCCCCACCCCGAGCAGCAGCAGTAGATTGGGTGTGGGAGGAGGTTCAGGGCTGGGGCAGGGGCTTGGGCAGGAGGGGGGTGGCGGCTCTGGGTGGCGCTTACCTGGGGGTCTCCCCAAAAGTGGCAACATGTCCCTCGGCTCCTAGGTGGAGATGTGGCCAGGTGGTTCTGCGCACTGCCTCCGCCCGCAGGCACTGCCACCGCAGCTCCCACTGGCCATGGTTCCCAGCCAGTGGGCAGAGGCATCACGCAGAACCCCCTGGCTGCACTTCTGTCTAGGAGTTAAAGGACATGTTGCCGCTTCCAGAGAGCCTCACAGGTAAGGAGCCTGCCAGCCCCACATACACACCCCGCAGCAGCAGTGGTCCTAGGCAGCACGCCACCCCGTCTACCCTCCCAGAGCACCCAAGATTTAGTCAGTGGTATATAGTACAAGTCATGGACAGGTCACAGGCCGTGAATTTTTGTTTACTGCCCAAGACCTGTCCATTACTTTTACTAAAAATACCTGTGACTAAAATGTAGCCTTACTTCTGATAAGCACTCAGTAGGCTTTATTTTTTTTTTAATTTAAAATATAGATAAAATGTTCATAGGCTAAATGCACACTTAAAATAGTATATTTGAGATGTGTAATTTTTTGGCAACTCAAATATCCTTTTTAAAGTTATGCAGTAGCTTTTAACTCAGATTCCAAAAGTAATAAAAATAATTACTTTCTTACATTTGATGTAAGAGCTCAGTGTGAAATGGTATATAGCTGCAGCACTTCCTAGGATTAAAACATTGCGAGCAAGCATAAATTTTATTATTCAAGAACTACATTGCTAGGAAGCAAGACTGTATTGGTAGGACCTATCAAACTGATATTCTTGAGCTAAATTTTCAAAGATTTTCTTTATAGATAAGCTTATTATGTACATTAGGCAAGAGAACAGCTCACATCTTTAATGGGATATATCAGGCATCAGGGGAATAATATTAAAACAATATTAAAACAGATTGCAGAAACACAATCTGATATTCTGCCCACATCACAAAGATGGCACAAACATTAGAAAGTTATGGAAAACTTTGGAGAACCTCTGGGTTTATTTTTAGTTCATAAGTCAAAACTGATTTCTCCAAACTGAAAAAATCCACTTACTTTTCCTCCCCCACACTCCAAACACTAGAAAAATATTTTGGAAAAATCCCAGTAAGTTTTATGAGGATGTGATTCACTTTATATTTATTGCTTCAAAGGTGCACATATATTGTTCTAAACAAAAAGCTTGCAGTTTTGTAAGTAAAACAGATCACCAATTGAGTCCTCAGTTTACTAACTTGCTAGACCTACTACTCTTTTGTATATGCCTTTGGTAAATGTATCACTAATCTGTTTGCTTTCTTAGGAACTATGCTATTATGAAATTTCAACCAAACAAATTTGAATGTGCTGAATCCTACTCATGTTGAGTGGGCTGGACAGAAATGCAGATCTCTTAAAAATGGACAAAATTCTGAATTAATCTGTCCTGCTTTCAATGATTTTACTTCCACAATTTTTCTGTCACTTTGATGCAGTGAAATGTGATGCAGTCTCCATAATTTTCTCTGTGTTTTTGAATGACAACATTTGCAGCATGGATCACAGCATTCTGCAGGGTTTTTTCCACATCCAGGAGCAACAGAACTGAGTAGAAATACTTTTTTCCCCCTGTATCTGTACTTGTAACCTTTCTTAGGTAAACTTCCATGTTGAACTGACAATCTTGCATTCATATCAATATGGTTTCTTTTAGTTCTTGTTTTAATTCCCCCCTCTCCTGCAGCTGCAACCTATAGTTTAAATCTGTAGGAATACATGGAGGCAAAATGCTTCTATCATTTTCTTTAAATTGCTAAGTTGAGGGCAGTATTATAATAGTAGCAGTTTTCATTTGTTTTTAATAGATTGATTACCAGTTGATCTTTTCCATCTTTGTGTGTAGAAAAACAAAAATTGCTCCTTAATTAACTGATGTGACAAGCTGCTGAAAAGACTGGTATAGGGAGTTTTGAATTATTTTTATGGATATGTTTTAAATACTGCCATCAAACATGTCTCCTCCCTTGCAGAATCATTAATCTCCTATCTTCTACTTCACTAGACAAAAAAATTTATATTTGACTTGAAGAATCAAAACAACTATTTTCTGTACCTTTTGGGAGAATAGATTAACATGAATCCTTTTCTGCTACATACATCTTAATGATATGTAAAGTTTACTTTGGACAGTTGTTTTAATTACTTCAGTCCATTCCATCTCACTTATTCATGTAAGCACTTCAAAGTGAAATTTGAGCTAAAAAGAAAATAAGACCCCCTGGGAAAAAAAACAAGAGCCCACTGTGTTCTTCTTGGAGAAAAAAACAAACAAAATGGGTTTTCACAATCCTGTCTAATATTCTTCATAATTACATAAATACATAATTTAGTGACTCTGTCCCAATGAGGCATCACAAAAGCGATCTGAAAGGCTGTATATCTGACAACATCTGAGATGGAGCCCTCTCTATTGCAATTGATATCACTAGGACGTGACTCAGAGAATGCAGTTCCCTGCACCACATAAGCTGTTAACTTTCCCTGCCACAGCAGGAAAGATGCAGCATCTTCAGGATTTTATCTTGGATCGCGATAAGCAAGTGATGGAAAATATTTTTAAAAATAAAACTGCAGAGAAGGAATCTATAACTTGTCTAAACACACATTGTGTGTTATGAATTTCGAGTTGCAAACAATATTTTGTATATACTTGCTTGTAAACACTTCAGCTTAGCTTTCAACTTAATGGCAATATGGTGAACTGCACTGTGACTTTTTACTTGTCACAGGAGCATTTGTTCATTGGTTCCCACTTACTAGTTACATAGTTCTCTCTCTCTCTCACACACACACACACACACAGAGTTAATTCATTCTTACCATTCATGTGTGACTTGTAATTTCTTTTTTTTTTTTATTACTCTTTCATTGCTACCTACTCTTTCCCTGAAGACAAAAGAGTGAAATGTCAGTTGTGCCTGCTGGCACTGTAGTATAGAACTTGATGTTCTTCTTTAAGTATGTGTCCCTCTATAGATATGCACGCATCTCATGCGTGAGAGATCAGGCTATTTTGAATAGCAATATCTGTCAGGTCCACAAATGCACCACATGCCTCCTTGTGTTTCCACATAAGCATAGAGAGGGTGGAGTGGCCACATCTCTCCCTCAGTTTCCTCTTACTGCCTGTGGCAGTGAGAAGGAACCTGGTGTGTGCGTGCGCACAAGCCACTTCATACACATGCACCCTGAGTGTCCTTGTGTCCTGCACCAAACACATAAAAGGGTAGATTGGGCCACCTGCCACTCAGTTTCCTCCCCACTGAAGAATCCTGGGTGGTAAAGGACTTTTAGGTAGAAGGGGTGGAGGGTGGATCATGGAATCTGCATATAGAAAATATCTGAAAGAACTACAGTTACTAAACAGATAATAAACTTTCCTTTCTCCTTTGAGTGATTGTCCATATGCACATTCCATTTATGGTGACTCCCAAGCAGTGGACCATTCTAATGGAGGTGGAAGCTCAAGAAAACAGAGAATGCAGAATAGCCTTCCTAAATACAGCATCTGATCTGGAGGCTTCAATAATAGCACAATGCTTTTTAAATGTGTGGATAGCTAGAACCCCACTTGACTGCTTTACATATGTCCATAACAAATGTTTTTCAACAATGCTGCTGAGGCTGCCTGAGCTCTGGTGGAGTGAGCTCAGAGAAATAAGAGGATCCACCTTAGCCAACTCAAAGCAGGTTCTCACACAGTTAGATATCCATCTCAACAGTCTCCAAGGTGAGTTGGGTTTGCCTTTCATCCTCTCCAGGATGGAAAAGTCTGGGTGAAGATCAAAAAGTTATTCATCTGAAATGTACTGGGAGGGACCACAGCTTTGTCAGGGGATAACTAGGACAGTAGAACCCAATACATTAACTGAATGAGATAGGATATCCCTGGTAAATCCTCAGGTTGGAGGGAAATCTAAGCTGGCTGTTGCTCAGAAGCAGCCTGGGTGACTGAGTGTGACATTACACAGGGTATACAATCTGGATTTATGGACAGCTCTGTCTCCTCAATTCTCCAACCTGCCTTTTACCCTGCTTCGCTGTGAAAACCACCACTCCTGGTCTGCTCTCACACAGCCTCCGGCATGTAAATCACTCCCAGCTATATTGTATGCATACTATAGCCAGCCACTCACAAATTACATACAGGGCCACATCAGCAAACTCCCAGTCCCAGACTTTCCCCCAGACATGTGCACCTTGTACTGCCCAGTACCCTCCTGGACAATACAAGCTCATATAAAATCCGTCATTTATTAATAGAAAATGATATGCACAAATCTTATCTTGTTTGCCCAAACACTTCAATCCAAACACACAAGGTTAGATAAAACACAACAAATTTATTAACTACAGAAAGACAGATTTTTAAGTGATTACAAGTAATGAGGCATATAATTCAGAACTGGTTACCAAGAAATAAAAGGTAAAATGCAATTAACACCTAATTTAACAAGTCAAGTCAATCGAAGCAAAGGTCTCTCTCACCACATGTTCCAGCAGTCTTACTAGCTGAACCTCTTTTAGTCAATCACTCCCCCCACCCCCCCAACTACCCCAGTGCAACACTGCTTCCTTTCTTCTTCAGGTGTTGATAATGCCATGGGTAGAGAGCAAGGCAGAGACTATCTGGGACATCTGTCCTCTCCTCGTATAGCCCTCTCTCTTGCACAAGAATCATCTCCAGCTGATGTTCAGGAAGTCTGTGGGGCCAGGAACCTTAAGTTGCTTCTTTGTCAAAATGTAGCTTTTTTTTGCCCCCACCCTCTCTCCTGCCGAAGAGTGGCCACTTACTCAGGCATTGGTCCATTTGAACTTGTTGACACCTGGCTGAGGCATTGGCTAGCCTTTTGTCTCCGTGGAACTTGTTTGTGACTGCCTTCCAGAACATGTTGGAACATGTGTTGGTAATATTATACAGTGGAATCTTCTCTTTACATACAATGTTGCCACACATTTTATCAGGACAATAATGATCAGCAAATCACAGTATGCTTTGTACAAAATTTAATATGGTCTTGTAAAAGGGGCTAACAGAGGGGTACAGACTGTCACACTGAGCCATACATCAAGAAGCTCTAGAAGGCACAGGTCTGTCCAGGTAATCCTCCCTTCCATGAGAGGTCGATGGCCCCCAACAAGGCTACACAGGTATTGAGGGGTAAATGCCTGGTGGCCATGGACCAGAACCAAGGTCTGTGCCCAGCTTAGTGAACACCACATCCATTGAGAGACCAGTCTCTAGATCCACTACCTAAGACAGAAGAAAGTGGAGAAGACATGGATGGGGAGTACATGTGGGAGCATCCCTTTCTCACTACGACTCGATGCAGCTGGAAGATGACAAAGAGAAGGAGCACTCCAACTTGACTGGTGGGGAAGTAGATATAGGCATGGATTGTAGAGCCGTGGAGATACTTGGTACTGCAGTGAGAGTGATCTGGTGCCATAAGAGACACCACATGTGAACAACAATGGCAATGCTGTTTCCTGCAAGACACTGAGATCTGTCAGTGCCATGAACATCACTGCTATAGAGGGCTCACCAGCTGGGTGAATCCTCTGCTAACTGTGCTGATTTGACCAGTGGTGGAGGCAGTACCAACATAGCAAAGTGGGAAGACGAAGATACTGCACTTGAAGACTTCTCAGCATTTTGTTTTGGTGTCAAGGACTCAGTATGGTGAAGGGGTCAAGCTTCAGAAGTCAAAACACAGGACCACAAAGTCTCAGAGGCAGAATGGTGCAGGGAAGCCACTTTTATTTTTGAGGATACCTTAATCCAGGGATTTACCTCTAGAAGAGTGGTTCTCAAACTTTTGTAGTGGTGACCCCTTTCACACAGCAAGCCTCTGAGTGTGACCCCCCTTATAAATTAAAAACAGGTTTGTTTTTTTAAAATATTTAACATTATTATAAATGCTGGAGGTGAAGCGGGGTTTGGGGTGGAGGCTGACAGCTCGCGACCCCCAGATAATAACCTTGCAACCCCCTGAGGGGTCATGACCCCCAGTTTGAGAACCCCTTCTCTAGAACCACCTAATCCCTGTACCTTCCTTCTCAACAGCTTTTTGACTGACCTACTAGAGCCTGAAGTAGGGGAATCATGTCTGGGGATGTGTAGTGGTGGCTGGGGTGGGAGGCCAGGCAGGGGGAGCAGCAGGATTGTCATATGCCCCAGAGCCTGAAGCAGGCCTCACTGGATTTGCTACTGAGCTTCTCTACCTTTGCGGTCCTGGCAGTGAAAGACTTATAAATGGCACATTTCCCAGGAATGTACGATTCCCCCAAGCAAAATCAGAATTTTAAATATCCATCATTAAGTTTTAAATAGCACAATCACAAGGTGAAAATAAAACAATCCTAATAAAAACTATCAAAATGCCAATAGGCAACAATTACTACTACTCTATTTGCAACTTGAGAAAAAATGCCAACAGTTCATTGACAGCAAGCCACTCTGCCTTGAAGCCAAGAGGTGATGAGAGAAACAGAGGATGTTTCACCCTGCTTCACCCTTTTGGCTAAAAGACTCAGAATGTTGGTGCATGACGCACACACACACCATAAGATGAATGTGTAGATGGACAATCACTTGAAGAACTAGCAATTACCATAACCACCATGCACCACATACCACAAAACATAACCTTAACTTTAACGCTTAGAGATAACTGCCTTCTATCACAACCCCCCCTTTACCAAACTTCTCATTCCCAACTCATATCCCAACTTCAGTAAAGGGATATGCGGAGAAGGGCAGATTGAGGGGGGACCGAGTTACGTTTTCCTTGACTACAATTACCATGTACCATGAAGGATGAGATGATTTAACTTTTCATCTCCTTACTTTTGTGGGTTTGTGTCAGATATGGTATGTGTGTAGCAACTTGAACAGCTTCACAGCTAAGTTTTTATATATCAGTTATAATGGTAATGCTATACTAACAGACTTCTGATCAGAAAAATGATAATGTGTATACCATATTGAGAGAGATTAGAGAAACAATTAAGCCTAATAACAGTAACAAAGCTCACGAGTGAGCAAATTAAAAATCAGACTCTGCACAGTGGCTATTTAAGCATATTATGGTTACAGAAAATATGCCTAGCTATAAAACAAAGAATAAAGCAGGAAAATGAGAAAAAAAACAGAATGGTTAAATAGCAAGATAAAAAACTTATTCAAGCCAAAAGAGATCCTTCAGAAAATGAAAATCCAACCCTCATGAAGCCAAAAAAAGTATAATCTACAACACAAAATATAAGGTGGTTATTAGGAAGTAGAGGAGGGAAACTGATGGACAAATAGCCAAAGTCAAAAACAAACAAGAAATTCTTTAAGTATATCAGAAACAAGAAGCCTGTGAGAGAATTAGAAATCTACCTTGAAAACAAATTTCACTTTTCAAGTCTATTATGTTTAAAAACAATTTACGTCTTAGTTAAATGGAGCTGTTTCTTTAAAATATCCCCAGACAGAGGAAAAATAGTCCTTCCAAAGATTACAGTAATATTAAATGCTCAGCTCCTAGAAAAGATTACCCTACCAACAATAAATCCAGAATTTTAGATTTGTACTAATCAAGAATACCTTCCTTCCTTCAGCTTTCTGCTGGCTCTGTTCTTAAAGCATGTATTGACATTAGAGAAGAAGAAGCCTACCTGTTTTTCAAAGGACTTCAAGAGCAACAGTCCTGTCAATTTCAAACCCCAGACAATTAATATCTTTGAAACCAAATAAGGAACAGCACAACATGCACACGTTCTCAACTGCAGGAAATTTAGAGACTGCTCCAAATTTTGTTGTTCATCGGTCACTCAGCCTAGCAGCTGTGACACGATATTTAATTGTACGTGTTATATTAGCCCCACCTGATTTTGGAAAAACAGGCTAGTGAACTATCGAACAAAATTTTTTTTTAAATAAAAATGTGCAAATCAACAAAGTGTGTGGTTGTTAGACTACACAATATCTGGAACCGGTAATACAAGATTAATGTGAGCAAAACCTTTGAAGTTTTCTTATTCCTGACACTGTTACCTCCTTGTCATCTGAAATTTACCTACTGATTTCTTTTAGGTTTTTCTATATGGTTATTTCTGGTTGTTTTATTGCATTATTATTCATTTTGCACCAGGATCCAATTGTACAATGGGCTGTACAAACTCAGACCGTTCCTGTCCTCTCTTAGGCCTTGAACCTACAGCTTGTTGCATGCAGGTATATTCCTGTGCCCACATGGAATCAACTGGAGGACCAGGGCCTAAACAGACAAAACAGTTATAATTCAGAATCAAAACTTCAGAGGGCAATGCTCTGATTAATTTATCAGGCTCTGAAATGCATTATAATGAAGGCTAGGTTTAAGTCACGGAGGTCATGGAAGTCACGGAATCCATGACTTCCAGAGACCTCCGTGATATTCTCTGCTTCAGCCCCAGGGGCTGCGGGACTCAAGCTGGCAGCCAGCAGGGTCCTGGCAGGGTTCCAGAGACAGCAGTGACAGGGAGCCCCCTGCAAGGTTCCAGCGACAGGTGACAGACTCCTCAGCGTCCGGGGGGGGGGGGTGAGGGAGGGGTCGAGGGCAGAGAGATGCCTTGGGCAAGTGGCTGAGGGAAATATGGTCACCCTGCAGATTCTAGCTGCCCTGGGCAGAGGGGGAACCCCACAGGTCCCAGCCAGGGGAAATCATGGAACCGCAGCAGCAAAAGTCACAGACAAGTCAGGGCTTCTGTGAATTTTTGTTTATTGCCCGTGACCTGTCCGTGACTTTTACTAAAAATAACCATGACAAAATCTTAGCCATAATTACAAGCAAACATTTAAGCATCTTGTTGGAGTAGTAAACTTCAAAACAGTGACTCAACACACAATGGCAAAACATAAGTCATCTGACATGGACTAGATAAAGAAGTCTATTTCTGAGAGACAGTTCTCCCATAACTACTGTGAAATGAATTTTAATGGTTTAATGTTGACCTAAAGCATTATTTCTTTCCATTCTAAATTTTATAACAGAGTGGGATCTTCCAAAACACTACACTATGCATAAGGCAACTAATCATTTAAAAATGGCATACATTATTCATCAGGCATAATCTATTATTATTTTTATTTTTTTTTGGCTTTGGCTACACCTGACCAAATAACTAACATCATTCAATCAATTTAGTATTAGTATGCCAAGCTAGTTAAGCTATTTATAGAACTGACAACTGCTTAGCAAACTTAATAGATATTTTGACACTTAGCAAAATAAATTACTTCCACCAAAGAGATTTCTTTGAAAAATACCTGCATACCTCAACACATATACTGAATAAAATCCTCTCAGAATGCTTCAGAAGGATTAATACACTTAACTGGATTCAATAATCTACTTCTTTACATACAAGATTTTAAATAGTTGTGTGGCAAATTAACTAGTATCTAGGAATTGGTAGACTGCCATTGTACAGCACTATTCTTGCACCAAGCAGGGTGGTGATAAAAACTGAGTCCACTATTGGGTAATAATATCCCAGCAGAGAAAAATATAGGGTTGTCAATTAATTGCAGTTAACTCAAGCAATTAACACAACACAAATTAACGAGATTTAAAAAAATCAGTCATAATTAATCGCACTGTTTAATAACAGAATACCAATTTAAAACTATAAATATTTTTGAGAGTTTTCCACATTTCTCAAAATCAAAACAATGTAAAATTTTAGAGCCTACAAGTCCACTCAGTTCTACTTCTTGTTTAGCCAATCGCTCGGAGAAAACAGGTTTGTTTACATTTATGGGAGATCATGCTTCCTGCTTCTTATTTATAATGTCCCCTGAAAGTGAGAACAGGCATTTGCATGACACTATTGTAGCTGAGGTTGCAAGGTATTTATGTGCCAGATACGCTAAACATTCATATTCCCCTTCACGCTTCAACCACCATTCCATTTGTGACTGAACTCCTTGGGGGAGAATTGTATGTCTCCTGCTCCGTGGTTTTACCCACATTCTGCCATATATTTCATGTTATGGCAGTCTTGGATGACGAGCCAACATATGCTGTTCAATTTAAGAACACTTCCACTACAGATTTGAAAAAAGGCAAAGAAGGTACCAATATGAGATTTCTAAAGATAGCTACATCACTCGACCCGAGATTTAGGAATCTGAAGTGCCTTGAAAATCTGAGATGGACGAGGTGTGGAACATGCTCTCATAAGTCTTAAAAAGCAACACTCCAACGTGGAAAGTACAGCACCCAAACCACCAAAAAAGAAAATCAACTGTCTGCTGGTGGTTTCTGACTCAAATGATGAAAATGAACATGCATCGGTGTGCACTGCTTTTGGTCGTTATTGAGCAGAACCCTCATCAGCATGGAAACATGTCCTCTGGAATGGTGGTCGAAGTTTTACATTGTTTTGTTTTTGAGTGCTGTTATGTTAAAAAAAATTCGACATTTGTAAGTTGCACTTTCACAATAAAGAGATTGTACTACAGTAATTGTAGGAGGTGAAATGAAATATATTATCTTTTTTACAGTGAAAATATTTGTAATTAAAAATAATATAAAGGAAGCATTGTACACTTTGTATTATGTTGTAACTGAAATCAATATACTTTAAAATGTAGAAAACATCCAAAAATATTTAAATAAATGGTATTCCATTATTAACTGCATTTAAAATTGCAATTAATCACAACTATTTTTTTAAATCTCACGATTGTGATTAATGTTTTTAATCATTTGACAGCCCTAGAAAAATGATGCTCTTGTTCTTAAGGCACGGGTCTGGAAATCAGAAGATCTGGGCTCAGTTCCTGAGTAGATCACATCAACTCTCACAGATAACCCTGACATTTACAAATTATTTGACAACAAAATGGACCACACTCTATGAAGAGGAAAAGCACCAAGATTATTTTACATTGAGAATTAAAGGTTTATAAACTAATGGCTTGATAGTTATTTTTATGTTACTATTCATAGCATTTGTAGTTTAGTTACCTTTTTGTTTTCCTGTAGTTTTCCAGCTGTAGTGTCTGCAAATGTTTGTACCTTTCCAACTCACACTGTCCACATAGGTCTTCAAGCAGCAACAGATGATTTTCCATTTCCTTAAAGTTCACCTCTAGCTGGGCTGCAAGAAAAAACAAATAAATATTAGCCAAGCTTCATATATATGAAAGATATACCACGTCTTTTTCCCAGAAACAGTGAGCCAGAGGCAAGTATTAAAATTGCTTAATATGGTAAAATTATGCACATATTTGCATTTATCCTCTTTTTTTGGGGTCAAATTCCAGTCCAGGTAAGCAAGAGAGGCACAACAGGCTCCCATGAATAGGTATTATAAGCATGGTTCAGTTGCCCCTTGTGGTCAGACACCAGGCTGCTGTACTGGATTCAACCTTTGGATTCCATGTGCTTTTAAGCCTACTGAGTCTTAGCAGCATCTACACACTGCCTTAGTCCAGCCTCTCAGGCATGCGCCGAGGGTCCAGATTCTTGGGATGTGGTACCCCACAGCCCACATGAACATGCCCCAAGACCATGCTACCCCTCCAAAGACTCCCCAGTAGTTTAACCATGCCCTGTCAGAGCTCCACCGCATAGGCACTCCTATTTACAGTTTAATTTATTGTGGACCTTGTGACAGCTAAACCAAATGGAATACACACAGACTTTGCAAAGAAACTTCTAAACCAGAAATGTATTAGACAAAGCACAAAAGTTACAAATCCCACTCCATGTACTCAGTATTCTTTTCTTGTTCAACAGATGGCCCACAACAGCCTCAGACTTGAGAAGATCTGGCCCTTGAAGTTCTGGCCTCTTGTCAGGTGATCTCAAATCTGCCAGTTCAGCCTTGGGTTCCAAAGTGAGAAAACTAATTCCTCTGGATTCCAGCAAACCTAACATACTAGAGTGGACACATTTGAATGAAGGACTATCAAGGTTGAAGACTCTTGCTGGCTTTCCCATTGCTAGCCCCTCTGTGAGGTGAAAGGATTTATTCTAACACCTCCTGGGTGTCCCAGCCCAGGATGAAGGCTACACTGCAGAAGTGAAGATACAGTATACGTTACAATCAAAATGAAGCTCACAGAACAGAATGGAGTTTGTAGATAGCATGTTTCTGAATCAATTTGCCACAATGGGTAAACTGGCTGCTGACCAGTCCTCCCAATCCTGGAGACAAAGAAACCTGTATGTGACGGGAGATGAGGACAGAGACAACTAAAGCAGCATTGAACTCCAGCAACCTAATGTAGATCCTAATCATTTTTCCCCTTTGCTCTGGGATCTCTGAGGGCTGCAGTAACCCTCATGCAACAACAAGCAGCAAGGAAGAGTGCAGAGAAGTGGTTCAAAGGTGAAATCTGCCTGTGTTTTGGATGCTCAGGAGAAAGGCTCATCAGGCTGTAAAAGCATCCCTGTCATCTTGTCTAGCTGACAGCTTCATTTTGGCTGTGTTGAGCTGGGGACTATCTTGGGCTATACAAGCTTTTCAATTTTCTAAGCTGTCACTCAACCAGAAATTTCAAATCCCAATGCCCACTAAGAGAGCAGGGAGCTACCATTTCACAAACAACTCACAAGCTTACCAATATGGTAGCCAGACTCTGTGGAATTCAGCATGGTTTCTGCCCCTGACCAGGGAGCATGGGAGGGCAGCCACTGGCTCTACACAGCAGCCTCAGAGAACGAATCTCAGGATTCATCTAGGCACCTTTCAAGCTCAGAAGCATTGCTGAGCTACTGAAGTTTTCCACACTGCTGATGTTATGAGGACCAGGAATTGATAACTTTGTAAAGAAAACTGCTTTCTTTCAATTACTTGTTTGCATGTACGTACATTAGTTTTTGAATCTTGCCTGATTAGGAAGACAATTAAAAACTTTAAACGTGTTTTCTGGAAAAATGTTTTCACTCTTCATCCTAAAAGATTAATATTGTTGAATGTTTATTTGTCTACCACACTCTACGCTAATACATCTCTATGCTTCACAAATCCTGGTGTATGCTTTTAAATTAAAGTAGTTTGAAACTGTATTTCTGTGCATCTGTAGGCTCCATCAATGAGCTTTGACAGTAATACACCTCAAAATGAAAAGAAATTAGAAATAAAAAACAGTATTTATGAAGGGCAGTGTTTTGTGAAGCATGCAGCGTACCACCCTGCAGCAGCACCCCTGGGAACAGGGGTGAAGGATTGGACTGCATACAGGCCTCTCCGTTGTTCTCTGGAGCCTCAGCTTTCCTCTCACAAAGAAGTTAGTCTCTAGTTATGGTTGCAAAGAAAATCATGAAAACATGACCCAAATGTCATTGATGCCTGTCTCACTTTGCAAAGCGCCTCAAACAATAGCTCTGAAGTGTCAACTGCTCCATTCATTTCCATGGCTTCTAATGACAGTACTTTAAAGGTCACTATGGTTAACTCATTCACTGCTCAAAGCATGGAAGAAAGCAGAGTATTAAGAGGATCTACATAATCTTCTTTTAGGCCATGTTTAACCATACAAAATTATGTTAACTTAACTTTCATCAGCATACAGCCCCCAGTTATAAAAATCACACTTGTGTCAGCAGCATGTGTCTTCACCAGGAGCACTTGTACTGATTGTGTTGTCAGTGTGGGTCATTGTGGGACAGCTCCTGAAGACCAGTAACAGTTGACATAAGCAACACAATGTCTACACTGACACTGCATAAACCTAATTACATCAACTATGACTCTACACCTCTTGGGGATGTGGTGTTACTAAATCAGCGTAGAGAGGCACTTACATTGGTGAGAGCCAAATTTAAGTGGAGACACTTCCACAGATAGGTCAATGCAAAGCTGTTTACGTCAACCTAACCCTGTAGTACAGACCAGGCCTGAGTGACTGATCATTTTGGTTTAACACCATGTGGCAGGAATGAAGGGGGAGATGCAGTTAGTTTCATTTTCTTGGAGAGATTCAGCTTTCCAAAGTTTGGTAAACATTAGTGTGGGGTGTTGAAAGTTTTCTGCTGCTTGTTTGGAAAGTGCTGCAAAATAATTATTTCCGGCTCTGTCATCGTTCAAAATAACATCCTGAATTTATGGCAAGGTTCACTTTATGATACTTCACATCATAACATGATCTTTTGTTTGCACAGCATGACGCTATGCTACGTTTAAGGCTGGGATAGCACATCCATTCTTAACCGCCATTTTCAGTAATTTAATTTCTCCAAAGGTTTTAGACTGATTTGTTTAGTTTGTTGTCACAGCTCAGAATCTCTTTTGTTTGGAAAGTCTGATAAAAATCTGTTGAGCCATTTGCGTGCATAATACACAGAGCCTATTTGGTATACATTATGACTCACACCTAAGTGTTGTTATGACTAATCCATATTAGTCCAAATTATGTTAGGTTTTGAAAATTTTAGAATTTTCATTTTTTATAACGTGATATATTTATACAAATCACACCAACATTTAGAGCTTTGCAAAGGACTACTTTTAAAAATAAATTAAAGTACTACCCCTTTACGCAGATTAAGATGTACTGATATTACTAAAGTATTTATACAACTATACCAACAAAACCTGGCTATAAAGGTCTAGAAAAGCCACTATCACTTGGCAATAGCAAAGATTTTTAAAAATGGCTACTTACCTGTACAGTAAATTTGAGATGTGTTACACTTATATAACTTCCGCTGTAGGTGTGTGTGCACATGTCCAATGCACTCGAGTTGGAGACTTTTGCCAGCAGTGCCAGTAGGTGGCACACATGCCCCACCACTCTTGTGCACAGAGCCTAGAGTATAAAGGGGTATGGCCTACACCTCTCTGTTTCTTCACAGCACCCTCCAACAAATATCGAAAGTAGTGGGAAAGGTAGGAGGGACACAGAATGTATATGTACCAAACATCTCAAAGAATAGTTACTGTAGAGGGAAGTAACCACTCTTCTCCTTCAGATGACTATGCACAAATATGTTCTATGTTAGGTGACTCACCAACAGTTTCCTTGCAGGTAGTGGGACTTCAAATTATTTGAAGGACTGCAACACAGACTTGCCAAAGATCACTTCTTCCCAGGACGCTTTATTAATTGCATAGCATTTGGAAAAGGTTTGTACCATGCTGATGCTTTGCAAAGGTCTACAATAGGTATGTTGCTCAAAAAGGCTGCCCAGGTGGAATGGGCCGTCATCCTGGGGTAAGGACAGACCTTTGCTACAGCATAGCTAAGCTTGATAGAGTCAGAAATCCAGCGGGATAATATGCTGAGCTGTTATAGGCTGCCCTTTAATCCTTTCTGCATAGGCTAAAATAAAGTCCAGGAGAAGAGCTGAAAGACTTTGTGCAGTCTAGGTGAAAGGATAGAGCCCTCCAGACACCCAAGGTATGACGCTTTTCTTCAGCCTTGCTAGAAAGAACACTGGAAGATGGATGGTTTAATTGAGGTGGAATACCAAAACAACCTTAGGCATAAAGTAAGGGTGCGGCCTAAGAGAGACCTTGTCTTTATAGAAAATCATGAAGGGAGGTAGGGGGGTGGGAGGCCAGCTAGTAGTACTCTGAAGCTCTAACACCCTCCTTGCAGAGGTCATTGCTAGTAGAAATGCTGTTTTCATTGATAGCAATAATAAGGATTCTGTTGCCAAAGATTCAAAAGGGGGAACCCATTAAAAGTTGCAATACTAAATTCAGATTCCAGGGATCTACTGAATCAGACATAGAAAGGTAAACATGAGTAAGTCCCTTTACAAATCTTGATACCAAGGGAAAAAAAACCCCATTCCTCAGTGGGTGTAACACATCCAAAAATGGCTGCTAGATGGACTCTCAAACTGATGGAAAGACCAGATTTCTAATGCAGCAAGTAGTCCAATATGTCTGACCTCTGTGCAATTTGGTGATGAGTGATGAGATTCAGCCCAGACTGAAAACCTTTCCCATTTTGCTACATAAGTAACTCAGGTGAAGACCTTTCTGCTGTCAAGCCGTCACCTTCAGCCCCCAACTAAAACCCCTCCAACGCATTATTAAGGATCTACAACCTATCCTGAAGGATGGCCCAACACTCTCACAAATCTTGGGAGAAAGGCCAGTCCTTGCCTACAGACAGCCCCCCAACCTGAAGCGAATACTCACCAACCACCACATACCACACAACAGAACCACTAACCCAGGAACCTATCCTTGCAACAAAGCCCGTTGCCAACTGTGCCCACATATCTATTCAGGGGACACCATCACAGGGCCTAACAACATCAGCCACACTATCAGAGGCTCGTTCACCTGCACATCCACCAATGTGATATATGCCATCATGTGCCAGCAATGCCCCTCTGCCATGTACATTGGTCAAACTGGACAGTCTCTACGTAAAAGAATAAATGGACACAAATCAGATGTTAAGAATTATAACATTCATAAACCAGTCGGAGAACACTTCAATCTCTCTGGTCACGCAATCACAGACATGAGGGTCGCTATCTTAAAGCAAAAAAACTTCAAATCCAGACTCCAGCGAGAAACTGCTGAATTGGAATTCATTTGCAAATTGGATACTATTAATTTGGGCTTGAATAGAGACTGGGAGTGGCTAAGTCATTATGCAAGGTAGCCTATCTCCCCATGTTTTTTTCCTACAACCCCCCCCCCCCCCAAGACGTTCTGGTTAAACTTGGATTATTGCTGTGCACATTGTAAGATGAGCTATTGCCAGCAGGAGAGTGAGTTTGTGTGTGTGGTTTTTGGAGGGGGGGGTGTGGGTGAGAAAACCTGGATTAGTGCTGGAAATGACCCACCTTGATTATCATGCGCATTATAAAGAGAGGTTTCAAAGAGGGATGGGCTATTACCAGCAGGAGAGTGAGTTTGTATGTGTGTCTATGGGGGGGGGGGGGAAGGGTGAGAAAACCTGGATTTGTGCTGGAAATGGCCCTCCTTGATGATCACTTTAGATAAGCTGTTACCAGCAGGAGAGTGGGGTGGGAGGAAGTTTTGTTTCATGGTCTCTGTGTGTATATAATGTCTTCTGCAGTTTCCACGATATGCTATGCATCCGATGAAGTGAGCTGTAGCTCACGAAAGCTCATGCTCAAATAAACTGGTTAGTCTCTAAGGTGCCACAAGTACTCCTTTTCTTTTTTCTTTTATTGAAATCTAGGTGGTTCTTAGAGTGCTTGTTCATGTGCATTCCAATTAGGGGTGTGTGCTCGCGTGTGCGTGCATGGAAGCTGGAAATTTTTTAACATAGCAGTATCCGTCAGGTCGGCCCGGATGCCCCTGGAGTCGTGCCTTCACGGCACTCTAATATAGAGCCTTGCCGCCTCCCCTCCCACCGTTCCTTCTTTCTGCCAGTGATGGTTAGCTGGAACATCCCATAGCCCTTGCTTTAGTAAGTGCCTTTCTCTGTTAGCTGTTTATCTCTAGTTATTAGTTGTTATAGTTAGTTTGTTGGGGTTCCCTCCCTTCAGATCTCTGGAGCCGTGGTATGCCGCGGTCCCTGGGGTTCAAAAAGTGTAAGGTCTGTACTAAGCGCATGCCAAATAGTGACCAACACACTGCATCTTTATGGTGCCTAGGTGAGGGTCACCAAAAGGACCGTTGCAGAATTTGCCGCAAGTTCCACCCCAGAACTTTGAAAGAGAGGGAACAGCGGCTCAAAGTTCTGCTCATGGAGGCAGCTCTTCATCCCCATTCAGACCCGGAACCTGTGGAGCCCACGCCCAGCACCTCCTCGTTGGTGCGGAGCGCCCTGGCACCATCATCCAGGGAACTGGTGCCGAGAAATGACTCTCTTCCTGAGACTCTTGGCACCGTCATGGCTCTTCCCGCGTCCATTCGGCAGCAAGGCACCGGTCTCAATCACTGGTGCCTCAGAGGAAAAAGAAGCCGGAGACAGATTGTTCTCCCATGGCTAAGTCTAACGAGCCGGCAACTGTGAGACCCCAGCTGGGCCACAGCTCCATGTCGCCTGTGAGGGCCATGTTGACTCCTGTCCCAGAAGGGCAGTTGAGTCCGGCCCCACCCCGCTCACCAGACCTCAGGAGTCAGCAGCTACAGCTCCCATCAACTCTGGAGGCGTTTAATATGGCTCAGGACTTGTTACGCCTCACAGTGCTGTTCTCACCTCCAAGGAGGGATGCACTACCAGCGTCAATAGCACCGGTCCGCCCTGCAGTACAGTCAAGAGGGAAACCAGCTATGCTGTCCCGGCGCTCACCTTCCCCACAGTGCCCTCTGATACCGGTCATTCGGAAACGAGAGCCCAGTCGGTCCCCTAGCTCCCAATGCTCAGTGTCTTGCAGTGCAGCGCCTCTGTGGTCTTCCTTTTTGGAGACCTTGGAGTCGGAATCCAACTCCTATCATGCCAGCACAACCAGGAGCAAGAGATCCAGGTCACGGCGGGAGAGACTAGTTTACCTGGCACCGTGGCCCCTGCAGTGGCAGAACTTGGCGTAGTGGCCTTTCTAGATGCCCTGGGCCTTCCGTCAGAACCAGGGATGGAGCCAAGGGTCGCACTGGGCAGCAATGTCGGTAGCCTCAGCTACTTTTGTTCCGCCTTCCGCCCCTCAGGGTCCTGCAGCCCTGGCAATCTCCCAGCCACCACAGCCAGCTATTGAGGCACCACCACCAGCTCAATTGGCACCAGTACCGACGACACCGATAGTGCTGACATCTGCACCAACGCCTACAGCCCCAACATGGGTGTCCTCTGTCCCGGCACCTATGGGAACGACACTGTGCGGGTCAGCTCCAGCCTGGGATCCCTAGGAGTCGTGGAACCCTTTGGGTGCCGAGGGGAGGGAACAGCCACCCTTTATGGGCGCCTTCTTCCTCGCCAGATGAGGCACTGGCAGGCACCGCAATAGCCCCAGCTCTAGAGGATAACAGGGTGTTGCAGCAGTTGCTGCGACGAGTTGCCCATGGCCTGAGTATTCATGCAGAGGAGATAATCGAAGACACAGATCCCATGGTGGACATCCTAGCGCCCTCCGGACCCGCGCGCATTGGCCTCGCTCTCATCAAAACTATATCTGTCACAACCAAAACTTTATGGCAGACCCCAGCCTCATTGTCCCCCACAGCTAAGCACAATGAAAGGTGCTACTTTGTACCATCGAGCATCTGTATTCGCACCCGCTGTCTGATTCTCTGGTCGTGGACACTGCTAACCAGCGCGAGCAGCAGGGTTATCAAGGACCCTCCCCTAAGAACAGGGAAGTAAAAAGACTCAACCTTTTCGGTAAAAAGGTCTATTCTATGGGCGGGTTGCAGCACCGCATTTCAAACCAGCAGGCCATTGTTAGCAGGTACTCCTATAATACATGTGGAACAACGGAAAATTTGCAAAGCTGCAGCCACAACACTTCCGTGCCGAGTTCTCAGCCTTGGTTGTGGAGGGCAAGCTCATCTCCTGAGCTTCCCTGCAGGCGGCGCTAGACGGAGCTGATGCTGCCTCCAGGGTGATGGCTACAGGGGTGGGCAGGAGAAGGAGCTCTTGGCTCCAAGTTTCACGTCTGCCATATGAGGTCCAGCAGACTATTCAGGACCTCCCCTTTGAGGGCGTGACTGTTTTCTAAAAAG
The DNA here is from genome assembly GCF_965152275.1 of Natator depressus. Taxonomy (NCBI): domain Eukaryota; kingdom Metazoa; phylum Chordata; order Testudines; family Cheloniidae; genus Natator; species Natator depressus. Next base: position 108,656,263 of record NC_134235.1, read on the forward strand.
ATGGATAAAAGGCTTCATAGCTTAAAAGACTCAAGAGCCACCCTCAAATCGCTGGGCCTCCATACTCCCGCCACGCAGCGGAAACATGTCAGACCACAACCTCCTCTGTGGTTCTACCAACAATGGAACCGGCAGGCCAGTTCCCGGAGGAGGAATAGGAGCAGCAGGAAAAGGCCGCACCCGTCCTCAGCCCAGGGCTTTAGCCAATCCAAACAAGCTCCCTGGCCCCAAACTGACCTTTTGAAGGTGCAGTCGAGGACGGCGCACCAGAACAAGAACTGGATCTACCCTGCCTTATCTTTTCATCCCGACTATCCCCTTTCTACCGTGCATGGTCTCCTATCACTTCGTACCGCTGGATGCTCCGCACGGTAGAGAGGGGATACTCCATCCAATTCTGTGCCCTCCCACTCTTCCACCCCCCCCTTCCCCACTCCTCTTCAGGTACCCCTCTCATGAACAACTCCTTATACAAGAGGTGCACTCGCTATTTTTGCTAGGGGCAGTGGAAAACGTTCCTGAGGAGCAGAAGGGCAAGGGTTTCTATTTCCGGTATTTCCATGCCCTGAGACCTGAGAACTCAACAAGTTCATGAAGAAGCTCAAGTTCCGCATTGTGTCTTTGGCCTCCATCACCCCTTCATTGGATCCAGGAGACTGGTATGCCGCCCTTTACTTGAAGGACATGTATTTTCCCAAAGCAATAACTCTGCCCCACAGAAAATACCTCAGGTTTATGGTGAACAACCACCACTATCAGTTCACAGTCCTCCCATTCGGCCTGTCAGCGGAACCTAGAGTGTTTACCAAGTGCATGGCGGTCATGGCCACATTCCTGCGCAGGTGGGAGGTGCAGGTGTTCTCGTACCTTGACGATTGGCTCACCAAGGGCCACTCCAGGGCTCAAGTGGAGGCAGAGGTCGACTTCATAAGAGTGACGTTGGACATTCTGGACCGTCTTCTGAACATGGGGAAATCGACGTTGTCTCCAGTTCAGCAGATAGAATTTATAGGGGCGGTGTCGGACTCGACCCAGGCCAGGGTGTACCTCCTGGACGTGAGGTTCCAAGCCCCCAGCAACATCATTCGAAGTCTCAGGCAGTTCCCCACCACTATAGCAAGGACTTTGGGACACCTGGGACAAGACTGCACATTGGCACGGGCTTGTAGCAGGTTCCGCAAGGTTTAAAGCCTTAGGATCAAGGCATGCCACGAACTCCAAGGTGGAACAGGAATGCTGCGGTGGGGGAGGAAAAACCCCTCCTCTACACCACTAACTTTTAAACTATACAACTGTTCAACTATATACACAAAGCTACTAGGAGAACTAGGGGAGAACTTGCAAGAGCAAGCCACCGCAGTTCTAACGACCATCACTGGTGCTAAGAAGGAACTGAAGAGGCGCCGGGACAGCAGGGTCATATATTCACCTCCATGGAAGCGCCAAGCCAGGGGGCTCCACAGCTGACCAGACGGGTGCTGCTAAGGGAACAACTTTCCAATGACTGTGCACAGGGTGTGCACACACCTAACTGGAATCGACAGGAGCAATCACTCGAAGAAGTAGTTAACATCCATGGGAATGATGTACATGAAGTGCCTAGCTTGAGTGTTTGTATGTGACCTGAATAAAACATACAATTTCAAACTTCACATACCAATATAAAATTGTATAACAGTAAAACCTCATTAATCCACACATTTTATAATATTGTAATAAGTGACCAACCATACCACCTAGCAAAAATTTCACAGAGACGTGATTAAAATATTCTTCTATTTCTAGAAAATCTTTAGTATTTTGTGAAAATAAGCATTTACAGTACTAGCTCATGAAGTATAATGAACCATAATTCTCAAAATAAATCACAGAAAACTGATGTACTAACTTGCTTTTTAAATAACTGTTCACTTACTAATTTGCAAAATTCACTAACACACAACAGGTCTCCCACAGTGTAATCTAGAGTGAGGTACTATTTTACTAGTATTCTTCCTATTTTAAAAGAGGAGGAAATCATGTAATAAAATCAAGCAATTTAAAAAAGAGAAAGGGTGAAAACTAGAGTTCAGCAAAAGCCAACCATTTCTGAGCAGCAGTATTTGAGTAGCCTCTAGTGGGAGCCAGGGAAAACACAACTTGTTTACTTGCTTGAAGAACAGGGATATATGTTTTAATCCTAATTAGAGCTCTCTAGAGGACAATTCAGTTTTACAGCAACTTTCAAGGTTTTGAAATTTGTATACATTCCACATTGGAAGAAAAGCAAAACCTTTTGACTATTTTCACAAAAACATAATTGGGAGAAGAACTCTATAGCTGAGTGGTTAGGGCACTGGTCTGGGATTAGAGCTTGCTGGGAATTTTTCAACACCACTCTACCTTTCTGATGAGACAAGCTTCAGAGGAGAGAGAATAGGTGAACTTTTAACAGGGCCAGAAACTCCAAGAACAGGTCTGCGGGATCACTAACTCTTGCCTTGCCAATTCTTCAATACCTTGAAAGCCAGAAGAATTTGAAGGAAGGCATGAAGGAGCTTTTTCTTCAGTGTAAATGAAGTTATTTACCACCTTCTTAGAATGAGCAGCAGTATTTAGGCAGCACTGAATACTGGTTCAGGATAGGTTCCTGTGGCACTATGGAGTGTGTTGGGAGTTTGAAAGGAGGTTCCTGTTACATTTAAATCAGTCTAAGAACCAAGACTTCAAGGTTAACGAGGAGGTGATTATTGCTATGGCCTAATCCTTCACAATCTTTTTTGCCATCTTTACTCTCATGTGGGAAAGGCATAAAGGCATTTTAGCCCATGTCTGAGATAAATGAAACATAACCTGTGTTTTCAAACATCTCTTCATGTAGTACCTATTTTGGTTTTCCAACTGGACTCGGATGCAAATATGTTCATCAATTGACTTCCAATATGACCTCTGATGCAGTAAAAGGCTAGGGGAACAAAACTACATTTCCAGTCATAAGCATGTCATACTGACTCAGTTAACTGTGAATTTCCTTTTTGGTGTAGAGCATTGAAGAGTAAAGTGAAAGCTTCTGCCCAGAAAATGAATACGGCTACTTCCCTAAGCAGTGCTGATGGTTTTCTGCCTTCCTAGCAGCTATGTACATACCAAGTTTCTGAAAAAGAATTTGTTAGAAATGTATAAGTGAGCCTGATGGTCCAAAGGATGAGACAGGTTATAATTAAGGCTAAGATTGTGTCATGAATATTTTTACTAAAAGTCAGGGACAGGTCACAGGCTTCATGAGTTTTTCTTTATTGCCCAAGATCTGTCCATGACTTTTACTAAAAATATCCATGATAAAATAGGATGGGACTGGGCAGCTGAGCGCTCTGGGGCCCTCATCACCTGTGGGGGCTCAGAGCTCCAGGGTCCCCCTGCCCCCACCGCCCAAGAGCAGGGAGCTGTGGTAATCCCCCTGCTATGGTGGCCGGGGACCCCTTCCCATCAACCCATGGTGCCAGGGAACTGCGGCATACCCTACCCCTGTGGTGGCTGGGAGCTGCTGGATACCCCCACTGTCCATGGCAACTGGGAGCTTGGGGGCCCGCTGCCTCAGACGGCGGGGGTACCTCACAGCTCCCTGCCACTACAGCTCCCAGACGCCGAGGCTGAAGTCACAGAGTTCTTTGGAAGTCATGGATTCCATGACTTCCAGAACCTCCATGACAAAATCATAGCCTTCATTATAATCCATGTGTCCTCTCCAAGTCCCATCCCTCTGTATTGACTGACAAGCTTCTCTGAACTCAACATCAGGTAGCTGTTAAACATTCAGAACAAATTCACCAAGATGCTACTACAAGATCTGGATCAAGATCTCTATCTACTGATTCGCTGCAATTGCTGGCAGGAACCAAAGAAAGAATTGTGCTGGGTATCCACACAAGACCCATTAGCCCAGGAGTAGAATCCGGTTTTATACCTTAGCAGAGGTGTTCTATCACTTGACAAATCAGACACTATCTTCTTCCCTCTCTCTTCTGAAATAAAGAATGTCTTGAATGCCAATTTAAATGCAGAGTTTTCAGAGGGCTGTAATTAGCTCATCCTCTTGTTTCCCCAAAGCCTTGTTTCTGACAGCTGTTAGTGTTGGCTGCTGGGACCTGTATAACATGATGAAAGGAATACACTCTCCCCTTGTCTGATAACTTTCTCATTTGCAGGGGAGAGGTGATATGTCATTTGTGAATACCCAAGTAGAAGATACAAGTCCAAATGTGGAGTACTCTTGGGGGGCGGGCAGGGGGAAGAGAGAGACAGAAAAATAAATGTAGGGATGGAAAGGACCTTGAGAAGTCATCCAGTGCAGCCCCCTGTGCTGAAGCAGGACCGAGTAGAGCAAGACTATATTTGACTGGTGTTCATCCAGCCTGTTCTTAAAAGCTTCCATTAATAGGGATTCCACAGCTCTCTTGGAGACCTACTTCACAGCTTAACTACCCCTACAGTTAGAAAGCTTTCCCTAATATCTAACCAAATCAGCAGCAGGGGAGATTTAAGCAAATTTCTTCTTGTCCTACCTTTAGTGGACATGAAGAACAATTGATCACCATTCTCTTTGTAACACTCCTTAACATATTTGAAGACTTATGTCCCCTCTCGGTCTTCTTTCTGCAGATAAACATGCCCTGTTTTTCTCTCTTTCCTCATAGTGCAGGTGTTCTAAATATTTTATCATTTTTGTTGCTCTCCTCTGGACTCTCTCCCATTTGTCCTCATCTTTAATAATGTGCAGCACTCAGAACTGGACACAGTACTCCAACTGAGGCCTCACCAGTGCCAAGTAGAGAGGGACAATTATCTCCTGTATCTTACATGACACTCCTGTTAATATACCCCAAAATATTAGCTTTTTTGCTACTGAATCATTGCTTACTCATTCAAAATGTGATCCACTATAACCTTCAGATTCTTTTCAGCAGTACTAATGTCTAGTGAATTATTCCCTATTTTGTAATTGTGCATTTGATTTTTCCTTCCCAACTGAAGAACTTTGCAGTTGTCATTATTGAATTTCATCTTCTTGATTTCAGACCAAATTCTCCAATTTGTCAAGGTTGTTTTGAATTCTAATCCTGTCCTCTAAAGTCCTTGCAAGCTCAGAGTCACCTGAAAATTTTATGAGCATATTCTCCACTCCATTATCCAAGTCATTAATGAAAATATTGACTAGTACTGGATGCAGGACTGATCTCTGTGGGAATCCATTAGATATATCCTCCCAGTTGGACAGCGAACCATTGATAACTGCTCTTTGAGAACAATCTTTCATAGAATATCAGGGTTGGAAGGGACCTTAGGAGATCATCTAGTCCAACCCCCTGCTCAAAGCAGGTCGAACCCCCAACTAAATCATCCCAGCCAGGGCTTTGTCAAGCCTGACCTTAAAAACTTCTAAGGAAGGAGATTCCACCACCTCCCTAGGTAACGCATTCCAGTGTTTCACCACCCTCCTAGTGAAATGGTGTTTCCTAATATCCAACCTAAACCTCCCCCACTGCAACTTGAGACCATTACTCCTCATTCTGTCATCTGCTACCACTGAGAACAGTCTAGAGCCATCCTCTTTGGAACCACCTTTCAGGTAGTTGAAAGCAGCTATCAAATCCCCCCTCATTCTTCTCTTCTGCAGACTAAACAATTCCAGTTCCCTCAGCCTCGCCTCATAAGTCATGTGTTCCAGTCCCCTAATCATTTTTGTTGCCCTCCGCTGGACTCTTTCCAATTTTTCCACATCCTTCTTGTAGTGTAGGACCCAAAACTGGACACAGTACTCCAGATGAGGCCTCACCAATGTCGAATAGAGGGGAACGATCACGTCCCTCGATCTGCTGGCAATGCCCCTACTTATACATCCCAAAATGCCATTGGCCTTCTTGGCAACAAGGGCACACTGTTGACTCATATCCAGCTTCTCGTCCACTGTCACCCCTAGGTCCTTCTCTGCAGAACTGCTGCCTAGCCATTCGGTCCCTAGTCTGTAGCGGTGCATGGGATTCTTCCGTCCTAAGTGCAGGACTCTGCACTTGTTCTTGCTGAACCTCAGATTTCTTTTGGCCCAATCCTCTAATTTGTCTAGGTCCCTCTGTATCCTATCCCTACCCTCCAGCGTATCTACCACTCCTCCCAGTTTAGTGTCATCTGCAAACTTGCTGAGGGTGCAATCCACACCATCCTCCAGATCATTAATGAAGATATTGAACAAAACCAGCCCCAGGACCGACCCTTGGGGAACTCCGCTTGATACCGGCTACCAACTAGACATGGAGCCATTGATCACTACCCGTTGAGCCCGACAATCTAGCCAGTTTTCTATTCACCTTATCGTCCATTTATCCAGCCCATACTACTTTAACTTACTGGCAAGAATACTATGGGAGACTGTGTCAAAAGCTTTGCTAAAGTCAAGGACCACCACATCCACGGATTTCCCCTCATCCACAGAGCCAATTATCTCGTCATAGAAGGCAATTAGATTAGTCAGGCATGACTTGCCCTTGGTGAATCCATGCTGACTGTTCCTGATCACTTTTCTCTCCTCTAAGTGCTTCCAAATTGATTCCTTGAGGACCTGCTCCATGATTTTTCCAGGGACTGAGGTGAGGCTGACTGGCCTATAGTTCCCAGGATCCTCCTCCTTCCCTTTTTTAAAGATGGGCACTACATTAGCCTTTTTCCAGTCGTCCGGGACTTCCCCGGATTGCTATGAGTTTTCAAAGATAATGGCCAATGGCTCTGCAATCACATCCGCCAACTCCTTTAGCACTCTCGGATGCAACGCATCCGGCCCCATGGACTTGTGCACGTCCAGCTTTTCTAAATAGTCCCGAACCACTTCTTTCTCCACAGAGGGCTGGTCACCTCCTCCTTATGCTGTGCTGCCCAGTGCAGTAGTCTGGGAGCTGACCTTGTTCATGAAGACAGAGGCAAAAAAAGCATTGAGTACATTAGCTTTTTCCACATCCTCTGTCACTAGGTTGCCTCCCTCATTCAGTAAGGGGCCCACACTTTCCTTGACTTTCTTTTGTTGCTAACATACCTGAAGAAACCCTTCTTGTTACTCTTAACATCTCTTGCTAGCTGCAACTCCAAGTATGATTTGGCCTTCCTGATTTCACTCCTGCATGCCTGAGCAATATTTTTATACTCCCTGGTCATTTGTCCAATCTTCTACTTCTTGTAAGCTTCTTTTTTGTGTTTAAGATCAGCAAGGATTTCATGGTTAAGCCAAGCTGGCCCCCTGCCATATTTACTATTCTTTCTACACATCGGGATGGTTTGCCCCTGTAACGTCAATAAGGATTCTTTAAAATACAGCCAGCTCTCCTGGACTCCTTTCCCCCTCATGTTATTCCCCCAGGGGATCCTGTCCATCAGTTCCCTGAGGGAGTCAGTCTGCTTTTCTGAAGTCCAGGGTCCGTATTCTGCTGCTTTCCTTTCCTCCTTTGTGTCAGGATCCTGAGCTTGACCATCTCATGGTTCCCATCCACTTTAGCTTCCCTTACTAATTCTTCCCGGTTTGTGAGCAGCAGGTCAAGAAGAGCTCTGCCTCTAGTTGGTTCCTCCAGCACTTGCACCAGGAAATTGTCCCCTACATTTTCCAAAAACTTCCTGGATTGTCTGCGCACCGCTGTATTGCTCTCCCAGCAGATATCAGGGTGATTGTGTTATACCAATAAAATAAAAACCAGCAGGATCTTATTAAAGGGAAAAAGGCAAAATGCCACATTTATTGTGAATACAGAAAGAATCATAGTAAGCAGTTAGTTACAGCTATAACATTCCATTCAATCTCATATTTATTCACACAGTCATTCATTCACTCACACACACACACACACACACACACACGTTCTGCAAAGTTGTTATCATAGTTACCAGCCTTAGAGTTGCTCATGCCAAGCCACTGGCCAGGTGGCCTGGACATGAGGAGGGAGCAGGGCCTTGTCAGATGCTCATCTGATGCTCCTGGAAGTTGCTTTGCAGAATCAGACCCCAAAGTTCTCACTTTTTAGAGTCTATTTTTATAGGAATTTCTTCCTATGCCAGTCTATGGGAATTGCTTCATCATGCTGTTGCTGAATCAATCAGCAGATAGCACATTCCTGATGGTTCCGTGCTGCTAGATGTTATCTTGTTCTTTGGTTCTCCCATTCTTGAGGCTGTTGGGTGGATTCCAGTCTGCCCTCCGGGGGTCCTCTGGTTATTTCCACTTGACGCCTTCTTCAGCCGATGGACACTGGATTCTTAGGCTGGCACCTCCCTGATCATTCAGTTATTATCCACACCAAGCATCCATCCACAGACATCCTCTATCTCTATTTTAATCACAATTGTTAATACAACAAAAGGGTGGGGAGTCTCTGGGTGCTGTTTCTGTTAGAGTATTGCTTTGAGTCTCTCTCTCTCTCTCTGTGAATTGCTTTGAGAACAGACTCTGTCTTAGAAGGTACTAACACAATTAGCAGCTTGCAAGTTTCACACAGAGGGAGAGAAACAGTACCAAAAACCAAGAGACCTCTTAATTAATAATACCCTGGAATTTAAACAATGGGGAATCAAACTCATTTGTGATTTTAATACAGAACTTCTTTAATGTGATCCAACATAATCTTTCTTTTTTTTAAGTTCTGTATTAAAATCACAAATGAGTTTGATTCCCCATTGTTTAAATTCCAGGGTATTATTAATTAAGAGGTCTCTTGGTTTTTGGTGTCAAGTGGAAATAACCAGAGGACGCCAGAGGGCAGACTGGAATCCACCCAACAGCCTCAAGAATGGGAGAACCAAAGAACAAGATAACATCTAGCAGCACGGAACCATCAGGAATGTGCTATCTGCTGATTGATTCAGCAACAGCATGATGAAGCAATTCCCACAGACTGGCATAGGAAGAAATTCCTATAAAAATAGACTCTAAAAAGTGAGAACTTTGGGGTCTGATTCTGCAAAGCAACTTCCAGGAGCATCAGACAAGGCCCTGCTCCCTCCTCATGTCCAGGCCACCTGGCCAGTGGCTTGGCATGAGCAACTCTAAGGCTGGTAACTATGATAACAACCTTGCAGAACGTGTGTGTGTGTGTGTGTGTGAATAAATATGAGATTGAATGGAATGTTATAGCTGTAACTGCTTACTATGATTCTTTCTGTATTCACAATAAATGTGGTATTTTGCCTTTTTCCCTTTAATAAGATCCTGCTGGTTTTTATTTTATTGGTATAACAATTGAAGTCTCCCATGAGAACCAGGGCGTGCGATCTAGTAGCTTCTGCGAGTTGCCGGAAGAAAGCCTCTTCCACCTCATCCCCCTGGTCCGGTGGTCTATAGCAGACTCCCACCACAACATCACCCTTGTTGCTCACGCTTCTAAACTTAATCCAGAGACACTCAGGTTTTTCTGCAGTTTCATTCCGGAGCTCTGAGCAATCATACTGCTCTTACATACAATGCAACTCCCCCATCTTTTCTGCCCTGCCTGAACAGTTTATATCCATCCATGACAGTACTCTGGTCATGTGAGTTATCCCACCAAGTCTCTGTTATTCCAATCACATCATAATTCCTTGACTGTGCCAGGACTTCCAGTTCTCCCTGCTTGTTTCCCAGGCTTCGTGCATTTGTATATAGGCACTTGAGGTAACCTGCTGATCGCCCCTCTTTCTCAGTATGAGGCTGGAGCCCTCCCCTCTCACGCGCTCCTGCTCGTGCTTCCTCCCAGTATCACACGTCCCCACTTACGTCAGGGCTTTGGTCTCCTTCCCCCGGTGAACCTAGTTTAAAGCCCTCCTCACTAGATTAGCCAGCCTGTATGCGAAGATGCTCTTCCCTCTCTTTGTTAGGTGGAGCCCGTTTCTGCCTAGCACTCCTTCTTAGATCATCATCCCATGGTCAAAGAATCCAAAGCCTTCTCTCCGACACCACCTGCGTAGCCATTCGTTGACTTCCACAATTCGACGGTCTCTACCCAGGCCTTTTCCTTCCACGGGGAGGATGGACGAAAACACCACTTGTGCCTCAAACGCCTTTATCCTTCTTCCCAGAGCCACGTAGTCTGCAGTGATCCACTCAAGGTCATTCTTGGCAGTATCATTGGTGCCCACGTGGAGAAGCAGGAAGGGGTAGCGATCCGAGGGGCCTGATGAGTCTTGGCAGTCTCTCCGTCACATCATGAATCCTAGCTCCTGGCAAGCAGCAGACTTCTCACTTTTCCCGGTTGGGGCGGCAGATAGATGACTCAGTCCCCCTGAGCAGAGAGTCCCCGACCACCACCACCCGCCTCCTCCTCTTCTTTCAAACAGTTGTGCACCTTCCTTACAGTAATTTTACCTAGATCGCATTTTCCTAAATTGCTGAGGAGAATGTCATGTGGGACTGTGCAAAAAACATTACTAAAAATCAAGACAGATCACATCTACTGCTTCCCTGATTTACTAGGCCAGTAACCCTGCCAAAGGAGAAAATCAGGTTGGTTTGGCATCATTTGTTCTTGACAAATTCATGCTGGCTATTCTTTATAACTAAGGATACGATTTAGTCATGGATTCCATGACTTTACTAGACCTCTGACTTCGGCTTCAGCTATCAGGAATGGGGGCGGAGCTGCGGCTGTGCATCCCCAACCCATGCGTTCTGCTGGGGCTGTGCGCCCCCAACCCACAGCTTTGGCCAGAGCCTGGGCTGTGCACACCCCCACATGGCGGTGGGGCTCCCAGTCCCCTCCATGGGGCTCCAGTTGTTATTCGTTCCCCACATCCTCTCTCCCCCCCTTATTTTTAGTAAAAGTCAGACAGATCAGGGCTCCCATGTATTTTTATTACCTGCAACCTGTTCGTGACTTTTACTAAAAATAACCATGACAAAATCTTAACCTTACTTACAAAATAATTTGTTCCACTATCTTTCCAAAGGTCAAGTATCAAAGTTAAACTGACTGACCTATAATTTCCCAGGTCCTCTTCATTGCCCTTTTTAAAGATAAGTGCTATGTTTGTCCTTCTCCAGTCCTCTAGGACCTTACCCATCCTCCATGAATTACCAAAAATAATTGCTAGTGGTTCCAAGTTTGCTTCAACTAGTTCCTCAAGTACCCTAGGATGAATTTCATCAGGCCCTGAAAATCTGAATACATCTAAACTTATCTAAACATTCTTTAACCTGTTCTTTTCCTATTTTGACTAGTGTTCCTTCCTCCTTATTAATGTTGCATTGTATATCCGGTCACCATTAACCCTCTTTTGGGAAAACTGATGCAAAACAGGCATTGAACACCTCATCCTTCTTGATGTCACCAGTTATTAGCTCTCTTTCCCCACTACACTTTCCTTCATCTTCCTCTTGCTCCTCATGTATTTATAGAACCTCTTCTTATTGTGTTCATGGCCCTTGCTAGGTATAAATCATTTTATCGTTTAGCTTTTCTGATTTTGTCCTTACATGCTTGTGCTATTCTTTTGTAATTAGCCTTAGCAATTCATCCGTGTTTCCACTTTTTGATTTTCAGGTCATTAAAGAGCTCCTGGTAGAGCCTGTGACGCTGTGCATAAGAAAGATGACCATTTGTATCATCGTTGCTACCACTGTTATACAATGAAACAAAACTTGTACAATGTCATGTAAGGTGTCAATTGAAAAGTTTCAGAGTAACAGCCGTGTTAGTCTGCATTTGCAAAAAGAAAAGGAGTACTTGTGGCACCTTAGAGACTAACCAATTTATTTGAGCATAAGCTTTCGTGAGCTACAGCTCTCTTCATCGGATGCAAGTGAGCTGTAGCTCACGAAAGCTTATGCTCAAATAAATTGGTTAGTCTCTAAGGTGCCACAAGTACTCCTTTTCTAATTGAAAAGTTATGATTTGCTAAGTATGATTATCCTGTTTATATGCATGTATCATCTCTGTATCTGAAGATATGAATATTGGCTATGTACTTGTATCTTAAAAATGTGTTGTATTTCTGGGTGACAACGCCAGGCAGAATTTACATTAGGGCTAGACAGCTACCTGTTGATGGCCTATCAAGGACACTCCACTCTCACAATGGACCGTTGAAGAAACTCATCCTGTTCAGCTAGCTCTTCCTGAGGATGTCTCAGACAGCAAACAAGCAATGACCACCCCGTGATTCAGCAAAACATGTAAGGGCATGTGATGTGCTCATGTGACCATGGACTCCATCTTGGACCAGTAACTTTCCACATACAGGAGCTGTGGGCTTTGCTTGGGACAATAAATTTCCATGCACATGGCAAAGGATATAAAAAGACCTCTGCGACACCTCCATGTTGCTTCTTCCCTGCTCTCATTCTCTGGACTGAATTTACAACTAAAAGGAGAATCTTGAACTATGGACTGAGGTCCTTTCAATCTTTTAGAAGTTACCAGAGAGACTTTTGCAAGCCAGCAGTCTATTCCACCACTGCTGCAAACCTGATATAAGGACTTTGTAATCATTTGTATGTATATGATCTATCATTTATAACTTTTATATTATTAATAAATCTTTAGTTAGTTACTAAGAATTGACTGACAGTTTGATATTTGGATAAAATCTGAGATCTGGGGATATGTGTCTGATCCTTTGGGATTAGAAAGAACATCACATATAGTGAAATAGATTTATAATAACCTCTCACTATATTAGATTTGGTTGTCTGGATCAGAGCCAAGGGCTGGAATGCCCAAAGCGGACTGTTTGGCTTCAGGTTAACTAGTGCGCAGGAGAAGCTCTTTTGTTATTTGCTTGGTGAATCAACTTATAGAGTAAATCACCAGCTTTGGGGATGGTCTGCCCTATTACTTGCAATCTGCCCTGAGTGTAGCATTCTCAGTGTGGCCCATCCGAGGCACCTGGTCACAGAGCCATACTGGCCTCCTACAATTCTTCCTTTAGTTCCTTTGCATTGGAATAGGTTGCAGTTATATGTTTAATACAGTCTCCTTGAAAAATTGGCAGCTCTCCTGAATTCCTTCATCCCTTCAATTTTCTTCACAGGGGACTTGATCTGCTAAGTCCCTCAGTTTGTTTAAATCTGCTTTTTTGAAGTGCATTTTCCTTACTCTGCTGCTCTCACGCCTTCCTTTCCTTACAATCATGAAATCCACATAATGTCATAATCACTTTTACCCAAATGCTTATTGTAGCAGAAGCTAAGGAATCAATGGGTGACACGTCCTGATTATATTTTCAGCGAATCTCCAGGACATTATTTGTATACTTTGAAGTTTTGGAAGATAATGCTGTAATGGACTGCATTTGCACCAAGAATACTGATTTAATTATGGGCTGCCTGCCATTGTTTCTCTCTGCACTACAAAAAAAATCTTGTGCCCTTATCAAAATCTGTCTCTCCACAGAACTGGTTCCATAATTCTCACAGGTAGGATATGGATTATTTTACCCTTTGTCTTCTGATGCTACCAAGATCTTGCTGATGTGTTGGTTTATTTTAGTTTATTTTGAGGAAAGGGTAAACTTGTACCTAAGACAATGAGTGAGTTCAATAGGACATCTAAGCTTGCCAGAATTCTCTTTTTTTTAAATAATTCTGATGGACAATATTGATGTTTCTTTAAGCATATTTTCCAACTTTTATCCATTTACAACTGCACAAAGTTATGGCTTTTAAGGATTTTTTTCCCTATTTTCATCTATTTACATTTTCACAGTTGCAGGAAATTATGCGGGGGAGGAATCAGACAATTTAATGACTGTAAATGTTAAGATTTAAAAAGGTAGAAGATTGATAACTGTTCACCCACACATTGTCAACACATCAAAATATACCAAATAAATATCTTTAAACTTAATTTTCCAATCAGCATTCTTTCTTTGCCTATCTGTAAATTTAGACTATCATTGGAAATATTTTGTCAGTTTGTGTGTATGGTGAAATGAACATTTACTGCCATTTACCAACAAAAATCTAATCCTTCAAAGCCTAACGTAGACTTCCTTGATTATCTCAAGCACCCATTTGCTGAGGTGGTTCACTCTCAGATGGGGGTGCACCCTGAAACACCTCTCAGAGGGATGGAATCAGCCTAGAACTGAGAAACTAAAAACAAAAACACAAGTTGGAGTTGGATTGTTTTCTAAAGAATCCCAGCCTTGGTCTTCCAACTCTCAAAACAGAATGGCCTCCTCCTAATTTGTGATCTCAATACTGGAACCTCGATGATCAAATTCTTTAAAGGGAACACCTGCTGATATAAGATAATTTGAAGAGTCTCTCTCCCTGGAATGAGGGAGGGACTTATTCTCATCTAAAGATTCAATGACTGCTTTGTCTGTATGCTCACCTTACCAAAAAAGTACACCTCAGGCACATCTTTGAAAGTTATGAATAACAGCAAATCAGTCAGGTGCAGCATTAGCCCTGAAAAAGCTGCTAGGAAAATCTAGTTTAAAATAGATTTTATGTATTTTTTAATTTTTGAGCACTCTCACAATTGTCTCCTAGATGAGGACAGATCTGAACAATAAGAGATTGCAGCCAATACTCAGCACTGAGGCTGCTGTATCCAAGTTTAGTCTGTTCAATGATTTCACTCTCTTGTCCATTGGCAGGAATACTCCCTCAGCTGGTATGATTAGGCCTTTTACTAATGAAGCTGCAGGCTTCACCTTAGCCAGAGTAATGAAGACCTTTTAGTCCTTAGGTACCAATATGTCTTCATAGGGATTTCCCACTCCCCCTTAATTACACCCTAATAAACCAGGTAAGGAAGAACTAGACAGCATTCCTTCAACTTTTCAGGATGTTTTATTAATGTTTCATTTTCTAAAAACATAAGCACGTATGAAGTTAGTCGTAGATTGTGCTTAATTCTGAGAAGCTTAATTAAGTCTCAGGTATCTCACTCAAAATCCCAGCTCTAGAGATTCAACCTTCTCTTTAGAAGATCTAGAGGGGAGACTCACATGAGAGGTTTTAAGATATTGTGCTGCCCCTTTAAGAGCAAAATGTGAGCAACTGCCTTCACCAGTCCTTGTGACAAATCCTTGAGAGCAGGGGGAAAGCACATTACCAGGGAGATCAAAAAAGAATCTGCAGAAACATCCTGCATGTCTGCACCCTAAGGAAAACAGTAGTCACACTGGGCTAGATCTACAAAGGGACTAGGGAGACAAGGTGGGTGAGACAGGATCAGGTGCCCTGCCACCCAGTGGAATCAATCCTCAGCCCCACATTAGGTGCCCAGGCTTCCTATACAATGCATAGGCAGTTAGGCACCTAAAAAACAAGAGAGTCATAAAAGCCTGCACACAGAGCAGGGACGTGCCTAAGCTGGCCAGTAGAAAGCATCAAGGAAAGGGGTGCAAACAAAGCCCTGCCCCTGAAACTCCGTTAGGTGCCCATCCCCGCTTGGGATTCACAACTGTGAACCCTCCCCTGGAATTAGGCACCTACACCAGGTCAGCCCTTTTGCAAAAAGGGGTGGTGGTGGTGCGCCCTCCCCCCCCCCCCCATACCTAATAGTTCAGTGGTTAAAGCACTCACCTGGGTGGTGGGCGATATCTCCACTCTGCCTAATTTGGAGCAAAGACTTGAACTCATGTTTCCTAGGTAATTGCCCTAACCACTGGACTATAAAGCAATTCTGGGGTGGGTGTCTCAGTCTCTCCTTTTGAAGCTATTTTACTTTGCATGAAATACTTAAATACTCCTTGGAGCAAGGACTGGAACCTGGGTATCCTGAGAAAGTGTGCTAATCACTAGGCTATAGAATCTCTCTCTCTCTCTCACCCAATGAATATTTAAATATTTTATACAGAGAGGAGGTAGATCCATCTCACAGAGAAGGAGGTCTGAATCACTTCACCTCATGCTACCAGCTGCTGGGTCCAGGCTGAGTGGGGCGTGACAACACAGAATGAGGAGGGAGCCGGAGCCAGAGGAAACAAATGACTCACTAGTATTAGAAAGGTTGTGGGAGTTGGCACCTTTTATGGCAGCTACGGCTTTGTAAGAAAGACAGTTTGTGAGAAGGGGGTTATTTTGTAGCCTTTTCAACCATCTCAGCACAGAACTTGCCTATGTGCTGGCTGGGAGCAGGAATTTCTTTCTCCAAGTGTGTCTGTTGAGTTTTGAGGAGAAAACCCTTGAAGACAATGAAGAAAAAGTTAAAGTTAATCTTTTACAAATCCTGTAAAGGCTCTGCTACAAAGGGAGACCTTTCATCTGTGTGCCATTTGGAGGCAGAGAATTCTGAAGCGTTCTTCCTGAGAAACAGTCCTATGCTCAGAGCACAGATACGGTCAGCCTGCCCCTGGAGATGGGGAATGCCCACTGTGAAGACTGACATGGAGGCTACTGAGAATGATTCAGTTCTAAATACCCATAAACTCTGAAATACAAGACAGTGATAAGTGATACTTGCTCTAATTTACAAGATGAAAGAAATATATAGTATAAACCTCTAGGAGGCAGAAGAGTTAGCCTACAGAGTGCAGTTCATAAGTGTATAATTTGAAAGCTTTCAGCTACATATTCTAAAGCAAAATATACAAGAAAGCTGTGATAGAACTAAATTTAGTACATTTTAAAGAGAAAAAAGAATACTGTCGGTATTGTATCATTTACTAAGACCCTCTAATTCTCCCTCTATTGAAAGCAGCCTATCAGATGTTATTAATATGGCACTGATTTGAAAGCTGAAGCAAACAGTTTACAACAGTGATTCTACTTTTCAAAAACACTGAAGATCATAATTCTCTCAAATACAAATACAAACAGCATATATTCTAGTATACAGTTATCCTAATTCATAGAATATGTGAGTGCTCCAGTGGGCACAGTATTCTGCCCCCGCCTTCTGTCCTGTGCCATCCAATCCGTCCCTGTCCCACTCCTGTCTATTCCTGACCCATGGATTCTCATCCCAATCCTATTTTCTTCATTTAGCCAATCCCAGTTTCCACTCCCCAGGTTTCCCATCCCAGTCCCAGCCTCCTTGCCCAGCAGTCCTAAATTTCACTCATCCAGACTACAGTAACTCCTCGCTTAACATTGTAGTTATGTTCTTGAAAAATGCGACTTTAAATGAAATGATGTTAAGCGAATCCAATTTTCCCATAAGAATTAATGTAAATAGGGGAGGTTAGGTTCCACGCAAATTTTTTTCACCAGACAAAAGACATTATATACATATTGTGACAGGGTCGGGCCAGATGGCTACAGGAGAGTGACAGAAGGCAGATATATTAGCCCCAGATTAAGCAGGTCCCTTTTCCCTGGGTAAGGTAACAGGGGCAGTTCCAGAACAATCAGGAACTGGTTGGAACCAATTAAGGCAGGCAGGCTAATTAGGACACCTGGAGCCAATTAAGAAGCTGCTAGAATCAATTAAGACAGGCAGGCTAATCAGGGCACCTGGTTTAAAAAGGACCTCATTTCAGTCAGTGAGCAGTGCGCAAGTAGCTGAGAGTGAGAGGATGTGCTGTTGGAGGTCTGAGGAATATAAACATTATCTGGCATCAGGAGGAAGGTCCTGTGGTGAGTATAAAGAAGGTGTTGGGAGGAGGCCATGGGGAAGTAGCCCAGGGAGTTGTAACGGTCACACAGCTGTTACAAGAAACACAGTAGACAGCTGTGATCCACAGGGCCCTGGGTTGGAACCTGGAGTACAGGGAGGTCCCGGGTTCCCGCCATCCCCCTCCCCCATATTGGATATAAGAGGAGTTGACCTGGACTGTGGGTCCCACCAGAGGGGAAGGTCCCTGGCCTGTCCTCTGACCCACTAGGTGGATCAGCAGAGACTGCGGGGATTGTTCTACTTCCTTTTCCCCATGCTGGCCAGTGATGAGGTTAGCTGAGCGAATGGCAGGTTCGAGCCACTAGCAAAACTACTGGGCTGCCATGAACCTCTGAGGCGAGCAAATCCACCAAGCAGCACAGGACCTACCAAGGCAAAGGAGTAACTTTGTCACAATATACAGTATAAGTTTTAAACAAGTTCTAGTCAGAGGATTGTCTGGGGACCTGCTCATGAGCTCCCTGAGCTTCACTAAAGCAACCGTGTTGATATCAGGTGGGATATTTCCCAGGGAATGCCTTGCTGCTAAATGATGAACTAGCACTCAGCTGAGCCCTCAAAGGTTAACATATTGCTGTTAATGTAACCTCACACTCTACAAGGCAGCACCAAGGGAGGAGACACGATAGAACAGCGGCTGCAAACACTTCCCTGGGGAAACAGAACAGGATGATGAACCCACGCTATACATGCATCACTCCCTCCTCCAGACAGTGCATGCATGGCTGCACAGGTGTTGACTTACCGAAGTGCATGGGGGGGGGGCGGGAGGGAGTGCGCTCAACCCTCAGCTCTGCCCCAGGCCCGCCCCCACTCCACCCCCTCCCCCAAGCGCATCCTCTCTCCTCCCCCAGCCTCCTGACCACCCGTGAAACAGCTGACTGCTGAAGAGAGGAGGTGTGGGGAGGGAGGGGGGAGTTGCTGATCCAAGGGGCCACCAGACGGGCGGGAAGCACTGGAGTGTGGTGGAGGGGAGCTGATAGGGGAATGGGGGGGCTGCCAGCCCACCCTGCTTCCAAGCCCCCACAGCCAAACAATGTTATAAGGAAACAGTGCGAAACTTTAAATGAGTATATTCTCTCATCGATCAGGGACGTAACAATGAAACAACGTTAACCAGGACGACATTAAGTGAGGAGTTGCTGTACTTGTCCCAGTTCCCCATCCCAATCCCATTGTCCAAACCACCCCAAATCTCCTTCCCCATCTCCTTATCCAATTTGTGTTTCCCCCACCATTACCCCATGTTCTCTATACCCACTGGCTTCCAATCCTAATCTCCCACCCAAGGCTCCCTTGCATCTCAGTTCCAATCCCCATGTGTCCCCCCCTAGCTACTTGTCCCAGTCTCTTTGCCCAGCCAGTCTCAGTTCATCCCATACCCCAGCTTCTCGTCAGATGTGTTTCCCCTCGCCCCCACAGGTCCTCAGTACCAATCTCTCAGTCTCCACCCCTCCCACACACACACCTATTGGGTCCTTGTTCCCACCTCCACCCTATTTCTCTCTCTGGCTCCCAGTCCCATTCTCCTTGCCAGATTAGGCGATTCTCTCGCAGAAATGCAATTTACAGATAAATTCTCTAGGAGTGTTCAATAATTGAATACACTCATTATGTATGATAACCAGCTAGTTTTCAGGCAACTGTTACAAACATGTAAGCATGTAAGCATTTAAGCAACAGAGACAGACATTCTATAAAACAGAGAAATCATCTATTAGAGTAAAAATAGCTTTATAATTACGATTCACAGAACAGCTGAATTATTGTCAGTCCTATGTGACTAAATTTTTTACAATGCTCTTTACACCTGTTAAAAAACACATCACACAACTTACCCAGATTTGCTGTCATGGACTCCAGATCTCCTAAAAACCCTGGAATTTGCTGAAGTTGTTCCTGCAGCTCTATTAGACTACTCCTCTTCTTCTCCCAGTGTGCAGAAAGCATCACAACTTCGCTATCCACTAGCTGTAATATTTACAACCAATGATAAAACTTAGTTTGTATTTACTTGCAAAATAGTGATTATTAATTCATGAACTTCAGCTTTTGAGCATCTTGATTGATTTTTATAATCCATGCATCCACAAAGCCTATGACTAGAGCAATGAACTTTCACTGCTGAGAGAGATGGTCACAGTATGCTTTTGTACAGATTGAGGGGGGGGGGTGGGGTTAAAAATGTTTAAGTTCAATATGCACTAACAGGAAGTCTCCATAAAATGTAGCCTTTGCTATTCATGATCAAGTATTTATTTCTACTTATTTCAGGAGTAAATATTTATAAAAAACAGCTTCTCTGTGAAGATTCTGGCCCTCCTCTCCCCCAAGTTTAAGCTCTTAAGTATCTGAATACCCTGTCCTTCAAGGCAGAGTGATTTAAATCAGCAAGCAGGAAACTGATTTAAATCATCTATTTTCATCTTTTTATGTTTGTACTTTTTAGTTATTTTTGATTCTCAATGATTGGTAAACATTAAAACATGTTGATTTGCAACTAAATACAGCCTTTACACTAAATTATGCTTCATTTTTCTTAACCAGGAAAATTGCTTAAATCAATCTGTATAGATTAAGTATACTATATAGCTTTACATACATTTATTCAGATGCTTAATTTTTTAAATTTTTATGACGTTAGGAAAAGGTGAATGATGCATTTCTTATTTACTAGATAAATGAAAAAACAAACAATATCAAGGTCTACTTGGATGGAAATTAAAATTAAATTAAAATGGACAAAAACGGCATTTAAAAATTTTGTTTATTAGTTTACTCCTAGCAAATTCTGCGCCACTGTGGGCATACAGAAACATGTCCCCCCGCAGACTCTCTTTCACACAGAAACCTGGTTTTTGTGGGGAAGCAAAGAAAAGCAGCACTTGTGCTCACTCACCCATCCCCAGCAGTGGGGATGCATGTGTTTGGGTACCCAGAGCAGCTGGGGGAGAGGTAAGTCACTGCAGGAGTGTGGTCTGGGGACGCCCCGACTGCCCAGGGATATTAGTCCCAGCTGGGCAGGGTGAAGAAGGGGAGAAGGATGACAGAGACAGAGTTCCCCCTCCTCTGCCCGGAGCAGCCGGAGCTGGGTCAGATCAACCCCCACCCCAGAAACCTCCCACAGCTACAGGAAGCTCTGCAAAGTGGGATGGGGGCAGGGCTTGGCAGGTGGTGTCTGGGTGTAGGGGGTGAGGGTCAGCTGGGGGTGGGTCCAGATGCACAGAGGTTAGACAGAGGGAGCAGCTCCCTGTACAATGACCCCTTCCCCCCACTTCCTGGCCCCATCGCTCCTCAGCCATAGGTGAAGGAGTCACTGTACAGAGAGCTGCTCCCCTATTCACCCAATGCCCATGCATCTGCTCTCCCCCCCGCCAAGCCTCCCCCCTCCACAAACCTGGAACCCCCCCCCCCGCACTGGTAACCTCTGCACCCAGAACCCCAGACCCCCCCCAGCCTCACCCCCTGCATCAGGAACCCCCTGCACCCCACTGAGCCCCAACCAGCTACACCCTGGCCCACACCCCACCAAGCCCCAAGCCCCCAGCATCTAGACACCCCGCTGAGCCCTAACCACTGCCCCGGACACTTCAGTCCCATTCCCCCTGCACCTAAAACCTCCAACAAGCCACTGTGCATCCAGATCCCCCCGACAGATTTGCCCACACACAGACTGCACCACACAGAAACCCAATACTCGAGGTACTTCGGTGCCAAAAAATTAAAAATTTTAAAATTCTGCAGACCATTTTCAATTATTTCCTGACAAGTATATTGAAATAAATTACCAAAATAATTGAAAATGGTATGATTATATTGTGTTATTTTGACAAATGAAGTATGCAGAATTTTAAAATATTGTGTGTAGAATTATTATTTCTTGGTGCACAATTCCCTCAGGAGTATTAAGTTAAATAAAACTACCCTAAATGTGCTTAATACATAAGAAAAGGTTTATCAAAACATATTCTGCTTTTAAAACTGATTTATTAAGCAAAGGGAGAATTATCTATATTAAGTGAATTGAACAGAATGTTTCTGGTCACCACATCCTTCAAAATTTTAGGACTAGTTGATCTCATTCTCCCTCACCTAGTTTTTATACATAGATTGGAAGTTTCCCTGCTTTTTCAACTCCAACTGGTTTCTTAACTCTGAATGAACTAGATGAGTAAACCAAAAGGAGGAGAATATTCTTCTACAGGTATAAAGACAAACTACTGCTATCAAAAGCTGTTTTAGCTCTTAAACTCGGATTAACCAGTGATTTTACCTAGTGCAGTAGTAAACTTTCTTTAAAAACTTAGCAAACGTGCTATTTAGTATTATTTTTATTTACTTTACATTTAAATAGATTATAAATTTAGGCCTTAACATAACTGTCAAAATTTCAGGTTTATTTTTTAAAAATAAACCTGTATTTAATTTAAATTTTAAAAATCTGATATTTTTGTTTATTTTTTTAAAACATTAATTTTTATCTGCCCTGCTGCCCTTACAATTAAGGACGGAGAGCTCTCAATTCACATCTCTGGGTCCTCTGAAGAAGTCCTCAAGCAAAGAAACATGAAATTCCAGACATTTTTACGGTTAAAAAAATATGCAGCACTAAAGTGGTGGGTTTTTGTTTGTTTTGTTTTTTTAAGTCCTTCAGACTTCTTTAAACATTGTAAAGGAAAAGAGGGCACAAAATAATATCCAACTGCTATCATATCATCTTTAAAATATAAACAATATAATTCTCTGTGGACACAACTGTTGGAATTATTAATATTTGAAATTAATATGGGAAACCACCAAACACTAATTTAATCATAAGTTCCTTTATTACATTCAGAGGCCAAATGGTACTTATGCAATAACGCTAAACATGCCTAAAAAGCCTAAATAATATGCAATGTACTACATCCAAATACTAAGAAAACACGTATAAGTATCTTGATCAAGATACTTACAAACTCAGGCTAAACTCAGGGTGCTTAAACCCATATTGATTGGCTCCAACGTGGTCAGGCAGGTATAAGCAATGAACCCTTTAAGACTTTACTTTTTATACCTTTACCAAACAAGTGATGTCACTGCCAATTACTGACTTCAGCTAAAAACCAATTTGAGACAGTTCACACTTATTTCCACCAGTCTTAATCCAGATAAGCTTTACAACCTCCTTTCTTCCCAAGGCCTTTCCTCCCCTCCTTTTTGCCATGCAACTGTTTCCCATTGCAACTGGGTTCACAAAGGCTTTAACACTGGTGTGTGGGTTGGGGAAGGGCCGTGTTGGCTCATGTTAAGATTCTCTTTGTTTGATTTAAAACCATCTTCAGTCACCCCTATTGATCAGAGGCTCTCTTTTTAGAAACTTCCCCTTATTATACTTTGAACCAGACATCCTCCCTATTTTATTCCTGCTGGCCCTGTAGTTCATTGTTTTCAAGGCCTTCCTTCTACCTGCTAGTCAGGACTTTTCTTTACAACACATATATATTTCCTTAACCAAACTTAAGCTAACTTTAATTTTATACTTCTCCTACAAAAGGATTCTCAGTACTGGATACAGGGTTTTATCTAAAGGGGAAAATATCATTTAAATATGAAGTTGTAAGCTGGAAATGTAACCTAAATTAATAAAACTCTTCCAGCACTCTATGCTTAAGGAAAATAAATACAATAAAGCAACAAATCTTTCTTCACATATTACAGTCATGTGGAAAAATGTGAAAAACTTCAGGCATGACAGCTCAAAAATGGTCAAAGCAATTTTACAGAGCAGTGGGGGTAAACCTTTGACAGTAGATGATTGGACTCTAAGACCAAAGAGGTTCCTTCCAGTCTTATATTCTAAATATCAACACTTATAACCATCTTAACCATTTTGCAACAATTTAATCTTATAATGTTACAAGCCTGATTTAGTCTTTACTAATTGTAAGATATATTTATAATTTCACGTACATGATGCTTGGAGAATAATAGCTCATATTTAAGTTTGTAGATGCTTGTTTTATTAAATTAAGTGTTTAGCCTAATTAAATAAATTCCTAGGCGAAAACTGTTTTCCCCCCAAAAATGAGTGACAAGGAGAAAAGCTCCAAAAATACCTTCCCCTTTGTTAACGGATAGGAAGATATTCTTCTAGGATTTAAAGAGAAGCAGTGAATAGCAACAGATTTATCAAGGCTACATACCTTTGTCTACACCTACAGCAGCACGTAGAGTACAGGGACAACAAGTGTAGCTATACGCTGCAGTGAAAGGCTCTGGCAGCAGGAAGACAACAGGGCACTACACTGCCAAAAATATCAGTGTATATGCGTGAGGCACTGCTTAGAAATGTCGAGAGCTCGTGAACGGTATATATCGTGGGGGATCAGGCACGTATGGCACTATCTCCTAAGGCACGCCTCACTGTGTATACTGCAATTATACTCCAGCTAGCTGGGCGTGCAGTGTCTGGACATTACATGCTGCCACAAGTGAAGATGTACCTTAAGTCACCCATCTGGTATAGTGAGGAGTTTTTAAATCTGAAGCAACAGACTTTGTAGGAATTTTGGAAATTCTGCTTCAACAACTACCACCTGCTAAATACAATAGAACCTCAAAGTTACAAACACCAGAGTTACAAACTGACCAGTCAACCACACACCTCATTTGGAACTGGAAGTACACAATCAGGCATCAGCAGAGACCCAAAAAAAGCTAATACAGCACAGTACTATGTTAAATGTAAATTACTAAAAAGAAAGGGAAAGCAGCATTCTTCTTCTGCATAGTAAAGTTTCAAAGCTGTATTAAGTCAATATTCAGTTGTAAACTTTTGAAAGAACCACCCTAATGTTTTGTTCAGAGCTACAAATAACCTCCATTCCTGAGGTCTTTGTAACTGAGGTTCTACTGTACAGGATTAATCAAGTAAAAACAGTCAAGTCCAATTTAACAATTATCCAACTGTAATGTAATTTGAATCATTTATCAAAATACTGATATTTATTAGAATTTTTTTAAAAAGTTTCACAGCTCTTCAGGTATTTTAACAGATGTAATTTTTTCTCTTACCTCTCCAGCTTTTGCACATTCCTTAGCTCCTTTGTGAAGGGCTGCCCAAGTGTCTTCATAACTGAACAGAATAAAAATTAAAACTTGTGGTTATGCTTACCATAAATTCAGTCCCAACTCAAAACAAACGTTATGAATGTTGTGTTTCATCTTATCTGTGTATTTCTAAATGCAAGTTTCACATTAGTAGCGTATTTGTCCCAGTTGAAAACTTTGCATTTGCTGCTTAGTGCTCCATGGATTTCCTAAACTGCTAATTAACCTGCTAACTAACACAGCCAAGTAATATCTTCAAAACTCTACAGAAAAAGAGACAACTAAAAACACTAGTCCCATGAGGAAAGCAATAAAATACTTAACATTAAAGATCTTATAATTGTATGTAACAAAAATAGCATTCTGAATAGGATATTTATTTTCTTAAAAGGTATATTTGCCTATGGAATCTGCACTCAGAATACATACATCCATGTAAACTTTTACTGGAACACCGAGTAAGACCATTGACCCCAGAGTTATCTAAGAAGCTTTTCATGCATACAGTGACTGTTTGTTACAATGCCAGGTGCACTTCCAGATGCTGCAAATATAAACTATTATTTTGATTATTTACAGTAGCACCTAAAGGATTGAGGCCCCACTATAAGAAGTTATTTTGGGCTGATACATCTAAGATATACAAGTATGCGTAAAATACATCAGAATGAATTATGGAAGTGCAATATGCGTTTGCATAGACCAGGATGGATTGATTTATATGGGGCAGGCAAACTTTTTGGCCTGAGGGCCACGTCGGGTTTCAGAAATTGTATGGAGGGCCGGTTAGGGGAGGCTGTGCCCCCGCCCCCTATCCTCCTCCCCTTGCTTCTCTCCGGCCCCTGACACACACACACCCCCCTGGGACTCCAGCCCCATCCAAACCCCCCACTGCCTGTCCCCTGACTGCCCCCAGAATCCCTGCCCCTGACTGCCCCCCACCGCCCCATCCAACCCCCCTCCTTCCTGACTGCCCCCCGGGACCCCGCCCCCATTCAACCCCCCCCCACCCCATTCCCCGCTCTCTGACCGCCCCAACCCCATCCACACCCCCGGTCCCTGACCACCACCCCGAACTCCCCTGCCCTCTATCCAACCCCCCCTGCTCCCTGCCCCCTTCCCGTGCAGCACAGAGCACCGGTGGTTGGCAGCGCTACAGCCGCATCGCCCAGAGCATTGCCCAGCCACCCAGAGCATTGCACTGGTGTAGTTGGACCATATGAACTGGAACCATAAACTCACTGAACATTAAATCCCACCAAATGAGGGTAAATCCATCCTCATCATCGTATCCACTCATTATACTGCACACCTGAACATAGCCATTATATGAACAACATAACCCCATATCTCAATGTCTGTACTTTGACCCGTTAAACTTTTACCCCCAATCGGGGACATTGCAGATTAGGTATTCCTCACACCACCCGTTCCTAAACCGAATTTCGCACCCCTTGATAATCTGTACCTTATTGCCTAATAACCAGAAACTTCTATGCTTAAACTCTGTACCGTTTTCTTTTTACTTCAACATCTTAATAACATTATTAAATTGCTCTCCGTAACTGCTACCAGTAGCACATTCCTACGCAGAGCAGTTTAATACACTACACCGCCAGCATGTTGTGCCGAGGCTGCGGGGGAGGGGCCGGGGGCTAGCCTCCTGGGCCAGGAGCTGGGCAAGAGGGTCCTGTGGGCCGGATGTGGCCCACGGGCCGTAGTTTGCCCACCTCTGATTTATATCCAAGTGATTTAAATCACCAACTTTAATCATGATTTAAATCACACAGCAAGAAATCTTGATTTGTATTTTAGTTATTTACTCGAGAGGTCAATTCTCATTGGTTGGTAACCATTAAGCCATGTTGATTTGCAGCAAAGTATACCCTTTACACTAAATTTGGTTCTTTTTTGCTAACCAGGAGGAGACACTATAGCTATACACTTATTTAAGCTGTTAATATACCTCATTTATTCAGATTCCTAATTTTTTACACTTTTTTATTATTATAAGTGGTGAATTATGCATATTTCTTATTAACTCTTTGGAATTTTCCCCTCCATACACACACTTGTGATTTGTGTCAAGCTGCAACAGGATGAAGATTAGAATTCAATTAAAATGCATAAACATAGCATTTTTTAATGATTTAACAAAAGTAATTTAGATATACTGGACTCCTAAGAAAGAAGTTTAACACATTTTGCATTTAAAACTAACCAGTGTATTAAACAAAGGAAGTATTTGTAGTAGTGAACTGAGCTGACAGTGACTAGAAACAAGGGCCCAAAGGCACAGACACACTTAGGCACCTCAGTCTGGGTTTAGGCACCACTGTGATTCATAAAACTTCCGCATACCCCTGTAGGTGCCTAAACTCACAATGTCTTAATTTTCAGGGGAAGAAAGTTCCAAGCTTCCACTGCCTCACTCTAGGTACCCAGATGCCTAACTCCTGCCTAAGCCCCAGAACAATGCATGAATGGGGGAAGAGAGGCATTTGCCTGCCTATCTCACATGGGGAACCTCATCCAGTAGGCAATCTCAAAGGCCACTACTAGATCAGGTCCCATTCAAAACCTGGTCGGAGGACGACTAGTTCCAGAAGGATCTATGCGTAAGGTTGGCATGGAAGAAAGAAAGAAAGTGTTTTTGGAAGAAGTGAACATATAGGCAAAACGACTAGCATAACTGGTGAGGCATAGCAGGGGACATGAAAAAGTACAAAAGCAGGTCAGTAGGAAGGACCCACATTACAAAGGAACTTGAAATGGTAAGTACCAGAAGCCTGTACACGGTCTACTGGAGAAGGGAAATCCAGCAGAACTCTATATTGCAGGGGTGGCCAAACTGTGGCTCACAAACCATATGTGGCTCTTTTACAGTTAAAATGTGGCTCGCAGAGCCTTCCACATTCCCCCATTCTCCACCTACCAGAGCTCAGCATCTCTGCCTGCCAGCAAGGTGGTGGGGTAAGGGCTTCTGCCCAGAAGGGAGAGGGGGTCTTGAGGCTTCAGCAGCAGTAGGGCTGAAGCCCTGAGCCCCAGCTCTCGAACTTCTGAAGACTGTCGTGTGCAATTGGAGGGTCAGTAAATTAGGCCACCCCTGATATATTGCAATGTGGTTTTGGCACTAAGCATTAGAAATTGTCACCCTGACACATACCAATGTTTTTGAAAGATGCCTGTTTCAGACTTATACATTCAGAAACAAAAGCGTACAAAGATTAACCACTTTTCATACACTAGCCACTGCTTCTATTTCAATAGAGAAAATGTTGTCACACTGGGCCCTGGTCTACACTACAAGTTTAGGTTGAATTTGGCAGCATTAGATCGATTTAACCCTCCATGTGTCCACACGACAAAGCCATTTTCGTCGCCTTAAAGGGCTCTTAAAATAGATTTCTGTACTCCCCCCCGATGACAGGATTAGCACTGAAATCGACATCGCTGGGTCGAATTTGGGGTAGTGTGGACGCAATTTGACGGTATTGGCCTATGGGAGCTATCCCAGAGTGCTCCATTGTGACCTCTCTGGACATCACTTTCAACTCAGATGCACTAGCCAGGTACACAGGAAAAATCCTAGGAACTTTTGAATTTCATTTCCTGTTTGGCCAGCGTGGCAAGCTCATCAGCACAGGTGACCATGCAGTCCCAGAATCGCAAAAGAGCTCCAGCATGGACTGAACAGGAGGTACTGGATCTGATCACTGTATGGAGAGACGAATCCGTTCTATCAGAACTCTGTTCCAAAAGACAAAATGCCAATATATTTGCCAAAATCTCCAAGGGCATGATGGGACAGAGGCTACAACAGAGACCTGCAGCACTGCCTTGCGAAAATTAAGGAGCTCAGGCAAGCCTACCAAAAAACCAAAGAGGCAAAGAGCCACTCTAGTCAGAGCCCCAGACATGCCGCTTCTATGATGAGCTGCATGCAATTCTAGGGAGCGCCCCTACTACTACCCCACCCCTGTCAGTGGACACCTGCAAGGGGGGAGTCTCACGCAACAGGCATGAGGATTTTGGGGATGAGGAGGAGGAGGAGGAGAGCACACAGCAGGCAATAGGAGAAACCATTCTTCCCGACAGCCAGGAACTGTTTATCACCCTGGAGCCAATACCCTCACAACCCTCCCAAGGCGGGCTCTCGGACCATGAAGCCGGAGAGGGCACCTCTGGTGAGTGTACCTTTGTAAATATAATACATGGTATAAAAGCAAGCATGTTTAATGATTAATTTGTCCTGAAGACTTGGGATGCATTCACAGCCAGTGTAGCCCCTCCTTTTAAATGGCCAACCCAACAGGTGCTTGGTATGTGAAAGGAGGGTGCTGCTGTTTGAAACCATTTCCACACATTATGAAGGTTGAAAAAGCCGAAAGACTGTGGCTTACCATGGCTGCCTGCAAGCCAAATTCTGTTGCCCGGCCCTGTATGTGTGATCTCACACCAAACCGGCAGGCCTTCAATATAAGAGACAAAATGCGACCTTGTACCGAAAGTACGTGTGCTGTGTAATGTTAACAGCTTGGTTCACCGTGAAAGAGTCTACCCATTGTTCTCTAAAATGTGTCTCTTTAAATACTACTCTCACTTTTTTCCTCCCACAGCTGCAAATGTTTCAACTCTCCCACTATTATCTCCATCCTAGAGGCTAGCGCAGATAAGGCGGTGAAAAAAACGCACTGGCGATGAAATGTTCTCAGCTCATGCAGTCCTCCCGCACTGAAAGAGCTCAGCAGAATGCTTGGAGGCAAACAATGTCAGAGTCCAGGAAAGCAGAAAATGAACGCAAGGACATGAGGGACGAGCAAGAAGAGAGGAGGCAGGATGCAATGCTGAGGCTACTGGGGGATCAAACTGATATGCTCCAGTGTCTGGTGGAGCTGCAGGAGCACAGACCGCCCCTGCAGCCTGTGTAACCGCCCACCCTCCTCCCCAAGTTCCATAGCCTCCTCACCCAGATGCCCAAGAACATGGGGGGGGGGATGGGCAGGCGGGCGCCTCCGGGCACCCTACCACTCCACCCCAGAGGACTGCTCAAGCAACAGAAGGCTGGCATTAAATAAGTTTTGAAGTGCAGTGTGGCCTTGTCCTTCCCTCTTCCCCTCATCCACCACCCCACCCAGTGCTTCCCTCCTCACCCACCCCTCCCAGGCTACCTTGGCAGTTATCCCCCTATTTGTGTGATGAATTAATAAAGAATGCATGATTTTGAAACAATGACTTTATTGCCTCTGCAAGCAGTGATCGAAGGGGGGAGGGCGGTCGGCTTACAGGGAAGTAGAGTGAACCAAGGGGCGGGTTTTCATCAAGGAGAAAAACAGAACCGTCACACTAGCTTCGCCAGTCACGAAACTGGTTTTCAAAGTTTCTCTGATGCGCAGGGTGCCCTGCTGTGCGCTCTTCTAATTGCCCTGGTGTCTGGCTACATGTAATCAGCGGCCAGGTCATTTGCCTCAACCTCCCACCCCGCCATAAACGTCTCCCCCTTACTCTCACAGAGATTGTGGAGCACACAGCAAGCAGCAATAACAATGGGAATATTAGTTTCGCTGAGGTCTAGCCAAGTCAGTAAACTGCACCAGCGCGCTTTTAAACGTCCAAATGCACATTCTACCACCATTCTGCACTTGCTCAGCCTATAGTTGAACAGCTCCAGGGTGTTCAACTATACTGTCCAGGGTGCCAGTGTATGGCTTCATGAGCCAGGGCATTAAGGAGTAGGCTGGGTCCCCAAGGATACATATAGGCATTTCAACATTCCCCACAATTATTTTCTGGTCTGGGAAGTAAGTCCCTTCCTGCAGCTGTTCAAACAGACCAGAGTTCTTGAAGATGCGAGCGTCATGTACCTTTCCCGGCCATCCCACACTGAGGTCGTTTAAACGCCCCTTTGTGATCCACCAGTGCCTGCAGCACCATTGAAAAGTACCCCTTGCGGTTTACGTACTGGCTGCCAAGGTGGTCTGGTCCCAAGATAGGGATCTGCGTTCCGTCTATCGCCCCACCACAGTTAAGGAATCCCATTGCAGCAAAGCCATCCACTATGACCTGCACGTTTCCCAGAGTCACTACCCTTGATAGCAGCAGCTCAGTGACTGCGTTGGCTACTTGGATCACAGCAGCCCCCACAGTAGATTTGCCCACTCCAAATTGATTCCCGACTGACCGGTAGCTGTCTGGCGTTGCAAGCTTCCAGAGGGCTATCGCCACTCGCTTCTCAACTATGAGGGCTGCTCTCATCTTGGTATTCTTGCACTTCAGGACAGGGGAAAGCAAGTCACAAAGTTCCATGAAAGTGCCCTTACGCATGCAAAAGTTTCACAGCCAGTGGGAATCGTCCCAGATCTTCAACACTATGCGGTCCCACCAGGCTGTGCTTGTTTCCTGGGCCCAGAATTGGCGTTCCACAGCATGAGCCTGCCCCATTGCCAGCAGGATGTCCAAATGGCCAGGGCCCGTGCTTTGAGAGGAGTCCTCATCACTCTCATCACTGCGCTGCCATCGCCTCCTCGCCTGCTTTTGCAGGTTCTGGTTCTGCACATACTGCAGGATAATGCGCAAGGTGTTTACAATGCTCATAACTGCCGCAGTGATCTGAGCGGGCTCCATGCTTGCCATGGTATGGCATCTGCAGGAGAGCAGAGTTGCAGCAGAAGCAGTGGCTAAAGATGGATGCCACAAGAATAGATATTTATAGAGAACGATGAGCGGCCCTGTGAGATGGATTCAGGAGAGCAAGAGAGCAGAGTTGCAGCGGAAGTGGTGGAGGACGAGTTAGCACCGCGCACATTTCCCGAGGAAGAACACACGTACCCGGGAGCCCCTGGCAGACAACATGGAGAAATTCACTATTGAGACAATAGCAGCAGAGCAGAGTTGCAGCGGAAGCAATGCATGACGACGGTTAGCAGCACCCAGGAGGACCAGAACAGATCCCGCGAGCTGCAGCAGAAGCAGTGGATGACGATGGTCAGCAGACCTACTGCACTGTCTGCTGCCAGCAGCACCCAGGACACAACAGCAGCGTCAGCGAGCTGGGCTGAGAGGGCTGCACGCTTGTCATGGTATGGCGTATGCATGGAAAAAGGCGCAAAACGATTGTCTGCCGTTGCTTTCACGGAGGGAGGGGCGACTGACGACATGTACCCAAAACCATCCACGACAATGTTTTTGCCCCATCAGGCATTGGGAGCTTAACCCAGAATTCCAATGGGCAGCGGAGACTGTGGGAACTGTGGGATAGCTACCCACAGTGTACTGCTCCATAAGTCTATGCTAGCCACGATAGCGAGGACACACTCTGCTGACTTAATGCGCTTAGTGTGGACATACGCAATCAACTGTCTAAAATCGATTTCCAAAAATCGTCTTCTATAATATTGACCTAATTTCATAGTGTGGACATACCCTTGGACTACTTAAACATAGGCCAGATGAATGCAGTGTCGTTTTCACTCCCGTTTCAGAAACTGTGCAGACCAATGTTGACATACACTTTGTGTCTGGCATGTACTAGACACAAACTCAGCCATCAAAGAATATCAAAACAAAGCTTTGAAAAATAAAACAGTTGAACAAAGACCACTAGCAATTTATGAATTTGGCAAAAGCTTCCAAGAAAATACATGAGCGAGGGGGGGAAAAAAGGCAATAAAAAGCTTCTAGAAACATTATGTGAATAAAACAGGAAAGCCTTATGAAACTGTAACAAAATACTTTAACACCCTTTCATATGGAGACCACTTGACACTCCGGCAGGAAGAGAGATTAATTGGTTAGAGGTAATAAACTCCACAGGTTACACAGTGGTAAAATATAAACGGCACCTAAATTAAATAAAGGTCACTCACCAGAAACTGTAGTTCTTAGAATATTGCCTCTGCATATTCACACAAGATATGTTTCTCCATTACCAATGAACTTCTGGTACTTTAGAGTGCACACTAGGTTCACACACACACACACGTGTCCCCTCTCAAGTGTGAAAATGCAGATCCAAGGCTATAAGAGGGATGAAGGTCATTCTGCTAGGGCTAAGGTGGTTTCAATGGTGTCTTTCCATAACTTCCCTAATTTGGAGATTTGTACTTTTTCTAGCTGGAGTTCTATGCATATATTTTATTCAGTACTAATCTCAATTTGGAATCTGGATCTGATCCTCATTTTGGCATGGCAGTTGTGCAAGTACTGCACATACCTTCCTAGGGGTCTTACTCTTTGGTGAACTTGTATAAGCAAGATTATGCTTATGCAGCAGCAATTCAGGTAATTTACCGGTAACTGAATGCTGAATAGAAATAGTACTCCCTCTATTTTTATCCTGCAGTGTTACAAAAAGTTTGAGGAACTTTTTAAATCCCCTGGCTTAGTCAAGGGAAAAAAAAAACACACTAGAAGGGTTTGGTATTCTCCCACCCAAACACACACATATAGGAAGTACGGAGCCTATCTTCTCTCAAGACAGATTCTGGGGAAAAGGGTAGGAAATTAATGGCCTGTTTAATGACAAACTCAGTTACCACTAACTGGAACCAGGTTTCAGAATATCACTTCAGACCTAGAGGAAGAGAAGAGACTCAAGAGACACTGTAGGCTAATTTAAAGCTTTCACAAAAAGCTTTTTATTTTTAAAGCAAAGTAGTTTTTACAGGGATTTGTAAAGCAACTTCTAATAAGTTTCTTAAAGTAGTTTTGAAAGGTGGCATGAGAGCCTTATGAAAAAAGGGTCACTTATATAACGGGGACCAAAGGAACTAGATTAAAGAGATATCAACTTGAAAAATCACATCCAACATTTTTCTACCTATTCTTACAAGCACCACCTAATGTAAACAGAACAGCAAAATAACTATAACAAAAACAAATGAACTGCATTTTAGCGGGTTCGCTTTCATAAGTTTTTATAAATGCCCCAATTAATAAGTAAAAAGAAAGCAATCACTCCATTTTTAATTTCTCAGATATTGGTATTAATTTTATTCAGAAGTTCATTAATTTAGTCAAATGGATTTTGACCAATTTCATTATGATTGGACAGTAATGGAAATACAGCATGGAGGTAGGAACTAGGAAGGATTGGACAAAGAAGCAGAGAATTTTAAATGGCAGTATGAATATGTGTGTGTCTTTCCTTGAGCTATGGCTTGATTCAGTAGATTTCAACTGTAATTATTCAGGATTATTAAACTCATGATCAATGGATGAGAACATTTATATGTTAAATTTAAGAAATCTTAGTCTGAATAAGAATACATCATACCCTTTTAAATGGCTTCAACATATAAAGCAAAAATAAGCAGTAGTATGCAAAAAAGGCAATTTTAAGTGGTTGAGTGTCAAGTAATTTTATTCTAAAAATAACTACACGTTTATACTATAGATTCCAGAAACAAGAAATGACAGAGCAGACCTCAACTGCCAATGTAGGGATGTGACTCCTATTTCAGTCACATGGGGTACTTCCTATGCCTTAGGACAGGGGTGGCCAACCTGTGGCTCCAGAGCCACACGTGGCTCTTCAGAAGTTAATATGCGACTCCTTGTATAGGCACCGACTCCAGGGCTGGAGCTACAGGCACCAACTTTCCAATGTGCCTGGGGGGAAAGGGAGGGCTCACTGCTCAACCCCTGGCTCTGCCACAGGCCCTGCCCCCACTCCACCCCTTCTTGCCCCCTCCCCTCAGCCTGCAGTGCCCTTGCTCCTCCCCCCTCCATCCCCCACCGAGCCTCCTGCACACCACGAAATAACTAACCTGCGGGGCTGCCGGTGGGCGGGAGGAGCTGGGAGGGAGGAGCTGATGGGGGCTGCTGATGTATTACTGTGGCTCTTTGGCAATGTACATTGGTAAACTCTGGCTCCTTCTCAAGCGCAGGTTCGCCACCCCTGCCTTAGGGGACACCATCATAACCAGTGATGAGCTGCCAAAATCTTAACTGGTTCCCTCCTCACCCCACGAGGGGGTCGTGGCCCACCCCTGCCCCCCGGGACTCCTGCCCCATCCAACCCCCCACGTTCCTTGACATGCGCCCCAGCCCCGCCCCATCTACCCCCCTCCCCTGTCTGCTCCCAGAACCGGGCAGGAGGGTCTCGTGGGCCACTGTAGTGGGTGTCTGCCCCGCCCCTAAGAGCCAGAGGGACCTGCCGGGGGGGCGAGGTGGGGAGTCCCGGTGGTGCTTACCTGGGGCAGCTCCCAGGAAGCATCTAGCAGGTCCCTCTGGCTTCTAGGGGCAGGGTAGCATAGCTAGGGAGGGAGCAGGGGGAGCGGCAGCTCCCCCCACTGATCACATCAAAAATGGCGCCTTAGGCACCGACTTCATGGGTGCTCTGGGGCTGGAGCACCCACAGGGAAAATTTGGTGGGTGCAGAGCATGCATCAGCAGCTCCCTGCCCCGTGCCCGGCCCCAGCTCACCTCTGCTCCGCCTCCGCAAGCAGTGGCTTCACGTTCAGGCCCAGGGAGGCGGAGTTGAGCTGGGGAGGGGAGCCGTTCCCCTGCACACACCCCCCCCCCCCCGAGTTACCTGCTGTGGTCCAGGCGGCCGTCCTCACGCCCTCCCACCCCAGCTCCCCTCCGCCTCCCTGGGCCTGAGCACGAAGCACCGCTTCCTTCTCAGCCCTCCCAGACTTCCTGCGCAAATAGCTGAAGCTCCAGCTCACCAATGATCATAACTAATTATTAGAGAAAGGAAAAGAAAAAGTTACAATACCTCAACAGAACAAAAACAATGATTGCTTCAGTTGCAATCTCTTCCATATGTCTCTCTGTGGAGACCTTTCAACAGAAATTATATCTTTGATTGTGGGTCCACCTCTGGCAGGGACTCTCTTCGAGGAAATTTAAAACCAAAGTCTATTATTCCCAAAACCAGTAGAGAGCTCTGTCTAGTGAATCATAAATAATAAACTTTATAGATGGGTAAAAAGAACTTTCAGAAAGCCTTTGAGAAAGTCCCTCACCAAAGGCTCTTAAGCAAAGTAAGGGATAAGAGGGAAGGTCCTCTCATTGATCAGTAACTGGCTAAAAGATAGGAAACAAAAAGAGTAGAAATAAATGGTCAGTTTCAGAATGGATAGAGCTTAATAGCGGGGTCCCCCAAGGATCTGTTCTGGAACCAGTGCTGTTAAACATATTCATAAATGATCTGGAAAAAGGGTTAAACAGCAAGGTAGCAAAGTTTGTACAATACAAAATTATTTCTGATAGTTAAGTCCAAAACTGACCGTGAAGAGTTACAAAGATGTGACAAATGGGCACAATCCAGACTAAAAGGGGGCTGCATCACCCCTCCCCTACAACCCTGGATACCTTACAATGCCTCACTTTAGTGGCTCCCATCTGAGTCACTCACAGCCTTCAAGCATGCAAGCCACACCCTGAGTGTCTATGTGTAACTGCACCTTGTTAGCGAAACCCTGGCTCTCACTAGACTTGGTTGTACTATAGGGTGACCCAACACTCCAGTCCCAGACCTTCCCAAGAAGCATATATCCTGTACTGCCCACTCCTTTCCTGGAGAGTACAAATAAAGTAAGTCTGTTATTCCTTTACGGGAATAATATGGCAATTTATTACCTTAAATAGTCACCCAGACACTTCAACTTAAACACACTGTATTAGATCAAACAGTAAAACACTGGCCTGTATAGAAAGCTGCAAGCAGGGACTTTCTTTCCAGACCAGAAGATTCCATGTAGAAATGCCCATAGTGATCCTGGGAGACCCAGCCTACCCCTTACTCCCATGGCTCATGAAGCCTTACCCCATAATCCTTGACAGCAGCAAGGAGCGCTGCAACAGGATCAGCCAGTGCAGAATGACCACTGATGTGCTTTTGGCAGATTAAAGGGTCACTGGCACTGCCTTTTTGACAGGTTAGACCTCAATGGAGGAAAATATTCCTATGGTCACAGCAACATGCTGTGCTCTGCATAGCATTTGTGAAGCTGGGGGGGAAGTTTCTACAGGGTTGGAGCATTGTGGTGGATCATCTGGCAGCTGATTTTGAGCAGCCAGATACCAAGGCTATTAGAGGAGTTCAACATGGCGGGGGTGGACCTATTTGAATAAGGTAGGCTTTGAAGCAGCATTTTGACAGCCCCAGTAATGTGTTTTTCTTTAATATATTCAGTCAGGCATTGTTTACTTGCTACTTTGAATGACCCTTGTAATGACTGCTGCCTGAGCGTTAATTGTAGTCTGCAAATGTGCCGATTGCCATGGTGTATGGATTTCAGCAGCAACCACGATATGTAGGACATAAATAAAGAATCGTATTTCTAAGACTAAATATTTATTAAACAGTAATACACAGATTTCCATTTTTTTTTTTTTACAAAGGACTTGACACTGAGGAGCACTCTCAAATGAGGCTCTCACAGCTATGTGCAAGTCAAGCTGGCATTATGAAACATCTCCCTAGGGGTGGAGTGCAAAGGGTACTGCAACAGGCTGGAAACATGTGAGGAACATGTGGGAAATTTTGGAAGGGCATGGAATGCAGTTCTGTATGGGCTGCTGCGGGAGTCGAGCATGGTTGTGTTCTGACTGCAGTGAAATCAGGGACCTCAGCATCTCTGTTTGGTCCTCCATCAGATTTATCATCCACTCCTGCCTGCCCAGTCTCCTCTCCTGGCTATCAACTCTGAGTTTTTCCACTGATTGTCTCTCTCCATGCTCTGTGCTCACTATCTGCAGTATCAGATGATAGCAGCATTTCTCTAAACATGACCTCCTTACTCCTCCTCATTTGCCTCCTTTCTCTGACAGAGGTGCTCTGACGGTATGTATGTGGCGGCCTTCAAGGCCACATCTGCAGAAGCAAAAGAAACAATACACAGAGGCAGTATTGTGAGTGCACTCAGTCTTGAATCATAAAAGTTACATACTCCTTGTCATGAATATAGGGGGAAGGGTAGCAACCTTTATATATCCTTGGCAACTGTACTGTATTGCCTTATCTGTAAAGGGTTAAGCAGTTCAAATAACCAAGTTGGCACCTGACCGGAAGGACCAATGTGAAAAGAAGATACTTTCAAATCTGGGGAGGAAGGATTTGTTGTTTGTTCTGTGGGTTGTTGCCTCTCCGAACAGAGGGAGAAGCCAAGCAGGTAAAATATCTCCTGAAAATATACCTGGAATAATCCATCTAAAACCACAGAAACTGTGAGTAGAGAAAGGAAATGCGTTCGGTTATCCTTTGTTTTGGCTTGTGAATTTTCCTATGCTACAGGGGTACTTTCATTCCTGTTTTTGTAATTGTGATGCTGAGCCCAGAGGGGAATCCTCCGTTTTAAATCTTATTACCCTGTAAAGCTGCCTTCCATCCTGATTCTGCAGGTGTGATTCTTTTACTTTTTTCTTTATAAATAAAATTCTTCTTTTAAAAACCTGATTGATTTCAGTGTCCTGAAGACAAAGGGTCTCGTCTGAGCTCACATTGCTAAGGCAACTGGTTGGTAGTTTATTCTCAAGCCTCCCCAGGAAAGGGGGTGAAGGGGTTTGGGGGGACAGGGATTCCAAGTGACCCTTTCCTGAATATTTTGTGTAAATCACTTGCTAGTGGCAGCAATATCAGTCTAAGGAATTAGTGCCTTAGAGAAGTTTTAACCTAAGCTGGTAAAATATAAGCTTACGGGGTCTTTCATGTGGGTCCCCACATCTGTACCCCAGAGTTCAGAGTGGGGGATGGTGAACCCTGACACTCCTCTTTCTCACTTTCCCTTGGCAAGCACACAGCACGGCGAGAGCCCTTAACATACTGAGTTCAGCCTGTGGGGGAAGAGGCAAGATTGGACAAAGGGTCTGGGTCAGAAGGGGATCTCTACAAGCACGTAGGGACACTATTCTGAATACACCTTTTTCCCCAGGCAGGGGTGATTGAAGCGGATATCTCACAACTGAGGTATCAGACGATGCAAAGGTACATCTCCTGTATGCGTGCAGCTTCAGATCAGTCTGTGCTGCTTTGGTTCCTGCAGAAATAATTGCTGACTGGCACAGCAAAGTTTCCTACAATGGGAAAAGAAACACAGCAGCTCTGTCAAGGAACCTTCAGCAGAGGATTGCTCAGTACCTCCAGGTAAGTTTCACAGAGTTCTCTATGGAGGATTCCCGGGACATCCCGGTGTGCATTAAACTGTGTAGCTGTACAGGGGACTTAGAAGCAGACGCAAACCATCCTAGGGTTAATTTCTATCCATTATCCCGCTTCTACCATATAACAAAATAAAGGAGAGCTCCACCTCATGTCACCATGCAGTATAAAATCAAAATGAATACTTACCGGAGATCCCCTCTCCTGCTTCAGGCATGCTACAGCCAAAGTGCTGGGATTGGACAGAACCCTCCAGAGTCAAAAAGAGGCCCTGGCTCGCCATGCCACCGGATGACCCTGTCCAACACCCTCCTCCATTTCCTCTTCCATCACTTAATCCTCAGAGTTGACTTCGCTGGCCACAGCCTCCAGTCCCCCGAAACCATCCATGAGGTTCTTGGTGATGGAGTAGTGGTCACCACCGAGGATGGCGTGCAGCTCCTTGTAAAAGCGGCATGTCTTCCACACCGCACCAGAGCAACATTTGGCCTCCCTTGCCTTCTAACACACCTGCCTTAGCTCCTTGATCTTAACACACTACCTCCGTGTCCTTTTCGTGTCCCTTCTGCTCCTGCCATTAGCAATCTGCTTGTACATATCAAAGTTCTTGCAGCTGGAGAAGCACTGCGACTGCACAGCCTCTTCATCCCACAGACCCAGCAGATCCAACTACTCCTATGTACTCCAGGTGGGAGTGTGTTTCCTGCAGAAAGCCGCCATGATCAGCTAGGAAGATGCTATGGGAGCTCTCCACGCTGAGCAAACAGTTATTGAATTTTCAAAAATACCCAGGGCTTTAAAGGGGAGAGTGCAAGCCTATGTACATGACTGCAGGGCAGCAGAGCTGAAACTGCTGACCAGAGCGGTGATGATGGGCATTACGGGACACCTCCTGGAGGCCACTTATGGAGACATAAGCAAGCACAGTATCTACACTAACACTTCATCGCACTAACTTCATCATTAAAAGCTCTATGCCACTCATCAAGGTGGTTTTATTATGTCTGTGTAGCAGGAAAATTAAATAGGCGGGGGGAGGAGCATTGCAGTGTATACACCTCCACTGTTTCACTGACAAAAGCTGACTTTTGTCAACAGAACTGTGTAGTGTAGACAAGTGTGCTTATCTGCAAAGCAAAGTCTCTCACCACAAGATCCAGCAGATTACTGACCAAACTTTCAGGTCAGGACCTCAGTTGCCGACTTTCATGTGATAAATGAGGACCTGACTTTCACAATAAGCCAAAAATCAAGTTAACTCCATTTCAAAACAAGGCCAAAACAAGCCAATCCCTAAAAACCCCACCACTCTATGTAACTAGATCCCCCAGCTTGCAATCTGGGACTGTGGTGGGCCCGCTGTGCACCCCTGATACTCTCCCCCATTTTGCCAGGAGCCAATCAAAAAAAAAGAAACAACAAGCCAAACAAGCCAAAAAACTATCCAACAAGCAACTCATAAGCCAATTAAGCCAAAAACAAGCCCAACTTCTATTACCAACATGTGAATTATTCAGTTTACCAACACTCTTATATTTGACCCAACTTACCACAAACTTTTAGACATTTATGACTGAAATGGAATTAGATGTTACCTAACGGATTTCCACAGGAACATGTTTTGCAATTGATAGAAACAGATTTTCAATTTTGGAAGTAGAATCACAAGTGACTTAATTAGCACAGCTGGGGCGGGGAGGGGGGGAACAAACCACTAATTCATATAGCCAGGGGCCGAATCATGCATTCCTTGTGCAGCTTACCTTCTATTGCCATAGGACAATGCATTAGGTAATAGTACCATCTGCTTAACTACCTGCTCCAGAACTCAACTTATTAAACCTGGCATACACACATACTGATACACGCAAAAATAGTTTAGGTATTTCATATGCTTCTTCTGCACATATTTCTTTGGACTAAATCAGTTTGATCTCCAAGAAAAACAGTTAGGTAATATAAAAAAGAAGTCCTTATATACATATCTCATAGAAGAAATATCCATTCATATAATTCAATTTTTTATATGTAACATTCCAAATCATTTTAATAAGATTCTTTCATTATCATCTCAAGAAGAAAACCAGTGCTAAATCAGTGCCAACACAATAGTTATACAACAAAGTATTTATAATCATGGGTCAACTCAACATTCAGTAAGGGAAAATATGAGCTCCAGAGAGATCCAAGTCAAAGGAATGAGTACTCAATACAAGCTAAAAAAGATTCAAAGCAAAACCTGCCTAAAGCAACTATAGAAAAAGAAGTCTAACAGGAAGACCAGAGACTGGGAAATAATGTGGACAATGGGAGTCTGTTTGAGATTTCATCTGAAGTTAAAGCACACTTTGGAGGCATCCATACCAGAATTACAGCTTTAAAAGCAAAATATGAAATCCTAGACTTGTGAATGATAGTTTGTTTTGCAGGGAAAAACCCCTCTACAGCCACACAAAAAGGTAGAGACTCCACATGTGTTCTCTTATGAAGCCTATGTTGCTAAACAAAGATTATGGGCAACCAAAGAAGAGTTAATATCAGATTATCTGAGCTCCTCGCAATGCCTGGAGCTACTGTGGTCTTAGAGAGAAGCTGGTCCTGAATTGGGTGCAGCAGACAACCCAGATAAGAGTCGCAGGTACAAATTCTATAAAAAATTCTAAATAAATATATGTTGAAGTTCAATATTCTTGTACACCTTAAGTCCAGAAAAGGGAAGGAAAGTTTAACAGTCAAGCAGTCAGTCCTTGTAGGAGAGTCTAAAGCAACTTCAAATTTACATAACAAAAAAGCATAAGGAGCTCCGGTAGGCTGTTTTACGAATCAAGAGAACATCTGACTGCAGCTACAAATGCCATAGATCTTAATGAGACAAAGTGGATGAGGTAATATCTTCCATTGGACCAGCTTCTGTTGGTGTCAAAGACAAGCTTACAAAGCTCTTCTTAAGGTCAGCAAAAATAACCTGAAGAAGAACTCTGTGTAGACCTGAAAGCTTGTGTTTGTCACCAACAGAAGCTAGTCCAATGAAAGATATTACCTCACCCACCTTGCCTCTCTAATATCTTGGGACCAACACAGCTACAACACTCCATAGATCTGAATGACGTTTCAACGGAATCAACTAAGAACACATCAAGAAACATCCAAGTGAAGTCATTTTGCAAGATTTATGCTTCAGATCTCCAATATTGTGGTGTGTCAAAAGAGCAGACCACATGATATTTTAGAAAATGAATGTGAGTACATCAGAGAAAACAAACTAGATAGCACAATAACTTGATGTAATGTTGATTGTTTTTCTGGAAGCAAGAGGGTTTGGGGACAACAGAACAATGTTCTTATTGCACTTGATCAAATTAAAAAAATCAACATCGATCCATTCTTTCCTCCAATCCAAGAAGCAAATAAGAGAGTAATATTTTCTTTAACATTTAAGTTTAAAAATCTCTTCAAAATTAGCAAGGAGTACCACAGGTGGGAGGTGAGTTTATTATACTATAAAGCCAGATGACCCTAATCTACTTAAATGCAAGCTGGGTGGCTTTTTGTATTAATCAAGTATAACCTGCCCCAGCACAGAGACCAGTTGAGCTTCAGCGGCATGAGAAACTGGATAATTGTATAATTATCACACTCTAAGTATATAATATTCTATGGATAACTATATAATATATGCAAAGATATACATTAGAACAACTGCGGGATTCGGAATGTAGTAGAAATAAAGGTTGCAAAATCAAACTCTCAATAATTAGGAAATGCTAAAATTAAGGTTGTCTGGGCAGCCTAATTTTAGAAGATTATTTTATAACATTATGTAACCTAATTACATGATCACATACTATATTCCCCCACCCCACAGTATTCCTGCCTCACTCAGTGCACAGGATGAACAGTGCTCTGGGTTTGAGGCAGCTGTTCAATGTATCTATCCTCATCATTCAATTAATAGCCCCTGACTTATTTACTGCACACCATTCAAAACCTGCAATCAATATAGAGTTTTCATTTTCTTATGATCTTATTTACTACTTGTTCCCCCTATAATATTTTGATTAGGGAAACAAACCATGGGGAAAAGAAATATTAGTATGGAAATGGAAGGACATACCTGCTGAGCAATTCCAATCCAGCAGAAAACTTTGGCAAATACTGAACAGCCCTGTAAACAGAATCATAAAACCACAGAAGTTCAAAATGGAAGAGAATAAGGTCAACCAATCCATCTCCTTGTCAGTACAGAATTATTCACTGCCATCTCCATTTGCTACCATTTTGTCTGGTCTCGTTCAAAACATATGACGCAATCTACTTTACAAGAATATAAAAATACAAAACCACTACACTTCACTGTCAAGCTGATATCCACCTACATTTTCCCTTTTTCGCTTATTATTGCATTATACCCCTTAACTTTGCTCTATTCTTGGTGTTCATTAGAAACAGACAGACAATGTACAAGGCAATTTTTTGCAGATGCATTGGCAAGAAAGACATTACATCTAATACTAACTTTAAGAGTAGATTATGAAATCATGATTATAATTATGTTTAACTACTTTTGAATTAATATGTTGACACTAATCATTAAAGCCCAAAGGTTTTGCATTTAATGCACTCTACGTTAAAACTGTGGTAGCTACAAAATTGAAAGAATCTTTGCCAGCCCATAATCTAATATTTCCTATGTTGGTCAGAGCTAATATACACACTCACCAATAGGTATTACATGCACAATATTAACATTTGTGTGTGTGTGCATGGGGAGGGGAATCATGCTAAACTGTACTATGCTTATTCTTGCTCACTTATGCCAAGACATGTATCCCACAATGCCCTGGGACAAATCTCTCAGCACATGGCTCAGGCAAATACAAAAACTGCCAAAAACTAGGTGAATGAGTTTTATGAAACAAAGGTATAATGCGGTACATTATTTCCTTGTAAGGTGTATGAATGCTTTGCATTAAGGAGTATTTTCATACCCCTCAATGTTTGGAAGGTAATAAACAAAACAAAAGACGGGAAAGTACAGGAATGCACCAATGACAAAGCTGGCACAAGATGGTTAGTTAAACTTTAAGTGACATGAACAGTGAGTGCTGCGCAGCTTATAAACAGCTATCCTATAAAAAGATGGCTAGCTTAAGTGGCATTTGGGAAGCACATCTTCTGTGTAAGGTGAACTGAACACGCTGCAAGACTGAGCTTCCTGGGAAAAACCAAAGTACTCTCTCTTTCCTTCCTGTACTGCATTGCTTTGTCTTTAAACGATAAATCTGGCTTAGCTTGGTTATTTGGTTTCCTGAATATTTTTAATATTGAACTGCAAGTACAGTCAATTAGTTGGCTATACCTCTTAGTCAATAAGTATAATTTATCAGCAAGAATAAACTTAAATATAAAAACAATGTTAGTTACAATGCTTCTACCACATATTAAATATTAGTAAGACTTTATAAATATATTGTACTACATCTAAGGCTGTCAAGCAATTAAAAAAATTAATCATGATTAACT
The DNA here is from genome assembly GCF_965152275.1 of Natator depressus. Taxonomy (NCBI): domain Eukaryota; kingdom Metazoa; phylum Chordata; order Testudines; family Cheloniidae; genus Natator; species Natator depressus. The sequence goes on from NC_134235.1 coordinate 108,700,540, forward strand.
GCACTGTTAAATAGCATACCATTTTTAAAAAATATTTATGGAGGTTTTCTACATTTTCAAATATATTCATTTGAATTACAACACAGAATGCAAAGTATACCATGCTCACTTTATATTTATTCTGATTACAAATATTTGCGCTGTAAAAAACAAATAGTATTTTCAGTTCACCGAATACAAGTACTGTAGTGCAATCTCTTGATCATGAAAGTTGAACTTACAAATGTAGAATTATGTATAAAAAACCATGCCTTCAAAAATAAGACAAAGTCCACTCAGTCCTACTGCTTGTTCAGCCAATCGCTAAGAGAAAGAAGTTTGTTTACCTTTGTGGAAGATAATGCTTCCTGCCTCTTGTTTACAATGTCACCTGAAAGTGAGAACAGGCATTTGCATAGCACTGTTGTAGTCAGCATCACAAGGTATTTACGTGCCAGATGTGCTAAAGAGTCATATGTCCCTTCACGCTTTAGCCACCATTCCAGAGGACATGCTGATGACGGGTTCTGCTCGAAAACCATACAAAGCAACGTGGACCGATGCATGTTCATTTTCATCATCTGAGTCAGATGCTACCTGCAGAAGGTTGATTTTCTTTTTTGGTGGTTTGGGTTCTGTAGTTTCCGCATCAGAGTGTTGTTCTTTTAAGACTTCTGAAAGCATGCTCCAGACCTCATCCCTCTCACATTTTGGAAGGCATTTCAGATTCTTAAATCTTGGGTCGAGTGCTGTAGCTATCTTTAGAAATTTCACATTGGTATCTTCTTTGCGTTTTCTCAAATTTGCAGTGAAAGTGTTCTTAAAACAAACGTGTGCTGGGTCATCATCTGAGACTGCTATAACATGAAATATATGGCAGAATGTGGGTAAAACAGAGCAGGAGACATACAATTCTCCCCCAAGGAGTTCAGTCACAAATTTAATTAATGCTTTTTCTTTCTTTCTTTTTTTTTTTTTTAAAACAAGCAGCATCAGCATGGAAGCATGTCCTCTAGAACGATGGCCGAAGCATGAAGAGGCATATAAATTTTTAACGCATATGGCACGTAAATATCTTGCAATGTCAGCTGCAACAGTGCCATGCAACCACCTGTTCTCACTATGCATCCGATGAAGTGAGCTGTAGCTCACGAAAGCTTATGCTCAAATAAATTGGTTAGTCTCTAAGGTGCCACAACCTTTTCTTTTTTCAGTTGACACCGTAATTAAGAAGTGGGCAGCATTATCTCCCGTAAATGTAAACAAATGTGTTTGTCTTAGCGATTGGCTGAACAAGCATAGGACTGAGTGGACTTGTAGGCTCTAACGTTTTACATTGTTTTGTTTTTGAGTGCAGTTATGCAACAAAAAAACTACATTTGTAAACTGCACTTTCATGATAAAGAGATTGCACTGCAGTACTTGTATGAGGTGAATTGAAAAATACTATTTTTTTTATCGGTTTTACAGTGCAAATATTTGTAATAAAAAATAACGTGAGCATTGTACACTTGGTATTCTGTGTTGTAATTGAAATCAATATATTTTAAAATTTAGAAAAAATCCAAAAATAGTTAATAAATTTCCATTGGTATTCTATTGTTTATCATTAAGATTAATCACAATTTTTTTATGCAGTTAATTTTTTTGAGTTAATCAAGTGAGTGAACTGCGATTAAATCGACAGCCCTAACTACACCAAGACTTTCCTCACTTCAGACTCCTGAAGGACCCTCAGAATGGAGTGAAACTGCAATTATACCAACTGTTTGAATGATGGTATATATGATATAAATAATATGACTCAACAGTTGTTTATTAGTTAGACTCACAGATTAGGCTAAGTTATGTTTGGTTCAGAACCTGGTCAGTGGAGAGGAAGCAAATGTGGTTTAAAGCCACCTTTGTGTTCACCTAGTCTGAGGCTAGAGGCAAAACTAACCCAGTGTTTTCCAAAAAGTGGGTCCTGACCTCATGTCACAGGAAGGATCTAGCAGGAAGCAGTGTGGGAAGTGGAATCTGGGCAGCAGCACCACAGAGGAAACGGCCGGAGCCAACAAGTGGTCAATGAGCAGCCTCGTAGTGACACAGGCTCAGCAGCAGAAAGAGAGGGGCCAGCTGGGGCTGCAGGAGGGGGCAGTGCTGGGATAGCCAGAATAAGGAAGCTAGGGGAAGCTGAGCACTGGACTTGGACTAAGAAGAAGGCTGAAGAGTGAAATGGAGAGCACAGTATGTTGGAGGGCTGGGAAGGGAGAAGACAGCAGGGGCTGGAGGGCTGAGAAGAGGAGGAACAGAGGGGTAGGATGGCAAGAGGTGGCGAAGGGGTAATGGTAGGTCCCCAAAAAAAGACAAAATGCAGGTGGTGGGTCACCTTAGTAAAAAGTTTGGGAAGGAGTGCTCTAACCTACTGCTCGCTGCAACAGCCCTCTAACATATTCTGTCAGCCAAGAATTACTAGCACACAAGGATCTCTGGTCACACCTCCACAATCTCAATAATTAAAGCCCTGTGTTTTTCACAAAGGCAAAACAACATGAAATAAAACAAAAATCAAAGTAAAAAAATGAAATAAAATGGAAAAAAAGCATTGCGCAAGTTTGGCCTGCCCACCCTATCATGACAGGAGCCACTACCCCACCTCACTGCCCTCCACCCAACGGCTCCTGGCCTTCCAGGAAGCAGAACCTGCCACCCCCTATCAAGGGCCATCCAGCCCCCACTTCCCTTCAAGGGACTTCCGCCCGCTGATGCGGGGCAGGACTCTACCCTGCCACCATCCCAAGGGCCTCCCACCCACCCCCAGGGGGACAGAACCCAACTGCTGCCCTCCCTCAAGGGTCTCTCACTAAGACCTAACTGTCACACCTCCCAAGGGTCTCTCACCCACCCTGGAGCAGAGCTATATAAGCAGAGATAGGGGAAGGGTTCCTGGTACTAATTGGGAAGCTGGAGCTCAGTGGGGAAGGGGAAGTAGAAGAGGGGTGTCTGGGGCTAATGGAGACTAGGGGGTTTGACATTCAATGGGAGAGGGAGACTATATAAGGAGAAATGGGAGCACCCCAGGGAAGAGGACGGGGGAAGGAAGCAGGAGGGGTTGGGAAAATCTCATGGGGTTTGAGACATTGAGTGAGGATGGACATGGGGAGGTTATCAGGAGGCTTCAGCACAGGGTACATCTAGGTAAAATGATGCGGTGTAGATAAACTCGCATTTATGGCCACTGTTTTTATTTATAGTTATCTGGGGTAACTTATTAATGTAAATGTAATAAAGAAATAAAACATTTTAATAGATAAACAAAATAAGAAATTTCTGAAAAATAAAAAGAATTTCACAGGGCTCTACTAATAATTCCGTATCACTCCAACACAAACGCTACAAAGCAGGACTAGAAAGGAATAAAAGAGAGCCAGTTATGCCATTCAGGCAACTTATGCAATATAGCTATCCAAGGGGACTCATCAGCTGCCCTTTCAAAGCAGCTCTCTGTCCCCCCCCGACCTTTGAAACACAGGAGCAGCACAAACAGGATGGAGGATTCAGACCCTAGTCTTCATGAACTTTCGCTGTACAGAGTTCATGTTAACATATCAACAACAGATCCTACAGAATCAATGGCATTACTTCAATATACCACCTGCATTAAAACATTATTTATTTGTATTACTACAGCACCTATGAGCAATACATATGCACAGCAGGGAGTTTCCTAAAATTACTAATTCAGCTTTCTCTCAATAAAATATTTTAGCCTTGGCCTACATTATGGGCAATTGCAACTTTTTAGTTATAAAAGACTGATCTTCCAAAAGTTAACAACTTCTGAATTGCAAGAATGCAGTGATCAGTTTAATTTATTTAAAATTGCTCTGGATTTTTTTGTTTGGGTTTTTCTGTTATTTTAAAAAGGAAATAAATGTCTGTAACACCACTTTCTAGATGAAAGCACATATACAATGCTTCACAGCAAATCACATTTGAGACATTGTATATAACTATAGCAAAATTAACAAGAGTACTTGTGGCACCTTAGAGATTAACAAATTTATTAGTCTCTAAGGTGCCACAAGTACTCTTGTTCTTTTTGCGGATACAGACTAACACGGCTGCTACTCTGAAACCCATCGCAAAATTGTACTTTTCTACAGTTGACTATTGTACAAATATGCCATTTATTCATGTTGAAAAAAAAATGACATTTTAAAATGCTGACTTCAAAAACATTATAACCAATGCCATTTTCAGCTATGCTGCAGAATGATTTAAGATTTCTCTTCTGAAGTTACCGTCCCTTTAAGCAAAGAAAGGCTCTTATTTCTGTTCTTATACCTAAAATATACCTCATAACATAGGAAGAACGATTGTAGTACACCTCTACCCAGCTATAACGCTGTCCTCGGGAGCCAAAAAATCTTACTGCGTTATAGGTGAAACCGCATTATATCGAACTTGCTTTGATCCACCGGAGCACGCAGCTCCCCCCCCGGAGCACTGCTTTACTGCGTTATATCAGGTCGCATTATATCGGGGTAGAGGTGTACTTAAGAGTCACATGGAGAAAGATAATAACTTCAAGTGTCAAATGTTTTGGGCAGTGACACTGTTTAATTTACTATATTATAAAGGACAATATACTTTAGTTACAGCAAACATCAAACGTTAAACTGAGTGCTGAGCACCAAAAAACAGCTAATTTTAAAAAGTGGGAACTAGAGTGTTCTATTAAACCATACGTTTCAATGTATCAATGGATATCAATAGAGCAGCATATTCTTCATCAAAATTTCAGTGTTATGTAAAATACTATGTAAATAGTTTTGCCAAAGTATATTAGCTATGTTTAAACAATGTTTTCATAAATAAAGACATAAGACAAAACTGTATATTTGAGCATACAGAAGTACCTCTGCTTGCTTATTTTTGCTTCTCTTGATTTGTCACCCAAAGTCTTCAACCTAGAATTCAAAACAAAAGCATCAGGCCTTTGCTAACTACCACAATAGAAAAAAAGCTTGACACAATAGGTGCCTAGGGTGCATCTTAAGGTTTATAAATGTCAATTTTGCTTTAGTTTATTTGGAAGCGAGATCCGTTTCCCCATTTATTGTATTTTTCAAGACTATTACATTAAGTGATTTTTCCCATGAACTGTATTCCGCCTTTCTTCTCTCACACAGTACTTGCAGTTGAAGCGCCTGAGGGATTTTACTACCAAAAACGATGATGAAGTTGTACTAGTGGTAATGCAAAGGTGGGAAATTTCCCAAAGAAGTTTTGTTGACATGGGGGAGTGGGAATTTTCAAACACGCCTAAGACCTTGGCTGCCTAAGAAAGTTTTTATGATGTAACTTCTGAAGTATAAATTGATAGAGTTGAACAGGTACTGTACATCCTACAGGTGCATCCGATGAAGCGAGCTGTAGCTCACGAAAGCTTATGCTCAGATAAATTGGTTAGTCTCTAAGGTGCCACAAGTACTCCTTTTCTTTTTGCACCTACACAAGGAGGGAAGTCTGCACATAGACAAGCAATTTAATAATTGCGGGGGCTGTCTGCCAGTGTAAGTTAGGTTAACATAATTTTGTACCTTAGACATGGCCTATGCTACGGAAACCATACCACCAGAGCTATGCCGGCGTAGCCCCATAGTGAAAATGCAGAAGAGCTTTTTTTCCTATCAGTGTAGGAACACCACCTCTCCAACAGAGGACAGAAGCCCCCTTCTGTTGACATAGCTGCATCTACAGTGGTGTTACCTTAGTGCAGCTATGTCATCAGGTTGTATAGTGTAAATCAAGCCTTAAGCTCCTACATCCCACTGACTTTCAATGAGATTTATTTATCAGATCCCTAAGTGGCTGAACAAGTCCACAGGAAGCAGCCATAAGTCAGAAACCACTGCAAATAATAAAGTTCTAGGAAGTGGGTGGGGGAACATTATCTATTGGTAAGTGGGATCTTTCTCCTGTAAATACAAGGATGTGGGGCAAATTAAACTGAAGCTCAGATTTCTACTTTTGGTTTTCCCTTCCCACTCCTAAAGTATGGGTGGAGCCATTCCTTCCTTCCCCGCCTCTCCCTCACATGAGGGTCACCCCTTCTACAGGCAGCGAGGCTAACGAGCTTTCAGCGAGGTGTGTAAACTCCAGGGCCGCCAATCAAATCGCTACTTTGGTCCAGGAAGTTTTGCTGGTCAGTTCTTTCAAACCATGTTTACCACACGCCAACACGTCTCCATTCCTGTTGTAGGGAGTGGGGGAAACGGGAACACGACCAAACGCCAGAGTTACCCCGCGCCCGCTCCCCCGGCGCCTCCAACCACTTCTCACCGCCTCCCGTTTCAGTCTATTAGCGTTGCAAGCCCCGTGCCCGCGGGCGGCGGTCGGGGGTTATGAAGGGCCGGGGGCGCCCCAGGTCACAGGTCTGTATCAGCGCCTTGCGGCGGTGCTGGGGAGGCACAGCCCGGAACTAGGGGCGCTGGGGCCCCTTCCCTTGGGCCCTACCGCTCTCCAGGAAGCGGCCTTTTCCGAGAGCAGCGGTTCCCAGCCGGAGCCTTGCAGCTGCCCGGAAGTTTCCCAAGGCTGCAGCCGGTGCCGCAAGGCAGGGGCGGCTCTACCAATTTCGCCGCCCCAAGCAGCCGCCGGAGGACACAGACCGCCCCCCCGGTTCTCAATGCCGCCCCACGCACCTGCTTGGAAAGCGGGTGCCTGGAGCCGGCCCTGGCCGCAGGGATAGCCATAGCCAGCGCCCTCTCCCCCACACAGCGCGGGGGGGCTCCGCGGCCGCCCCGGGTCACAGCCTGGGCATGGGGCGCTGGCTCCCCCCGGGGTCTGGGCCCGCCCCTAGGAGCAGTGGGGCAGAGACCGGGACTTGGGGCTCACGGGGGCTGAAACTTTCGGTTTTGAGCCACTGTCCGGATTTCAGCCTGTAACCGCCCGGGGGCAGGCTGCGACCCTGCCGGGCGGGGCAACATGCCCCCGAGTCCCGCCCGGCCTCACGCGCGCCCCCGAGCACCGTTGTCCCCGGCGCGGACTTGGAAGAACTTTCTCCCTCCGGGGCTCCGCGCGCGGAGGGGAGGGGCCAGGCCGGCACTACTCACCCCGAGGTGAAGTCCTGCTGCACGCTCAGCAGCCGCTCGCGCAGCGTCTCAAACATCTTTCCCTCGCCCGCCGGCCCACCTCCTCCGCACGCTACGCGCGCCTCCGCCCTGCCGCCCCTCACTCACTGCGGCACGAGCGCCGCGCGGGGCGGGGCAGGGGTGGAGCCTCCTACCTCCGCGCGCAGAGGGGGAGGGGAAAAAGGCGTCTCTCGCGCGGCTATTGTTACCGCCCCATTCCGGCGACGGAGGCCCCGCCCCGGAGCCGTCGATGTTCCCTCCCCTTCCGCCGCCGCGCAGTGATGTCATGACGTAGGTAAAGGACCGCGACGAGGCTACTTCCTTCTGCTTTTCCCTGCCGACCTGTGCGCGCCGTCTACCTCTCGCGGGTGGGAACTCGAGGCCTCCGCGCCTGTAGGGGGCCCCTCGCGCGGGAGCGCCGTCGCTGAGGTGGACGCGGGCGGTGGGTGGAGCCGTGGTGCTGGCGGCCTGTGATAGCCCGGAGGCCCCTGGGTGATCTGGTGGTCCCAAGTTCTGGCCTTAGACTCTGTTCCTCTGCCATGGTGTCCCACCGTTACCACAGCCGCGCGAGCCCTTTGGAAGTGCTGGGTCTGTGGTAATGCAGTTCTGCCTGCTCCCGGTGCTCTCCGCGGTCATCCGGGGTGTGTCTGGTGCTGCCTGGTTGGGAAACAGCTAACTACAGTGCAGCCGGAGGAGACTGGAGTCCCAGCATGTTATGCTCCATCTGGATGCAGCATGTTGGGACACGTGATCTCCCTGTATTACATCGCTCTTAATGAAGATGGGAACAGGCTGCGTTTTAAAGTACCGTGGGCCATAAATGGGGTACAAATTGCACTTTGGGTGTGTCATTCAAAACAGAGTGAGGAGCTGGGTGGACTCCTTTTTGAAGGAGCAAGAGAAAATGGCAGTGGGGAACTGTGACAGATGGTACAACCTGGGACTGCTCTGCTGCCTTAACTCTCCAATCGGGGCTGTCTCTTACAATGCTGTGCTAGTGACAAGCAGCAAAACGCTCCAGGCGCTGTGATCCCTCAGCCAACAACATGCAGGGACACACCCAGCTAAATTGTATGCATGCATGACAGGCCACTTGTGAACTATTCAGAAGGAGACACCAGCAAATCCCCCCAGCCTTGCACCCCAGAAATGTACTATCTTACACTGCTCAAGACCTTCTCTTGAACAATGCAAGTTCATTAATTAGTTCACCACTTCGTCAAAGGATAGTGGCTATACATTGGCTTTTGTAATCTGAGTGGATTCCTCAAGCACTTTAGACAAACTCACTTGTAAGGATAAAACATTCAAATAAGTTTATTAACTACAGATAGATTTTTAAGTGATTATAAGTGGTAGGCATAGAGGTCAAAGATGATTACATAAATAAAAAAATAGCAGTCTAAATTCTACACCTTCAGACTAAATAAGATTTGAATCAAGCAGTTTCTCACCCCGCTACGTGTTGTAAGCAGTTCACAGTTCTTAATACACTGGCTGAATTCCTTGCTCAGCCTGTGCCCAGTCTCTCCACTGCAAGGTCTTTTTTTCCAAACATTCTTGTCTTTGGAGTACGTGGGAGAGGAGAGAGGCCCTGGGCTGATGTCACAGACTCCAATTTATACTGCCTTATCCATGTGCATGGAAAAATACTGTCTTAAACATAGTCAGGTGTTGTATGTTGTATGTGCCCTGCTGAGACTCCGGGCCTCCATTGTTCATGTCTTTTGGAGGGGTCCCTTGGGAGAGTGGATTCTACCTAATGGGCCATCAACCCATGGTTGGCTAGTCCTAATGTAAATCTGTCTTGGGGGGGTTAGTTGGTTAGTTGCTCCTTTGTTGCCACTGAAAGGCCAGCTCTGAGCATACCCCAGAATCACAACATTTCAGCAACACACATATAGCAAAACTTCATAACTTCAAACAGAATGGTAACACAACAGAATAGTAATGTTCAACAGATCATGACTTCTCAAATGATACCTCACTAGGCATACTTTGTACAAAACATATCATAACCATATCACAGTGGTGAATATTCGGGTTCCAGGGTGCTATTTTGAGATACAGAGTGTCACTGGAATGATATATTGTTTTCTTGCTGAAGATGATTTTGTTCACCCATCCTTTTTAAAAATGGGCAGGACTAAAGAAGCACTGGGATTGGTGTATTCAGCAGCCTGTTACCCAAACAATTACAAAATAAAGATCCCCACACATTGGCAGAACGCCATCTTCCCCTTCAAATCACACCACCAAAGAAAAGAATATAAACTATCATTTTTATCATTTATATATAGCACAATAGTATGCCAATACTGCAAACATTTATGCACATATTTCACTTTACTACCCTGAGTAGTTGGACTACACACAAAATAATTAAGCATATGCATAAGGATCAGGGCCTAGATAATCCTAGCACAGAAAGAATAAAAATAGTCTGTTCCCTGAGGCATTTATAACCTACGTTAAAAAAAAATCCACTGTAAAAATACCAAATGGCCAGGAAATAGTGACATTAATGAGACTCAATGTTTATGACGAGATAACTGGCTCTGTGGATGAGGGGAAAGCGGTGGACGTGTTGTTCCTTGACTTTAGCAAAGCTTTTGACACAGTCTCCCACAGTATTCTTGCCAGCAAGTTAAAGTAGTATGGGCTCGATGAATGGACTATAAGGTGGATAGAAAGCTGGCTAGATTGTCGGGCTCAACGGGTAGTGATCAATGGCTCCATGTCTAGTTGGCAGCCGGTATCAAGTGGAGTGCCCCAAGGGTCGGTCCTGGGGCCGGTTTTGTTCAGTATCTTCATAAATGATCTGGAGGATGGTGTGGATTGCACCCTCAGCAAGTTTGCAGATGACACTAAACTGGGAGGAGAGGTAGATACGCTGGAGGGTAGGGATAGGATACAGAGGGACCTAGACAAATTAGAGGATTGGGCCAAAAGAAATCTGATGAGGTTCAACAAGGACAAGTGCAGAGTCCTGCACTTAGGACGGAAGAATCCCATGCACCGCTACAGACTAGGGACCGAATGGCTCGGCAGCAGTTCTGCAGAAAAGGACCTAGGGGTTACAGTGGACAAGAAGCTGGATATGAGTCAACAGTGTGCCCTTGTTGCCAAGAAAGCCAATGGCATTTTGGGATGTATATGTAGGGGCATTGCCAGCAGATCGAGGGACGTGATCGTTCCCCTCTATTCGACATTGGTGAGGCCTCATCTGGAGTACTGTGTCCAGTTTTGGGCCCCACTCTACAAGAAGGATGTGGAAAAATTGGAAAGAGTCCAGCGGAGGGCAACAAAAATGATTAGGGGACTGGAACACATGACTTGTGAGGAGAGGCTGAGGGAACTAGGATTGTTTAGTCTGCGGAAGAGAAGAATGAGGGGGGATTTGATAGCTGCTTTCAACTACCTGAAAGGGGGTTCCAAAGAGGATGGCTCTAGACTGTTCTCAGTGGTAGCTGATGACAGAACAAGGAGTAATGGTCTCAAGTTGCAGTGGGGGAGGTTTAGGTTGGATATTAGGAAAAAGTTTTTCACTAGGAGGGTGGTGAAACACTGGAATGCGTTACCTAGGGAGGTGGTAGAATCTCCTTCCTTAGAGGTTTTTAAGGTCAGGCTTGACAAAGCCCTGGCTGGGATGATTTAACTGGGAATTGGTCCTGCTTCGAGCAGGGGGTTGGACTAGATGACCTTCTGGGGTCCCTTCCAACCCTGATATTCTATGATTCTATGATATGACATAGGGCCTGAACTCATAAAACCTGTGAAGTGCAAAGGGCTGCCAGAAGTTCACAGAATTTATAACTTGTGTTGGCCTATCTGCTTAGAATGTAGCCAAATAGATTTTTGCCATTGTGACATATTCAATTTAGTGTTTATGGATGACAGAACAATGTCTCAGCTTGCTTGCACAAATTGTTGGTAACCTGAGGCAAGCAGGGCATTACCTTGCTCTGGTTTAAACACAAGCTCTCATTTTACAATGAAGGCTTAATTTTAAATCTTAAAGTCCAAAAATGTTTTAATTTAGGGAAATAAGGTTAGAAATCTAAATAGATATTTGGTCACATATAAATGTGATTTGATTGTCAGAGATGCAGAGCACCTACAGTACCCACTGATTTCAGAAATTATTTGGGGAAAGCAGTCAGTATGTGCTTATCTCTACATTCAACCGTGGTGAGATGCCCACTTGCATGTTACACTAACCAGTCACCTGCAAGTTTCTGACATCAGTTTTTGAAGCTGTTATGAAATCTTTGGTACTTGGGTGTACCTTAGGCAAGTCACTTCACCTCCTGCTGTCTCAGTTTCCCCATCCTTAAAATAGAGATGATGATATTGACCTCCTTTGTAAAGTGCTTGAGATCTGCAAAAAAAAAATGCTACATAAGAGCTAGATGTTATTATTAATAGACTTCTGATATATGCTTAATAAATATTGTGTATGACTTCTGCATGAACTTCCCTTTTCTTTATATTGTCTATGAATACTAGAGAATTATGGCTAGGATTTTGAAAAGGGCCTAACGGATTTGAGTGTTTACCTCCTTTAGGCTGTTTTCAAAATTGTAGCCTAAACCATAGTTTAATTGAACAGGTGGAATAATACCAGCTTTAGGAGCGACGGTATTATGTCTCCAACCGTATTATGTCTCCACACTGCCCGTGCTCATTCAGTTGAAGTTTTGCTTCTTGTTCTAGAAGGATTATGATTCCATATAACATGACAGTCCCACATTCACACAGTTCAAGGCTGGACTTCCGTAGTCGGTGCTGTTGTCATAGTAATATGTACTGTGCTGCAGGGATTTATGAACTGGATGGCCAATGTGTCATAGATTGAGGGATTTGGGACAGTGGGATTTCCAGACTAAGCAGGAGTGATGGAACGCATGACTCCCAACAAGACTAGGTGTACATTGTGCCAATTTCCTAGACATTTGCATAGGCTGGCCAGGTAAAGTTTGTGATGCAGAATGTAGACTAGACAAGCAATCAAAGGAGTGACTGGGACATTGTGGAAAGATAATGAAAGGATTATTTGCACTGGTAGGGCTATTATTTCAGCAGTCTCCATTCACAACAGAATTGTGTGGGGGAGACTGACATGTTGGAGGATCTCACAGTGGTTAGCCTTTCTCAAAGCAAGCCTAATACAAATGGTAGTTGTAACTGCTGTGCACCATTGGGAGTACTTCTGTGTATGGATGCATTACAGGTATGTTGGAGGGACTGTATGGTGCAAAGCACCCCTAATTTCTTTAATGTAGACAAGGCATATGAGCCTGATTGGCCAGTGCCTTGCACTGTGTGTAATCAGACCCCTATTCAAAGGGCTTGAGAAATACTACCATTCTGACTTGGTAGCATTTTACCCCCACTTTGCACAGATGGCAGTATCTACTCAGGATTCAAGGTGATGGGAAATCAGGTTATATATCCATTGGTTGTTACAGGTTACTGTATAATAGAAGGAGATATTTTAACTCGGTTATCAGGTTGTCTACTAAATTAACCACTGTTATCAGTTATAGGTAAGGCTACAATTTAGTCATGGGTATTTTTAGTAAAAATCACAGACAGGTCACGAGCAATAACCAGAAAGTCATGGGCAATGACCTCTCTGTGACTTTTACTAAAAATACTGCTAATTAATTCTTAGGTGCTGAGGGTGGCCGGGTGCTCCAGCGAATGCTGCTGCTCCTCAGGGTGCAGGGCAGCCCGGGGCCCTGCCGCCGCTGCTGCTCATGGGATGCGTGGGGGGCAGCCCAGGGCCCCACTGCTGCTGCTTCTCCTGGGTGGGGGGGCAACCCATGGCCTCACTGCTGCTGCTGCTGCCCCAGGCGGGGGCGGCCCAGAGTCCCACCACCGCTGCTGCTCCTCCAGGCTGGGAGCGGCGTGGGTTGCCGCCGCGGCTCCCAGACCGCTGCTTCAGGGCAGCGCCCAGGACCAGTTGCCTGGGGTTGCTAGAGCAGTGGCCAGTGCAGCGGGCCCCAGGGCCGCCCCAGCTGCTTGGGCGGTCCTGGGGTCAGTTGCACCAGCTGCTGCACCTGCGGAAGTCCCAGAAGGCCACAGAATCCGTGACCTCCATGAAAGAGTCGCAGCCTTAATTATAAGTGATTTAGCTAATCTTTCAGACAGTTTAATTTAAATGGAATCAATCCTTTTCAGGACAATAGGTCACTCTTTCTGGATGACTATGATCAGGGTGGCAATTTCATAAAGTAAATGTTATCTTTTACCCATGTGTTTTCAATTAATATGTACCAGTATTACTTTGGGCGTGATTCTGCAACTGCTATGAGCATATAACTTTCATTGTATTCAGTTAGAGCTATCCACAATGAGGTGCTGTAGAATTTGGATCTTAAAGTTGTTAAATAACCTTTCTAATCCTGTTCTGGCACAAGTATATTGTTTCTGTTCACATTTTGTAAATAGGTATGTCATTCTGGTATGATATGATTATAAAATTTTCTTTTGTGGAATAACTCTAGTATCAGTAAAGCACCGTAATCCAAGTGCAATAGTATTGACTATTACAGGGATTCTCAAACTTCATTGCACTGTGACCCTTTTCTGATAACAAAGTTACTACATGACTCCAGGAGGGGGGCGGAGCCCGAGCCCCACCATCCTAGGTGTGGGAGAGAGGGGGCCCCAGCCCCACTGCCCCGGGTGGGATGGAGAGGGGGTCACAGCCTGAGCCATGCCACCCCAGGTGGGGCTGGAGCTAGGGCTTTAGCTTCAGCCCTGGGTCCCAGCAACTCTAATGCTGGCCCTGGCAACCCCATTAAAATCGGGTCGCAACCTACTTTGGGGTCCCTGCTGCTTTGAGAACTACTGGACTATTCAAGATATCTAGTGGCAAGGAGACAGCAGAGGAATAACAATACCACTGAACCAGTGTTTCTCAGCATTTTGAGGTTGGCTACTCTTTATTTCAAAGTCAAACATTTTTGCAAACTCCTTACATTTGCTGTAAAAGTAAATAATGTGTCAGTGATACAATGACAATCCTATATAATTTATTTGTGTTTGTGTTTCAAGAGATTGACAGAGAATACTTGGCCTTAAGAGGTGAGGGGAGTGGAAGAGTGAGATTTTGCTTCAGATTGTAATAAAATTTCAACACCTTGTGACCCTATAATCCCTCTGGGTGTGGCAATCCACCAAGTGAGAAATACTGAACTAAATCCAGAAATAAAGGTCTAGATTCTGGGTGCTGGTCTAGCAGTGAGAAAGCAGCTGTAAAGCCAGTAAATCTGGCCCCTTTGGATTGGTTGGATGATATAGAGACATGCTCATGGGGCTCCTCTGTCACCCTCATTCCAGGCCCTCAAGTGAAGGGGATACGGCAATAAGAAAGGCAAATTTCCAGCTGCTGGAATAGCCTGCTAGGGTCATGAGCAGCCAGATGTAAATTAGAGCAGCCAGATAGGGACCAGATAGATTCCCACTCAGCTCTACGATAGGAGTGGCATAAAAGGTGGTTAAAAGATACCACTGCCCCAACAGTCTGGTGCCAAATGTAGTTTGCCCATATCAGATGATCTGGCCCAACGTGTATCATCACCGTTACATCTGCATGATCTGAATCCAGTTTGTAAATTTTGTCTTTCCAAATTAGATCCTGTTTGGCAAAACGGTAAATAAAAAATTCAAAGGCAAGCTTAAAAAGAGCAAAGCAACTGAGTTTAAAAGGACACTGTCAGGTAAAATCTGCCCTGTACTTCTGGAAGCAGAAGGGAACTGAAACAATTGGGTTTCTGTTGTGTGGATACAGAAAAGTGGAGATTCAACTCCACAAACTCTCCCCCAGGCCAGAAACTCCTCCACTGGATTTCTGTGGACTTTGTTCTCTGTAGGGTTTTGGGAGGAAGCAGACCCGCCAATCTGCATGGCATGCTCCCTGTCGATTTCCGAGCAGAAATCCAGATGAGTAATAATGCTCGTTGGGGAAACATGAATGCTCAGACATCTCTCTATAGCTGCTACAGTATAACTGGAGGAGGAGTGAACCAATGGCAGCACAGTTCCTGAATGAGTCTTATGGCAAAGCCAGCTGGATGCCTGTTTGAAGGCACAAAGCTTCCATAAACCATCTGAGAGATCTACTACTTTAGGGGATTGTTTTTGCTGTCTTATTTTTTTTTGCAGAAGTAAGGGAAACTCGGCTTCCACGATGGAATGGTGATCAGTGAATTCAGAATATCTTGTCCCTGCCTGGGGAAAACCTTCAGTGTTGCAAATTTATAGTGAGTGATGCAACGTTGGCCCCAGCAGCAAGCAGTCTTGCAATGATGTCAAAAGTTCCAGCCTGCATGTGATTTTGGAGAAGCAAAATCAGAAAGCAGCCCATCCCATACATGCACCCACAGAGAGCCCTGCAGCTTAGGAGAAGGTCTGCTAAACTGCAAGATGAGAGACCTTGTGTTCTAGTCCCATTTTTTCCATGATTGCTGTTAGTGTTTTTTGGTGTGCTTCATCATTATTAGCTGGGGGTTAGTCCTATACTCACAGGTGGGAAATAACTGTCATTCATCCATTTCACAGATAAGACAACTGAGAGTTTAGGAACAAAGAATGTAGGCCATACTTACAGGATGGGGGACTTTATCCTGGGAAGCAGTAACTCTGAAGAAGACTTGGGGGTCATGGTGAATAATCAGCTGAACATGAGCTCCCAATGCAATGCTGCAGCCAAAAAGGCTCATGCAATCCTTGCATGCATAAGCAGGGGAATCTCGAGTAGGAGTAGAGAGGTTATTGTATTTGGCACTGATGTGACTGCTGCTGGAATAGTATGTCCAGTTCTGGTGTCCACGGTTCAAGAAGGATGTTAATAAATTGGAGGGGGTTCAGAGAAGAGCCTCAAGAATGATTAAAGGATTAGAAAACATGCCTTAAAGCAATAGACTCAAGGAGATTTAGCTTAACAAAGAGAAGGTTAAGGGGTGACCTGATCACACTCTATAAATACCTGAATGGGGAACAGACATTTGATAATGGGCTCTTCAATCTAGCAGACAGATAGAAGATGATCCAGTGACTAGAAGCTGAAGCTAGACAAATTCAGACTGGAAATAACGCATACATTTTTAACCGTGAGGGAATTAAGCATTTGAAAAATTTACCAATAATTGTGGCAGATTCTCCATCACTGGCAATGTTTAAAGCAAAACTGGATGTTTTTGTAAGAGATACGCTCTCAGAATTATTTTGGGGGAGTTCTGTGTAATATAAGAGATTAGACTAGATGATCACAATGGTCCCTTCTGGCCTTGGACTCTATACACGGTGTCAATTCAGAGTAGAATCCAGGCCAGTAACATAATAGCTAAGACTCATGCACTTTGCCACACACGCTTTCAGAAGGAACATGCCAAATTAGGTGCTTTTGTTACCCACACTAACACAGTGTAACTGTGTCAACCCCAAGCAACTACACCACTTATAGAGGTTTATGACTCTCCTAGTACTTCTCTGCTAAGAGGTGTGGTTCTTTATTTGATGTGATAGAGGCCTATGCTTTTGTGCCCAGAGCCTGAACAAGGTTCAGTCCCCACAGGTTATCCAGACAGGGGTGGTATTATATTTAACTATACTGTCTGTAACTACTATTCTGCAATCTGGTTCCAGAGCCATCAGTAGAAACCAAAAATCATGATACCCCGCATTCCACTACTCTCTCACAAACAATTATATTTGGCAAAGTGCTTGTTGTGTCTCCCTGTATGTGCTGATCGACAGAGGATAATAGCATGCTTTCCCTCCTCTCCTCCCACCCCCATACATCTTTTTTGTTCTAATGGAAGAGGTCTACAATCTTTCAGTCAGAATGATCACTATTAACTCATGCTGCTTTTCCTTCACCTAGAAGTAGCACAGCCACACCCAGGGGACCCTCTGAAAGTACAGCTGGCGAGACCTAATAGCAAAATAGAGACAAGTGGCATTGCACCTACACAGAGGCCCTTTACCTCCTATAGTTCCTGAGAGAGGAATGACGTTAGGGTGCTAGCCTAGAACTCAAGAGATTTATCTTCAAGTTCTTGGTGTCCCAGACTTCTTGTATGACCTTGGGTAAGTCACTTAGTTTGTCTGTGCCTCAATTCCCTGCTGACTCTGTAAAATCAGATAATAGTACTTCCTATCTGACAAGGGGATGTGAGGATAGTACTTTAAAAGCTTTTGAGGTGCTGTGAAATTTTGGGGATCACCCAGACCAGTAAGGGGTTCTGTCACCATCTGCCCTGTAACCTTGGGTGCCTTAATGCTATGCTGCTATGGCTCAGAGCCAGGAAACCAGTAGCCAGCCCAAAAGCATAAAAGTCTTACCCTGGATGACACCAGCCTAGTTACTCCTTGCAGGGTGACACCAACAGCCCTTCCAATCTTGACGCTTCCCAAATCTGCCTCCCCTGAGTTCTAAACTATTAGACGCTTGGATTTTTCCCCTCTGGTTCATCACCCCCAAAGGAATGAAACCTACTCCCCAGGTTATCAGTTCACTTTGGGACACACATTCCACACTGTTTGCACAGCAACCTGTTTGGGGTAAAGATAAGCAAAAAGTTTATTTAATAAAAAAATAATAGATTCAAAAATAAAATAGTAAGGAAAAACAAACACAAGTTACACAGAAAATAGAGAAAGACGCAATCTCAGGCTTTAAACTTCTATATTAGCTAAATTCGCTTTTCTGATACCAGTTACTTTTTGCCTCTGAACAGTTTCCCCCAGCATACCCTCATGCTCTCATAGAGGGACCCCAGTGTTTCACGAATGGCACCCCACTTAGATGCTGGACCTTTGTTTCTGGATAAAAAAACTTGTTTTGCCTCCTTGGTCTGTTTACAGTCTCCAAAACGTAATATCAGAAAGTATCCATAATTTCACAGACAGCATCAGTACATACATTTCACAGTGATTAATGACCAGCATGTTGTTACTTTTCAAGTAATATATTACAAGACACATTTCAAATAAATATCACAGTATGTTAGGTGTACTGAACGGGTCAGACCAGCTGAGTTTTACTGTTACATTCCAGGGCGCTCCTTGTTGTCTGACTGGGTTACTCTCAGGTCACAATTCAGATTCCAGTAATGCGTGGGCCATGTAAGCACTTATGATAGACAAAGATGTTCAAAGATGTAGGTAAAGATGTTCAGGGTTCCCCCAAGTTAAAGGAGGTGCTTTTGCAACAGTAGGGCAAACATCTCATATGCATCCAATGGAAGGGTGCAATTTGAAATTCACAGAATTGCCTCTGTTCTGATCAGGAGCTATGGCAATAGTGTATTGTACTATTAGGGAGAGCGTTTTGAGCGTTTTTAATGGCTTTCCATTTTGTATTTTTGAGTTTTCAACTCCAAGGACTATTTCAGAGTTACAAACCTGAATCTGTCGTAGCCTGATTACATTTTTAATAGCAGCACAAACCTCACCTAGTGCTCACAAATCTTGCAATTTAATCCCGTGTCACAATTTAGTGGTGTTTTTTCTTAAAACCTTAGCTCTCAAAGTCAGAAAATTGCATCAAAATCTTGGCTTTAATATTTTAAAAATGTAAATATCTAGCTTTCAGGGTTGCAGAGAAAAACTTGAAAGTTTTAACCCTAATCATTCCAAAACTAGAAAGCAAATGAAAAGAACCCATTTTTTTAAAATATAATTTAAATCAGCCTCATGATTTTTTGGGGCCTGACTCTGATTTTTCAATGTTTGGAATTACCACTGGTGCACTCCCCCAAAAGTTTTTAGTTTTAGAGAAGCATGCTATACATTTTAACTTCCCTTCAGAATTACAATTTCTTCAGCATTTTTAAGTGGTATAATTTCCGTGGATGGTAGCTTTATAGGTGTGTAAGTAAATTTATCTGAAGTTTTATATTGTGTTTCAGATTTCAGGCCATAGCACTGCTTTTGGTACAGAATAAACAAATATTATATATTGACAAACTTATCAGGTGCTGTTATGATGTTGAGCACTTTCTCACATTTATCATTAAAACTAATGTGTTTTTCTTAAATAATGCCTTTTTTGTAAATTGCTCTAATAATTCTTTTCTTTACAGATTATGAAATAACATTAATTGTATTTCTATTGGGTTTTTTATTTTCTCTAATATTTCCTCCTAGTTTCATTTTCTCTTTCCCTGGGAATAATTCTTCTGGTGAAAATATCTTAGACATAATGTAGATATGAGAGGTGAGATTCATATATATGCTTACCTTTTTAATCCTATTCCACACCTGAGGACTAAATTTTCAGAGGTGTTGACTATTTGCATGTCCCACTGATATTGACCTAGTGGTTGAATGATGATTTTTCTTTCTGGTAAGCAGCCTAAATTAAATTGCTTAATGTAGTTAGGTGATAAACACTTTATTCTTCTCAAACAGCTAAGGCCACTAGGGGGCAGTGTGAGGAAAAACAAAAAACAAAAGAATACTTATCAGAAAAAAACACAATGTACTGTGATAAACTCAGGACAGAGGGCTGCATGGGGGGGTGGAGGGGGGAGGGTAGAAAACAGTCCCAGAAGGTTAAAAGGCCCTCCTCCCTATCAACTGAGGAGGGGTGACTACAAGTCAATCAGGTTCAGCTGAGAAGGGATTACCAGAGATCAATTAGGATCTGCTGAGAGGGAGTTACCTGAGATCAATTAAGATCATCTGATTCCAACTAAGGGCTGCCTGAGACCTTTTTAAACCCTCCCCTAACGGGAGAAAAGGGAGAGAGAAGGAGTCAAGCTGCTTGTAGGCAAGTAACAGTAAGAGAGCAAGCCTCACCAGGAGGGGGGCGGCATTCCGTCCCATAAGGAAGAAAAACAAGCCCAAAAGACTGCCTGAGAGAAGGATGGACTACCCCTGTGCAGCCAAGAGGGACTGTTTTACCTCAAGCCCGTCTCACCCAGGCTAAAAACAGCTGTGGCTGGTGAGACCGAGAAGGTGCCTCGTCCCAGTATGTGGAAGCAGCTAAAGGTTACTTGCAATATATCAAGTGCTATTCTTGCAGTATTGCACAACAAAACTACATTGAAGAACTCCCTTTTATTTCAATCATTGTGGTACAGGGTGCCTCGTATATAGAATAAAGAGTGTAATAGCCACACCATCCTTAAGTCAGTCTTGAGCCAGAGCATCCCTTCTATACATTCATGCAGTATTCTTTCCATAAGCAGCTCTCCCTTGCTTGTGTAGAAGAAAGAAACCACTGTAGAACCATTCCCCACCAACTTCTTGGTACCACAGATACCTTTCCATTGATGCCATAGAGGAAAGGGACTCCATGAGTTTTTGGTGAGAGGGAGATGATTTCTAGTGTTAGCAGAGTCAGGATGAGCTCCACCCTGACATCTGGTGGTGAGTTGTGGCAAGTTGTGGAAAAGAACTTCAGGGGCTGATCTCATTTGCATAGGCACACCCACCCCGCCTAGAATGAGCCCATAGCTGCCTAAAAGGTCACTTTGGCTGCTGTGGGATCCCCAGTTTCTCTGTTATTGGGGCAGGAAGAATAAAATGTTATTATCCTGATTATGTGAATCAAGGACAGTGGAACTGTACTTGGCCTTTTGTTATGATGGAGGGACTCGCCATCAACTAAGTAGCACTCGCTAGGCAAGGGACATGGGTTCTAAAACTCAGTGAATTGAGAGAGGCTGGGGACAGGTATAACTTAGATAATATTTTTACCTCACAGTCTAAGAGACAGACAAGGTTTTCATCTTGAGGCCAAAAGAACAAAAACATCAAGATACTTGATCATGGCCTTTGATAGGCCAAGAGACTACCAACAATTGATCTTAGCCTTACATGCTAATTGCACTTCCTCCTCTCTTCACTGTGGAATATCAGAGCTAATTTTGATTCCATTAGGAGTCTAGTTACAGGCTGCTGAGCTGAATTCGTTTTGGGCCAATGGTGCACCAGCACTGAGGCTCCACTACTACAAGCTGAAATCACAGAAGAGCTAAACTTACTGAGAGCTGAAATCACTGAGTGTTGTGTTAAGTAGTGGGGGAGTCTGAAGATATATTGTGGAGCAGTTTGCGGGACGGCTGGAGTGGGTGATGGGGCGCAGAGCAGAGCGGCTCTTGGAGCAGAGCAGTTAGCGGGGACGGCTGGAGCAGCTCATGGGGGAGGCTGGCAGAGCGGAGCGATTCGTGGGATGGCTGGTGGAGCGGAGCCGAGCCCCGCCCCATGGAGAGGTGGGGCAATCGACTTTGGACCACATAAGGTGCCCCTTAACCTCCCCCCCATCTCCACCCAGGTTGGAAGGTAAAACTCTGCAATTAAACTTTCGAACTCTAGTGCTGCACTGACCAGGGGCAGAGACTTTTGGGTTGTTGGACTCAAGAACCAAAGGGAAAGGACATGCCCCAATGTGCTTGGGTTGGGTTTTTTGCTCATGGGTTGTGTTATGAATCCTGTTGGTGGTGTTTCCCCAACATAATGCCACATTGTTTCTCTCTGTTATTAAAAGGCTTTTGCTACACTCAGACTCTGTGCTTGCAAGAGGGGAAGTATTGCCTCTTAGAGGCGCCCAGCGGGGGTGGTATATATTTGTCCCAGGTCACTGGGTGGGGGCTCGAGCCGGTTTGCATTGTGTTATTGGAATGGATCCCCTAGATATTGAACCCGACCCTTGTTGCTGCCACCTCTGACGGGCAGAAGGGTTACATTTTTGGGGGCTCGTCTGGGCTCCCTGGGTCAGTACCCCTCGCAAGCACCTGTTGAGTGATCCACTACATTGGGAAACACTTTATATTTTGTTTTGTTTTGTTTGTTTTTATATTTTGAGGAAAGTACTGTTTGTATGGTGGCTAATATGTCAGGTTTGTTGGGCCCCGGCTCAGCAGCTTCTAGCTCAGAGACTGCAGCCTTTGCCGATGATTGGACAAAAGCACTGGGGCAAACCCTGGAAAAGGTTGTGCTGTCCTATGCTGAGTCAAACTCTTGTCGTAAATTAAGGTTATTTGCTGGGGAGGAGGAGTTTGAACGCTAGTTAGAGCATACCACTGAAATGCTGCAAGACTGGGCCGTACCAGATGCAGAAAAATGAAGATGCCTAATAGAGAGCCTTGGCGGCCCAGCACTGGATGTGATTCGCACCCTGAAGCTCATTAACCCTGGGGTCAGTGTGAAGGACTGCCTAGAGGCCCTTGAACACACCTTTGGGAGCGTAGAGGGCCCTGAAGACAGCTACTGTAAGTTCCTTAATTCCCGACAGCAAAGGGGTGAGAAGGCTTCAGCCTATATACAGAGGCTGGAGAGACTGCTTCAGAGAGCTGTCATGAGGGGAGCAGTGACTGCTGAGCAGATGGATCGGACCAGACTGGCTCAAATTGTAAGAGGAACTCAGTATCAGAACCCAATTCTACTTCCTCTTCGGCTAAGAGAACGACAGGAACATCCCCGAAGTTACTCCCAGCTGATAAAAGAGGTCAGAGAGGAGGAAGAAAGGCAGGCTGCCAGTGAGTTTTGGGAAGCCCAAACATCGGAGCCAGCCAGCGCCACACCACTGCAAATGGCCAGTGTACTGATGGTGAGCACCAGAGAGGAACTTGCCCAACAAATGCAGGTCCTGACAGAACGGATAGCTGAGCTGCAAAGCACCATTGACCAAGTTAAGACTTCCAGGAATAAGGAGCCTCAAACTGTGGCAATGGAGAAGTCAGCATTTAGAGCCACCGTCCCACCCAGGCGAAGGGGGAAAGGACAGTTCTTCTGCTACCGATGTGGTCAGGATGGACACAGTGCTGCCAAGTGCAGTAATGAAGAAAATCCCTCCTTAGTGTATGGAAAGCTGAGGATCAGTTGGGAGAGATCCGGTAGCTGCCAGAGGGTCTGGGGATGGGGACCACCTGCAGGATTTGAAGATTCCCCCAGAAAAGACTGTCCAGCTGGGATCCCCGCAGGACTGATAGGGCCTTGAGCAGAGGTCACGGTGATGATTGAAGGGGTGGAGTGTAAAGCAGTGCTTGACACTGGATCTCAAGTGACTATTATATTTCAGTCATTCTACCAACAGATGCTTAGGCACCTGCCTATACAGCCACTGACTAGCCTTGGTCTATGTGGCCTCAGCATGGATGAATTCCCATACCAAGGGTATGTCATAGTGCACCTGGAATTCCCAGAGGAGGTGGCTGCGGTAAGAGAAGAGGTAGACACAGCTGCCTTAATATGCCCTGATCCTAAAGGGACCTCTGATGTGTCTGTGCTGATAGGGACCAACTCCAGTCTCTTCAAGGTACGCGTGGATTACTGCAGAAGACGGGCTGGGGACCAGTACCTGAATACCCTGATGATCCATACGCTTTGTGCTGAAGCCTATAGGAAAATTGAGAGCGCTAAAAGGGAGACATCTGAGCTACAGATTGGGGCATTGAAGTACGCAGGTGCGACCCCCTTAGTAGTGCCTGCAAGGACGGAGCAAGAAGTGCTTGTCATGAGTACCTGGCTGAAAGGCAGTAAACGGACGTTAGCAATGATAGAGCAGCCGATGGGAGGAGAGCTCCCTGAAGGAGTGCTGGTCCCCAGTGGAGTCATAACCCTACCTGCTGAAGCCCAAGAAAGGGTGACTATACTGATTGCTAATGAAACGAGTCGTGCTGTTGCTGTGAAGCGAGGATAAAAGATAGCAGACCTCTTTGAGCCTGAGTCGATTGTAAAACCCCAGTGTGAAACTCAAGTTCCGGCAATAGACCCAGCAAAGTTTGACTTTGGAGATTCACCAGAGTCCGGGGAGTGGAAAGATCGCCTGAGGAAGAAACTCTGTGAAAGATCCAAAGTGTTCTCACTGCATCAGTGGGATGTGGGATGTGCAAAAGGAGTAGAGCACAACATCAGACTACATGACTCTCGACCTTTCAGGGAGAGATCTAGGAAGATTGCTCTCTCTGAGATGGAAGATGTGCGACATCATCTTCAGGAGCTGGCTGTGAATGGCATCATTACAGAGTCCCGCAGCCCATACGCCTCCCCCATTGTGGTGGTCCGTAAAAAGAATGGGAAAATCCGGATGTGTATTGACTACTGCACCCTAAACAGCCGTACTGTGGTTGTCCAGGATGCCTTAGACTGTTTGCTGGGAAGCCAGTGGCTCTCTGTGTTGGATCTTCGAAGTGGATACTACGAGATCCCTCTGGGAGAAGAAGATAAGGAGAAGACAGCCTTCATCTGCCCATTAGGGTTTTATCAGTTTGAATGCATGCCTCAAGGGATTTCTGGAGCACCTGCCACATTTCAACGTCTCATGGAGAAAGTTGTGGGAGACATGAATTTACTGCAAGCGTTAGTTTATTTGGATGACCTGATTGTGTTTGGAAGAACCTTAGAGGAGCATGAAGAAAGACTTCTTAAAGTGCTTGATAGGTTGGAGGATTATGGTCTGAAGCTTTCAATTGACAAATGCCAGTTCTGCAGAACCTCAGTGAAGTATGTGGGTCACATCGTGTCCCAAGAGGGTGTGAGTACTGATCCCGATAAAATAGAAGCACTCACTACAGGGCCATGTTCAAGTAACTACAGAGAACTCAAGACATTTCTTGGATTTAGTGGCTACTACCACAGATTTGTGAAAAACTATGCTACGATTGTAAAGCCTCTGAATGATCTTACCAGGGGATACCAGTCCAGCAAGAACAAATCTAAGACCCAGAATAAGGGGAGGTCCCCAAAGCCTCCTGTGCAGAGACACTATGGCCCCTTCGAACCATTTGGGCCATGGTGGGATGAGAGATGTGAAAGGGCTTTTCGAGAAATCATTACTTGCCTAACTCATGCTCCAGTCCTAGACTTTGCTGACCCAAGCAAACTGTTTATCCTGCATACTGATGCCAGTTTGAAGGGTCTGGGAGCAGTCCTGTACCAGGAAGTAGAAGGCAAATGTAAACCTGTAGCCTTTGCCAGCCGAGGATTGTCTGATAGTGAAACTCGCTATCCCACCCACAAGCTGGAATTCTTGGCCTTGAAATGGGCCATCACTGAGAAGTTTCGAGACTACTTGTATGGTGCTCAGTTCCAGGTGTGGACAGACAACAATCCACTGACTTATGTGTTAACAAGTGCTAAGGTGGATGCTACAGGGCAGAGATGGGTGGCCGCCTTGGCTAGCTATGAGTTCAGCATTCAATACCGATCAGGGAGAAGCAATGTAGATGCAGGTGCATTATCCAGGCAGGCACCAGAAGTTGCTGTGATATCCACAGATGGAGTGAGAACTATTTGCAGTGAGAGTCGCCGAGAGCCAGAGGCCCATGAGAGCCTTCATGGATGTGTTGCAGAAGCTTTGGGCCTGCCCTCTGAATGCATGCCTTCTGCTTCAGTGAACTATATTGCATTGGACCAGTCTCCCTTGCCCATGCTCAATGCAGCTGACTGGCAAGAAGCCCAGCTGCAAGATATTGACATTCGTGATACACTACTTGCCAAAAGGGAGGGGCGAAGCCCAGATGTGGTTGTCCCACTTAACCCAGAGGGTAAACTACTATTAAGAGAATGGATCGAACTAAAACTGATTCCGGGAGTGCTACACCGAATGACCATCGACCCTTTACAAAAGCAACAAGCACTCCCAAAAAGAGTACAGAGCCCTGACCATGAGGGCCCTGCATGATGACTTTGGACATTTAGGGATGGAGAGGACCCTGGAACTTATTCGTAGTAGGTTCTATTGGCCCCGGATGGCTGAAGATGTTCTCAAAAAATGTGAGTCTTGTGCTCAATCTGTTCAAAGGATAACTCTGCCCACGAGGGCTGCATATCTCAAGAACATCACCAGCAACAAACCTTTGGAACTGGTATGCATTGATTTCTTGTCTTTAGAGGTAGACAGGAGGAATGTTGGGAACGTTCTAGTAGTGACTGACCATTTTACACGGTATGCGCAGGCATATCCCACACGTGATCAGAGGGCCACCACTGTTGCTTGAGTATTGTGGGACAAATATTTCTCAGTCTATGGATTCCCAGCCCGGATACACTTGGATCAGGGGCAGGACTTTGAGAGTCACCTTCTGAAGGAGGTGCTGAGGATAGCGGGAATTAAAAAGTCTAGGACAACGCCTTATCACCTGCAAGGTGATCCTCAGCCAGAGAGGTTCAACCGAACCCTATTAGATACATTGGGGACTTTGTGACCAGAGCAGAAGGCAACCTGGAGCCAACATGTCACATTTCTGGTGCATGCCTACAACGCCACAAAGAACGATGCTCCGGGAGTCACCCCATATCTCTTGATGTTTGGGCGAGAACCAAGATTACCCATAGACTTGTGCTTTGGGGTATCAGAGGATGGAGATAGCTATGAAACTCATCAGCAATATGCATCCCGACTAAGGGAAAAGCTACGGAATGCTTATCACTTAGCCTCATCTGTGGCTCGGAAGAATGCAGACCGCAACAAACATCGATATGATGCTAGGGTACGTTTGTAGGAGCTCCAGCCGGGGGACAGAGTTCTGCTGCAAAATTTGGGTATTGCTGGCAAACACAAGATAGCTGACAGATGGAAGGCAATACCTTACTTGGTGATGGAAAAGCTGGGAGACCTGCCGGTCTACAAGATCAAACCTGAAGAGGGTCCAGGGCCAATAAAGACAGTGCATAGAAACCTTTTGCTCCCTGTGGGGGAATTGGTAGGCACCCCTTATGAGATGGGCCACAACAGGGCAACCGGGCAGGGTAAAGGTGCTAGACCAAAGCCACCATCCAACGTGGACAGCCAGCCCCTCTGCAGCACATCTGTGAGCGAGTCTGAGGAGGAAGACACAACCATGGTGTATCCTGGAATGGAGACAAGATTTCAGTCTCGATCAGTTGAAACTAAAGAGAGTTCCCCCTCTTCCGCCCTAAACCCCATGGCGGAATTATTTAGGCCCATTTCTGACACCGCTGTGCCGCTGATGGGACCCCCATGTGATGACACACACAGGTTGGACAGTGGAGACACACAGGTAGCGGATGTCCTGGGCACCTTGGACCCTCCAGTGTTAGAACTAGCAGTGCAGGGGCCTACGCCAGTAGCCGAGGGACCCTCGAAAGAAACCTCTCCATCCATCGCTCAAGAGGATATCCCTCCTACCACAGCAACAGAGATTCTCAATAGATGAGACAGGGTGATAAGAGCAGTAAAATGGTTAACTTATGATGCACCTGGGGTGACTAGTGAGGAGCCAATACATTTAGCACACAGGCTTGTGGAAGCTAAAGTGGGCTTCCTGAGGCCCTTTGGAGGAAACCAATGAGTTGGTATAAAGGGAGTGTGATTTGTCGGGATGACAAATTCTCGGCTGGGGGGAGGATGTAAGCAGAGTCAGGATGAGCTCCACCCTGACATCTGGTGGTGAGTTGTGGCAAGTTGTGGAAAAGAACTTCAGGGGCTGATCTCATTTGCATAGGCACACCCACCCCGCCTAGCATGAGCCCATAGCTGCCCAAATGAGCACTAGTGAGCAGCCATAGGAGGACTCAACCCGTGGCAGTATGACTTCAACTGGAGCCATGCTGGCACAGATAGGGAGGACAAAAATCACAGTGTTGCAGGGAGCAGGTGTCCAGACAGCTTCTGCCTCTGTTGCTCTTGAAATGTCCTTCAGCTTGGATCCCCAGGGCACCTGTAGGTGATCTCTTCTCATCAGCGGGCTGCACAAATCCAAAAGAGAGTGAAGGGGGGGAAATGTTGTCATAAGAAAATCAGGGAAATGTATTAAATGAGTGGGTACTGAACAGTAATAACTAAACTGGTAGTAATTCATGAATTTGTCTCTGCATCTGTCAGTTCTGTTGTTTATATTATAAAGTGTAATCACTTAAGTGAATGTTACATCATTTGGCTTTTATGGCATCCTAGACTACAAACATCTTCCATAAATGCCCTGTGACTGTTACCAGAGTAGAAGACATGCCGTGAAGAACAGGGTGTTCTGCTTAGAGTAAAATACATATTTTCCCCAGCACTTAATGATTTATCTTAAACCGTTCTATTTTACTTTAACCTTCTCCCACCCCTCCTTCCCCTGCCAATAACAGCCCAAGTCCTGCTCCCATGGAATTCAGAAACATGGTTCAATGGGAGCAGGCCCACAGCTTTTGAAGGACAAATGAAAACTGAGTCAATTTTACTGTTCAGAGACAATTATTGCAACCAATTAGATCAATTTTAGTTTTATATACAGAGATGTTCGTTATCCAAGTGAATTCTAAAGGGGATCATGATAGAAGAAAGTAACTTCCCCCTTCGCTGTTAACATAGCATTTTTCTAGGTTTGTGTTTGGTATTAAGCTGCTAATTGGCTGACTTCATCTTACATTAGCTCGGGTCTTGTTTTTAAAAACAAGATCTCAGTCATCCGTCAGTGTCTTTTTTGTGACAAATATCCTCTCATGAGTGAATTTTAATTGCCCTTTTTGCCATGAAACCCTCCCCTTCTTTGCTGTTTTCTTACTTAAGGGAATTTCTATTGAGCCATTGTGGTGGACTGCCTAGCATTTGATTATTATTGTTGATTGGAGTTGTGAGCTTTGCACTGTTTAGCTTTTTAAAATGGAATTCTGGGTCCTCAGTGTGTACAGGTCTGCTGCTTACCACTCCATTATGCAGAGAATCTAATCCACTTATGCTGTAAGAAGCTTGGAGACTTTTTCATATCATTCAAACGGAATTATGCTCAATAAATAAAGCAACTCGATCAAAAAATAGTCAGCAACTCTCATATTGTAGCAGGATTTGATCACAGTGTTTGTCAATTTAATCTTTCTTGCAACAATTCAGAATTACATTACTACCTCTTGTGAAAGTAAACTTGTCCTCTTGAAAAGCACTCAGTATTCCAAGTTACAGAGTCAACTTGAAGAGGAACATGGGGAGTTATACATACAAGTGATTAAAAAAATGGAGCAGAGATCTCTTTAAAAGTAAATTTTATTTATATGTCACCTCTCATTCCAGGCCCTCAGAATGTTTTGCATAGATCAGTAAGCATTGTACAGAAGGAAAAAAAAAAAAAGATACAAAGATGGTCAGGCTAAACTGTTCAAATTTGAGTGCCTATATTTAAGGCACCTAAATAAATGGCCTGATTTGAAGTCAATGGGAGCTGTGGGAGTCTAGCATCTCTGAAAATTGGGCCATTATATTTAGGTGCCTACTTTTGGATTTAAGTGCCTAACTCTAGGCACCTGAGTTTGAACATTTTGGCCTAAGTGTCCAAAGTCACACAGTGAAAGTGTGAAGTAGGAATAGGCCGGTCCTTGTGATGAAATACTGCAGTGAACTCTAGTGTCATCAGCTCTGGTCGTGTAGGTTTCCTCTATGGTTTCTGCTTTCCAAATAGGAGGCAGAATGGGTTAGTGGTATTCAGGCAAAAGCTCTGCCAAGAAAGGCATGGTAACTAATGAACAGTTTCAAATTCATTCCTGAACTCAGTATCAGAGAAATAGCAGCTGATGGTACATTAATGACAGAGGAGGGTAACAGATGGTAGCTTACCTTGAGAACAAAAAAACCTGAAAAACCACTTACAAATGTCCTCCAGATCTTACTCACAATTAATAGGTAGACTTTTCTAATTCAATCAGCAGCCTTTCAACAACTCCAGGGATGTCATACATCCTTTTTAATGTGAAAAAGTGATAAAAATAATACTAGACCAGAGTTACCTATATTCCCAATAAATGAAGAGGTTGGATTCTTTAGAAAGCATTGTCCAAGTTTCCCAGGTATCACTCACTCACTGGCAATATGCTTCACCCAGTTACACAAATGCATTTACCTCCATCTTCTTGTTTATTTTTCATCATAACTCTTATTGTGTGTATATATATATATATATATATATAGCAATATTATTATATAGCAGGAATATTGGTGTGTGCTGGTCACTTAATCCATCTGTTTGTAGTGCAGCCACTTGTCATCTTTCAAGCACCTTGTCGAGAACTGCACTGATATGACAGTGTTTTTAATGCTGTTCTATTGGACAACTTCATCTCTGTAATGCATTTGAACTCCAACAAGGTGGTAGGGAGATATGAGGTCACTACGCAGCCCTATGGACTGCTGTCAGATCATCATGCCAGAGTGGAATTTTTCAGTCATGAAGGTTTCTAGCTGAGATAGATTTAAACTGTGCCATTCTTTATTTTTACTGTGGATGGCTGGGCTGAAAATTAGATCCTTAGTTTTTTAGACATTCTTGTTACGGCATTGTTTGTGTCAGGCATGCTGCATGGTTCTCTTGCTTCCTAAAAACCTACGATCTCTGGTAGCACTTTGATTTGATCTCATTCAGTATCAGTCTTGAGATTCTCAAAAGAATTCTGAATATTAGTGAATGAAGATTAAATACAAATGAACATGAAGAGTTTTAGCTAAAAGTTCATCAATAACTCAGGTTTATTGCATAATTAGAGACACTATTTTGACAAAGTTCCTAACCTTGAACATTCATATTGGTCCAAATGACTACCACCTATTCATGTGTCAGTGCTTTACAAAAGGTGGAAGCACTCTTTACATAAATATTTTTATCAAACAGGTTGTGAAATCTAGCCCCATTTAAAAACCAAACAGTTTGAATTTTCCTTTCTGTCTGGGAGATGCACAGTTTAGTTTCTCTGACTAGCAACTGATATAATTACATTCTTTCTGGTATTTGGCATCTATACTGAAGAGAAGGAAAAAATCCTACTCAGCTAATTTATACTGGAAACACTAATTGAGCTTATCACAAAATATTCTTAGTGTTGTTGCTTGATCTATTGGTTGTGTGTTAATTATACTGATTACTTAAGAATTCCCAATTAACAGTCTGAGATTTGGTAGGTTCTCATCCAAGATCAGGCCCAGTGTTAAAAGTACTGTTAAGAGGAGAACCCTGACGGGCATGGCTGCAATGCTCACGCTTCGGAAGAAACTTCTGCATTTGCATTAGCTTCATTAATACAGTTAGCAAAGTTACAAACACTTTAACCCAGCAAGGAAGGTAGAGATAATAGAACATGAGCATCCAGATACTCAAACCATCCCTTGCAGAACAACCTGAAGTGTTAGTCATCATCCTCATCACCGGTGGCCATCATCCTGGCATCTTTCAAGGCACAGATGCCAGGATACAACTTTTATGTTGTGTTACACTGATGCCATTATGCCTAATGCATATTCAGTAGGGGTTTCAGCCCCTTTTCCTTATTTGAACTTCCACACCCCACTAATGTTGGGGTGCCCTTTTCCCATAGGTTACTAGGCCTTTTACCTCAAGCTTATTAGCATATACATCAATTAGTTAACATGGCATTCTTGTGGTTGGACATCTGTTGATATTCCTAACTTAATATCTCATACTGATATAAACTATCATCTTGTGGTTACCTGTCAGAAGTTTCAGTGTTACAGCATTCTATCTTGTGATCTCTTATGATCTAGGGTTACTCTTGGTCAGCTGAGTATACTAAGGCTTTTTAGGCCTTACTTAATTTAGCTACACTATTGTTTTACAGGCCTTGAGGGTTGTGGGGCTCCTTGCCTAAGTTAAGGCAGTAATATCTACGATTTACCTAGCAAATACTTACATCTATAGGCTGTACTTTTCAGCTATTGTAAGATTGGTAGCTACATGTTTCTCTCTTCCAGCTAGTAAGTATCCATTATGTTTTCCTTTTCTTTTTATGGCTATGACGACACATTCACCTTATATAGTATATCACTGAACCTGCAGTCCTATCTCAGGCAAAACTCCCACTGACACTGATCTCAATGGGAGCTGTGACAATGTAAAGACAGGGCCGTGTCTATCTAGAAGCTTTCAAGAAAGCCAACATTAGAACTGATAATAGAGCACAAACTATAAGAAAATACTAACACAAACCAGCTTCTTGGTGTTCTCTGCTATAGTGGTTTGACTATCACAGCTAAACTGGAGATATGAAACATACTAGCTTTAATGTAGCTTGGCTGATGGACAAGTCATGCTGAAAGTTGTAGCCTGCTATCAGTTTCTATATTCAGAGGGGAAAGCATTTTGAAGACAAGCTGGTTGAATGAACAAAAATATCTAATGGGCTGACTCAACACATTGGGCCAGATCCTGAGCTAGTAGTTTACTGTCATAGCTCCACTGAAGTCAATGGAATTACAGTAATGTACCCCAGCTGCAATCTGGCCCATTATTTCCACTTACCTGTAGTTCCTCATACTGCATGTTCTCAGAAGTGGTGTCTCTGTTGCTGACATCTCATTAAATCATGCAATTTAATTTAATTATATTAAGAATAAGAGGGCTCCTAGTGATTGGGTTAAAGTCACATTCTTGCTAGCATCCAAAACTAAGCAAATCTGGTCTCCCCATGGAAACCACATAATTTGTAATGCTTATTTTATGTTTTTTAATCAAACTCATCTCCCTTAATAAGATCTATAATTATTAAGCAGGAAGGCATAACGAGATTGGTTGATTAGAATGCAAGGAGCATAGTCAAGTACTTTTAATTCCCCAAGGGAGGAAGCTCTCCGATGATGGCCAGAGTCGTCTTAGAGCGGCTATACTGCTATTTTTAAACACCTTTATTTTGAAAGAATTGTGTTTATGGGAGATAAAAATTTTTAGTTTGGAATGCTTAATAGCTTTTTGTCATTGCTTTTGCATTCTTTTGGTATTAATGTTTGCCTCCAAAATTAAAAGAATGAAAATCTTCTTGTAAATATCCCATGCTAATTGGATCAATGTCTCTCATGTTTCTGACTGCAGTTTATGGGCCCAATCCTGAAAATCTTTACTGAGATGATTATTCTCACTGACTTCAATGGCTCTGTTTACATGAATATGGTTTGGAATATCACATCCCAAATTCCTTTCATCCCCTTCTCAATTTTTGCATGAAGGGCTACTTTTTATCATGCAAACCCGGGTGGTACTTTATTACTGACTTCAGGAACTTAGTCTGAAATTTAGATCCCATGAGGAGTTTGCAGCACTGGCAGTTAAAACTAATACATTTGTGTAAACTGAGCAAATTGCCACAATAGAAATAAGAAAAGGAGTACTTGTGGCACCTTAGAGACTAACCTATTTATTTGAGCATAAGCTTTCGTGAGCTACAGCTCACTTCATCGGATGCATCCGATGAAGTGAGCTGTAGCTCACGAAAGCTTATGCTCAAATAAATAGGTTAGTCGCTAAGGTGCCACAAGTACTCCTTTTCTTTTTGCGAATACGGACTAACACGGCTGCTACTCTGAAACCTGTCACAATAGAAATAGAACCTCAACTGTCATCATGACAGAGGGCCTGGCATCTATCAATAATTGTTATTTAATGGAATAAAATTAATGTGAAAATTGCATTATGGATATCCATCATCTTTATGTCCAAATACAAAGACATTGAAGAGATCTAAGCTAACAAGCCGGGTCTGTCTGCTCAGTCAAGCAATGAAACATGAAAGGAGGTTAATTAGCATCTTCTCACCTCAAGGATGTAAAACATTTAAATGCATCTATTGTGTCTATCAAGGGAGGGTTAACAGACAACTAGGCATTGCATACCACCTTGAATGGATTAGGAAACATCACTTCCTGGGGGAAAGAAAGGCTGTCTGATTGGATAATGAACCAGAACAAGTGGATAAACATGTTTAGTGAAAGATGCTATTTACAATAAACTGCATGAACCCCCTTGATCATCAATGGACTTCTCATTTACCACATGTGGAAGGACTGATGAGGGTGGGGGGAGATGAGTGATATGGGACAGCAGATATGTCTACACTGCAATTAGAAGTGTGATTTGCAGCTTGTGTAGGCCTACCTGCACTAGCTTTAATCTAGCTAGCTCACTAAAAATAGCAGGAAAGATGTAAGGGTGTGGGCTTAGAAACAGGAGTATGCACCCAGAATTCCAGGCAGGCTTGTACAGCCTGTGCGGCTGTCATGCCACCTCTTCTTCAGTGCTATTTTTAGGTTAAACTTCGTGCGGGTATTTCTACCCACGTTGAAATCACATCTCTCAACTGCAGTGTTGACACGTACTCTCTCCTGTGTCCTAGGGTGTCTTGGACAGTCTGGCCAAAACAAACAGTGAAGAATTGATTTCTAGGAATATAATGCACTCTCTCTTTTACTTTAGCTGTAACTAAACCTATTTTAAGGAGACCGCTTGCTTAAGTAACTTCTTGCAGGCAGGTACCAAGATAGCAAAACCCCTCTAAGGAGAGCTAATGACTGGAACCTCACCCCTCTCAGGGTATTCAAACTGAAAGGCACAAACTAAAAGAGTCCTCTCTCTTCCCAGCAAGTGTGTTGTAAGCAGAGGTATGGTTCTGGTGGGCATAGTGGGGAAGATGCCAAGGGATGAATTCCTGTAGTATCCATTGTGCTGGACACTGTACAAATGCAGAGTACTAGACAGTCCCAGCCCTGAAGAGTTAAGAGTCTAAAGACAAGACAGACACAGGTTAGGGGGAAGGGACATGACACTAGCAGAATGATGGTTACAACGGGAATGTTAGTGCCATGCTTCTGCCCTCCCCTCACCACCACCCCAGGGTTTGGTTTATATAAATTCAAGTGGGGTTATGTTAGGAGGGGATTAGTTAACTAGAATGACAAAGGAAAGTGAGAGGAGATGGAGGGTTAGAGAAGAGGGGGCAGGTAGAATAAGGCTGAAGTGAAGAGACTTCAAGTGAGGAGCAAGAGCAAGTTTGCAGCAGTCAGTCACCACAGAGGACAGACTGTCCAGATGCAAACTTTAGACAGCAGCCTAATGAATGTCATCATCAGGGTCCCTGCTGCTGAGATTGCTCCTGCCATCTTGAACCAGGCCCAAGAGCATAGGTGGTGGGTGAACCCCACATTCAGGGAAGTTAGCCTGCCACCCTTCCCTTCCACCTGAGGCCCTGTCCCCCAAGTCTCTCCTCCTCCCCATGACCTGAGCCCCAAACCCCCCACAGCCTGAGCTGTACTGGCCTGGCCTGAGCCTCCCCAGCTGGCCCAACCCCGGCCGGAACAACTCCCATGGGCTGTCCCGGCAAGCCCCTGACTGATCCGAGTCCTTGCCGGCTTCAGGGTAGGGGGGATGGAACATGGGTACGGCCCAAGGTTAAGCCTTCCCTGGCCTATGATACGCACCACCCCTGCCCAAGAGAACTGAGTTTGAGGGGTGAAGTCTGTGGTCAGTGATGAGTATGCAAGGAGAAAGCACACACAACAAGAGGAAAAAAAATCTGTTTATTTTCTGATTAGAAGAAGACTATCACTTGGTCTATGCTACAGAGTTAAATTGACATAAGGCAGCTTACATCAACCAAACTATGGAGGCATCTACGCTACATTGTTCCTCCTGCCACTTTAACTTGGCAAGAGGCATAACGCTTAGATCGCTGCAGTTAGGGCAATGCTGTGTCAGTGTAGACACTGCATTGCTTACATTGACCTAAGTGGCCTCCAGGAGAAGTCCCACAATGCTCTGGTCACTGTTTTGAACTCCGCTGTCTGGCAGCCAGGTACATGCCCCTCCCTGTTTAAAGCCCTTGGAATTTTTTTAATTGCTCTTCCTGTTTCCTTGGCATGGAGAGCTAACATAGCTACTGCCCAGCTGACTGTGCCACTCCATGCAGCAAACGTGCTCCTGCCTGGAGTACATGGGAGGAGGGGGAATCTCCTGGGTCTGCGGGGAGAGGAAGCTGTGCAGGCACAGCTCGGACCCAGCCATAGGCTCGTCGACATCTGGGGCCAGATCCCTCAGGGCATGGAGGAGAAGGGGCACGACAGGGACATGCAGCAGTGCCATGTGAAAAATCAAGGCGCTCCGGTAGGTGTACCACAAGGCAAGAGGCAAATAGTCACTCTGGTGCGGAGCCATAGACATGCCAGTTTTACAAAGAGCTGCAATCTCACCTCCATTGCCAAGCGCTCAGTGGATCTTTCGGGGTAGCTGGAGTCACATGCCACCACAGTGAACCCTGAGGACAAGGTGCTGGACAAGGAAGAGAAGAAGTAGGAGTATGTGGGACAGCAGATCAGGGGATCCAGTGGCGTGGCAAGCCAGGACCTGTTTTTGACTGCTGAGCAGTTGAGCCACACCCAGGAGACCAGCACTGGTGAGTCTGATGCACAGAAGGAACTTGGGACAAGTATTGAGATTGCTTCAGTACTGCAGGACACATCTATTGTCTTTTTTTTAAATCAGGCCAGAAGTAATGGTGAAATAACCAATAGAAGTACAGTTGCTATCTGCTTCTCATTCCCCTGAACAGCTAGGCAGAGGGGGCCCTGCAGAACAGTTTGTTTACGTGCACTAGGATATCCCAGGAATCCTCAATAGAGATATCTAGGGGCTTGTCTACACCATGCAGCTTTTAGCAACAGGGCTGTGTCAACACAGCCTTGTCGCTAAAAGTCAGCATGTGTAAACACTCTTTGGTGGCACTTTTGCCAAGAAAATACCTCCAGCCCCGTGAGCGGCATTAGCTTTGTCGGCAGGAGAGTGCTGCCACTTGTGTCGGCAAAACTTTTGTCTTTTGCGAGGACACTTTAAGTACCCATGAAAGACAGAAGTTTTGTTGACAACTTTGCAGCATAGACACACCCTAGGAAGGTTTCCTGGATGTAGTCTGCAATCCTCCGCCAATGGTTTCTGGGGAGGGTTGCCTTGTCCTATCACAGCGGAAGAAACACTTTGCCACACCACTCAGCACTTCAGCAGGCAGACAACTGATGCCTCCCACTACAGCGGGGGGCGGGGTGGGCACGACACCAGCTAAAGGGGAGGACACATGACCTCCCCACGTGATTCCACCCCGCCCCCAGCCTGGGGCCCCTGCACTCTCCCTGTCCCCTCCCCATCCCACGTTACCTGGGGAGGTGTGCCGTCATGTTCAGCTGCTCTCCCTAGCAGCTAGGCCCTGGAGCCACTCCTGGATGCCGCTTGGTGCAGAGCAGCAGCTGATTGGGAGAGCGCCTGGCTGCAGCGGCAGCAAGCTGCCTCCCTCCTGGGCTTGGCTTCCAGGACAGTGGCTGAGTGAGTCGAAGCCCCCCCACCCCAGCATGCTCAGGATCTGCTCCTGTCCCCAGAAGCTGAGCCTGGGGGGCAGCCTGCTGAGAGAGCAGCACTCACTACCCAGGCTAGACTTCTGGGGACAGGAGCTGACTTTGAGCATGCCAGGGGTGGGGGCTCTGACTCACTTTGCCACTGTCCTGGAAGCCCAGGACAGGAGGGAGGCAGCTCGCTGCTGCCACACCCAGGCACTCTCCCAGTCAGCCGCTGCTCTGCACCAGGCAGCATGGCTCTAGCCCCACCTCTTCCCTTATGGCTCTTTGCACGTTCTGTTTTTGCTTTTTTGGTTGCCTTTTTAAAGCTATTAAGTCTGCTGTTGTGGAAAGTATCACTTTTCACAGCCTCCCAGCTAGCTGCAGGGGGTAGGGAGAGGCTGAGAGCAGTGAGTGGGGGCATGGCCTTGGCTCGAAGAGGCAGGACAGGGGGCTAGTCTCCCCAAGGGGAAGCTTCACCCTCCGCCCATGAGTGTAGTGATTGGTTTCACCCACATTGTTATTGTGGCATTTAGTGCACTGGATGAGGTAGACCACATGCTGTGGTAGAAATGTGTAGGATCCATGGATCTTGAAAGGTGTGTTGGAGGGTGAGACGATTGTGATCGTTGTAGCAGTGGAGATGTCTGCAGGTTTTGCATCTGTTGTTCTGGCAAGGTCTGGTGGCAGCTTACATTACCTTTCCTAGACTCAAAGAGCCCTGTGTGTCTTAAAAGTTTGTTTCTCTCACCAAACGAAGCTGTTCCAGTAAAAGATTCTTACTCACCTTGTCCCACATCAATATCCTAGGTGTTTGACTTCCTCCTCTGCCTGCTACTATATCCCCCTTCCTTTTGCTATCCACCACCCCTATTTATATCACCTCTTTTTCCGGTATGGTGTCCTGATTTTTATTCAATTGTGTTCAGAAGGTATTGTTAATAATCAAAGGTATCTCGCTATCGTTTACATATATTACACACTGCCTTAAAAAACAGTGCTGAAGCAGGTAGCACAAAGAATTCTGAGGTGTCAGACCCAAAGGGGCTTGTTGTACATGAATTAGTGGAAACATCTTGTGGAAGGGATCCATTAAGTACACATGCATCCACCAGAGAAGACCAATTTGGGAAGTTGCCATGACAATCCTGGGATTATTTTGACACTCTCAGAAGCCTCCTTTTTATGGTCTGCCTATATTTCAAAAATAATTCTATCAATAAATCCCTGAAAGGGTCTTTGAAACTGAAATACAGTACTCTAATTACTGCATCATAGAAAAGGAATGTACAGATCCCTTAAAGTACTCCTTTATGTTCCAATATTTCTGCTGATGGAAGCCCGTGAATTCAGTCTACCTCCTGTAGGTTACAACTGTTTGCCAGCAGTCACATTTGCACCAGATCAACCTTTGTAAAAATGCATATTGTCAGGGATAAAATCCCCTACTCAGAGGATGTAATAATTCACTGGCAACTGTGATTAATTCTGCTTGTTACTTCAGAAAACATTTATTTCTTCTATGGTAAAAAAGTAAAAATCCTTCTCTTTTAAGTTTTATTACATTTTGCAATATCATCTAGAAGATTTGCTTATAAGTTAACATACTGTGCATCTTTTTCTGCATAATCCAATTCTATTTAACTGGCTTTGACTCTGCTCAGGACTTTTGTAAAATTGGAAGTTTATTTAATGTCAAATATTTCAAAAATTCAGTGGCTAGGATGCTTTGTAATCTCTTCATGCACAGAAAATGCATTTGATAAAATCAAATAGAGCTACTTTCTTAAACAAAAATCTTTTTAGCCTGGATAAACATTTCCACCATCTGTTACACTTTAAGAGAATCATATGAAAATATAAGTGATAACAAATGGTCTTATCTACATAAGAGACTTATGGCTGCCCTTTCTGTATTTTTCTTTTTGCAGCCAGTGAACTAATTTCTAGACCTATTGGAGAAAAAAAATGACAATACAGTGAAAATTCAAAGTTTTTAGAGTACATGTGGGGTTTTTTTAGTTTTAGCAAGGCTTTAGTCTTGAAAATAGAATGTTTCTATTTAGCAATAGATGTTTAAGCCTTTTACAGAGGATTTTTTTAAAACTAATTATACACTAATATTGTTAGGATGATCAAGTTTTATGTAGACTTCTAGCTTCCGGTAAATATTTAATTGACATGATTGGTGTCAGTTATGCAGTGGAATGATAAATCAATGCAGTACAGTGATTCCTAGCTACAAGCTATACAGAAACATTAAGCTGCAGGAGAATATCTAAGAATAGCTTATTATCCTCAAAAGAGACCCTAGATGCTACCCAAAGAACATTACAGTAGAAGTGACCACAGGAATGACAACTGAAGAGTTAGGTTTAATTTCCTAAATAATAATGATCCTTTAGAGCAAACTAATTTTAAAAGAAAATTTTAAAAACCAAGCAAGTGATCAACAGTCAACTGAAGGGTAAATAAAAAAACAAAAAACCCACCTAAACACCACAGTCAGAGTGCCAATTTCTGATCTCAGATACTCTGGATTTACACTGAAATAACTCCTTTTAAGGTATTAAAGTTACTTCAGATTTACAGTGCTCTAACCTAGGGGTGGACAAACTATGGCCTGCGGGCTGGATTCAGCCCACAAGCCATTTTAATCAAGCCCTCAAGCTCCCGCTGGGGAGCAGGGTTGGGGGCCGCTCCACACAGCTCCCAGAAGCAGCGGTATGACCCTCCTCTGGCTCCTAGGCCTAGGGGCAGCCAGGGGCTCCGCTCTGCACACTGCCCCCACCCCAAGCACCGCCCCTACATCTCCCATTGGTCAGGAGCTGCAGGGGCTGTGCCTCTGGATGGGGCAGCGTGTAGAGCTGCCTGGCCGCACCTCCACATAGGAGCCAGAGAAGGGACATGCCGCTGCTTCTGGGAGCCACTTGAGGTAAGCGCTGCGCAGAGCCTGAACCCCTGAGCCTCCCCCCATGCCCCAACCCCAGCCCTGATCCCCCTCCCACCCTCCAAACCCATCAATATCAGCCTGGAGCACCCTCCTGTACTCCAAACCTCTCATCCCCAGCCCACACACCCAGCCAGAGCCCTCATGCCCCAAACCCCTGCCTCAGCCCTGATCCCCCTCCTGTCCACCAAACCCCTCGGTCCCAGCCCAGAGCACCCTCCTACATTCCAAACTCCTTGTCCCCAGTCCCACCCCAGAGCCTGCACCCCCAGCCAGAGTCCTCACCCCCTCCTGCACCCCAACCCCAATTTTGTGAGTATTCATGGCCTGCCATGCAATTTCTATTCCCAGATGTGGCCCTTGGGCCAAAAAGTTTGCCCACCCCTGCTATAACCAGCATTTCATCTGGAGGCTTGTGAGGGGGTTGGGCCTCACCACCACAGCGCCTCCCACTGGCACATCTGGGAATTAGCTCTGTATCTTGCAGAGCACCCTCTGCCGGTGGTGTCCTGTCTGTCATCTGCTTTGCCAGTATCCAGACTCATGTTGCTGCCTGCTCGACGACATCCACTTCAGGACACTGCCCTCC
Source organism: Natator depressus (assembly GCF_965152275.1). Lineage (NCBI taxonomy): Eukaryota > Metazoa > Chordata > Testudines > Cheloniidae > Natator > Natator depressus. The sequence goes on from NC_134235.1 coordinate 108,741,228, forward strand.
AGCAGTGCCCCCAGTCCATCTTTACCCCCTTCCAGGGGCGGCTTAACAGCAGTCTTCCAACTCATCCCTACTGCAGTGGCCAACCAGAGCCGCCAAAGTCTAGCCCCTCTGCTCAAGGACTGGTTGAAGTCTGTCCCAGCCACTCCTCCACAGCTAGGTGCAGTACAAGGGGGGAGGACCCAGGCCTGCCCACTGCTCTAGGTCCCAACCCAGGGACCCTCTAGTAGCAGCCTCTCCACCCTCCTTTTCTCCCCTCATCTGTCAGTCCTCCCTGCATCACTTCCCCTCTGACCCCTTGCACCCTCTAGGCCCTTCTGGTCAGGGCTCTCAGTCTGACAGGTGTCAGGCTGGAGCTCTCCTCTGCTCCCCAGAGCCTGCCCTGCGCTGCGCTGTCTGAGGCACTAGTCTTCTTAGCTCAGGAGACAGACCTTCCCCTCTGAAGGTTTGGGAGAGACTCCCTGCATCACTCCTGGACAGCCTTTATATAGGGCCCAGCCTGGCCCTGATTGGCTGCCCTCTGCTTGGCACCAATTGGCTCCCCCACAGGCCCTCTCTGATTGGCTGCCATTCCGCGCAGCCGCTCTGGCCTGTTGTAGCCCGATCTTGCCTGGGGGTGGGGCATCGCCCCACCACAAGGCTATTTAATGAACTGTGTTAGAGTCAGAAGATGTGTTATTTTTAGCAAAATAAAGCCAAAAAAGTAATAGAAGAACACCACTTATTCTCTGTAGAGTCAGTGCAAAGTGCTAAGCGCTGGGGGGAAGAAGAGTCAGACCTATAGAGTGCAAACATGGACTGTTGAAATGTGCACACTGTAGAAGTTTATTTACGTAATTCATACCCAATTTTCCCCTCCCACTGAAACTCTAAGGCCAGGTCTATACTAAAACTGTTGCCAGCAAAAGAATATTATTTCTATCCTAGCAAAAGCCCAAGTATAGACTCGGTTATATCAGCATAAAAGTGCTTTTGCACGTATAACTTACTTTGTTCAGGAAACAGACATATGCTGTACTAGGTAAAGCAGTCTTGCTGGGATAAGCTACAACAGGAGGGTTTGGCGGTACAGCTGTACTAGCGTAGATATACTGGCAAAGTTACTGCATATACCCCATCTATGTTGAAGCAAGTTTTTTTAATGGCCTCATTATATCTTTGTTGTCCATCCTTAAAATCACCATATGGTGTCAATAAATAACTTCAGGGAGTGCTTGCTATCCCCTACAGCATAAATAAGCCCAGAATTAACTAAGCATAATTAAGCCAATCACAAGCATATTGGAAACACATGTTTAACAATTAGAACATGAGCGGCAAGCCAATTATCTGGCAGTTGCTTGATTGCTGACAAGAGCTGGGATATTTCATAAATGCATTGCTAATAATTCTAGCATCACAAAGCTGCATAGTCTTATTATGAAAAATGACTCATGAGTGTATATCTGTTTGAAATGCATTATGGGAAAGGTTTCTCCTTATAAAGGAATGGAGCAAGATATTTCACTTCATTATATGGAGGATAATAGTATTAGTGTAAAGTGGACTGTTTTATTGAGTTACAATGCAATATTGGATGGTAACATTTCTTTCTGTAAGGATTACATAGAAGAGAATAGGCAAGAGAAGAGGTAGCTCCAGATTGTCTGTGTAAAAATCTACATCCCTTATTCCCTCAAACCCCATTTGTCCTATTAAACTTGGTCTGTTACCTGTGTATTCCTATGCTGCCACCAACAGAGAACAAAGATGCAAAACACTTACAGCTCAGTTAAGGAAATAACATTCAAATCCCTTCTTCACCTTCTAGAAGAAATTCAGAGATGTGTAAGGAGTGTAAGTTACATGTTGATGAATGGTCTTAAACTGGTCTCAGGTGGTATTTAAATTACACATTGAGGGACCAGAAGTATTATACCATCTTAGACTCTTCTCTGAATTTGCCCCAACACTGGTATGTGGAGGCGTGGGAAGTTCTAGGACTGTCTAAAGTACATAGCATATGGTATTCAAGAAACGCATGAGGCATCTGGGTCCCAATACCAGACTCATCTCTGAGAGACTTTACTAGCTACTGGAAAATCTCCGTACTATCAAAGGGGCATGGGGGCAGAGGGGGAGGGGAATTGCTGTTGCCTAGAGAATACACCAAAGATCTGCCTTGGCTCTTCTGTCCAGATGGAAGCACTGGATGTGTGTGTGTTATTTACCCTTTATGCAATTAGCCTTTAACCTAGCCCTTTGTTGCACTTGCTTTACTGCTTTTGTTCATTAATATGATATACTGAAATCAGTGGAATTTTAGAGAGTAGCAGCTAATATGGTACATTAAAACAACGAGGAGTCCAGTGGCACCTTAATGCTGAAGAAGTGGTTTTTTACCCACAAAAGCTTATGTCCAAATAAATCTGTTAGTCTTTAAGGTGCCACCGGACTCCTCATTGTTTTTGTGGATACAGACTAACACAGCTACCCCTCTGATACCTGAATATGGTACACTGAGCACCATAATGGATGCATTCTGGTTGAATGTACTTAGAACATTCACCAGAAGTCATACAATTAAGGTAATCTTTGTTTACTTTATTTCTTCTCATCCTGAACACAAAAAGAATCTTGGGTGCTAGAGTTATATGAAAAAATACATATAACTGGCCAGACCAATGAAAATTCACATTTTTGCTAGCAACAGAGCTATGGAGAAAGGGAGTTTGTTTTTCACTAGGGAATTGACCATTCTACCCAGCCAGAATGCTAGCCAATGCCCAAAATTTGCAGTTCCCATAGTCAGAGGCTTGAAAGACTTTACTTGGGAGCCTCACACCTGGATTTTACTGTCTACTTAAACACTATTAAAACAAAAGCTGAATTCTTCAACTATCTGACTTCCATGAGCATCACCAATGAAAATCTGCCCAAAATAGATACCCTGCTGTGCAAATGAACAGAGGATTGCTGCATCAGCATGGCAGCTTCCCGCCACGGTGTATGAGGGCATGCAGGGAATCCATACATAGAACTGATCAAATAGATAAAGGGCACATGGGCAAAGATGCATTCCTTCAGATGAGAACCTGGCTGGGGAGTGTAAGAGATTAAGAAACATGGTCTCTGAATGAAAAGGACACAAAAATCTCTCCAAATCTAGATCGAAGAAACTATGCAGTGCACATGGGAGGACAAACAGAAGTCTAGCAAGAGATAAAATATTCCTTTCTGGTCGCCAAAGAATGGAGAATAGCAGCAAAAATTAGATGACCTGGCAAGCAGGTCACTCTAGAATTGCACATCTATGGAATTCTAAAAAACTACATGCCTGGCTCAGATACTATGATGAGGACAGTATAAGAACCTGTATGTAGACTAGACTAGAAATGGCTTCATAATCTGCATGGGGAGTTTAGGATTTCAATTATTTCTGTACATGCCGGAGCTAAATGTTTGCAGGATGTTAGTACATTTCAAACAGTTATTAACACAGCTCATTCTCTCATAATGCCATTTCAAAGAGGCTTGACTAATCACTATGGAGAAAAGAGCTTGTAATGACCAGTGTGACCAAAAACCAACAGTGATTCATGGTGTTGTAGGGCACTCCCCATTGTCATATCGTTAGTGACACCATGTCAACAAAACATGAAGTGGTCTCCATGAACACTAGAACAGGGTTACACTTCCCTTTTTGATTTTGCTCATTTCATTCTTATTGTTGCAAGTAAGTAGTGAATTGTGGTATGGATTTAACTTTTTCTCTCAGACACCAATGATTTCAGTATTTTGCTGTCAATCAGTAGTTCACTGAATCATTTAGTTACAGTCAACTATTTTGTTAAGTTTCTTTTTGTCATGTAATATTGCAATAATCTTGCAACATGAGCTCCCTTTGGCATGTTTGCATATAGACTAATAATGTTTATGTACAATCATCTGCTATTGACAGCTATAATAATAATGATCTCTCTTAATTATGAGAAAATGGAGGGAGAAAATCAAAGGCTAAGCCAGCTTTACACCATTCCTACTCCACCCACCCTGCATGAAATAATGTGTTTTTCCTTTCTCAGTACGAGTAGTCAGAATTTGTGGAATTCTATGGCTTTTATAGTCCAGATTCTGCATCAAACATTTCCAGGGTTTTGTGGCTCTATTTTTCAGTCTAATTTGTTTGCCAAATCTTGGCTAAAATAATGCTTAATGTTTTCAGCAATCTAAGCATGCATACATTATGCTGACTAGAGATGAGCCAAGAGCAAAGCTTCACATCCAAATGCTCCTGAGCTTTAAGAAAATTTGGTTTTGTATTCAAACTTCATGGGCCTGATTCTCCTCTCTTCAACAGAATTACTCCTGATTTGAACAAAGAAGAGAGTCAGGTCTTTGTTGGAGCTCAGGACCATCCCTAAGGTCTTGTCTACAGTACAAAGTTTTGTAGACAAAAGTCAGCTTTCGTTGACAAAATAGTGGAGGTGTACACACTACAATGCTTCTTCCGCCAACAAAACTCTCAAGTTTTGCCGACAAAATAAAATCACCTCAACTGGAGGTATAGAGTTTTTTTGGAAAAGTTATATTGACAAAGTGTCAGTGTAGACACCGCACTTGGTTATGTTGCTGTAAATGGCCTCCAGATGTCCCACGATGCCCATCCTGACCGTTCTAGTCAGCAATTTGGACTCCTCTGCCCCTCACCCAGGTACACAGGCTTCTGCCCCTCCCCCTTTAAAGGCCCGGGAATTTTTGAAATTCCACTTCCTGTTTGCTCAGCATGGACAACTCCCATCACATCTTCCCAGCTGACAGTGGCTCCACACAGCAAACAGTCTCCCAGTTGGAGCACATCTGAGTTGTTGATTCTGCTGGCACTGTGGGGAAAGGAGGCTGTGCAGTCCCAGCTCTGCTCCAGCCATAGGAACTTCGATACCTACGGTCAAATTTCTTATAGGATGTTGGATAGGTCTACAAATGGAACACGCATCAGTGTGGTTCAAAGATACAAATGGGACACACATTCATGCCATGCAAAGAAAGAAGTTGAGGCAATCTGGTGTTGCACTGAAGACCTGTCAGTTATATAAGGAGCTGGACGCCATCCTCAGGAGCGACCTCACCTTCCCTGTCAAGAGCCCCATGGATACTTCAGCAGGGCTGGAGACAGCTGACAGTGGACTGAACCCTGAGGACGAAGTCATGGACGAAGAGATCAAGTTGAGGATGATGTGGAGCCCACAGCAGAGTCGTCTGGTGGTGCAGTGAGTCAGGACCTCTTTTCCACTCTGGAGGGGTCTAGCCCATCCCAGCAGTCCATCTCTGGTGTGCATGATTCAGGAGAGGAGAGCTCTCATAAGTGTGCTTTTTGAGTTGATGCTGCTCAGTTATATGAGGTAGGGCTGTCCTTCTAGAAGTAGGTGAAGGGACAGAAATGCACATGCAAACACAGCTGGTCTTGTACTTCACATTCCCCTGTGCAGCTAAGCAGTGTGGTGGAACAGTGTGTTAACGCACACCGAGATTTCACGGAAATCCTCCAGAGATATCTCTAGGGGAAAAAGAAAAACAAATCCCTTTTCTGGAGGTACTCACCAATCCTCTACCCCAGGTTCCTTGGCAGAGCTGCGTTGTTCCTTCCCCCATTGTAGAAACTTTTCTATGCCACTCTGCAATCACCTGTGCAGGGACAAAAGCAGCATGCAGGCGAGCAGCATAGGGACCTTGTCTGAAGCTGCACACATGCAGGAAATGCACCCTTGCATTCTCATTTATCCTCAGGAGTGAGATATTGGCTTCAATGACCCCTGCCTGTGGAAACTGGTGGGAGAATTTATAATATTGTCTCTAGTTGCCTACAGTGATTTCCTTAAAAAAAACACTGATATCCTTTGCCCAATCTTGAGTGCCCACCCTGGGTTAAACTCACCATGTTTAGGATGTTCGCTGAGCTCTGTGCTTGCCAAGGGACAGTGAGAAACTGATTTGTATTTTTAAAAAGGTGAATTTTACTATAATGATTCGATACTGTGCATGCACTAACAATCATGGCTATCTGTTGTTTCTTCTGCTTCTCTGGATGTGGCCTTCAGGGGAACCACCTACATGCTGGCGGAGTGCCTCTGCCAGTTAAGGAAGCAACCAAGGAGGAACAAGGAGGGCAAGTTTCAAGAGGTGCTCCAATCTTCAGAGGTCGAAAGACAAGTACACAGGGTGTGGAGAGCGACTTTAAAGGAAAATTATAAAATAGAAGGCAGGACAGAAAGGAGAGCCAGGAGTGAATTTTAATGGGCCAGGAGCAGATAAAAGCAATGGAGAAGCAAGAAGAGATGTTGAAATCCCTTATCACACTGCAGGCTGAATTCATGCGTGCTCGGCCCCCCGTGCAGCCAATACAGAACTGCTTTCCATGCCCTGCCCAAACTCCTCCCACACATTCCTTGCAACTTCCCAGCCTGTCTCGGTACTCCCTTCACTCCACCCCTTTGGACAGCTTCCAAAATGATAGCTGGACTTACACACAGCTATGAGAGCCTACGCTGCCCTTCATTATTTCCCTTCCCACCAAGCTTTTTGTGTATGTTGTTAATAGGTATTTAATTAAAAAAGCACTCTGAAAGATAACCAATATTTGTCTTTGTCTCTTGTCTGTGGTTGCTGCTAGAATTAATACACAGTGGTAATCTGAACATTCGCTGAGTACAAATCACGGTCAGGAATCAAAGTTTTCATGCAAGGTGGCAAGTTAAAGCATGGCAGAGTGCTGTATAGAAAGACATTACTGGAGTTCATTGTCAAAATGGTGCCTCAAAGCCTCCCTAATTTGAATAGTCCTCCCATTGTGCCCCTCTAATAACCCTGGTATCTGGCTGCTCAAAATCAAGCACCAGGTGATCCGCTTCTGCGCTCCACCTAGGGGGAAACTTTTCACCCTTAGCCTCACAAATATTATGGAGTGCACAGCAGGCTGCTATAACCACGGTAATATTTTCCTAATTTAGTGTGCTTTTAATCTGCCACAGGCACATTCTACAGTCATTCTGCACCTGCTCAGCCTATTGTTGCAGCGCTCCTTGCTGCTGTCCAGGTTTCCCATGTAAGGCTTCATGAGCCATGGAATTAAGGGGTACGCCAGATCTCCTAGGATGACTATGGGCATTTCAACATTCCCCACTAGAATCTTCTGGTCTGCAAAGAAAGTCCCTGCTTGCAGCTTTCTGTACAGGCCAGTGTTCCTGAAGATGCGTGAGTCATGCACCTTCTTGGACCACCCTCCATTGGTGTCAGTGAAACGGCCACAGTGATCCACAAGTACCTGCAATATCATAGAGAAATATCCCCTTCCTATTGATGTACTCCCTCACAAGATGATCTGGGCCCAAAATTGGAATATGCACCACCTATCGCCCCACTGCAGTTAGGGAATCGCATTGCCACAAAGCCATCCACTAGTTCATGCACATTGCCAAGAGTCAGTCCTTTGTAGCAGGATGCGATTAATGGCTCTGCACGCTTGCGTTAATGCAGCCCCTTCGGTGGACTTCCTGACTCCAAACTGATTTGCGACTGAACAGTAGCAGTCTGGGGTTACCAGCTTCCACACAGCAATCACCATGAGCTTCTCTTCTGAGAAGGCAGTTCTCTTTTTGGTGTCCTTGTGCTGCAGGTCTGGGTCGAGCTCAGCACACAGTTCCAGGAAGGTGGCTTTCCACATCCGAAAGTTCTGCAGCCACTGCTTGTCATCCCAGACCTGCGTAACGGTGCAATCCCACCACTGAGTGCCCAATAGTGACGGTCCATGGTGTGCAGCTACTCCATGAATGCCAAAAGTAATCTGGTGTTGTTTCTTTCCCTAGCACAAAGGAAGGTCAGGCAACTCTGATTCCTGTTCAGCTTGGGTGCTCATGATATACTGCACAACTAACCACGGTGTGTTCATAACAATGACCACAACAGTAGAGAGCAGTGCAGGATCCATTCTTTCAGACAGAGATGGCAGGTGCACAGTAAACAGGGGTTGTTGAAAAATACCAAGAAATGCAGTTGGAAACCCATGGAATGATGGGACAGAAAAAACTGCATCATGGGACATTGGGCCCACACCCAGGATGCACTGCAATCCATTCCACCTTCCCACAACTCCTAGCAACAGAAGGTGGTAACACAGTAAAAGCTACCCACAGTGCACTGCTCTCACTGTTAATGCTTGAGCACCAACAGGAGTGTTTTGTGAACACACATGTGATATTATTATACCGGTTTTTGATTGTCGGCATAACTTGCCTTAACAAAACTCTGTAATGCAGACAAGACATCAGTCTGATGGTCTTATTCTGTCATAGATGTAAGAGAAGTATTTCTCTAGCACGCAGAAAGTATTCCACCACAATACTGAAGTTTCAGGGCATTATAGCATTACAACATAGGAAAAAGGGAAGGAATTTGCATCCTTCTTGTTCTATCAGTTGACCCTCCCTTTTTTTGTTCTAGGATCAAATGTGAAAGGGTTCTTAGTGTAAATGAGAATTAAATGTGTGTATAAAATCAGTGTGCATATACTGATTTGTTCACCTTCTTCTGACTTATGGATTCTGAGACAAAATCAATAAAGTAGATGTTGGGTAAGTGATATAGTCACAGCATCATCATCCCAAGACATCTAGTGCATCCACCCACCATTGATATGATAAACAGGGCAGATGGCATGCTGTTTGTTCTTGAGCCCCACAGGGGCACGATGGGGGAGCTCAAGAAGCCCCTGTTTTATGCATATAAATTAGATAAGCTTACACATGTTGTGGCTGTAATTAAGGAGCCTGTTGAAAATTAAGCCCACTCATCTGTAGCAGGTTTCAGAGTAGCAGCCGTGTTAGTCTGTATTCGCAAAAAGAAAAGGAGTACTTGTGGCACCTTAGAGACTAACCAATTTATTTGAGCATAAGCTTTCGTGAGCTACAGCCGATGAAGTGAGCTGTAGCTCACAAAAGCTTATGCTCAAATAAATTGGTTAGTCTCTAAGGTGCCACAAGTACTCCTTTTCTTTTCATCTGTAGCAAAAACTAGATCATTTTGTTCTTAAGGAAAAGGCATATGGTGGAATTCTTAATAATATTTGAAATTATTAATATCGATATCGGAAACCACCAAACATTAATTTAACCTTTACTAAATCCAAAGACCAAATGGTGTTTAAACAATTGCTCTAGACATGCCTAAAAAGCCTAAATAATAAGCAATTTACTTCAGCAAATACAGTAGCAAAACATTTATAAGCATTTGATCAACTTACTTACAAATGGGATAAATGCAGGGGTGCTGAGACCCATATTGGTCAGCTCCAGTGAAGTCAAGCATATATTAGCAATGAACCCTTTATTTTGTATACCCTTTAATAAACAAGCGATGTCATTGCCAATTACTGACTTCAGCTAAAAGCCAATTTGAGACAGTTCACCCTTATTTCCAGTCTTAATCCAGGTAAGCTTTACAACCGCCTTTCTTCCCAAAATACTTCCTCCCCTCCTTCTTGTTGCTCAGCAGTTTTTCCATGGCACCTGGGTTCACATGGGATTTAACACTAGTGGGGGTGGGGTGGGAAGGGCCATGTTGACTTATTTTAAGACAGTATTTAAAAAGAAAAAGGCCTCTGATGGTTATGGGTGACTGCAAATGGTTTTTAATAAAACAAAGAGAAACTTCCCCTTATTTCATTAGTTATTTTTGAACCAGACAGCCTTCCTACTTTATTCCATCTAGCCTTATAACTTATTTTCAAGGCTGTCAAGGTTCCTCCCCCACTCTGAACTCTAGGGTACAGATGTGGGGACCTGCATGAAAAACCTCCTAAGCTTATCTTTACCAGCTTAGGTCAAAACTTCCCCAAGGTACAAAATATTCCACCCTTTTGTCCTTGGATTGGCCGCTACCACCACCAAACAAATACTGGTTACTGGGGAAGAGCTGTTTGGACACGTCTTTCCCCCCAAAATACTTCCCAAAACCTTGCACCCCACTTCCTGGACAAGGTTTGGTAAAAAGCCTCACCAATTTGCCTAGGTGACTACAGACCCAGACCCTTGGATCTTAAGAACAATGAACAATCCTCCCAACACTTGCACCCCCCCTTTCCAGGGAAATGTTGGATAAAAAGCCTCACCAATTTGCATAGGTGACCACAGACCCAAACCCTTGGATCTGAGAACAATGAAAAAGCATTCAGTTTTCTTACAAAAAGACTTTTAATAGAAATAGAAGTAAATAGAAATAAAAAAAATCCCCCCTGTAAAGTCAGGATGGTAGATACCTTACAGGGTAATTAGATTCAAAACATAGAGAACCCCTCTAGGCAAAAACCTTAAGTTACAAAAAAGATACACAGACAGAAATAGTTATTCTATTCAGCACAATTCTTTTCTCAGCCATTTAAAGAAGTCATAATCTAACATGTACCTAGCTAGATTACTTACTAAAAGTAGTAAGGCTTCATTCCTGGTCTATCCCCGGCAAAGACAAAATATAGACAGACACACATACCCTTTGTTTCTCTCCCTCCTCCCAGCTTTTGAAAGTATCTTGTCTCCTCATTGGTCATTTTGGTCAGGTGCCAGCGAGGTTACCTTTAGCTTCTTAACCCTTTACAGGTGAGAGGAGATTTCCTCTGGCCAGGAGGGATTTTAAAGGGGTTTACCCTTCCCTTTATATTTATGACAAAGGCCTTCATTCTACTTTCTAGTCAGGGCCTTTCTTTACAACACATTTTTCTTCAGCTAACGCTAATTCTTTAATTTCATGTTTATCCTACAGCATACTTTTAAAGTTATCCTCACTTGACTTAATTTTGATTGGTTCTTTATATAGCTTGTAACTCTTCTTTGGTCCTGTAAAGGATTGGGGCCCATCTTATCATGTCCTTCTCCTGCCAGACCAGGTTTTGCTGTTGCTGAGCCAGCTCACTCCCTGAGGCAATTCTGTCTGAGCTCTCTTAAGGAATCCAGGGGAGCAGCTTCCAGCAGGGCTAGTTGATTTTTAAAGCCTTTTTAACAAAAGGAATCAAAGACTCACAGACTCTTCCTTCAAAAGGCTGTGTAGGCCAAGTAGTCCTTTGCCCAAATCTGCCCCTCATACCAGTAACTTCAGCAACCCTACCTTTCTTGGCTCGAGCCTAAGCAGTGAAGGACTTCACACAACCTCCCACACTATCAGAGGCTCGTTCACCTGCACATTTACCAATGCGATATATGCCATCATGTGCCAGTAATGCCCATCTGCCATGTACATTGGCCAAACTGGACAGTCTCTACATAAAAGAATAAATGGACACAAATCAGACATCAAGAATTATAACATTCAAAAACCAGTCAGAGAACACTTCAATCTCTTTGGTCACTCAATTACAGACCTAAAAGTTGCTATTCTTCAACAAAAAAACTTCAAAAACAGACTCCAACGAGAGACTGCTGAATTGGAATTAATTTGCAAGCTGGATACAATTAACTTAGGCTTGAATAAAGACTGGGAGTGGATGGGTCATTACACAAAGTAAAACTATTTCCCCATGTTTATTCCCCCCCCCCCCATTCCTCAGACATTCTTGTCAACTGCTGGAAATGGCCCACCTTGATTATCACTACAAAAGGTTCCCCCCCACCCCCGCCGCTCTCCTGCTGGTAATAGCTTACCTGAGGTGATCACTCTCATTACAGTGTGTATGGTAAAACCCATTGTTTCATGTTCTCTATGTATATAAATCTCCCCACTTTATTGTCCACTGAATGCATCCGATGAAGTGAGCTGTCGCTCACAAAAGCTTTTGCTCAAATACATTTGTTAGTCTCTAAGGTGCCACAAGTCCTCCTTTTCTTTTTCCGAATACAGACTAACACGGCTGCTACTCTGAAACCTCCCTTCTGTCTATTTGGTTTCTGTAGCAATTCCTCATTGCAGTAGCAGACCATTAGGAGCACAGCACCCCTTAGCCTCTGGAGGGTGTTGCAGTCTCCCCCCCTCCATTTCCTGTTGTCCTCTTTTATAAGGGTCAGCTAATTAATGTCCAGCTCTTTCTCAGGTACAGCAGGTTGGGCTAACCAGCCAGCCAGCTTCAGGCTCCTGACCCCAGAGGAATGGTATCCTTTACACCTTCATAGCTCTGTTCTATATTTCTGCCACTTCAGATCAATTTTTCCTAATTCTAAGACATGAATCTCTAGTTCTGATAAGAAAACACTGAAACTGCCTTAGCCGTTTCATGGCTAGATGATTATGAATCAGTACAGAGATGTCTGGCAGCAGCACTAACTACAAACTGGTGCATTCAAAGGACTATTTAGCATGCACTGCTTCATGCAGCTACTAAAATACAAATGTATTTCTTCCAGATCTACAGTCTCTGAATAATATGAGAGAAACTTTCAGAACTGTGCACTTTTACAGGGTTGCCAAGTGTCACAAATACAACATGACATACATTTGGCAGCCCTGTCTCACCTCCTTACAGATCCCCTTGGATATCACACTTCTACCAGGACTTCAAGGTTTGCTCTGCATTATTTCATTTACCCTCTAGCCTCTCTTTCTGTGGCATCTGTTCTGAGGTTGCAAGAGGGTTTCTCTGCCTCCACTCTTGTCCTTTGCCCCCCACCCTACCCCAGCTGGCTTCTGGCCAGATGAGCAGCTGGCAAGAGCATGAAAGAGTTGATTGCATCAGTGGCACAGCAGGACAACAGCCCAGAGCAGGCTCAGAAAAAGCACCAGGAGTCCCCTATTCTCCCACTGTATGGAGTAGATATCATTGTTATGTACGGATGTGGGGTGTGGCTGCAGAGAGCGTCCTTCCTTTTCGGAAGACAGAGATTGCAGGGCGCAGAACAGACTGGCAGGCTGCAGTTTACAGCAGCCTTTTGCTGTGTTATTTAATGTTTACATTTTGAAAATATAGTTTAAATACAAGCTCTCCAGGTCTTATTAAGACCAGCACATGGTCCATCTGCCCCAGGTACCCTCCACCAAGCCCCTCACTCAGCTGTCCAAGGTGACCACCATCAGGCTCCCTAGCACACTGACCCCTCAACTGTTGCAGATACCTTCCTCCACCCATGAATCCCTGTAACTCCCCAACCAGCCAACTGTCCTTGACCTCTCCATCCATCCAGCTTCCTCAGGAAACCCATCCCCTTTTCCTATGTAGCCCAACACAAGCCTCACATTCAGCCTGCTGCCCCAGTGACCTTTCTCCAGCCAGCCCATACCAACCCTTATCCAGCCAGTTGTCCCAGACAACTGTTACAAAGTCCTCCCTCTTCTTTCGGGAGATGGGGTCTCCCGAAAGAGGTGAACCGTCTCATCACCTTTTTCTGGGGAGTGCCTCGGATCCCATTGCTCAGCGACTTTCATCTATGAAAAATATCATACGTGAAGCTGCTCAAAACTTAGCAGTTATGTTACAATATGACATACTATATGCCAAATGGCTTAGAGCGCAGTAAGCTGCAGCTTCACTGTCAATGCTAACGTATTGTTACAAAATAAAAAGCACACTATGGTAAAAATATGCTCTCAGGAGTGATATGTATCTGATGCCTGGTACAGAGCCAAAACATGCACATCTGTTATTGCAAAGCAGGATACCAGCTCTGGGAAAACATCATTTAAGATAAAATATGATAAACCTATGAAGATCCCTCAATAATTCTTTGTGCTGTGGGGTTGCAAACAACCTGAATATCAATAATGCAAGATACAGAGGGGAAATTGCCAGGTGACTGATCAAACCAGGACTTCAAGTTCAGCTTCTTCCAATGGCAATAAACAAATATGGGAATGAGCATTACTTTAGAATGGGATATCTTGTTTCTGATCCCATGACTATAGACATCGCCTTTTGCTACAAATGGAAAGAGAAAATGAAGACAGTAGCAGTATCAACCTCTTCTGACAAACAGTACAGAGAGCCTTTAATTGCTGTGGATGTGTTCCAGTGAGGGCGGACCAGGTAGCAGGCTTGGGGTTCAACTTTATTTCATGCAATTCACTTAAAACCAAATGACTGAACAGGACACAGATAACCTGTGCCTAAACTAGATGCTGTCCAGTCCTGAGTGGGAAAGCATCCAAAGAACTGTTTTGTGATGCTATGATGTAAATAGGGTCACAGTGTCTTCATACAAGCCCCAAACCCATATGACACGCAGTGCTGCCAACTCTCGTAATTTTATTGAAACTCTTTATATACAGTGTTTTCCTTAAAGCTCCAGCTCCTGGAGTAAAATGACTATGGCAGAATCTCAACTTTCTTTTTTTTTTTCTTCTTTCTTTTTTTTTTTTAATAAAAGACAATTTTTAGCCCTCATGGTTAGATAGAAAAATTTGAAAACATGCCCCAAGTGCACCCTAAAGGCTCAGAAGCCAGAAGGCAAAGGAAAAGAGCCTAAATTTATTTAAAGAAACATAATTTTTAAAGCCAATCTCATGATTTTTGAGCCTTTTTCATAATTTTTGAGCTCTTAGGTTAGCAATATGCCACTATATTCTACTAAACCCTTTACCATACCTCATATTTGAGCCATCCTGCAGGAAAATCTCCATCTGTGCTTGGTCAAATTTATCCTTTGCTCTTTAAGAGTTATTTGTTCTGCCTCTCTACCCCATGTCCTCTGTATCTTTGAAGGTTTAAATCTCCCGCTCCCAGGCAATTCTGGACAATTCCGCTAAAACCAGCAAGTGTTACCTAACAGTAAATAACACATACAAACTCCAAAGTTGCAACAGTTGCATGATTGAGGAAAGTAGGTAATTGTGTGATACAGGAAAGAAATGGGATTTTTTTAAAAAATGCGCAAAACTAATCATAATCCACTGAACCAGCATATAGTTAGCAAGGTGGAAAACATCACTTCTGGGCCACAGTTTCAGGGATGAAAAAGATTCTTCCTATACTTGTGGCTCCTATGAAGCTTCCCATGTCCCAAGCTAATTGCAGGGAATTAGGCCTATCTGTGAAACAAACCAAATGCTAATTCCTTTGATGAGTACTCACTCCTCCTAGCCCATGGCCAATCCTATCTCCTAATGACTCCAGCAAATAGATTCCTGCCAGAGGGCTAGAAAATGTTCTCACCTCTCCAGTTGCAGAGCCAAATATCTCTTATTGATGTCTGTAACTGATCAACCAGAGCTGCTCTCACCAGCAATCCAACAGTTCACTTATGAGAGGAATCCTAGGTAGCACCCGTGCGAGTGGATAAAATTCTGTTATCAGTGTCATGAGTTCAATAGGACTTGTGCTCCTAAATCACTTAAGTGCTTTTGAAATCACCACCACATGTGCAACTTCACTGTTGCTTATACTACATATTGAATTGTGTGTAGTTGCCATTTTGGGACGTCACTGAGAGTGATGCTAGTTCCAATGGGACATAGTGACTCACAGGAGATGTGTTGAATATAGACTATTTACAGTATTATTAGGTATTTAAAAGGCACCTATCACCAAGGTATCTAAGAAAGCTACATCATAGCCAAGATGAACTACATCATAGCCAAGTTGGATGTCTGAGTATGCTGCACTGTGGTTGCTGGCTCCTTATAAAAAAGTAGTTTAAAGGGTGTGAAATTAACATGTAGAAACAGTTGACTGCAGACTATAAGTTCTTTGAGAGAATGTAAATTAGCAACCTTCTTTACTCCACTGTCCCTTTCTCTAACTGCTGGATGGGATGAGTTCAGGAGAGTTTCCTTCACCATCACACCACAGCTCTCTAGATCCCATTGATCATTCTCAAATAGGTCTCTGTGGGTTTTTTTAAAGAGTGATGGTTATGTAGTATCGCTCAACGGTGATCAGAGTATCAGGCATACCTGTGTAGATATGATTATTGGTATTATGATTATTCATATTAGTGTAGACTAATTCATACAAGTTTTATTTGTCTGATTTTGTTTTTGTTTTTTTCTTTATGCTCTCAGTAAATTATTTATGTAAACCATGTGCATTTGACCTATTAGGGTTCTTCCTCCTGTGGTTAGGGATGCAGTTAACAGTGTCTCAGATTTTGCTGTCAGTTATTGTTTGCATTGGTAACATACAAACACTTCTTCATATATCCAGACCAGACATGGGGCGTCTTTTCCAAAAAGTTCCAGCTTGTCTATTAACAATGTAAACCCATCCTCTTGTCTCATGAACAATAGTCCTTTCTGAATTTCATTTTTATGCTTTCTTCTGGTTTTCTGCTCCTGAGAAGAGAGACACAAAAGGCAAGGTGAGCAAACCATGCCAAGATCCCTATTCAGTCACTGACATGAAGGCACATGGTTACTGTGATGCTGGCAGACCACTGAATGCTGACCAATGCATAACCGGAAACCAGTCTGGCTCACCTGTGCATTGGTATTGTTAAATTAGATGTTAAGTTTAAAAGAATGTGTTTACTGTTTAAATTTTATGAAATGCTTGTAGGATGCTGCATGTGTCACGCTGTCAGGAGTGGCTCTTGACTGTGAGTGCCTACCTCATGGCAGACACCCCCAACTGGTGGTGTGTTCTATAATTAGATTTCACCAAGCCAGTAATAAATGTGAACTCCTGATTCACTATAACAGTCTTACCATGGAGTCACCGACAGACCCTTAGATTCTCCAAGCTATCTTGCCACCCAGACAAACTGAACTTAGTGATAAATGGTCACTTGCACTGAGACTGGTTCAAGAGCCTGGGGAGTTATATTAGTACAGGAGGCCAGGATGTGGGAGAGAGACAAATCAGTTGAGGAGATGGGAGGGGAACAACTGGGACTGACTGGGCTAGGAGACTGGCCCCAAAGCCAGTGCTGAGACCTCCCAAGCCTCTGTAGCCGCTTTGCACATTTCCCCAGATTCTCCCTTCACGTGTGCTCTCTTCCCTTTCTGGTTTAGCCCCTCTGGGATCACAGAACCAGTAAAGTGAGGAACACAGACTTTGCAAAGGAACTTCTTAAACACACACACATTTTACTTTTGGACAGCACAAGAGAGTCACACATCTGTGCAAAACAATAAACACTTGACCTCAATCCCCTCTCCGAACCCTCAGTATTCCTGAGAACCATTGGATTTTGGTCAGTGTCCTGGGATTCTTGGGGTTCCTAGCATAGGAGAGGTTTCAAAGGAGCAGCCGTGTTAGTCTGTATCCGCAAAAAGAAAAGGAGGACTTGTGGCACCTTAGAGACTAACAAATTTATTTGAGCATAAGCTTTTGTGACCTACAGCGAAGTGAGCATGATACTTTAAAAAGCAGTCTGTGATACCTTTTCTTTGAGGCCTAGGACAGTTGGATTGTGAAGTTCTACACTCCCAGGAAGGGAGCCAGATAAGAAGTCTGTGTCTGGGAGCCCCACAGCTTGAAGCAGTGGCTGGACTCTGCACAGACCCTACATGTCTTGGATGTATGTTGGATTCAGAGGTTAGGTCCATTTAACGCAGTCTGGTGACTGTCCACTAGAGGGACTCAGTCTGTGACAACATCCACGTGTATGCAGTGTAGATGTAGCTCTGTCTGCCCCAGGATATTAGAGACACAAGGTGGGTGAGGTAATATCGTTTATTGGAACGACTTCTGTTGATGAGAGAGAGAAGCTTTCAAGCTGCACAGAGCTCTTCTTCAGGTCCGGGAAAGGTACTCCTCGGGTCACAGTGAAATGCAAGGTGGAAGATTTCAGAGTAACAGCCGTGTTAGTCTGTATTCGCAAAAAGAAAAGGAGGACTTGTGGCACCTTAGAGACTAACCAATTTATTTGAGCATAAGCTTTCGTGAGCTACAGCTCACTTCATCGGATGATGGAAGATTGTTTAGCATAAAGTAGTTAGCACATATATATGATAAGCAATCTGTTCCACCTTGCATTTTGCTGTGATGCTGGGAGTACCTTTCCCAGACCTGAAGAAGAGCTCCATGCATCTTGAAAGCTTCTCTTGAAAGCATCAACAGAAGTCGTTCCAATAAAAAATATTACCTCACCCACCTTATCTCTGTAATATCTGCATGTGTTAGAGCCAGCTGGGTAACAGACAATCCTTCCTCTCTAGGGAGGTGGAGCTAAGGGAAATGGAGAAAAAGGAAAAGCTTCTAGTAGGATTGTGCCTGAACTTAGAACAGAGAGGTAAGGAATATAAGGGACTGGGGCCAGGTCTGGGAACCAAAACAGAAAACTGAGCCTGTTGACACTCTAGCTGTGCAGTGAGTTTGTTAGCAGGTGACTCCCACATGTGATTCATAACCTCATGACTGACACTGCTATTAAGCATGTTTTTTTACCCCAAATGAGAGTCAGGCTGGATGCCTTTTTCCTCTTCTGCAGAAGGGAGTAGGTGTGCTGTGCCTGGGGCCTGAACAAACTCCCAACCACTAACTGTCTTCAGCATTTTCACCAACGATCTGGAAGTCAATATCAAATCACAGCTGGTGACATCTGCAGTGGGCACAAAGATTGATATTGTGGTAAATAATGATGAGGACAGTACAGCCCATTCAAACAAAACACATTTAAAGCAAATGAACTGTCATATTCTAGGCACAAAGAATATAGGCCAGACCTACCGAATAGAGGACTTTATCCTGGAAAGCAGTGACTCTGGAAACGATCTGGGGCTATAGGGGACATGGAACTTCACATGAGCTCCCAGTATGATGTTGTGTCAAAAAGGGCTAGTGCAATCCTTGGATGTATAAAGAGGGGTGTAGTGAGGAGGAGAAGGGACGTAATTTCTCTTCTGTATATAGCACTGGTGAGATGGCTACTGGAATACTCTGTACAGTTCTGGTGTCCACGTTTTAAAAGGGATGTTGAAAAATTGGAGAGCGTGCACAAAAGAACCATAAGAATCATTTGAGAGCCTGAGAATGTGGCTTAAAGTGATATATTTAAGGAGCTCAATCTTATGTAGCTATAGAAAAAGATTGAGAGGTGATTTGATTACAGTGTAGAAGTACCTTTATGGAGAGAAAATAACAAGTACCAAAGTGCTCTTCAATCTAGCCGAGAAAGACATAACAAGAACCAACGGCTGTCAGCTGAAGCCGGAGAAATTCAAATTAGAAGCAAGGAACCAATTTTTAACAGTGAGAGTGATTAATCACCGGAACAAGTTACCAAGGGAAGTGGTGGATTCTCCGTTTCCTCATGTCCTCACCTCACAACTGGATGTCTTTCGGGAAGGTGTGTTTTAGTGACACACAAGCTGTTGGGTTTAATATGGGAGTAAGAGTGTGAAACTTCATGGCCTGTGAAATAGAGGCCGGATTAGGAGATCTAATGGCCTAAAAATCTATGAATCTATGAAAAACTCAGTGTGAGATGAGGAACAGACTCTGCTGTTTTACTGTTTAGCCTGCTTGCTCCCCAGAATTAATAGTGAGCAAGTGGGGAGATTTGGGGGAGCAGCTGAGCCATCCAAAGGGGCTGGCCAGGGGCAGACATCAGCCCTGCAAGGGAGGGGTGGGTGTGGCAGTGACTTCACAAGGGCCTTTGAAAGGAACTCAGCCTATTGGGCAAAGGTGGTGAGGAGGCTGTGACCTCACAGAGCTCCCTTGACATCAGACATGCAGTACAGGGGTGCAGGGCAGGGGGAACCTCAGAGACCCCTATAGCCTTGGTGCAGCAAGCCTCCTTCTCACGATCTCTCCTGGAGGACTAAGAGATGATTTGTGTTCATGCACCTGAGTGCTAAGGAGGAGCTTCTCTGGGAGTTTGCTGTCTTGATTTTGTAGAAAGCAGACATCCCCTATGTAGAAGGTAAGATTATCAGTGAGGGTTGGAACATGTTCAGTCTGATCCAAACATTGCCAGCCGAGTACTAAGCTCAGAAAACACAAGGTAAGTTGGCAGAAAAATGTCCCATCTAGGAATCCACCCCTTAATAACTGGTTAACTAATAGGTCTCAAAATGTAATTGTAAATGAGGTATCATTATCGAGCGGGTGTCTTTCTAGTAGGGTCGTGCAGGGATCGGTTCTTGGCCCTGTGCTATTTAACATTTTGATCAGTGACTTGGAAGCAAATATACAATCATCACTGTAAAATCTGCAGATGACAGAAAGATTGGGGGAGTGGTAAATAACAAACAGGACATGTCACTGACACAGAGCCATCTGGACTGCTTGGTAAGCTGAGCACAAGCAAACAACATGCATTTCAGTATGTCCAAATGTAAAGTTATACCTCTCGGAACAAAAAATATAGGCTATATGTACAAGATGGGGGACTCTATCCTGGGAGACAGTAACCCTGAAAAAGACTTGGGGTCATGTTTGCTAATCAGCTGAGCATGAGCTCCCAGTGGGACACTGTGGCCAAAAGGGCAAATGCGATCCTTGGACCCATACATAGCGGAATCACAGGTAGAATTAGACAGGTTATATATCTTTGTATTTGGTACTGATGCAACCACTACTGGAATATTGTGTCCAGTTCTGGTATCTACAATTTTAGATGGATGCCAATAAATTTGAGAGAGTTCAGAGAAGAGCCACAAAAATGATTAAAGGATTAGAAAACATGCCTTATATTGATAGACTCAAGGAGCTCAATCTATTGATCTTAACAAAGAGAAGGTTAAGGGATGAGCATAAGGGAACAAATATGTGTTATGGGCTCTTCACTTTAGCAAACACAGGTATAAGAAGATCTAATGGCTGCAAGTTGAAGCTAGACAAATTCAGACTGGAAATAAGGTGAACATTTTTAACTGACAGGGTTTGGAACAATTTACCCAGGGTTGTGATGGATCCTCTATAACTGGCATTTTTAAAATCAAGATGAGATGTTTTTCTAAAAAATCTGCTCTAATTCAAGCAGGAATTATTTTGAGTGAAGTTCTATGGCCCATGTAATACAGAAGGGAAGATTAGATGATCAGAGTGGATCTTTCTGGCCTTGGAATCTATGATTCACTGGGGTGTTTGGAATTTGTCCCTTTTTGCTTGCCTTTACCTCCCTTTCTCTTGTCTTGTCTTTTCTTTTCTCTTTTCTTGTTCCATTTCTCTCTGCTGCTCTTCTTCCTGAGCAGGGTGGGGCTGTTTTCTAGTTGTCATTGTAAGAGGCCCTCACAAAGAGATGGGGCTAGAATTTTGTGCTGATAGTGATCTCCCCCAAAATGACCTCCTCTGGTGACTAAGGCTGTCTTTTGCCCATCTGTTCAATTGCTCAGCTTCCAGCCCTTGAGAGTCTCCATACTGATTGGTTGAGCTTGGGGTTCTTACTGAGTTAACAGGGAGGAGACGTAGGTCACTGCTGGCTGAGTGCAGCGAGGCCTAACGCTCAGTTCAATGGCATTTCTTTGTCTGTCTGTAACATGATAATTTTTGAAGACTCCATTAAATTGATTCCAAAATTTCTAGGCATCAGTGGGAAGAACCTTGTTGATTTTGGTGACAATTGGAAAACAGCAACACCAGAAAAGCCCGATTTCCACACCGTGCCCATTAAATTGGTGCTGTAGGCAGAGGCGCTTTGTGACACCAGAGTTAACTCAGCCAGTCAGTGGTAACTTTCTCCAGTTGATTTGCATAATTCAACCCCATTGGTTAAAATGAGTCAGCAAATGAACCTGCAGGTTTCAATGGGAGAGATGACCAACGCAGGCGGCAGGGTTAGGATTTAAGATCAAGGTTATTGGAGTGAATGAGTGATGGGTGAGTTGCTGAGTTACCTCTGATGTCACAATGCTACTGCTCAGGCTTCTCTGCCTGCAGAGCCACATGGGCAGTGACTGTCAAGGGGAAGTTTTTGTTGATCTGAAACATATAAAACGCGAAGAACAGAAGAGGAATGGCTTAGATGATTTGACAATAAAATGTAGGGTTTTTTGGTATTATCAGGTCCAATTGCTACTGGTTCAGGGATGGAAACTGGGCCTACATAAACAAACAAGTGTCCAACCCTCTAGTTAGCCTCTTTTAAAATCGAGTAAATAATTTTCAACAAATTATTGATATGATGAATTTTGCTGCCTTCTCTCCTATAATTGAATATGAGCAGTTTATGATTCTCTTGAATGTAGTAGTTCTTCTAAAATCAGGGTGAATAAAAATGATTTAAAAAAAAACCACAAAAAGGATTTTAAAAAAATTTCAATTAAATTATTTTTATTTAAATTAAAAACAGGATTTTTTTTAAAAACCAAACTATCGGGGATTAAATTTGAAATTATGACAACCTGTGTTAGTGTTTAAACTTGCTATAGTTTAGTCCATGTTTGTTGTGCAGTTTTAATGGAAGTCAAACCACTGAATTTGTGGAAGTCATTAGCTAAGCACCGGGAACCAGAGTTTGTTGAAACGGTAAAACCAGCTTTTGACAGCAGTAGCCTTTTCTGCAGGCACAGAAAGAATATTTTCTTCATTTCATTATATTCAGCTAATTGAGTTCAAGGACAAGTTCATTCAAATTTCAGATGCTGACTGGGAATTGAGAAAGCAGGAAAGCTACTTTTCCTCTTCCAATCTATGAATAAATACTACATGTTGGGGGAATCAGATCTACTAGTTCCAAAATCTGAGAGATACGATGCCCAGAAACAATCAGTTCAATTCACTAACTGCAAATACCTCCTTACATCAGTTAGGTTTAAATGAAAAACACGTTTCAGAAAACTTTTTTGTTACTCTCTATTCAGCAAATTTAAGGTAGTTTCATTTAATTAATAAACATATTGAAAATGCTCTTTCTGTGCATTTTTGAGTGTATTTGAATTTCCATCCAAACAGAGCCTGGACAAATCAGAATTAAAACAATCATCATAATCTAGGAAATAAATGCATCATTTGCCATTTTTCAACATAATAAAAATGTAAAAATTAGACTGAAGAAATGTAAATTACTCCATATAACTGCTTAAATAAATGTGCTTAGATATAGTTTACCGTCATAGTTAGCAAAAGAAAAAGCACCAAATTTAGTGTAAAGACGATATTTAGTTGCAAATCCACATTTTTAATAGTTATCAACTAATGAGAATCAACCTATCATTAGGAAAATAACTAAAAAGTATAACTGTAAAACATGATTAAAATAAATGGTTTAAATCAATGCACCCTGATGTCTAGTTCTGGGATTCTGAATTTTGGAGGCCAGACTGAGACCCTCATTCACTAGGAACAACCAAGAACCAAGTAACACATTCTAGTGCTGTTAGCAGCCAAGCCTGTAAAGCCAAGTAACAATTGAGGGCAGTAGGAGACTGAGGGACACTGAGAATTTCCAACCGTTGATTCCAAACCCAAAGATGTGACATTGGCTTTGGATGGGGGAGAAGCAGGAAATCACTAGGGATTCTTGCCCCAAACAACAATCACCCATTGTCCTTTTGAGCTCAAAGGTGTCTAATACTCATGACCTACTTAAATCACACTACTTCTAGGAGTTAGAGAAGTGTCTCTATCCTGAACAGAGCAGGTGAAAATAGAGGTAAGAAGCAAGAGGTGGTTACACAGCAACACCGCGGCAGAGCCAGAAAGAAAAGCATAAGAAAAAACATTTATCAAAACTGAGTTCTTAAACAAAGGAAATACTATCTGTAGTTAGTGAACTGAATTGATACATTCTGGTCACCATGTCCTTCAAGAGGTATGAACTGGTAGATCTCATCCCCTCACACCTCATTTTTATTCATAGATTGAAGGAAGAAAACAAGTTTGCCTGCTTGGTCAACTCCCCATGGATTTCTGAAATCCACTGAATTTGTCACTGAACTGAACTAGTTGAATAAACTGAAATGAAGAAAATATTCTTTCTGCACTTTCAAAGGAGGCTACTGCTGTCTAAAGCTGTTTTAGCACTTCAAGTAATTCTGGTTGTAGGTGCTTCAGTGGTTTGACTGTCCTTAAAACTTGGCAGTAAACATGTACTACTTAATATTGTTTTTTTCCCTATTCTCTTTACATTATTTTAGGAGATTATAATAAGATTAGGGTTTAACATAGGTTGTCAATTTCAGATTTAATTTTAAGCAGGTTTAGTTTAACAAACAAACCTGTGGTTAATTTAATTTAAAAAATCCAGTTCATATTTTAAAAATAATCTATTTTTAATCCATCTGCCTAGGGATTGAAAAGCCTCCTAGCTCATCTCCCAATCCAGGAAGGGCTGATCCTCCTCAACCTAAGGTCTAAGGCTGGGTTCCTCACTCTGTACTGGGCTGAACTGAAAGCCCAGATCTAAATTCTAGGAATTTGGATCTGACCTTTAATGGTCCAATGCTGAATAGCACTTACAGACCGGCTTTTTCTGGTTAAATCTCACAGTGCTTTACAATAGTGGGTAAGTATTATATACCCATTTTACTGATGGGGACTGAAACATAGAGAGGGGGAATGGCTTGGCCAAGGTCTCATAATCAATAGGAAAACTACCAATGAAAGCCAGGAGTCCTGACTCCCAATACCCTGCCTCATGCACTGCAGCAGGCCACACTCCCTTTCAAAGCCAGGGAGACTGGGAATAGGGTCCTGCTTGCAATTGTCAGCTCTGGAAGGGAGTCTTCCTCTAGTGGTTAGTTCAGGGGCCTGGACACAGGACTCCTGGACTCCATCCCTGGTTCTGTCACTGACTCCCAGTGCGACCCTGAGGCAGTGACTTCCCCTGCCCAGGCCACAGTTTTCGGTCAGTGGGGTTGGGGTCCCTCCCCTACAGTCCAGGGCTTGTCAGGCTTCAGGAATGTGTGTAAAGTGCTAGGAGACCTTGAGATGGGAGGCGTCCTATGCCTGCAATAGGTCAGTGTTTTGGACCCCCGGCTGTTGACCTGAGTTTATCCATCCCTTGGCAATAAAACATCATCTTGTTTTCACAGCCACTGTGTCTCTCGGTTTCTACACCCTGCCCTGCTGGCACGGAATTGTGCTGCCCAGTGCAGCACCTTTTCCAGCTCCAAGGAGCGAGGAAGAGGGCAAGGGAGAGACCTTGCCCTGAGCATCTGCCACCGAGCTCTACGCCATCTAGAGCAAGTGAGTGGCACATGTAGCTTGTCCTCAGAGGCTTCCCTGTTCTGCTTGGGGAGGGGCAGAAATGGGAGGTGGGGGGAAATCTCCTCCCAATGAAACGAGATTTCCTAACACAACCCCCTGCAGTTCTGGACCTGGGCAGCATGTTTCCTGCAGGGTGTTCTCCAGAGTCATCTCTAGTATGGTGGAAATAGCCCAGAAATAGGGCTCCCAGCCCTTCCCTTGTATGAGACTGTTCCCCAGGCTGAGAGTCTCTGGGGGAGCCAGACCCTGCCAGCTGCTGAACACCCACAACCCCAATCAATGAAATCAGTGGGAACTTGGTGGGGGGAGGATTATGCCTCATATGACTGGGACTTGGTGAACTTTAGCTGGGGAACAGTCCCCAGGGCAGGCTTAGACTCCTTCCCGGGTTCTGTTCTTTCTCTAGCCTGGCAGGGAGTGTGGCCTGGGGCGGAGGTTGGCAGGGCAGAGCTGCTTGTCCAAACTAACTGAAAACCCCACTGCTCTGAAAGGATGAGGCTCCCCCGATGCAACAGTGCCTCAGTGGTGATGGGGAACTTTGGGAGCAGCCTGTTCTGTGAGCTCCTGCCCGTGTGTAGATTGCAGTCCCTGTACCCCATGGTGGGGCGTGTGGTGAGGGGGAGTTGTCCCAGCGGAGGAGAGGTGGAGGGGAGCAGGAAGGCCTGTTAGTGAGAGGCTGCCTTGAACCCAGACTCAAGGCTGCTCCCCACTCAGTTCCCGGATGGAGAGGCTCAGGCAGATGCTGGGGAAGAAGGCTGTGAAGGTGGCTCCAGGGCCAGTGGGAAGCTGCTGCCGGCTGCCCCAGGAGGAGAGTGGCCCCTCTGTCCCCACTGGCGGGGAGGCAGGTTCTGGCCTGTCCAAGAGGTGGAAGTGCCTGGTATTCTGGAGGAGGAAGACACTAGCTCCCAGAGCAGGCCCTGAGGCACCTTCTGAGCCAACATGGAGGTGGCCCAGGGTGCAGCTGTGCGGGAGGGACCCAGTACAGGGCGGGAGCCGGGCAAAGCTGCTCTGGGGCTTCCTCTCCAGGAAGCAGAGGAGCCAGGAGCCCAGCCCCAGGGCCCAGCAGGAGTCATCCCCCTGCCTGGCCACTGGAGAGCCCCCAGCCTCCCGAGAGCAGGAGATGGGCAACCCCGGCTCTAGCACCAGCAGCTCCGCCTACTCCCTAGGGGCCAGCAGCATCTCATAGGAGTGTGAGAGGGCTGAGGCTGAAGGCTCCCCCCTGGCAGGTGAGGGGAGAGCCAGGGGAAGGGAGGAGGATGGGGGGGATGGACTAGTAACACCCTGGACCCATTGGTTCACCAAGGCATCAGCCCTGAGCCACGTGAGACTCACTGACACCAGTGGGAGTGGCACAGCCACGCCCTGTGCAGGGCATTCAGGGCGGAGTTGGGGGAGCTTCAGTCTCCCAGGCCCCTGATGATGATGGGGCATGGCCTGACTGCTATGGGGTCGTGAGGCAGATGGGGCTACGGGCGTCTCTGTGGGGGGTGGGGGGCCCCTCTCTGCCATGGGGCTCCTTACAGAGGAGGATGGAACATTTAAGCCTTCTCTCTTCACTGCACCCCTCAGTGCAGGTCCTCATAAGCAGGGGACCTTATGTCCCTCAGCAGCACCAGGAGTCGTCCTCTCTCCTTCTTTCCCTGGTGAAGGGAACCCCTGTGTCCAGCTGGAGGGGGACGAGGACGAGGACATGCCCCCAGAAGAAGCTGCCATCAGGGTCATCCAAAAACATCTGCAGGGCAGAGAAGAGGTACAAAAATCCCCCTGCGGAGCTGGCGCCGAGTCTGTCCTGCCCCTTGCACCATCCCCACCCCAGAGAACCCATAACCCCCTGATGGGGGCACTTCTCCCATGTTATCTGGGACCTCCAAGAGGGGGTGTTTGTCCCACGAAGGCCAGGGTCTCCTCCCGCCACAGACACTGCCAGTTACAATCCCTGCCTGTGCGGGAGGACACTGTGGTTTTGTTGATCAACACAGGAGCTAGAATTAACAATGGCCAGGAGTCTCGGTCTCAGGTTCGCCTCCCTTCCCGTATCTATCACTGGGGGTTTGTGTTCCCAGATATGAGTCAGACAGGATAAAGGTACAACCAGATTTATTAATGGGGTGGCAAGGATTCCCCAGGTAACAAGGTGAGATGGATAATAAAACAAGGCAGGCTGCATCAATAGGGATCTATATACGAGGATTAAAATGACAATGACACTACCATCTCTGGCAGCTTGATTTGATGGTGCCTTCTCCTTTTCAGGATGGCTGCTGTTGTCAGACGTCACCGGTATGGTGCTCTGCTCTTGTTCAATGTTGATAACAGTCGGCTGCGTACTTGTGTTCTCTCTATGTGCTGCCCCGGCTCTGCAGATTGCTGGCACAGCAGACCATGAGAGAACCCCCGATGACCACAGACTCCGATAAGGTACAAAGGCACCCGGCCAGGTTTATTGTCAAACGAAGCACAGTAACAGTTTCCCGCAGACTCTACGGGACATACTACGAATATGTGCCCCCTGACAATGGACACAGCTCAGTCAGTGGCGGGACATTCCACTGCCCCCTAGGCTGGACCAAGACACCGCCCCAGGGATGCATTCTTATACACAGGTACAAACAAGTTACACATCACTCCTGACGTATCGAGGTATAATCCCTCTGCGTATTGGGGTGCTGCCTCTCTCGGGGTACATGTTGGTTCGAAGAAACAAGTCTATCCATCATATTATTCTTTTGACCCTGTCTTTTGGGATGGGTCAGCCTGTTCCTCATTATTTCTGTGGATTGTGTTTGTACCGGGCTGTTCTGGTGCCATCCTTGTCCATGTTTATCCTATTAGTGCTTGATACCCTTTAGATATGGGTATCTAATTTAGATACCAATTAGCAGCCTTCCTCTTGCCAACTTTTGTGAGCAGGGCCTGCTTCTGGCTCACAGCTTAACTTTGCTTTATGTTAGAAAAGTCTTGACCATTCCTTTGGTTCAGGCCTCAGGCCTCATACCAGGCCTCTGATACCAAGGGTTTATGTTTCAGGGCCTCATTTTACTACAGATGCAGCGCGACAGGACGGCTGGATTCCTCAGATGGAGACAGGACCTCCAGGCAGAACCAGATGAATGTCTTCTCAGGTAAGATGGAAGTATTCAGGTAATTAAATCCCTCCCCTTCCTGCGTTGTCCTGCGTGGGACAAGTGATCACTATAGGAGATGGATCAGGTGCGTGCAGGTAAGTATATTCCCTGCTTAAGATGACCCTTGTGGAGTGAATGGCCTACCCTATTAACCCTCAGCCACTTGCTCTGCCCCAAACAGACAGCAACAAGACTCTGCCATTCAGGTGGGCAGCCCCGATCTAATCTGAGCACCGCCCTTATACAGACATAGGGTTGCTAGGCAGATTAGCCAATGACAGTAACCATCTTTTCCCACCTAAACATAAAAAGGCGCCAAATTCAGAGAGAGCAGGGGACCAGAAGGGCTTACAAAATGGATGTCTAGTTGTCCTTTAGAGGTTCCAAGATGGCCTTAGGATTTTTAACTCTACAGTTTTGGGAAGGGGAGGCTTTTCTTGTCCTCCCCCATGGAGGACTTGAGCCCTGGAGCTGGTTTGGGTGGGGCGGGGAGGCCCCTAGCTAACCGGCTCTCTCTCCCCCAGCCCCACTCTTAGTGGGTGCGGGACAGGGCCAAGCAGCTCCGCTTCCTGCACGCTATCCCCACTCTGTGCTTCTCTGCACAAAAGCAGGGGCAGGACACCCTGGAGCCGCACTGCTCCAGAGCGGCCCTTGTGGAGAGCACTGCGGTGAGTGAGACCCGGTGCCCGGGCCCGTGGGGGGAGGGAGCTGGACATGGGCCACTGGGGGGTGATAGTGGGGCTGGAGGGGGCAGCAGAGGGCAGGGATTCCTGGGGCTGAGGACTGGGGAGCAGGGAAGGGGGAAATTCTGGCACTGATCCGGAACTGGCAGCGGGGGGGATGGTAGGGCCGGAGGGGTGCCTGAGGGGAGGGAGGAATGTGGGGGTTGAGCTGGAGAGGGGGAGGGAGGGGTTAGTTTGATGGGAGGGAGGAAAGGGGAGTCAAGGTGGGGGGGAGGGGTTATGCTGGCTGTGTCTGCTGCACAGTTTGGCCTCCTCGCTGGGAAGTGCCTGTGGGGCCTGAATCTCACCTGCTGCTTTGTCCCCTTTGGGTCTCCCAGGAGTTGATTGAAGACCTCCCCCTGGAGTCTGAGCCAAGCTCCATCCTCTCCAACTCTGTGGCTGCAGTTTGCAACCTCAGGTACCAGAACCCTCCTGCCCAGCTGCCCTGACCCTGGTGCTGTTCAGGCCCAGAGCCGGGAGTCACAGATCCTCCCCATCCTAGGTCACCCCCAATTGTGGCCGAAGGGGTGGGAATGTTCACTCTTTCCTGGCTGGGTGGTTGATTTCACTCCAGTAACTTTATAGGGGCTTTAGGGAGAGGATCACTGGGGTAGGGGGTTATATAAGAGGGGCAGCCAGGTCCAGTGGTGAGATCAGGGGAACGGGCCCTGTTCTAGCCATGCCACTGACTGGCTCTATGACTTCAGCTAGCTCACTGCGCTTCTTGGCACCCCTGTTTCTGTTTTTGCTGGCCTGTGCCTATTTCCCTGACATTTCACGTCCCATGGTAGTGCCAGCGCCACTCTCGTGCGCTAAAGTCTAAGACAGGCTCCTCTGTCCTGCCAGCAAACTGAAGCTGCCTCTTGAGCTGGAATCACACCTCCTGCGGGCTGTCCTGTACAGTGTTTTTACCATGGGCACAGGGAAGGACACCGCTCACTTCCAGGTAGGTCATCATCCTACTTCTCTATCCCAGGAGCGGCCTGTGGTCCCTGCTCCCTTGGTTTGGTGGAGCTGCTGAGAATAGAGGAGGGGTGAGCAGAGCTGGGAACAGGCCTGGGCTTAACAAAATGGCAAGGAGGGCCCCTTCCCTCCAGAGGGGATTGCGTTACCCTCTGTGGCTGATCCTGGCCTTCCCTCCTCATTCTCAGCTCTGCTGTCTGGACTCTGCCCGGGCCCCTAGCTCCCATCCATAGCAGTGTGGCTGTTCCATACCCTGCTGCATACCAGGCCCTCTGCAGAGAACTGCTAAGGGCCAGGACTGAAGAGCCAGGTGTCTGTGGTGTTTAGGCCGAGGGAGAGCTATTGAAGGTGCAGCAGCAGCTTGGAAAAGAGGTTTCCACTATAAAAAATAAAGTCCTGTTGAAGTTTGTTAGTACCTTGCCTGGCTACTACAACAGTGTCATCCTGCCATGAACTCTTGCTAAGTGTCTCTGGAGTGATAGGAATGGGAGAGGCCAGGATGCATCTTTGGGGTCTTGCCAGGGCTCCCCAGAGAACCCTCCTAATCATCTCCTGAATGCTGTAGCCCCAGATCCCTCCTAATCATCTCCTGAATGCTGTAGCCCCAGATCCCATGACTGTCCGGCACTCCCTCCTCTTGCAGGCTCTTCACAAGGCCTATGCAGACAGCCTGGACATTATGCTGAGGAGCCTGATCACAGAAACCCTCACCATGGACAAGCTGCAGCACCTCTTGGAGGTGAGCACAAGAGAAGGGTCTGGGTGGAATTTCATCTTAACTCCATGGGAGGGCTGCAAAGGAGAGACTGGAAGAGCCACATTTCCATTGTGTCATCCCAGCTGCGACCCAGCGGGCCAGACTTTGCCAGAGCTGTCAGTGCAGTGCAATGTCAGGGCCCTTCCGCCTTTGGGGGGACAGAGGGAAGGAGCTGGGACTGTAAGCCAGAGCTCTGCATGGTTCTGTTAAGCACTAACAGTGGGCACCAGGCCTGGTTGGGGACTGAGAGCCTCAAACCACTGTGAGACCCAGGACATGGGCCTCTCAGAAAAGTCACTGGCTCCTTTCTACTGAGACCCTGAGATACAGAAGGATTCTTAGGACAGAACAGCTGATTCCCTATGGACACGGCAATTCCTGGAGGGATTCTCCTCACAGTCACTCCCTCTATCGTACCAATGCCATTGCAGCTGGGGAGGGGCTAGAGCGTGTGACTTGATCGTGATGTGCTATTCATGGATCAGGGGTTCAGAGAGGGTGGGACCAGCCCCAAGACCGAACGTTGTCCCAATCTGGAGAGACAATG
The DNA here is from genome assembly GCF_965152275.1 of Natator depressus. NCBI lineage: Eukaryota > Metazoa > Chordata > Testudines > Cheloniidae > Natator > Natator depressus. Next base: position 108,772,315 of record NC_134235.1, read on the forward strand.
ACAGCTTGTGACCAGCAGGACATGGGCAGTGTCCTGGATGCAAGAACCCCCTTTTAAAGCTCTGTGATGAACACAATATCTCAGCCCCATGGGGAGGGGAAGCTCATTTGTAGAGCCTGTGCATCTGCCCACTGACCCTCACCTGCCTCCTTCTCCCACTGCACATCAATTTCTGGATGCACTCCAGAGTGACGCAAGAGAGAGCCACGTCCATACGGAGCAGCACTGCCCTACTCCGATACACCACCTGCCTCCCAGGATTTGATGTAAGTGACCTTTGACCCCCCCTGCATAGGCAGGGCTGGCCTCTGACAGACTGGGAGATTTGCAGCTGCAGGGGTTCTAGATTGAGAGGGCCCCTGTGGGGAGGCAGAGTCAAAACTGAGAATCAACTATGCTTCAGTCAAGTTCCTTTTCTCCTGGCTAACTGGTTCCCCTGGGTCTGTAAGGGGCTGTTCTCCATAGCCCCGGGCTGGCAGATTTGTGCCTGGCCTCAGAGCCCTTGTTATTCTGGAGCTGCTGGCGAGTGAGTCCTCATAGAGAGCCCCTCCCCGGTCCCTTTGCTCAAAGCTCCTTTGGGGGCAGAGAGAATGGGGGCTGTAGCTCTAGTCCCTGTCTCCCAGCACTTCCTATAGAAGGAGTGGGAGGAGAGAGACTCCTGGCCCAGGGGAGATGAAGAGCTGAAGGTAGAATATTGATGGATTCCCCTCTCCTCCTCCTTCCATCAGAGCTCATCTGACTTCCCCAAGGTGGGGTATCTTGTGGCACAGCTGGGTCTCTATATCACTGACCCAGCATGTGACATCAGCTGCAATCCAGGGAGGGGATTTACAGGCTCTACCAGCTATGGCTGCAGAAGAGGGGTAAGAAACCCAGCTGGGAAATGGGACGCTGTAGAAACAAGCCCCTAGGAGACTAACTCCAGTGGGCCATTGGGACCCCTGTAGAACTAAGCGTTCTCCTTTTAGACCAACCCTAGCTGGGCAGAGGGATGCCAATAGAAACAAGGTCCCTCCTTTGAGACTGACCCCAGCTGGGCAATGGTACCTGTATGGAAAAGTGGCGCTCTTGGAGACTCACTCCACTGGGCAATGGGACTCTATAGAAGAAGCCCCCTCCTCTGAGGCCGACCCCAGTTTAAATGATGAATTCATAAGCGATGAGTGTGAAAGTGCCAAGGAAATTGGCTCTTTTATCTCACAGGGCACAGCTGAGCTGCCATGGGGCTGCCAGCTGGTGAGGGGGCAGGAATGGAGGTATTGAGACACATGGAGGATAAGAGCCCAGACTGAGGGCAGGGGCAGGAGTGGGGACCACAGAGGAAGGACAGAAAGCTTTGCAGGATTTCACCAGCTGGGTACCTAGGGCCAGATCCTGACTTCAATGGATGTGGGGGGTTCTCAGCATTAGACATCTTCATTAGCAGGGACCCACTCCCAGAGCCCAAAGACTGTAATGGTCACATGATTTCTGTGATGAATGGAACAAATCCCCCTCCAGATACTAAACCGCCTGATGGGGACCCTACTATTCCATTGGGGCATAGATACTGCGAAGGCCCCAGTCAGTGTGCACCCAGCAATGGGAACAAAAGGAATCAAGCACTGAAACCAGAATGCCAACCTCACAAATGTGTCTTTCTCTCCCAGGGCTGAACATCAGAGATGTCAAAGAGCTGTGGTGTGAGGATGGGCTCCAGGACACCAAGTACCTTGGCTATAGAAATATGGCCAGAGTGGGGGAGGTAAGGTCTCTCAGCTGATGCATTACAGCAGCTCAGGTGTGGAGCTGTCTCCCCCTGCAGAGGCTGTGCCTGGATACAGGACAAGAGCCTGCTGCGTGTTTCCAGCTGACAGAGTTCAGCTGGGAGAGGCTGAGGATCCTGGTTCGGAGCCTTCCTAACGGCCCTGGTTTGGGGTGATACATGGATCCATTTCTACGTGGCATAAAAGGAATCCCCTGGGGCATTGAGTTAATGCAGGATTGTATCTCGAGGGATCTGGCTCCACTCACTGTCTCCCTGGCTGACACCCGAATGTCTGAGAGGGGAGCCACTGGGTCAGTGAGTTCGGAAGCTCACACCCAGCTATTGCCAGACCAGACCCTTGTTGGATTCCCTGCTCCCTGTGGAAGCACGGGAAGGGTGTGGGGTTTGCCCAGCACCATTGCAAATCAGGAAGCCCAGGGAGTTTGGTCAGGGACACTGAGCTCCTACCCTGAGCTGCATTACTGCACCATACGTAAGGCTCGTGGGAATGTCGGTGGCATGGGGAATGGGACCTGAGTGAGCTAGGAAAGCCCCATCCCTCTAGCTTGTGAGCTCCAGGAGATATCGCTGCTGGAAGCAGTAGAGGGTCCTGTGTAGTCGTTGTGAGCTACATTCCAGACTGCACCAGGCTTGTGCACATTGACACATTCCCAGCATATCATGGCTCCTGAGGTGAATCCTGAGCTATTAGAGGCCTCAATACCTGCGACCTCTTACTAAAGCGGAATCCCTGGGCCATGGGACCCCAAAGGTCCTCCAGGGGAATTAGCTGCCTTGGCTGCAGCAGGACTCTTACCTTCCACGTGAGCCACTAGAGGGATTTGGGCAATCTACCAAGAGCTCAGGTGCTGTTGGTTTTAGGTCTTTGGTGAGATCTTCTCAGAGGGCCAGAGAAGATCCTTCCTGCAGGCGGTGCTGCTGGCCATCCATGACCCCCGGCTACGTGTCAGCCAGGCTGGGCTGGTTCTAGCCTTCTCCATCGTGGGGGAAGCTGGGCAGCTGATAGGGGATGAGGTAACCAGAGAAGGATTAATCTAGCTTTGGGGAAGGACCCAGGGCCTTTCACCTCTCGGCCAGGAAAAGTCACTCCCGTCCCATCCCCATTTGCTGGCCGGGGAGCAAGGAGGTGAATGAGTCATTGCAGGTGCCATTCTTAGAGATGAATTCAACTCCATGCACAGGGTAGAGCCAGCTTGTCCCCTGAGCAGCTCAAAGCAGTTCAGACCCAGCTCTCCAGCCAGGCTGTTTATTTACAGGCATCACATCAACAGGACAAGCTGCCATCGCTCATGCTAGGGTTGGGAAACTCCCCTGGAGACCAGGACCATCCCTAGCCATTTTGGTGCCCTATGCAGCCCCCCTGCGGGGTGTGTGTGTGGCCCCAGGCCTCCGTGGGGGGGGCAGGCGCAGGCTTGGGGGGCAAGGGGGAACCATCCCCCAGCATGAGCCAGCGGAGCAGGGTGGAGCAGAGCGGGCTGGGGCTGGGTCGGTCCACTTCCCACCTCCTGGTGAGTGCAGGGTGGGCCCGACTCCACACTCATGGGGCGGTGGGAAGTGGAGTGACCCAGCCCCAGCCCACTCCGCTCTGCTTCCCTGGCTCCCAGCTTTGGGGCTTGGGAGGCAGGGGGGAACTGGCCCCCAGCACTCACTGGCAGTATGGCTGGGAGCCGGCGGCGTGGAGCAGGCTGGGGCTGGGTCACTGCACTTACCACCGCCCAGTGAGTGTGGGTTGCCTGACCCCTGCTGCAGTCCTCAGGGGAAGGGGTGGAGTGGGGGCAGGGCTGGGGCGCAGCTTCACTCTACAAGGGTGGGAGTGGGGTTGAAGGTCACTAGAGAGGAGACAAGAATCCATCTGGGGCTTGGGTGGGGGAATCCGTCCCTCAGACATGGGGTGGGGTGGGCGGAAATTTTGGTGACCTCAGGTGCCATTAATACCCCTGAAGCTGGAGTGCGCGCGGTGTTTTGACATGTGCGCGGGGTTTAAGATCTGTGTGCTCGCGCACACACAGACACAGCTTAGAGGGAACAGTGCTCCCCACCCTCCTTTTTCTTGGCCTTACTCTCTCTGCCATGGCTCTACGCTCTCCCTGCCTGGCCTGACACGGAAGGGCCTGCATGTTAGTACCAGGGCCCATGTCCCCCCCTGGAGCTCAGAAAGCTCCGCACTACAGCAGGGGAATGGTTGAGTGCCCCATCTGCACCACTGTCTGACCTGGGGCTGCTGTGGCCGGGCCCTCCCCAAGTGTCCTGAGAGAGAGCCACACCCACCAATCCAGCTGCAGGTGAGGGGAGGGGCTCCCTCCCAGCTGCTCTGGGCTCATGCCTGGCCCTGGTTGCTGTGGGTTGGAGCTGCTAATGAGGAGACTTTCTGGACACAAGCTGGGAGAGGGAACTGCAGCTCCCTGGGAGAGGGAACTGCAGGCCTTTTCTGCTGCTCATTGGAGCCTCCACTCCCTCACAAGGGGCAGGGAAGGACCCCCCCCCCACAACACTTTTACCACTCCTAAGGGCTAGGGCAATGACTCCCTCTCCCCAGGACAAGGGCAAAGGTCTCCCGCCCCCCCATCAGTCCATCCCCCGTGCCAAGGGATCAGAGGATGAGTCCGACCTCAGGGAGCCAGAGCTAGAATGCCACCTCCCTCTCGCCACCAAGCCCCACCCCCACCTCGCGGGGCTATGGCCTGTCTGGTTACTGTCCCTGCCCCATGTCTAGAGGCCAGTTTAGGAAGCCTCTGGCTGTCAGGGCCCAGCCCAGGACAACAGGCTTGGTTTATTACAGTGAGAACATCTGTAGAACCAGAGTTTCTCATCAGTAACCATTGCAGTCTGGGAGAGGTGGCCTGACGTGGAGCCCCTCCCCTGTGGTCACTGCTCAGACAATCCCATGGCCCATGTCACCCACGAAATTGTGAATGTCCGAGCCTCCCACCACCCACATGGTATCTGAACCCCTCCCAGCCAGAAACGTAACTCCCCCCAAGCACCCTGGGGCAGGGAATGATCCTCCCCATCGGACAGGTGAGGACTAAGACACAGAGGAAGGGCTGTGACCCAGGTCACATAAACCTGGGTGTGGATATAGGAATTGGACTGGGTCCCAGGCTAGTGCCTTCCCCCCAGGGGCAGCTTCACTTTCTGCCCTTTATTCTCCCCTCCTTCTAGGGGGTCTCTGAGTGTGAAATGAACAGGAGTTAGGATGGAGATGTGGTCCCTGGCACATAGCCTGGGTGGGAGCTCCCCCAGCCCTGGATCCCAGCCCAGGGACAAAGACATTTTGTCATCATGCTGTCCTTCTTTTATTCCTAGGAAGAGAGTGCCCAGGTGAGGATTTGTGGGACTGGAACCCAGATCTGAAGGTCTCCCTCCATGTGGGCACTGCTTGGAAGTGCCGGGAAGTTATCTGAGCAACAAGGCAGATCTCTGCCCGTCTGCTGAGCCAGTCCCCACCTTGATCCTGGTTCATGCCTCCGTGCACCACGCTGCCCTGCCCTCCAGTTCCTGGCTATTGACTTTGGCTTGACCCTCGGCTCCGGTCTCTGGCTACTGACCTTGGCATGACCCTTGGCTCTAGATGTTGGCTGTGATCTCTTGCTATGTATTGTCCTTGCCGCCCTCTAGCCTCACTCCAGCCCCACCACCAACTCACTCCAGCCTTGTCTCCTACTCCTGATCCTCCTCAGTCCCTTGGACTCTGACTACCTGGCTTTGAATTTCTGCCTGTGTCTGGACTCTGGCTTGATATCAGCTTGGTTTATCTTTGGACTCTAACCACCCAGCTTTGACCACTGGCCTGCACCTGGACTCGGGCTCCAGTTCTGATTCTGGTTTGTCTATGGACTCTGATCTTGATTTTGACCTTGCCCTGTCCCTGGATCTTGATTCCTGCACCATCCTTCACCCAGGGCCAAACCTATGCCTAGCTGGGACTTTTGCTTGAAGCAGTAGGCCTAATTATAGGAAGCAGAGCCTGACACCAGGTGGTGCAACTTTTTGCAGAAAACAGGCCCTTCGCGAGTAAGTGGCCCGTACACAAAAGGGGACACATCACACCAGGTGTGAACAAAGGCCTTGCTAACTGAGCTTGGCCCTGGGGTTCCCCTACCTGAGTGGTTTGATGGAAATGACTGAAAATGTAGGGGTTTCTTAACTAGCCTCTGCCCCTGGACCTACCCCACCCATCAGGCTAAGGGGGGATTGGTAACTAGTGTATTGACCGGTGAGGTGCTAGACTGGGCCTCACCTCTACTCAAACTGAATTTTCTGGCACTAATATGCTGGAGCACCTTCCTGTGATTGGCTGAAGCTCTCCTGCCAAAATTGTTGCAGGCACATAGGCCAGCCGTCTCCTATACCATGCACTTTTGATGGCTTGTGGCCAATGCCGAGTGGACCCAGATGGCCCAGTTTTATCATTTCCGCTGGGCACTCAGTGAAGAGGTCAAGGAGGAGTTAGCCTGACTAGAAGCCCTCTTGGGCTTGTACAGCTTCATTGATCTGGTCAACCACATTGAGAACTGCCATCGCGAGCGCAGGGAGGAAGAGAAGAGGGTGTTACAGAGCCGCCTTGGCCTGGCTCTGCACTAACACCCTTGAGCTCATCCCCTGAACCTGAAGTCAGCGCAATAACTTGTTCTTCTACTGTGGTAAGTCAGGGCACGCACTCACTTACTGCCTGTCATGGACCCCAGCCTGAAAAGTATCAGGAAATGAACAAGGCCAAGTCTTCGTGGAAATCCAGGTCCATCAGGGCCCTCATTGCATCTCCAAGTTCCAATTCAGTTGTGCATCTCCAGAGAAACACGACAAGTGGCATTGCAGTGGGCACTTATTGAGTCTGGGGCTGCGGACAATTTCATAAATTTCGAGACAGCCCAAGATCTGCAAATCCTTGTCCTGCAGAAGTCACATCAGATGTTGTGGGAACCATTGACAAGACCCTCCTGTCCTCAGGACTGGTGACTCAGGTAATGGTGCCCCTGCAAGCAGTAACCCAGGTACACAAAGAAGTGCTAACGTTCACTGTGATGTGTTCCCCACATTTTGGTGGGCTCACCTGGTTAGCACGACAGGACCTCCATGTTCTCTGGCAAACCCAGAAGACCAGCTTTTCCTCCAAGCAGGCCTATCTCCATAGCAACAGCAACAAGTTCCTTGTCCAAGAGACCCATTGCCAGACAGTGGTGAGTCCACCCCTGTGTGTACCAGGGCTCACAGCAACTGGCTGCAGTGATCCATTCTTGGGTCTGACACCCCACATTCCTGATAAGTACCAGGATTATTTGGACATATTCAAAAATAAAATGTGGACACATTGTCTCTGCACTGAGACCATGACTACCCTATTGATCTACAATTTTGGGCAACAGTTCCCTTTGGCCATATTTACGCAATGTCCGAACCAGAACTGGTGGCTCTCTCTGCATGTAGTCAAGAGAAACAGTCCAAAGGGTTTATTCGCCATTCAGCGTTTCCCACAGGGGCCCCGGCCCTCTTTGGAAATAAGGAAGTGGGACTCTTACTCTGTGTAGACTACCAGGCTCTGACCAAAATGGCAGTTTGGAACCACGGATTTCATTGTAGAACTCCCTGAATCAAATGGTTACACGGTACAACTGATTATCATAGATCAACTGACCAAGATGGCAGGCTTCATCCGCTGTGACCGCGTACCTTTGGCTGAAAGCACAGATCAGCTCCAAATTTGAAAACCAGAATGCCAACCTCAACTCTTTTTGCTAACGATAGATTAACCCCTGATTTCAGCCCACACTACCAATGGCCTCTCTGAACTTGCCAGACAACAACTTGGTTCTATGAATCCACCACATTCAAGAAGAACTAAGGGGGCACCTCGAGGACACTAGGAAGGACTTCAAATAGTATGCAGACTGCCATGACAGGAGGGGTCTTCTCAATAGAGAAACTCTTTGCTGAATGGAGGTACTGAGCCCTTGGCACTGACCGAATCCCTAAGCCCTCTCTGTGGCACTAGTTCCTGCCCCATTCCCCTTCCTTGACCTTCTGATCCCATCCTCCTCCACTGGCTATAGGGAGCAAACTCTCGGTCCTTTTCCTCACCCTGGCACAGTCCACCCCCAGCTTGTCCGAGCCAAGCTCCTCGCTGACAATGGGAATGTCCTCCCCTCACTCCCTGGGAGGGAGGAAACTATTATCCCCATTTTACAGGCAGGGAATGAAGATGATGAAGTGACCCCCTCCGAGGCCACACTTACAAACATGAGGTATCTCCAGTAGCGTAGCCAGGGTGGGAGCGGGGGGAGCGGTTGCTCCCCGTCTGAGCACAAATGGCGCCTTTTTAATTTAAAGGCGCCTTTTAAAATTTTTACTCACCCGGTGGCGCTCTGAGTCTTCGGCAGCGGGGAACTTCATGCGCTCCGGGTCCTCGGCGGCATTTTGGCAGCAGGGGCCTTCAGTGCTGCCAAGGACCCGGAGCGCCGCCCGGTGAGTACAAGCGGGTGGCACTTTTATGTCCGCTGCCCCTGTTCGCTCCACCTAGCTACACCACTGGGTAGATCTGGGAACTGGATTGTGTTCCGCTCTAGTGCCTTCTTCATAGGGGCAGCTTCACTTCCTGCCCTTCATTTTCCCTTCCCCTCTGGGATCTTCTTCTATGGGGTCTCCAAACGGGAAATGAACAGGAGCTTCCTCCCCTCTCTGTCTTCCAGGCTAAGGGATCTGTCCCTGCCTCCTACATCAATCAATGTAGCCTGCAGCTGGCCCAGCTTGGGGACCAATGACCTCATCCTGTCAAACCAAGAAGAGCTGGCTCTCAGTGATGCTTAGGTAGAAAACCCTACTCCCCTCATGGAGGTAGGAACCACTCACTCATCTGGGTAATTGCAGCTCTTGGGACAAAGATCAGGTTCCTGTTACATAGCCTGGCTTACAGCATCCCTTATCCCTGGTTCCCAGCCCTGGGACTCAGACGTTGTTCTCATTGTGCTATGTTGATTTTATTCCTAGGAAAAGCATCTCCGAAGGAGGTGTATAAGGATCCTGGACTCTATTGCCTGCAAGAAGCTGCAGTCACCTTCACAGGTAGAGGTCACTGTCGTTCATACAATTTCAGCACTGCCCTTTCTGCTCTCCAGCTCTGCTCCCTCCAGCAGGACAGAGACACCCCTTAACTCCCAGAGTCCTGATTTTCTGTCATTCCAGACGCTGAGGGCTTGTATTGCCCGCACTCCCACCATCAGATACTTTTCCTATGGGAATCTCACTAGAGCAGAGAAGCAATCTCCTCTTCTCTTAGAACCAGTCTGCTCAGTAAATCCATCCACACTGGCCTCATCTTAGCTGCTTTGTTTATCCAAGATGAGGAGTATCTTTTGAAAACCCTTAGTGTGAGGTGGAGCAGGGGAGACTGGAGCTCCAGCAGATTCCCCTGAAGAACACCACCCTGTCTTTCTGTGGTCAGGGCAGGACTCACCGTCCGTCATGAAGGTTAAGACCGGATGGGAGTTGATGGATTGACCTTGATATGCCATGTCCTTGGGTGGATGAGGGACCTACATCACAGAGGTGGACAGCAGCAGATGTTCCACACATGGCCAGGAATGGGCTACACAACCTACAATGATAGGTAAGTAAAACCATGGCCACATATAGACACCACGGGCATTGGTGGGGATTGAACCAGGGCCCTTCAGCACAAGCCCCTCTCACTCAAGCTAAAGGGGTCACTCTAGGAGTGTAGGAGAGCCGCAGGGTCTGTCTGATGGAATGAATAGAAAGGGGAGCCTGAGCTGAGGTTGCTGGGCCCTTCCCAGTAGCAGGGGATGCTGTGGGACAAAGTGGCAGTAAGATGGGAATGGGATGGGAGGAGGGGATGACTGAGGTGGAGATGTTGGCACAGGGAGGTGTTTGCACAGGGAGCTTTGGAGGTGCGGAGAAGTCTGAACTGGACATGGAAAAAGGGCAGCCAGAGCCAGAATAGGGGAAGTGGGAAAGACAGCACCAGGAGAGGAAGATCATGTCATCAGCTGCAGTTTGGATGGCTGGGAGAGGGAAACTGGGGAAGTAACCAGAACATGATCTAGAGTCTTGTCAGTAGGAAGAGCCTGGATACACATCAAAGAAATCAGCCCTGTTTTAACAGAGGGACGGACAGAGATGGAGCAGTAGAGAGTTCCCCTAGAAAGGAGGCTGATTACGACTCTGTTCTGGTTCTAAGTCCTGTGCTTGGACCACACTCCAGTGCAACAGTCCGTAAATTAATGTCCCACCTGAACAACAACCAGCCAGTGCTTCCGCATCCTGGCCTGGAGAAGAAAACTGAGAATCTTGCAGGAGATTCCTCAGGTTAGTGTGAACCAAGGCTGGTGGCCTGTTGGAGAGTCTGTCTAACACATTTGGGAAGCAGCCTCTTAGAAATGGCTGCTCACGTAAGGGCATGGGGATTGCAAAACCCCTCCAATGCACAGAGCTCTAACTAACAAGACTTGTATTCTGTCACTAGAGTACTGATGGCAGAGACCAGCCTGCTTCCCCTGTGGTCTGGGCCACGGTGTTCTCCACGGAGGAACTGCTTCTTTCTCTGCAGGCTGCAGGGATCTGAAATTGTTTGCAGCCCCTGCTGTTGCTGTACCCTGGAGAAGGTGTATTTGTCTGGCACTGTATTTGAGGTACCAGGGCTAGATACTGCTGACCTTATTCGCTGTTGTGACAGCGGTCAATGGCAGTTCCTCTGGAATCTTATGGATCCCACACAGTCTCTCAAAGGTGGACAGCGACTTTTCTATGCAGCCAGTCTCTTGATAAATTGGGCAGGCTTTCTCCTGCTCCCTGCTGTTAAGAAGGGATGTACTCAGAGTTTGAAAGTGCTGCTTCAGTACTTTGAGCTGCAATGCATGAGTTCTCTCCTCAGTTGCGCTGCTCTATGCATTTTTTGTTAGGCTTCCTCCTCCATTTCACTGTTGGCTTTGACTGCTGCCATACATTCCATGCATCGTTGCTGGGCACTTGCCTCAGTTTCCCTGATCTGCAACTCCACCATCATTATTATATCATGTTCACGTTCTTTCTGGGCTTCCAGGTGTTGTAGCCTGGCCAGTTTCCCTGAAATGTTCAGGGATGCAGGGCCCTTGGATGCCTGGTCATAGCTCATGAGCAAAGTTCTCAGTTCCTGATCTGAGGCTTTCCTCTTAAATGATAATTCCCTTTGCGAGCACAAATGCTCAAGGTCTTTTGTCCCAAGACCCTCATAGGACTGTGATTCACTCATTGTGACTAATATTTAACTCTTAAACACTCTTAATATCAAATTAAAACTTTTAAAAAGCATTGGGTTTTGATCTTTAAAACCAATTGACCTGTTGCATGCGAATCCTGCCAAGACTATGCCAATTGCTGCACAGTCTGCAGTGGCTCATGACTGTGAATGCCTACCTCAGGGCAGACATCCCCAACTGGTGGTATGTTCTATAATTAGATTTCACCAAGCCAGTAACAAATGTGAACTCCTGGTTTACTATAATAGTCTTACCGTGGAGTCACCGACAGCCCCTTAGATTCTCCAAGCTATCTTGCCAGACAAACTGGGCTTAATGATAAATGGTCACTTGCACCAAAAATCACACCACATTTGGGTTGCTTCCAGTCCCAAGAGACCAGTCTCTTTCCCCCAGATTAATTGGCACACTAGATTTTACACCAAAGACAATGCCTGCAGCCAATCCTGCAATAAACTATCTAAAGGTTTATTAACTAGGAAAAAGGACTAAGAGTTATTTATAGGTCAAAGCAAGCAAACATATACACACAAATGAGTTACCATCTAAATCCTAAAAGTGACAGAGTTGTAGTGATCTGTCAATTCAAAGTGTCTTTCAAGGCAGACACAGGAGGCTGTCCCTGGGGATCTCTGACTGCAGTTTAGAGTCTCTGGCCCTTCAGAGTTCAAACAGCCAAAAAGATGGAAAATTTTCCTATGGCTTTGTTTTATTTCCTTCATTCAGCTTCCAAGCCTACAGGACAAGATTCCTGATGTTTCTTGATGGCCCATCTGATTTTGATAGTCCATCTGGATGCGTGGGGAGGGGGAGAGGGAAGGACGATTCTCCAGCCTGGATTCACAAGTTCAGAGCAAACATTTTTAAAGTTATAAAGCAAAATTTACATATTTTCTTATAGCATGGAATACCAACATTACAAGTGAGATTAATTTATGAGCATTTCGTAGAGTCTAAATGCTAAATATATTCTTATAAGACTAATACCTATTTTGAGCAAAACTAACATACAGGTGACCCGATCTGGTCTCCTGCTATGAGTTTATCAGTTCCTAGCTAATGGCTACAGCCTGGGCAAGAGCTGGCATCTGATCTGCGAGTGTCACAGAGCATATTAATCTTACTTATTTTGTCTGTATCCCAAGTTATAAGGTAATATTTAAGTGTTTGGTAATGATAAAATTATTTGCTCTGAAACTGTAAACCGAGTCAGGAGAGAAGCATTATTAAGTGTGAAATGCTAGTTTACCACAAGATATGTCATCTCTCTCCAAAAAAAGAAGGCCCATAGACACCAGACAAGCCATTGTGGAACATGGACCAAAGACATTGATTGCTTCCCCCCCTCCCCATACCCATGAAGAGAAATCCAATGCAGTCATCCCATGAGCTTGAACTCTGGGAGGATGGGAATAGAAATCTTGTCAAGAAGAAATTGTTATCTCTGTGCTGCTTGAACACTGAGGGACAAAGATTTCTAAGCATAAGGAAGAGTTCCCCAGCTGTTTAGCCTGGGTCAGCCCTAAACGGCATATAGAGCTTCCACATTACAGCAGCTTCTATTTTGTTTTTGGGACCTAAGGCTGTAGCTGATTTGTGTGTGTATGTTTACCTGCTTTAACCTGTAAACAACGCTCTTATTTCCCCCCAGTTAATACATCTTTTGTTCGTTTATTATTGGATTGACTACAAGTGTTGTCTTTGGTGACAGATCTAGGGTGCACTTGACCTGGGGTAAGTGACTGGGAGTAACCTGAATATTTTGATTTTTTGGTATAAGGGACCATCTATCACAAAGGCAAGCTTGCCTGGGTGGCAAGATAGATCAGAGTACAAAAGGGGACTGTCTGTGACTCCATGTTAAGGCTGTTGTAGTGCGTAAGGAGTTCACACTTGACACTTGGCTGGCGAAATCTAAGTATAGAATTCACAACCAGTTTGAGGTTTGTGCCCTGATTCTTCACAGTCTGCCCTGAGCTTGGTACTCCTGCTCATGAGCCATTCCAGATGGCTTGACAGTTATTGAGAGAGTGTTGTGTTGACATGACATTGTGATTGACATCTGCCCAGAATCTCCAAGACACCTGGCAATGGCTGGGGAATAGCAAATTCATAATAGATATACATATTCTTGGCAAGATCTTCACAGTATGATCCTCTCTCTCCTTCCTTACATCCTTTAATGAGTAGGAAATGGTCAATAATGTAGACAGGATTAAATCATCATCACTGGGCATCAGCATTAGAATTCCTTTGAGATGAATGGAACTATTCATCTTCCCAGAGCTATTATTTCAGGCTCTCTGCCAAGTCAGGAGGATAGGACAGCATTAGTTGCTCTCTGTTCACATTCTGAAGGTATGTTTTTGTTGTTCGTTTGCTCACTTTTTGTTTTTTTGTTTATAAGCATAAAGACTAGAGACTTACCTTTTTGGTTTTTACTGAAAGCTGAGCTTTTGGAGAATGAGATGGCAGCTCAGAGAAAGTGAGAACATGTTGTACCCCTGCATTCTTTCTTCCCCTAGCTCAATCCCTAGTTTGTTCTGGTCAAGCTGGCCTTGAGAGCGGCTCATCCCAAACTCTTGACATGAAACTTCTTTCCATGACAAATAAAATTCAACTGTAAAAACAAGGCAAGTTGGGACAGGCCCCTCTCAGTTGCCAAATGGATTCTGTTTATACTCCCTGGGCCTTTTTCTGTCAGCTCACATCTGTCACTTGTACTTCTATGTACAGCACTGTGTGTACTCTGAGCTGTGCACTTTGCTGTATTTTATTAATGAGAAAAATTGCTGAGGGCACAGGATGTTTTCCTTTCTGATGGACAATAACATATGTCAGAATTTTGGTCCAGTTTCATGTATGATTTTGTGTTACCTTGGTGACCCAGGGCAAAGGCAGCATAAAATGATCTGTGATCAAAAGACGAAATATTCTCCCAGAAGGTTCAACATCTTTATCCAATAGACCACATCTAATTCAGTTCTAACTGACATATTACATTGTTATGTAATATTTGGCTCTGTTTCAATAGTGCTTTTTGTTTCAATAGTTAATACACTATTAAAAATGACAGGGCGTATTGTTCCAGTGGTTGCAGGAAACAGCTTTCAAGTGAACAGCACAACTGGTCTGGGGACCAGACCTGCCTGTCTTGTTCAAGTTGCACAGAACTCTTTTTGTTTTACAGGCAAAGACAGCCTTTTCCTGACAATGAGGAAGTAACAAACAAGAAGATATGCATTAGGCATGGAGTTCTCTCACATTTTCAAGGTATGGACCATATCTTAATAGAGAGATTGCCTTCCATTCACAGTCACACAACATCCAACAACTACAGCAATGGCTTACACGGAAAAGTAGTTTTATGATGTATGCAGGTGTATTTATCTGTCAGCATGATATGGTTTTCCCCCCTTTTTGAAAAATATCAATCAGCTGTTCTTCTTTTGACCTTCATTTAATCTCCTTCTACCATCCATCCTTTCCCCCGTCTCCTCTGCACATATTTCAATGTCCAGTCCGCCTCTCACGCTGAGCGTGCTCCTCAGTCACAAAGTCTATTAGGCACACTGATTTCAAAGGTTGTTTGAAACTTTCATTACACAATCTAATTCAATGTACCCTATGGAAGTTGGTTTATCAGGAGTTTACTGTAAGCACACGATGTACAAACTTTATTTTCAAGCTGTGTCTTTGTTATAAATATGTTGTTATATGCTGATTTATAGGAAGATCAAAACAATACAATGCAACTATATTTTATACTGAATCTGTCATGCAGGGCATATCCCAAAATGCCTCTTAGAGCTACATAGTGCAAGACAGTATTGGGTATACATTACAGAACGCAGTGATGTAAAGACATTCTATGGTGAATGAATTAAAGTATTCAAGCATAAGGCCAATAACAGATGGAAGATGGAAATTAAGAGTTATAGGCCGGGAAGAAAATATATATTTTCAACTGAGATTTGAAAAGAGATGGAGAATTGATGAGGTGGAAAGATGGAGACAGTCTCTTCCACATGGCAGGAACTTAAGATGAGAAGGTGCTTGCACTATTAGTGGCAAGAAATAACAAGGAGGCTCGTGCTAGACCATAGAGGGAGGGAGCAGAAAGAGGAGAGGAATCAGACCCATATGGAATGCTAGAGACAGTCCATGGAGAATGGTTTGCAAAGCCAGGAGGACGAGAGAACAGCTCTGAGTTGGATCCTGAATTGCATGGCAAGCTAATGGAGCATTCTGAGGATAGAAAGTCTGCAACACTTTGCAGTTACTGGAATCTGGAGAGCTGAGCTTAGGGAGGTTATTGAGAAAGGACTTGCAATAGTTAAGCAGAGAGGAGATTAAGATATGGATGAATATTTCAGCAGAGGTGGTGCTAAAGAAATGGCATGCACAGGTGATGTTGCAGGAGTGGTGATACACAGATTTTTTGAATTTGGGATTAGATCCTGTCCTCTACTTTACTATTGCACAACAGGAGGAAAAAGAGCATAGAGAGCCTTGTGCCCCACCCCCTTGCAAACCGCAGGACAGGATCTCTCCCTATTGCTAAGAGAACACTAGGTGGGGAGACTGGCTACTATACTGGCCTGTTCAGTGTGGCCCTAAGGTGGAATTGTCTGCTGGCTCAGGAACTATATCCAGGCCTCCAGCTAGCTAGCACCTAGGTTGCAGACAGCAACATTTGCTTGCCAGTGGCACATAATCCTCCTTTTCAGATAGCAAAGTTCTCCCTACCATGTGTCCCTCTGGAGCCACACTCTGGAATCCTGTCCTACTCAGTACAATTGCTTAGGAGGGAATGCAAGTGCCAGCATCTTTGCTATCCCTTGCAGCACTAGCCAGGCTAGGATTTGGACTAATAGAAGTGTGAGTTCAGGGTCAAGGATAATGCTAAATTTCTAGACAGTGAAGGCAAATGGGTGAGCTGAGTTTCACAGAGAGGTCGAGAATATATTGTTTGAAGATGCTTCTCTTGTAACTGACGTAGTCTGTATGGAACTTCAGGGTAATGGACAAATATATGAAGTGAGCTAAGCAGAGTAATTTCCTTTTAAATAATGCCTAAGGAAATACACACAATAGTATTTTTTTAAAATAGTTTTGATGAAAGTTAAAAAAAAAAGCATTGTTTTTATACAGTCAGAAAAATATCTTTAACAGAGCCGTGTAGAATGCAGGCATTTAAATGGGAGTATATTGTCTGTGAATGGTAGTACAGTATCTTTGAATAGGATATTGGAATATAATGTGTAGGATTTTACTCTTTTAGCCAAGTGAATGTTCTGTGTGTTTGCATTGCACCTAGCACAGTGGGTCATGGCCTATGACTGGCACTACAATAATGCAAATAATAAATAAGAATAAGAATAATAGTGTAAAAAGGAGCAACTGGTGAATATTGAGTGAACCATGATGAGAGGTGGATAGAAGTATAATGGAATAAGGGAGATCGAGCACTACTGATCGTCCCTTAGTTACTAATAAAAGAAAAGTGGATTTTTAAAACGTGGATCTTGCTCTTGGCATCAGTTTATGTAAATAGCTGTTGTGGGAAAATTTAAGCTTGACATAAATTCAGCCATTGTGTGTGTCCAGCCATTGCTAGCTGAAAACCAAATACCACGTAGCTAGAAATAATTCGTTAGGACTCTGAGAGGCAAGGCTGTTTAGCTGCATGATTGCAGTTTTACTAATCAGAATGGGAGGATGGGACAGAAAGGTAATGTGCCATAAAAATGGAAGGGAGTGTGGAGATAGGTGACTTTGGTTTAACTGTCCCTGACGTATATGCTTTATTGTTGTTATGACTAGAAATACTAGAAATGCTTTGCTGATAAGGAATAATGAGCAATTTGCTGAAACTAGGAGAACTGTTGTCCCACGAGGGCAATGGTCCCCAAACTTTTTCCATCATGCCCCCCCTTACCCAGAATGGAACCTGTCTGCCCCCACCCATGGGAACTGGCTTGGGAGTGGGGCCGTGGTCAGGGGCTGGGAACCAGGCTGGGAGCTTGGGGCTGAGGGCGAGGCCAGAGCAGAGCTGGGGGCAGAGCAGGGGTGGGGAGGATTAGGGCCCCACTGTTTGGGGACCACTGCACTACAGGGTACTACGAGTGACTTCTAGTGAGTCACATGAGTTACCTGCTTTATTTAAGTTAGCTATAAAAGATGAGGTAAAAGAATACACTTTGGAACAGTCGGAGGGAACTTTTCTTCAGGCAAGGAGCTGACACCTGTGGCGGTTCAATGACAAGACAGAACACAGCTTTTAGCAAGCAAGCAGGCTGGTCTCTGCTAACGGGCTTCTCCCTGTCAGCTTTCCACCTTCCCCTTTATTCTCTCTCTCCCCCCGCGCATTACATTCTCCAACAGATAAAAGGAATACATTGGCTTTGTTTAACATTCTTATTTACCAATTTCTATCTACCGCATTCCTTGCTCTCGGGCCTTGAGCCCAGTCCTGAGAGGCTTCCCACGATTCATATCATCTTGGCGAGATTCCAAGGTTGATGCCCTTGGATGGAGCAGTGTGTGCACTACTCCTACACAACACTCCGGGTGTGCCCTGAATGTTGTCAAGCGCATAAACCTTTATGAATCCTACATCCCCTCCTTTTTTGTTTATTTGTGCTCGGCCATCTCATGGTAGCCATCAATTTGCATTTGCAAGCCAATTAACTCCCGGACAGACAAGGTCATAACTCGTGGAGCCTGCCAGGGCGGGTCTCGACAAAGCCTTAACAAAAAGGAATACATTGTACACAGCAGCAGCAAAAAATAAGCTTAAAAAGGTAAAGTGTGATTGGCCTGGCCCCGATTAGCCATGCTAGAGTACTGGGAAGAGAGGTTCGAGTAAGCGGCGAGCATCATCTCATTCCCAATTTCCTCAGGGTGATGACATACTGGAATAAGGCACGTACCTAACAATTCTTCAGCTGCTACAAAATCAAATAAACAAAAGTGGGTAACATTTGCTATTGAAGCCAATCTTTCCCATAGGTTATATGTCATTCGGGCCTGTAACGGAGAAAGCGCTCCCGAGTCAACCCCTCCAGGAAATAGCAGGCACAAAAGGCATACAATCAGTACAGAATTAGCAGTAATTTGGGCGAAAATTGCCACAAACAAAGTCTCAGGAGTCTCTGGCTGTTGGTTTGCTGCCAATCTTCGTTGAGCCGCGGCGACCAATGCTTTTACTGCTCCCCATGTCACGGGCTGGCTTGGGATGCTACGTCTCTTCTGTTTCCGTCCCGCCGTTGTCGACCCGGGAGGCACCGCGGTCTCCTCCAAGGTCAGCTGAAAATCCGGTATGGAGTTCGACAGCCCCTGGTGCCATGCCATGCTGTTTCAGTGCCGGTCGCACACACCGGGCTGGAACCCACAACGGTCCTGCAGGAAGAAACACAGCAGCATATCCCCGACCCCAAGTGATTAAAGGCACTGGGCCCAACCATTGCGGATCGGGCAGCTGATGGTAATAGAGACGCGATCTTTCCATTTGTGAAAATGCCGATCCGCGGGGGTCTGCTGATCTGCGTTCAGCATTAAATTATTTAAAGTAAACAAAAGGATATGCAGTTGTTGCTGAATGTCTCCTAAGATTTGGAGACGCAGCTCCCCTTGTTTTAATTGTTTGTCGAGCAAGATTTTTAGCATGCGATTTGCACGTTCAACAATAGCTTGGCCTGTGGAATTATAAGGGATCCCGTGTTTGAGACGGACGTCCCATTGGACACAAAAGATGAAAAGTGCTGTGGAGCAATAGGCTGGGGCATTATCCATTTTTATCTGGCTCGGGTGACCCATAACAGCAAAACAGGCTAGCAAATGGTGAATAACTTTGGGAGTGGCTTCCCCACGCTGTGGGGTCGCCCAAAGGAATCCCAAATAGGTATCAATGAAAACATGTAAAAACGAATAGGGGCAGAATTGTGGCATGTGAGTGACATCCATTTGCCACAGCTGATTCGCTGCGGTACCTCTGGGGTTAACGGCATAAGAAAAGGTAGGGGCAGCAGCGGCACAGTGAGGGCAGGAACAAACAATAGAACGTGCATGATCAGCAGGAATGTGAAACTGTCGGGCCAAAACAGAGGCAGACTGATGAAAAAAGGAATGGCTTTCAATGGGGTCAGAAAAAAGGGAATTTACCTGACCACGTAACGCGCGATCGGCGCGCGCATTGCCTTCAATGAGTAGCCCAGGCAGAGGGGTATGACTGCAAATATGAGCAACAAAATAAGGGAAATTACGAGTGGTGATGAAATACTGTAAGGACAAAAACAGGCGAAGGAGGTCCGCATCGACCTGAGGGGTAATGAGGGCAAGGGGTAAATAATCAATTACCTGATAAACATAATGCGTGTCCACAATCAAATTAAAGGGACAATCAGCAAAAAATTGAAAGGCCAAAATAACAGCAGCTAATTCCAAGGACTAGTAAAGCTCTCCAAGCGCTGTGCATGCAAATATTGTTGTACAAGTGAATGAAGCGCTTTCAGCTTTTCTAGAGGGAGGGGCCACTGGTCAATCCATATGGGCTCTAAGGATTGCCATACCAATGGTAATGCGGATGGCAAGGTGGGTGAGGGAGGATTTGGGGCCATTATATATTAATATCGAGGGTGGTGTCCAGCTTTGTAAGTAAATCACGGCCCCAAATATTGAGGTGGACAGGGAGTACAAAAGGGCGGATTGTAGCAAGGGCACGGCCTCCTGGTTTAGAGACCGTGACCCAAGACAAACTTTGGCGCCCGGGTTTGCTACCCCCGATCCCCCACAACTCTTTAGAAGAAACTGTTGGCCAACCGACCGGCCACTCCGGATCACGAATCACCGTAACGTCAGCTCCAGTGTCCACCAACCCTGTAAAAGGAACATTATTTAAAAGAAGTGTTAACTGAGGTTTTGAGGGGCGGACTGACATTGTTAGAGCAACAAGTGGAGAGGACGTGCTGTGAGACGGCGAGTGAGACAACGTTGATCCAAAGCCGCCTCCACCCCGGGTTCGATCCTCGGCGGCTGGCACCTGATAGGGGACTAAAATCAATTGTGCAATTGACCGTCCACGCGGGAGCAACTGTGGAAGATGGGTCCATACCTGAACCTTAATAACGCCGGTGTAATCGGCGTCAATGACCCCTGGGATGACAAAAAAACCCTGTTTCCCAGCGTGTGAGCGAGGGAGAACCAGACCCACAAATCCGGCAGGGAGAGGTCCCGTCACCTGTGTAGGTATGGCGCAAACCTCCCCTGGCAACTAAAAATCAGCGTCCTCCTGCATAATCAAATCAAGCCCTGCACTTCCGGCAGTCGCCGCCCTCATGGAATCTATGGATTGTAAGGCAGAGGAACAGTTGTCTGAGTGGGAAACACCCCCGTTTGGCCCTGGGTTCGGGGGAGACCCGTCGTGCGGTTTCCCGACCCGCTACGACACTGATTAGCCCAGTGATAGCCCTTCCGACACTTGGGGCACTTCTTTGAGGGGCGGGCGGGCGCCGTCGATGAGCGGCACTCCCACTGAAAGTGACCCTCCTTACCACAGCGGTAACAACGCTTCCCCTCCTTTCTGCTTTTTCGCAGGGCGGCGGCCAGAACTCCAGCTTTATGTGCTTGGGTTCCGATGTTTTGGCACGCCCGCAGCATGTCCGACAGCTCTAGAATTCCAGAGGCTTGTGCAGCCTGGAGAGCACGGCGGCAATCCTCGTTCGCATTTTCAACCGCCATTTTTAACAGGATTTCCTGAGCTGCTGCAGGGTTATCCACCTGTCGGAGGGTAGCCTCCTGCAATCTGTTGGTAAAATCCATAAAGGACTCTGATGCACCCTGACGGATACTGGCAAAGCTTTTAGTAGGCCTGCCCGAATCCGGGACCTTCCGGAAAGCATGCTGGGCGCAGGTGGAAATAATGGGGAAGACGGCCTGAGGGAGTTGAGACTGCAGCTGAACGGTAGCAAACTGGCCCTCCCCTGCCAACTGCTCATAAATGATACCTTGCTCTCTATATACCTGGGCTTGGCGTTCCGCCATCTGCCGATACTCACTAAGCCAAATAACATACTGACTGGGTGTCAGCATCATGCGCGACAGCGCCTTCCAATCTTCAGGGATCAGGGAGTACCCACTACCTAGCCCTTCAATGAGACCATGCACATACGTGCTAGTCAGGCCGAACTCGCGAATTGCTTTCTTTACCTCTCTGATCACCGAGTAAGGCAAACTGACCCAGTCTGCAACCTGGTTGCCCTGGCCATCATCCTGCCAGGTCACAGGACAAACTGAGACCAGATCAGCCAGCTCCTCTGCTGTAAGATCTGAGCGAGTCCTCGCTGCGTGAACCATTTGTTGCACCAGCGAAAGCCCTTGAGGAAACGCGGAGGACCCCCGGGGGGGCCCCGGAGCATGGGGCCCCACATCACACACCGGCTCTGGTGGGGAAAGCCAGGGAGGTGGTGGTAATAGAGGCACTGGGGGCGAAGCAGGGGGAGGGATGGTTGCAGGAGCGGACGGGGGTGGCGGGATCGGCAGCCCCTCTGTTGGCGCGGGAGAGGGCCTTTCTGAGGTGACACACTGTGTTGCATCGGTGGGGGGGGGGTGGCCGCAGGAGCAGACGGGCGTGGCGAGATCACCAGCCTCACGAGGGAGGGCCTGTCTGAGGCGACACGCTGTATCGCGTCGCGGCAGAGGTGCCAGGCATGTAAAGCCTGCATGGACGCCCGAGGCTCTTTGTGCAATGTCTGGCCCAACCGCTCCCAGTCCGCTAGCTTAAGGGTTCCAGCTTCAGGGTACCACGGGCACTGGGCACTCACCTCCTGTAGCAGGAGAGTGGGTTCTCGAGTGGGGCAGTCATGCTGAGCCTTACGCAGCAAATACTGTAGCTCATTGCGGTGTTGCACTTGCAAAGCAGAGAGGGAGCTTCCCATACTTACCACAATGAAAAATACTCACCGGGATCCGCGAAGCGGATGAGTGACGCGTCTGAAACCCTTGCCGGGCGAGGTGAGTGCTGAGGGCCCCACGTTTGGGCGCCAGTTGTGGCGGTTCAATGACAAGACAGAACACAGCTTTTAGCAAGCAAGCAGGCTGGTCTCTGCTAACGGGCTTCTCCCTGTCAGCTTTCCACCTTCCCCTTTATTCTCTCTCTCCCCCCGCGCATTACATTCTCCAACAGATAAAAGGAATACATTGGCTTTGTTTAACATTCTTATTTACCAATTTCTATCTACCGCATTCCTTGCTCTCGGGCCTTGAGCCCAGTCCTGAGAGGCTTCCCACGATTCATATCATCTTGGCGAGATTCCAAGGTTGATGCCCTTGGATGGAGCAGTGTGTGCACTACTCCTACACAACACTCCAGGTGTGCCCTGAATGTTGCCAAGCGCATAAACCTTTATGAATCCTACAGACACCTAAACTCCCCGGAAGCTGGATGGAAGGAGGGTCCCCAGAAGCTTGGCTGTTGATCAGTCAAAACCATCGCAGACTTGGGTAACTATAGTTTGGGGCGCTCTGAATCTATTGCTATAGCACATATGTGTGTGTGCTTGTGACCTAATAAAAAGCAGTTTTAGGTAAAAGTACTCTGGTTTGTATCAATCATTTATTAGTTGGAGGAGCTGTGTCCCCATTAATTTATTCCTGATGCCCCCTGGAAAAAAACCCATTAAGTTATCACTGCTTTGGGCTCTGAAACCCCTGGGTAACATAGCCACTGATTCATTGTGTAATGAGTGTCCAGGTGAGCACAAGTGGCATTTTTTTTCACAATTTGGCCTTTATCTCACTGTGTTCTCTTGCCTATGAATTTGTATCTGGTGTACAGTAATCCAGGGTAAATTACAGCAGGGTCAGATTTGGGCAAGGTTAATTGCTGAGTCACTGAATTTTTCTAAACCTGAGTTAAGTTCTGAAGGTGAGCTGGGGCTAACAAGCTCTTCTGGACTCAGCCAGCACTAACCAGGTACACCTGTAAGGCTTGCTCTCCCTGGAGTGGGGATGGAGGTGGGGAGCTTAATAAGGGAAAGCCTGCCATAGGAAGGGGTGATAAACAGGAAAAAGACTGCTGTACCTCAGGGTATATCTACACTTAAAACGCTACAGTGGCACAGCTGCGCTGCATTCGAGTTTCAGTGTAGATACTTCCTACGCGGATGGGAGGGATTCTCCTGTTGATGTAGGTTATCCACCTCCCGGAGAGGTGGTAACCAGGTTGATGGAATTCTTTTGTCAACCTAGTGCTGTCTATGCTGGGGGTTAGGTCATCTTACCTACGCTGCCCAGGGGTGTGGATTTTTCAGGCTCCTGAGCAATGTAGTTAAGCCAACTTTTCTAGTGTAGGCCAGGCCACAGAGCCTGCTGACTGCAGAGGCAGATCAGCAAAGAGGGAGGCAGTCGCAGACCTCACCGCCCCTGAGATTGTGCAGAGCAGGTATAAAGTGGAGTGACCCAAGAGGAGGGGCTGGAGGCAGACCCTAATCCTGATTAGAGACACTGTACCTGCTGACGGGCCAAGCCCCAAAGGGGCGACCCAAAAGACTGCCTAAGAGACAGACCACCTTTGCCTTCCTTTACTTTTACTCTGATTTCCGCCCCCACCCCCAGGGAAAGAGAGAGAGAGAAAACTTTTATTTTTTGCTTGTTTGTTTGGAGAGTCCCTTGTGTGCTACAAACATAAGGCTGGAACTAGGGGTGCTGGGGGTGGTGCTGCACCCCCTGGCTGGACATGGTTGCCATTATATACAGGATTTACAGTTTGATTCAATGGATCTCAGCACCCCCACTATAAAAATTGTTCCATCACTCCTGGCTACAGATGGGGGAAGGACCTTGTAAACAACTCAAATTGTAGTTTGGTTGGAGCTCAGGGGAGCCCCCAATCCCCCACAATCATATTTCAGTCAATGGTGATTTCATTTCTTCCAAAAAAAAGATCAGGACAGCAAAAGTTTACAGCTCATATGTGTTGTCAGCATGGCCTATGCTTAAAACATAGGTTGACAAAGCTACGGTGCTCAGGGGTGCGAAAAATCCAGCGTAGATGAATCGAGGTCAACGTAACAATGCTTCCATTGGTATAGCTACCATTGCTCAGGAAGATGGAGTTCCAACAGTGATGGTAAAACTGCTTCGGTAGCTGTAGGGTGTCTGTACACAATGAGATTACAACGGCATAGTTATGGGGCTGTAGCGCCCATAGTGTAGACATGGTCAGAGACCCTCATACTGGGTATGAGCAGCCAAGAGGGAGTGAGATGGGGAACTTACCGCCTTCAGGATCTTGCTTGTAACTTCACAACTCCAAGCAGCAATAAGAAATGCAAATCAAATGTATTCCATTGATCGTCTCACACTCAGGTGCCTCTTTTTGCCTTGAAAGATCACCCAATTCACCCAACTGCTTTCACTTTCCTGCAAGGCAACAGCATTCTTTTGTCTAGGTTTGCATAGTAAATTTTAATGCATTCATGCTCTTACCGGCTGGCTCCTATATCCGCAGGCCCTGGTTAGCTAGGCAATCAGTCTTCTTCATTTACTTCCTTTTCTTAGAAGAAATGGCTTGCAGATTGGCAGGTGAGTAATTGTGGCCTCTATCAACCTGGCACATTGTTAAGCTAGTGGCTAACAAATAGAACTGTAAAGCTATCATCCTACCCATTGTGAACCTCTCAGTGAAAGTGGTTTGCATGACAGCTTATACTCCTCAGTGATTATCCTATTCATGGGAAGATATTCAGATAATATCAATCATCTTCAAAGGGAACAATTTACTTTTAAAATGTGTCAGTGCCTTAGGGGGCAAAAACTTTTCTCTATTGATATTAGCAAACAGCATTTCTATATGCTCAGAATGTTTTTTCTGCCAAAAGGCAAATAGATTGAAGAGACCGTGTATGTAACGTCTTAAAATGGCCTTTAATTGTCAATCTTTCTTTTGTTGAACTCAGTGGTAATTACTTTTGGGGGGAAAATCTTGAACTTAATGAAACAGTGATAGGATTGCTCAGGTTTCAGAGTAGCAGCCATGTTAGTCTGTATCCACAAAAAGAACAGGAATACTTGTGGCACCTTAGAGATTAACAAATTTATTTGAGCATAAGCTTTCGTGAGCTCCAGCTCACTTCATTGTTTTTTCATGAAGTTGATAGATTTCCACTCCATACGGCTAAATTCAGTGCCTTGCATAATGACAGGTTTCAGAGTAGCAGCCATGTTAGTCTGTATCCGCAAAAAGAACAGGAGTGCTTGTGGCACCTTAGAGACTAACCAATTTATTTGAGCATAAGCTTTCGTGAGCTACAGTGCAGGTTACTGTGCATCTTTCTGGGTCACAGAGATGCTTTTTTTAAAGCCCATGAATACTAGCATTATTTAGATCCACTATTCAACACAGAAGGATGTCTTGATAGCTATAATTTTAGTCTTTTTTGTCTGGATTAATTGTATATTTTTTACTCAGAATATATTAATCCATGGAATGATAGAAGACCCTATTCAATCCTAAATCTATCCATCTGCTAGGGAAGAATTGTTCCTTACAATATATTCTCACCTTCTTTTATCCAGTCTCTTTTAAAATGTCCCAAAATATTAGGTTTCCCCGCTCACCTTTGGAGACTATTCCACAAACTAAAGCTCTGATCCTGAAAACACTTATCACATCCTTGATTTTTATGCACACATGTAGACCCATTGAAATCAACAAAACTACTCACATGTATAAAGCTAAGTATGTCTCCCTGACCTTGAAGATCTTAGAATCTAATGGCCCAATCCTGCAAGATGTTGAGCATCTCCTGAGAGGTGCTCAGAACCCTCAGGAATTTTCTGGGATCTGAGGGTATGGACAGAGTTTGGGAAATGGGATGTGATCAAAAGTAGAGTGAATGAACAGTGTAGTGTGGGGTATATCACAGTAGTTCCATGATCATCTTCTATTCTGTTGGGGGTGTTTTAGTCATTAAAGGCTTGATCAAACATTCACTGAAGTCAATGAGTGTTGGATTGAATTCTAATTAGTTAACACTCTTAAAGGGGGCATTTGTATGGCATTTCGAAGAAGTATACTTCTCGGGAAGGATGGAAGCAGGAGAAGGCTGGGAAACAGTGCACTGGGTCAGCAATGAGGATCCAGGACTAGTATTTACATATAGGAAGGCCTGTAGGCCCTAGGGATTCATATGTGAAAAGTCGAGACGAGAGTGAGAAAGAGAGACACAAAAAAGACTTAGTCATGTAGTTTGAGCTGAGTCCAAGAGCTGAATTATGTTGCACAGTGCTGAGCGCTCTGTGGATTCTCATCAAATAATAAGCCATTGTTTGGATGAGATCTGGCTGTATATATTTATATATGTAAGCAGTGTCAGGATGAGCTCCACCCTGACATCTGGTGGTGAGGTGTGGCAAGTTGTGGAAAAAAAAACTTCAGGGGCTGATCTCATTTGCATAGGCACACCCATCCCGCCTAGACTGAGGCCATAGCTGCCCAAATGGTCACTTCGGCTGCTGTGGGATCCCCAGTGTCTCTGTTATTGGGGCAGGAAGAATAAATTGTTATTACCCTGATTATGGGAACTGTGCTTGGAACTGTACTTGGCCTTTTGCTATGATGGAGGGACTCACCATCAACTAAGTAGCACTCGCTAGGCAAGGGTCATGGGTTCCAAAACTGTGTGAATGGAGAGAGACTTGAGACAGGTATTAGTACCTGGTGGTGTGGGCCCCTTTGTGAGGGCCTGAAGCACCAATTGCACCTCTGTCTCTCTCCACTGTGGAATGTCAGAGCTAATTTTGGGTCTATTAAGAGTCTTGCTACAGGTACTGTGCTGCATTCACTTTGGCCTTAAGGTGCACCAGCACTAAGGCCCCCACTACTATGAGCTGAAATCACTGAGCACTGTGTCAAGTAGTGGGGAGCCGGAAGATCTAGAGTGCAGCGGTGTGTTCGTGAGACGGTGAGCTGAGCAGAACTGTTCGTGAGACGGCGAGCTGTGCGGAGTGGAGCCGGTCGTGGTGGAGCGGAGCCGTCTGTGAGACAGCGGTGTGTTCGTGAGACGGCGAGCTGAGCAGAGCTGTTCGTGAGACGGCGAGCTGTGCAGAGCGGAGCCATTCATGAGACAGCGAGCTGAGCAGAACTGTTCGTGAGACGGTGAGCTGTGCGGAGTGGAGCCGGTCGTGGTGGAGCGGAGCCGTCTGTGAGACAGCGGTGTGTTCGTGAGACGGCGAGCTGAGCAGAGCTGTTCGTGAGACGGCGAGCTGTGCAGAGCGGAGCCATTCATGAGACAGCGAGCTGAGCAGAGCTGTTCTTGAGACAGCGAGCGGTGCAGAGCAGAGCCGGTCGTGGTGGAGTGGAGCCGTTCGTGAGACAGCGGTGTGTTCATGAGACGGCGAGCTGAGCAGAGCTGTTCGTGAGACGGCGAGCGGTGCAGAGCGGAGCCGGTCGTGGTGGAGCAGAGCCGTTCGTGAGACAGCGTAGCAGAGCAGAGCCCTGTGGGGCAGTCAGCTTCAGGACACGTAAGGTGCCCCTTGCCCCTTTTCCCCCACACACAGGCACATTTTAGCCAGACTGGGGAGTAACACTATGCAGATGAACTTTTGAACTCTGGGGCTGGACTTTTTGGACTTTGGGTGATTTGTGGATTGCTGGACTCAAGAGACGTTTGGGTGCTGGGACTCAAGAACCCGAGGGAAAGGGGCATGCCCCAATTTGCTTGGGGTGGTTTTTTGCTCATGGGTTGTGTTATGAATCCTGTTGGTGCTGTTTCCCCAACATAATGCCACATTGTTTCTCTCTGTTATTAAAAGGCTTTTTGCTACACTCAGACTATGTGCTTGCGAGAGGGGAAGTATTGCCTCTTGGAGGCGCCCAGCGGGGGTGGTATATATTTGTCCCAGGTCACTGGGTGGGGGCTCGAGCCGGTTTGCATTGTGTTATTGGAATGGATCCCCTAGATATTGAACCCGGCCCTTGTTGCTGCCAACTCTGATGGGCAGAAGGGTTACATATATGTATCTTAACTATTGTCTAATTTTTATCTTGTGCTTTAAGCTGTCATTAGAATGGGACGGAATCTGCTGTGTGAATAAGAAATGTGATTGTGATTTCGTACAGGCTGCCTCTCTGCAGCAGAAAAAAGAAAAAATGAGCTTGAATTTTAATAACTATTTGAAGGCTTTCTTTAAGTGGACAGAGTTCCCTGCTAAGCAAATCACATTGTGATTGCATTCCCAGAAACCTGAAAGATGATCATGGAGCCAAAGAAAACCTACACGGGGAAAAAAAATAATCACTGGTATTATCGGAACTCCAGCTGCCAGGATCAATTAAGGAGACTTACCTTGAGAAGCAGAGAAAGCTGCAGGAGGGAAAGATCAGATTTGTAAAATGTAAAGGTTTTGAAGAGCGAATACAAAGTATGTATACTGTAGTAGGGCTACTTGCCAATGTAGGGCCAACTTATGTTTAGTCCTGACCAGATACACAGGGGATTCCAAGAAGCCTTCCCCCTCTCGAACCCCTGCACAGGAACCAAGCACAGTATGGCTGTGGAATGCAGGTACCATGCTGTGTTAGTGCCGCCAAAGGCATCGGCCGCCCTGAAGGAAGTGGAAAGAGCTGAGTTGTGGGGGGTCCATGCTCCCCAGGTCCTGCATCTATTAGCTGGTTGGGGGCAAAGTTATGG
The DNA here is from genome assembly GCF_965152275.1 of Natator depressus. Taxonomy (NCBI): domain Eukaryota; kingdom Metazoa; phylum Chordata; order Testudines; family Cheloniidae; genus Natator; species Natator depressus. The sequence goes on from NC_134235.1 coordinate 108,801,027, forward strand.
TGAGGGGGCTCAGCTATTTAAAGCGTGGTTGAGCTACTACTGCAGCCTATGCTCTCCTGGAGCCCCAGGAGGTAGCATTGCCACTTGCCAGGTGTCCAGTTTTCAACTGAACACCCGGTCAAAAAGGGACCCTCTGCAGCCCTCCCCAGTCTGGTGAAAATGAGCAAGTGAGTGAGGGTGGGGAGAGCGAGCGACAGAGGGAGGGGGGAAGGTGGAGTGAGTGGGGTAGGGCCTCGGATGTTTTTGGCGGGGCAAGGGTGTTTGGTTTTGTTCAGTCAGAAAGTTGGCATTCCTACCAGGAGGAATTGTGAGTAGCTCTCACTGCAGGAACTTCCCTCCCTCAGTGAAGAGCTGTGCCTTGAAAGCTCAGTCTAGCCTTGTTGTTCTCGCAAAGGCACAGCTCTGCACTGTGTGTGTCTGATGGGCAGGATGGGACAGGAGAGGCCAGGAAGTGAGTTGACTTAGCCAGAATTCCACCTGAGGCTCTCAGGGAGCACACATTGGATTCCGTACAGTTTCTGAAGGAAAGAGGATGGGGGCAGAGATGGGCCCTGTTACACTTACCTTTACACTTACAAAGTCATAACAATAATAGAGATAGTAATGAAACCATTCTGGGTCAGGGTTTAATGTGCATATATGTTTCAGATGCATGCTAGTGATCTTATTAGAGCTTTAAAAGCCTGTAAAAGACTTTACCTCAGCAAGTTCCATGCTCATTTAAACCCCTGGTTTATCATTATAAAGTGTATTAACTTTCCCATGTTTAATGCTTATTTCTGTCCTGAGAGAGAGCAACAAACAATACATCACAAATGGGTTCCCTGGGAAATATGGGTAAGTGGAAGCAGGACACCATTTACACTTGCAGCTGATTGTTTTAAAAAAGCTGTTCTGAAGTTCAAAAGGTGAAAGGCCAGATTTGGTAATCTTCTGCCTTTTATCATAGGGTTTTTTTTTCTTTATTCTGAACAAAATGGAATTACTGAGATCTTTTGACCATCATTAGGCAGTTTCACCCTCTAGAAGAGTCAAATAGGAAAGTAAAAGGCAGCAATACTTACTCAGAATCATATTTGTTTACTAGTTCCTTGGAATAGCTTCAAGAATGCTAGCCCAGTGCAGGCATCTAATGAATGCTGCCTACTGTATATACCGTATAGGTGATTCACCCATCTATGACACTGAATCACATTGCTGGAACAAAATGTTTCTTTCTGCTTTTTAAGCAATGGGCTAATGGCAATAGTTAGTGGCAAGACAGGCAGTTGCTGTGCACTGTTCTTTACCCACAGATACTTTTCCCACAAAACACATGGTATTCCAGACTGGGGCATCTCCTGATCATATGCGAACCACATTCCATTTTGGAATAATAAATATTGATTTTTCTGATGTTGACAAATGCCTACTGAGGACTGGAATTAATGTTAATTTCTGCAATCTAATCCAGATTTGAACCCAAGGGAAAAGCTAGTGTATGTACAGTGCTACAGTACCTAGCCTTTTTCACTAAATTATTCTCAGATAAACTTTTTCAATTAGCTTTGACTTAATTCAGTCCTTAACTATTCATATTTGGGTGCCTAGAGTACAGGACCCATATAAAAGTGGTGTGGTTTTTCAGGCTGTTGAGCAGTTGCATGTCCCTTTGGCCTAATGAGCACACCCTCTATGACAATAACACAGCACAGCTTCTCTATAAATCTAGCCCCAGCATCCATGGAATTTGCTTGTTACAGAAATGTGTCATGGCAGGGGGCAGGGAAAGGTTGTAATGAAATGTAGTATATCTAGGACTCTGAGCCAGGGTGGTGTGTGCTATATTAAAATTGCCTTGCAGGAGGTACAGCAATTCTGTGCAGAGAATTGGAGCCATTTCTGAGTTAAAAGTTTTACTTTACAGCACTTTCTCCATGTGAAATTAAGCTCTTAACAAAAAAAAAAAAAAAAAAAAGCAGGCATGCTGTAAAGTTAACACTTATGACTGATGCATGATTAATGATCCCCTAAAGGCACTGAGAGAGAAAATTACCTCCTTCCTTCATTTAAGGACATTATTAGAAGACTCAGTGAGTTCAAAGCTCATGAAAGAATGTTAAGAGACTGAATCAGGCTTTAAAAAAAAATCAAGATAAATTATTTGCTCAGCATTTCAAGGGCAAATTTCCTTTAATGTACTGGCAGAAGAAAACTTCTCCACACACTGTTACACACTATTCATTTTTTTACTCTATCTTATCAATTATGATTTACTTGCCTATGTAACGTTCTCACTGTGTACCAAATGGGCCATAATTTTGAATAGATGGGAACTAAATCTGCATTTTAGTATTATATCTTGGGACCTTAAGTGTGAGAACCACCATGTCCTGCTGACACTTGCAAAGATAACACAACATGCTGGAAAAATATTGTGTAAGGTAAGCACTATTTGCAATATCAATATCTTCTCCCCCCCAGCAGTTCACAGAATAATAGAATCCACATCAGATAGTGACTTAAATGTTTTGCAGAGAGAGGGAGAAAAGGAAAATAACTTTAAATGCAGCTAATTATATTTCCTTTGTCTTACCTTTGTAGGGCTTAACAGCGGCTTTGCCGTGAGTCCTCGGTATGGGACAGGGTCGTGTTTCACTGCTTCAGAAGCAGATCAGGAAACCAAAGAGTCTTAATCTCCCTCTGGATCCCTATGCTCTGTGAGGTACATTGCCTATGCTGACACTATCCCTGGCACTGCATACATCCCTTGATGAGTTGTGTGGAGTGGGGCAGAGGGTCTGTTCAGTCTCCACCCCTTCCTGCCCACATGTGTGCAGTAGATGTAGCAGCCCCATCCCCCTGCCCACAAAACTATCCAAGATATAGGGTAGCCAGGTTTGGTTTTCATTTTACAGTATAATTGTCAGCCTGGCTTGATTTTTGCAAAACCAACTGGTTCAGAACAGTGTCATATTTTATCAGAACATTTAAAGTTTGGAGCATTAAGACAAATGATCCCAACTATTTTCCATCTCTGCCTCAGATCAAAAGCTCAGAACCTTTAGAATGAAACATTGTAAAGTCCCAAGAGATCTATTCTCATCTCAGTTGCAGTAATTTACAAGTTTAACTTCCATCAGCATTAACAGGAGCTATGCGCACAAAACCCCACAGGCTGAGATGACAAACAATATGCCCTTTTATCTGCGGTTGGCCACAGTGGACTTCCAGCATGTCTCTGCCACACCATAGTGACTTGACTTTTGTAAAGATAAATCTGTGAGCTACTTTGAAGAGCTAGAGTAACACATTTGCACTCGCTGCCTGAGTTTCCCATTTAATTGCGTTTTAAAAAAAAATTTTCTACCAGCAAAATAGCATTAGTAATTTATGTTCCATTAAATCCCTCCAAAACAACTCTTAGGCTCTGTCTTCACTGCTTAAAAAAAAAAAAACCTGAGTTTTTTACCATGGAATAACTAACAAGCATTAGCTATTCTGCTGTAAAACCTCAAAGTAAGTTGGGCGAGATCAATCATGGGCAGGACAGAGAGAGTGCTGACCTTGCCTAGCTACCTCATGGTAGAAACTGCTAGTGCTATTTAGAATTAAGCAGCAAGGTAATTAACATGTGAAAATTATCTATGTACAACCCCCTGCCCCTTTGTGACAATGAAGGCAAAAATGTAGTGATTCATTAATGCTCCCAGGTAGGGTGACCAGATGTCCTGATTTTATAGGGACAGTCTCAATACTCGGGGCTTTGTCTTATGTAGGCATCTATTATCCCCCACCCTCTATCCTGATTTTTCACACTCACTGTCTGGTCACCTACTCGCAGGTTACATTTAAAGCCATTTTAAGAAAGAAGTGTCATACTTCACAAGGAAAACTGTCACATGGTAGCTTGTGACCCACCTCCCAAGGTACAATGTAAACTATGATGGTATGAATCATGCATCTGAGGCTGACACTGAAGTAAGATTAAAAAAAAACATGTATTAGAAGTTAGTTGAGGGAAATGGCTGGTTCAGGGGATTGACAGTACAATAGTGAGATATAGAACTGTACAGCTTTAACTTTTCAGTCTGTGATTAAAACAGCTCCATAGCGGCTGCAGAGAGATGCTTCACATTAGAGGCCTTGCCTACACCAAAGGTTTGTATACATTTACCAATTTACCAAAAGAGCTATTCTGGAATCATTATTCAGCTTGCTCTACTTTGGAGCCAGACAAATACTTATTTGTGAGCGTGCATTTTGAGAAGTTGATCGAGAATACTTGACCTTGAAGGGAAAGGGTGAGTGGAGGAGTGAGATTTTTCTTGACTTCACATTGTAATAATATTTTCAATACCTCACAACCCCCTGATTGCCTTTTGTGGCCATCCAGTCGAGAAACACTGAGCTAAACTACTCCTATGTTAAAAATAAGCGAGGCTTACAGACACAGACATGGGATTTTGAGCCGTAATGCACAATGATAATTCCCTATTCCACCTGTCCTTAAGACTTCAGATGAGGATACCTTTTCCCATTAGTTTTTGAAATGTGCACACACCGTTTGTGAGGGCCTCCATTTTGTGTGCAGAAACGTAGGCTTTGGCACCTGGGAACTGTTAATGTTTTCCATACACCTTCAGTCTGATTGACTTATTTTAGATTTAGGGAAATAGCAAATCAAGAGAGAACAAAATTAAAGTGCATGAGAGAGCACAGTAGATGTCTCCTCTGTAACCATGCTGCAGCAACTCTCGTTCACAAAACAGCAGCTGCCTCAAAGTTACCTCTGCAGTAGGCAGGAAGACTCCTCTCTGTTTAAAAGTGTAGCACGCAGCGGAATGACCGTATCTACCTTCAGTCACATAGCTGCCTTCACCATGCAGAAGGGACGCACTTGTAGATGGAGGGACCCACTTATAATTTAGTTCAAAGTGTTTAATGTGTATCGCTAGAGTGATTGCCTTATCACCACTAAAAGCTATATCAGATCCCATCTTTGTTTCATTACAAACAGAGCCTCTTCTAGGATAACCAGATGTTCCAATTTTATAGGGACAGTCCCGATATTCTGGACTTTGTCTGAAATAGGCGCCTATTACCTCCCACCGCCTGTCCTGATTTTTCCCACTTCCTATCTGGTCACCCTAGCTTCTTGTTTATATAAAAAGTAATCATTAGTTTATTTAAATGTTGTTAGTGATGGACTTCATAGGGTTATTTTTTAGAGTTGTATACATACTCCATGCAGCGTCTGTGAAAGGGCTAACCTCTCTCTCTCTCTCCTCTGTGGGTATTAAGGCTGTCAGAGCAGCTGAGAATAGCCATGTTTTTGGCCATGTTCCTGGTGAAAGATGTGAGGGTAGACTGGCGTAGAGCCATTCTGGCAGCTCCCCTTATGGCAGGAGTATTCACTAGAGGCCATTACTGCTGCCTTTGTGCTACAACAATGGTGTAAAAAGTCTGGGGCAGAATGGAGAATCAGAGCCAGTGGGGAGGGGCGCGGGGGGAGGGGAGAGAGGCAGGTCCACATTGAAGATGAGAAGGTATTCTTTTTTTTCACAAGGAGATCATATGAATAACATTCAGTTCAGCAGGTATTACCCACCCTCTTCCCTAGTATATCTGTGGTCCGATTGATTCATATAAAAGAACTATTTGACATAATTCTTTGGGTTAAATTATAGGAAAGATGCACAGAGGTGGATTAGGGGTTTGCGGGGCCCTGGGCCAGAGCAAGTGGGGGCCCCTCTCCACCCCTTCTGTCTGCAGTCTCCCCCTCACGCCCCCCGCCCCCAGTGTTCCTGCTGGGGAAATGGGGTCGGGGCACGGTTGCTTGCCCCACTCCATCCACCCTATGCTCCTGCCAGGGAGCGGGGCAATCCTCTGTGCCCCGACCCCACTCCCCAGCAGGGGTGCCAGGCAGGTGGAGCAGGTCGGGGTGCGAGAGCGCTCCTTTTTCCGGGGCCCCCCAATTGGCCAGGGTCCCTGGGCATGAGCCCCATTGGCCAGTTGATAATCCGCCACTGAAGATGCAGAGTGTATGACTGGCATGAGAAAAAGGCCCATACAGTATCAGATTCTTAGTTCCCAGTGTTGTTTAATGTATTACCATTAGCTATATATAATGGGGAAAGCTTGGCACAAAAAATTAACGCATTAGCCTTTCACCCCAGAGACCTGCTATGTTCAAAACCTGAGCCACTTGTAAGTGAGCAGAGTTTGGTGGCTTCATCTTATTTTCCTCTTGACATTTGTCCACCTTACAAAATAGCTACACAATTTTACCTGCCTGACTGGTAAAGAGGGTCAGAGGACTGATTATGGGGTATTGGCAGGGCAGCGTGGACAGCATCTATGCATGGTATGCCTGGCTCTAGTCAGTTCTGTTAGTCCCTCAATTTCCTGAGTGCTAAATTCAGATCCTTAGCTGGCGTAAATCAGTGTAGCTCAATTGAAGTTAATGGTGCCAATTTGCACCAGCTGAGGATTTGGCCCTACGATTTTAAGATGTAATAGCATTAACATCATCATCTATTACTTAGATGTTCATTTAATTGTGCCAAAAGAACAATATTCCTCTAAGGACTAACCATTTTGAAAGCATGTTCTCAGAGATGGAGAGGCACCTCTTCCCATCTGCTAGGAAGAAAATAAGCTAAATTGTGTAAATTTGCATCCCTTATTAGAGGTACTATTTTTCATAATCGTGCTCTAACTATTATGTTATATAAAGAACAAATTACATTAATCTGGCAGGGCACTGTACTGCATTGACTCTCATTCAGGGCTTTACAAAGACTGCACACAATTATGTGTGTTGTAGATGGTACTTAAATATTAACAGTCTACAAAATCCATTTGGAAGTATTTTAAAGATGAGCCTGTGAGATGTTCTTTTTCAAGCTTTTGACAGCAAAAGGAAGCCAAAATGTGGAGATGGGACTATAGACACAAATAGGGCCCAATACCTCCACAGCACTGAGTATGGTAAAGTCTACAGAAATTCAATGCAAGGAGCTCCTGCAGGAGCAGACCTTCAGAACTAGATTAAATTTTTAAAATCACAAACATGAGCATTTTAATTTGCAGGATAGCAGTAAGTATTCAGACATTCCTAAACCAGGGATGTGCAGTATCTCTGCTTTTCGTTGATAACCTGTCAATGGTGTTTATGCACATGGAGGATTGTTACAGGGAAAAGGAAGGTTGTGGGTTGTTTTTTCTCCCAGCTTTGATATTTGCATGACTGTCAGAGCTGAGTGGATCCTAGATCTCCTCTAAAGCAGAATTAGGAGCATGTTTTTCTTACAATAATGCTCCCTTGTTTTTTTGTTTTGTTTTTCGCTTCTGAGGTTCTGATTCACTGACTCCACCCAGAAAACATTTGAAACTGCTGCTGAGCTAGCCCTAGTTGTATATTCATTATATACCGGTATGCCTGTAGATTTGTTTTGGAAGGAAAGAGGGAGAACTGAAGCACATACTATCTCTTGCATGTAGTGCACAATCATAAATTAACCTAGGGGAAATATCATCCAAGGTCTAACATTAACATACTTCAGTGCCTAGGATTAAAACAACTAGCCTGAGAAGAAATTAAAATGATCAACTTGAAATGAGAAATACCATTACCTAAAGCTAAAAGAGAGGGGGGGGGGTTTCATTCTCCTCTTGTGTACCAGTGTAAATCACGAATAACTTTATGGGAGTTACTGGTATAAATTGTAATGGAGGGGAGAATCAGGCCAATAGTATTCAATACTGCCCTGAGTAGTCAATGAGAATTTTGTCAAAGACATCATGGGAGCAGGATTGGGCCCACACTGTGGGTTAAATTTTCCAAGGTTGTGTGCCACTAAATTGGGGGAAGAGGGGAATCAGTCCTACACTTCAGACTATGGAGGAGCTGCAAAGCTTCTCTGCATAGCCTACACCAGCCCAGTGGCTGAAGTTACCTCTGAGCTATTACCCACCTCCTACACCATGAAGGAGAATATGTATAACTGTGGATTCTCCAGCTCATCCCAGTATCCTCTTTGGCCTGTCCTTGCCAGACACCCCTTCCATCCTCTCCCACTGCTATGCAGGGAGCTTGTGTACAGCAGGGCCATACATCCATGCCATACAGATAGTACGTGTTGCCTATGTGCGCCTCCCCACCGATTGTTCCTCTTCTGCAAAGTCCTGTTTCCCTCTGGGCCTGTTGGGGGAAGTGGGTGGATTTGCCCCTTAGAATTAGACCACAGCTTTGGTCTGCACAGCAGTGTACAGGGCATGCCAGTCTAGTTCTGGACACATTCTACTTTCATCTGTGAGGAAGGCAGTCTTTTTCAGTATCCTTTGTTTGTTCTAAAATGCCCAAACATCTGTGATTAGATGAAACATCCTCCCATGAAACATCTTCCTCTGAACCATGGCATTTGGCTACTTCACACTTTAATTATTCTAGACTGACAAACACAACAGGAGGATTCCAGAGGCTACTCAGTGGAATTAACAATGAGCTCTATGAATTCATAAAAGAAACAACCAGGTTGATAAGAGCTGGGGTATTAATCAGTTTAAATGGCATTTAGCACATGATCCTTTAACTGAAATGATGCATTGTGGCATAACATATTGCATTCCTGACTTTCCGTTAACTTTCATATGACCTATTTCTTTACTTCCTGAGAGGTTCATCTCTCTGAGAACCTCACAGGACAAAATAATATTTTCTTTATCTCTCTGCAAAACTGATATTTGAATCAGGTGACTCACATTCCGTGTTAAAAGCAATATGCTAAAGGTGTTAATACCGCTTCATTCCCCCCCATCCCATTTCTCTTAAATTTTCTTCTATTTTTCTGTCTTCCTTTCTCAACCCTCCTTCTTTTGAAGCCTTGCATCTCTCACAAGGGAGGAAAAGCTGTGCAGTTGTCATTCTTCACAGTGCTTCCCTGTTTGGCTGATTAGAATAGGAGAGTTAACTTGCACTTGTTAATTTGGAGAAACAATAGAAAGCAAGTAACACATATAACACAGTTTTTGGTAGGTCTTAAAAAGGATACAGTACCTTAAAAATGTTTAGCATACTCCAGTCATTATAACCAACAGCTGTCAGGACCACGAAAATAAAAATATCTTGCCCTTGTCCTTGATTCCTATTTTAAATCCAGTGGGATTACAATTTGCTGTCTTTAAGTAAATATATTTAGATTAATTTCACAATGCTTTTGCTGGTCTAATCATCCTTAAGTGAATGGGAACTCTGCCTGAGAAACCCTACAGGAAGTTCCTGTTGAAACATCTCACCTGGGTTCCTACAGTTTCCAGTTAACAATGAGTGGCCACCATGTGCCTTCAGTTTTAAAGCGGAACTCCCAGAGTCCTGCATAAAAACTAATGATAGCCATAGGATTTGGAGCAGACTAATGGATTTTTCTGCTGGTTCCTGGGGCTATTGGTATCCCTCCGAAATCAGTAGAGATCAGTAGAAACCAGTGTAGACCAGCTTGAAGGGGTCTAATGGAGGATGTATATTTCCACTAGGAAAGGCCTGGAAAGCTGGGCCTACCCTACAGCTCTTCAAGGCAAGAACATATTCAAGGCAAGGACCTGGTTGTTTTGTTATGTAACACAATGTGTGCATCTATGACACTATTGTAATTAACAATAATTTAATACATTGATATGTTCGTCTGTATTTCTTAAAGAAAAGAAGCCAGTCTGGCTCTTTTATTTGCCACATAGATTATGCACTGTTGCCATCAATGAGGCAGTGACTCTGAGATTAGAGTTTGCAGATACCTTTTTGATTAATTTACTGAGTCTGCAGTAGAGTCCGAAAGCTAATATGATAGGTCCTACATAAAAACTGTCATTTAAAAAAATGAGGGTTTTTTTCCCCCCTCAGAATAGTATTTAAAGTGACGGGACATTTCCCAACAGTTTACCTCAGTTTTAAGGTAGGCCATGTTCAAATGTGAAAGTGTTTCTTTGAAAAGAAACAAACATTTGTTTAGTCAGGTTGACTTTAGATTGGTTTAAGGTTACAGAAAAAATTTATGTTATACTTCCAAAATGAAAATCAAGCTGTATGCAGTAATAGTACAGTGTCTGTTATACTATTGAGATCTATGCTTGAAGAAATAAATGTAGATGAGGCTCAGTAAAAAATCATGTATAGTGTGACAGGAACAAGGAAAGGGCCAATGGATTATGCAGAACTCATTTGATTTATTTCATAGTTCACTGGGTTTTCTTTCCTTTCACTAAACTACACTTAAATCCGCTGTATTGCCCCCATCCTGGGAATATAGCTTACCATACCTTAAACAGCACACCTTTCGCACACATTTTGTCACTGTAAATTGTTATCTAATGTCTCATTAAGAGAAAAGCTGGCTGATTACCCTTGGTTGTGATGGTTTTTATGAGCTAATGGAAAGATGACATTGCTATGTCAAATATTGTACTGTGTATTCCAGTCCTCCCAACATGTTTCAGAAGAAAGATTAATTGTATCCTCTGTAACCTTTCCCCCATCTGCTGCCCAGGAAGCAATCAATTTAAACCCCCAAATTTAAGTAAAACAAAGAATAGTGGTCTGTGGTTGCTAGCAGATTTTCTTTATCATGGCCTTCATTTTCTAGTATTCCTTCCTTCCGCCAGTAATCTCACAGACACTGAGATAGAAGGAGCGTCCTTCATTTCCTCCCTCCATTATCTCTACTGTATTTTACTGTACCATAGACTCCGTCATAGTATCTCACAAGACTGGAATATAGCTGAGTGCTGCTGTTTTAATTTTGCACACCCAAGCTGAGGATGCTCTATGGGTTAGTTTCTATCCTCTTCTCTACTAGTGAACAAAGTGTAGGGAAGCCCTTTCCCTATGTACAAACAGCAGAGCAGCATCTCTCCTTAGTGGTTAGAACTGCTAGGAGAGCAAGCCAACTGCTGCACTCCCAGGGGGAGATCGTTTGTCCATAAGGGGAGTGCCACACCCGTATGTATTTGGGTGCCATGGCAATTGCTGGGAGTAGATGGGTGGTGAGACAGGTATGGTAATTTCCTGCAATATCCTGGATCTTATTGAATTAAGTTTAAGTGTCTTGGGAGTTCATTGTATTAAAAATGCAAATGTGTATTATGGGATTTAATGTAATGTTTCTAGGGAGCTGACTAATTAAGCCTTTGGAAATGTTTTGAACTTCAAAGGACTATTTGAAACAATGTGAAACTTTTAAAATTAATTGGGTTTCCCAGGAATTCCCGGGATGGGTATGCAAATGGGACTCAGGTTATGCAAGAACTCAGCCTTTCGAAGCTCTTCCCTGGGGAGGGGAACTTTTGTCTGGCTGTATTTCTGTTTAGGGTCACTTCAAAGTACCAGACTGGTTAAAGGAGTGACTCACTGTGTCATGAGAGAGTGTGTGTGTGTGTGTGTTCCGAGTGAAAGCTGTTATGATCCTGTGACCACACAAACATCTCCAGGTGGGGTCTGAAGGATTATTCGCTGGCCAGAGCCCTTAGTGCAGAGGGGATGATCTCTGGTAAACTGATTAGCAGGCATGTAGGTTCTTGTCTTAGTCTGTTTTCTCTGTAATGTTTTCCCTTAAAGATTAAATGTGCTTGCTTGGGAGGAGCTGCGTGGTAACTTAACTGTGGGAATTACACTGTCTACTATGTCTGAGGAGAAAAGCAAAGCAGGCCTGCTTAGGCCATCTGACTTTGCTGGTGGATTCACAGTGGAGGCAGCCAGCTGTGCTGCTTGGAGTTACCCTGGTCAGGAGGGAGAGAAATGTGGGTCTCAACCCAAGAGAGGTGACCACTAAGGAACGTTGGGCCTAGAGTGGGTGACCTTGCTGGACTTTAGAGGGGGAATATAGGTGCAGTTATCCTGAACTGTGACTGGTGGGATTAAGGACAGTGTGTGAAGAAACAAGCACTCCATGGAGATGCTATGGGCTTTGTATCTTTTTGGCCAAAATTCCCCGTGGATCCTCAAGCTTGTGACGTTCCAGTGCATCTTTTGCTCCCCACAAGGGAAAAAAATCCTTCCTTCTGGGAGAAACATGTCAGAACTTTGTGAGCTGAAACTGAACCAATATTGCTATTCTCCACCCCCTTCCAGGCATTTGGTTTGAAACGGATCAGTTTAAGCTTAGGGTAATGTTATCCATATTATTCTGTAATTGAATACATCAACACATTCAGAAGATGTATATCCTTTTACTGCTTTAGGCCCCACATATCCCATTTTGACATGAGTCCAGTAGAATTAAAACAATTTTTTGATGGATTATTCTCAAAATCCAAGGTGACAGATGAACACAAACACATACGGCATCTGATTTCCAATTCAGGCATTCATTTTAATTTCCCTTCTCCATGCTATCATTCTACTATGGGTCCTGAGCAAAGGAAATTATATGCTAAAGCCACAGTAGATGTCACAAGACCCAGGATTGCTATATATTTCAAAATTAGTGGCTCTTCTGGTATTACCTGCTGGTTTAGACCCAATAGTTAAGAAAATGCAATCCTTAATTGCAGAAACTTACACCAATGTGAACAGTTCAACATGTACTGAAGCACAGCAACAGTGACATTCTGCGAGGACTCTACGATGGCCTACATTCCAAAAAGCCCCTTTGTATCCAGTCCTTCCGACAAATCACTCATCATCTATTTTTAGAACAGGATTTGTTTCTTCTGGCAATCAGGGAATTGGTAAAGGCTTCATTTTCAATGCTTTGCTTAACAGATCTAGACTTTTCTTGCATGTTTAAATGTACTTGATTGAGATTAAGTGAAAAGATAGTTTCTTCTCACGTGTGCCACAAGGAGATGAGATACAAAGTGGCCGGTGAAAAAAGGGGCAGATCACAAGAGCAAATTTTGCTTGTTGGTAGTTTACATTTTTTTAAGTGTAGCTGTATATGTATTATATATCATATGTACATAGGAAGGTACAGGGTGGGTATTTGGTACAATGGAGGTGTAGTGTATAACTGTCTGTTGCCCATCCCTACACCACTGCCTGCATAATTTTGCAGAGGAAATACTACATTTGGGGAAAAGAACGAATGTTCTTGTAGTGGGATTGGTTAAAAAAATTATAGAAGCTGCTTAGGGAGCTGGAATGTTAGGCTGAATGAAAGGGCAGGAGGGTGCTTTGTGGTTGTGAAACTTTGTGAGGAGCCAATTTCCTTTGTGTGACATAACTAGGGTGCCATATTTCTCTACGCTGAATACGGGACACCTGGTAAAATTACTCATATTCAAGCGAGTTCAACGGCAATCAATCAGTGATGGACCCGCCTCTCCTGGTACCTAGCGCCATGTCTTCCCGAGCCAACCCAGTTTTCTGCCAGGGTTCACACCAGAATGTGGCCAGCAGCAGCCTTTTGGCACTGTGCGGGAGGGAAGGGACGGGAGCTGCTTCCAGCCGCAGGGGAGGAGGAGCTCGGGAAGGGATGACCTGGCCTGTGTCTTGGCAGAGCTCATCTCTTCCCCTGCTCCCCCATGGCAGGAAGCAGCTTGTCTTTTCCTGCCTGCACAGTAACGAAAGGCAGCTAACACCTCCAGGCTGCTGCTGGCCACCAACATAACCCAGCCCCCTCCTGTCTCCTGGCTACAGCGCGGGCAGGAAGGGGTTAAGCCCTAAGGATGCATTGTGCACCAGGGCCCAGGGAACCTGACTGCAGGGGCTTCCACAAACCCAGCCAGAGAGGTGGCTCAGCAGGGGAGGGTGCCTAGGGGACAGAGCAGCCCCCCGTTCCTTGGACCAGGATCCAGGGCGGGGGTGGTGGTGAAGAGGGTGCAAAGCCCCTGCCCGGGGGGCTGCTGTGGAGCCTGCAGGTCAAGGCATGAACAGGCTGGAAATTGCTTCCCCCCTAATATTTACCAGCAGGAGAGTGGGGTGGGGGGAGAGAAAACCTTTTGTAGTGATAAACACCCATTTTTTTATGGTCTGTACGTATAAAAACATCTTCACGGTATTTTCCACTTTATGCATCCGATGAAGTGAGCTGTAGCTCACGAAAGCTTATGCTCAAATAAATTGGTTAGTCTCTAAGGTGCCACAAGTACTCCCTTTCTTTTTGCGAATACAGACTAACACGGCTGTTACTCTGAAAAGAGGAGTGAGGAAATAAAGGCTGTGATATATACAGTAAGTAGATGAACCCATCTCTTCTTCTCCAATGCAGTTGAATTACTTGCCCAGTTTCTGACAGAGATGGGATGTAGATGAGGGCTGAGACTCACTCCAGATAAGGGTGAGATGTTGCTTATGTGGTAGTGGAAGCATACGTTGGCGATAGCAGTCCCCTGAATGCAGAATTATGCCAACTGTTTTTTACTCAGGTTTTCTGCCTGCAGGTCTTGTTTGATCCTTAGCTGCTGCAGGATGTAAGGTAACAATGGCTGACATCCTTTCATCCTTTGTAGCCAGAAAGAAGATGGTAGCCTTTTCTTTCCAATACAGAGCTCATAACAACCATTCGTGTTTTTGGCATCGTAAAGCTAGCTTATTGAGTGTGCTCTACCAATCGAAAACATCTTATTCATTGTAAACCCAGAAAAATTGACGTGGAGTCATTGAGACAAACAAGGACCCCTGAATGCAATTTTTCCAATCACTTTTGAGACTAGTCTATCCAGTGTTGTACAAATAACAGACCTTTAATATTAACTGTTTCCTTGTCCCTGGCTGATATGTTATGTTGTTTAGAATCTACCTTCTCAGCTGGTGTGAGCTCACCTCATTAAGGGTGCTTGTTATTTTAATCTTTACTTATACTATTAATGTCTGTTTAAATTGTGAGATAAAATGGAAGAAGTGAAAAGGTTTTACTGAGCTGTGCATTTGAAGACAGGAGAGCTACTGAAGATTTAGGCCGGGTTTGCACTTAAAATTTAGGTGAACATAGCTACTTTGGTTAGAAGTGTGAAAAATCCATATCCCTGAGTGATGTAGCTATATCAAACTAGCTCCCAGTGTAGATGTACCCAGATTGATGGAAGAATGCTTCTGTGGACCTTTGTTTGGGGAAGTGGTGTTCCTACAGTGATGGAAAAACCTCCTCCATTGGGTAGGCTGAGTTTATGCTCCTGGTTTATGTCAGCACAGCTACGGTGCCTTAGTTAAGCCTGTATGGTCCTGGTAGTATAGACAAGGCCATCGTCTTACCATAAAATTATACCCAGAGCAGTGCAATTAAGTTCTAGACTAATGCCTAAATAACTACTAAATCACCACCCACGACCATCTGCTTCCCCATAATTATCAACAGAAGCTGCAGCTACCACCATCTTTGGTAGACTGCTAGATTTTCACCCTCGTGTCTCTAAAACCACCTTTGAAAACCAAATTTTCATCTTCAAAGCGGTCCTGCAAATTTCTGTATTTCATCCCTATATCTCATGCATTTCCTGCCTCTGTAGCCATTCAGATATTGCTCCTCCTCATCAGCTTGCCCCTTTTGCCAGGTGCAAAGAGCATTGCTATTCAATGTTCTTTATCTTCTTAATTGCATCTTGCACTTTCAGCTTTTCTGCCTCAGATATCTTAAGTATTAATCACTTCATAGTCACTTGTGCTAATCTGAACTTCTCTATCTTCTTATCTCTGTCATCAACATAGCAACATGCAATGATTAAATATCTGAATGCAGGCAGGTCTGCTGCTTTTTTTTTTACTGTGTCAGAATCTTTCTCCAAAGTGCACCTCCCCACTCTCAATCTTCTGTTCATTTCTTCTATACAGCTGTCCTTCGTTGTGCTAAGTTGCTGTGAAAGTAGAATGAATTATATTGAAATTATAATTCATTAAAGAAATGGTACTTGAAGGGTTTGGTGAAATATAGTTGTCAGGAAGAGAAACATTAAGGAGTGTGAGACAATGGGTCCTCAAACTAATTAACTTAGAGCTCCTACTGAGCTAGGAGATTGGTAAATGTTAGTATGCAAATAAGATATGTATGTATATTTGTCAGTTTCTGCTTCCTTTTGTCTCTTATATTAAATTGGCTTTGGCTTATTTGTATAAATAAGTTAACTTGAGCCTCAGAGAGGGGCTCACATATCTGGGTGCATTGGCAAAGCGCTTTGCTAATAAACAGAGTGGTCTGATACATTATGTGAGTCCTGAATCTGACTTTGACAATTTAGAGGTCCCACTGAGATGGCAACCGTCTTCACTGGGGCCGTGTGACTCCTGACTGTTCTGAGGACGGCCGTGGCAAGCCAGCACCTGGGCATTTGGCCCAAGCGGTCCTCCGCCAGAACAGAATGGTGCATGACCACAGTGAAGTCTACACCATCGAACCTGTTGGTTCCCACTCTTTTCTGGTAGGGATCCTGGGATCTGACATCAGGAATCTGGTCAGGTAATTATTTCTGTGTTTTGTCCGGACTGAGGACTGTCTTGTCTCTGTGTCTATTCGTCCTCCCTGTGGTGTGTTTGAGTCTGGGCACCGTCTCCGTCCGGGGATCGGCTGACCAAAGGGTTCCTGTCGCCACGGTCTGAGTGAGTGAAATCTGCACAATCGCAACCGCACCGCACCGCACCTTGGGTAAAACCCTTGGTGTGAAAGCAAGGGTGATTGAGACAGTAGCCTGTGGGCTCCTTTTGTGTGTTGCACCGGGCATCGCTCTGACGAACCCGACTTTCCTTCTTGTGTGATTGGTGTGTAAAGTCCTCCTGTATGGGTAACCAGACGTCTAAGTCGGGACAGTTCCCTAAAGGAACGCCGGCTCATTTTATGTATTTTAGGAAGGGTCTGGACTCCTGTAAATTTCTGGGAAAATGGTCTAGGCTAACTCAGTAGAATCCCAAAATTCAGTGAAAATAAATAAATTCACTGAAAATAAAAATTCAGTGGCCACTGTTAGGATCTTGGGACAAAGACCGAGTAGACGTCTTAAAAGACAAACTCGGCCAACCTAAAAGTAAATTGGCAAAAGGAGAGGTTGATTGTTTCATGCAGTGGTGGGAAGAGGCAAATCATAGGTGGACAGAATCAAAACTTGCCTCTCCCAAAGATTCTGGCTTCTATCCCACCAGATGCAACTCATTTTACTATTGTTGATTTGTGCTCTGCTTTCTTTTCTGTCCCGGTTCACCCTGACTCCCAGTTCCTGTTTGCCTTTTCTTACAAGGGGCAAAAGTACACATGAACCACACTGCCCCGGGGTATACTGAAAGCCCGTCATATTTTTCCCAAGCATTAGCCCGAGACCTTGCTGACCTTGTTTTCCCGTCCAGGTCCACACTAGTCCAATATGTAGAAGATCTACTCCTCTGTTCCCCTTCATTGTCTGCCTCTGAAACTGACTCTTTAGTGCTCCTTACTGCCCTAGCAAATAAGGGTCACAAAGCTTCTCGCTCTAAACTACAACTCTGTCAAGCTTCTGTCACATACCTTGGCTTTCTCCTCTCCCAGGGTTTCCGTGCACTTTCTCCCACCTGCATCCAAGCTATCCTTAGCTTTCCCCGACCCCGCTCCCCACGCCAAGTCCGGAAGTTTTTAGGCATGGCTGGATTTTGCAGACAATGGATTCCCCAATATGCCTCCCTTGCAAAACCTCTCCAGGAACTCACTTGATTTTCTGTGCCTGACCCTATGCCGTGGCCCCCTGAGGCCAATTCTGCCTTTGTTTCCCTCAAACAGGGTTTGGCTTCTGCCCCTGTCTTAGGGCTACCTGACTATTCTAAGCCTTTTACCCTTTTCTGCCACGAACAATCTGGGTGTGCACTTGGAGTTCTCACTCAGATGCATAGAGAAAAGAACCGCCCAGTGGCTTATTTCTTTGCCACTTTAGACCCTGTTGCCCAAGGCTTACCTCCCTGCTTGCGTGCTGTGGCTGCTGCAGCATGCCTAGTCGAAATGTCTGATTCCCTTGCTCGCCGCTCTCCTCTTACCCTCCTGGTCCCTCACTGACCTCACCCTGCTCCAAGACTCTGCCCCAGAAACTGAGAAAGAATCCTGGGTTGCCCAAGGTTGCTTTCTACATCCCGATTCTTTTTGGCGCTCGCCTACTGGCGCCTTTGTAGCCCCCTTTTCACTCTACCCGTCTCTGGCCGCCCTGCTACATGGTGTTTCGCATGTCGGAAAGGAGGGGATGGTCTCTGTTGTAACTAAGACAGGATGGTGGGCCCCCCATTTTAGCTCTTTTTCAGCCCGCCACTGTGCAGCCTGTACCATTTGCCAAAGCCATAATATTGGTAAACCTGTAAAAGTGGCCTAGGGGTTCTGGGGTCTGCCTCAACCACCGTTCTTGCATTGGCAACTTGATTTTGTACAAATGCCTAAGTGTCAACAATATGAATTTATATTGGTTATGGTATGTTTATTTTCTGGTTGGATTGAAGCCTTTCCTTGTCGCAAAGCTGACTCACTGTCTGTTGCCAAATGTTTGTTAAATCATATTATGCCTGCCAAGGGAATTCCTGCTACTCTGTCCAGTGATCGGGGTACACATTTTACTGGACAACTTGTCAACACCTGGACCGTATATTGCATATCAAACACCTGGTGCACTGTCCCTACCACCCACAGAGTGCAGGTGCAGTTGAAAGACTAAATGGTGTACTTAAGAATAAGCTTGCTAAAATTTGTGACTTCACAGGATTAAGCTGGCCAGTAGCCTTATTATTAGCCCTTATGGACATGAGATCCACTCCATCCCAAAGGCATAAATTAAGTCCCTTTGAAATTGTTATGGGACGCCCTATGCGAGCTATGACTACCATTACTCCCATTCCAGACGTGAACTTGACTCACAGTGCGCTCCTTCAGTATTGCAAGGGACTAATGCAAGCTGTAAGTCACTTCCATTCACAGGTTCGAGCTGCCTGGCCCACGGAACCCACCTCCGATACTTGCCACAACCTCGAGCCAGGTGATTGAGTCTACGTACGGTGCCATCATCGAAAGCACTCCTTGGAGCCCCGGTGGAAGGGTCCTCATCAGGTACTGCTTACTACACAGACGGCTGTTAAACTATCTGGCATCGCAGCGTGGATACATGCTTCACAGTGTAAGAAGGCACCATCCCCAGAGAACCAATCATCACCTCAGGACAAGTCAGAGTCAATTTTGACTCCAGAAGAAGACGTAGAGGAACAGTCTGCAATACCTTACAATCTACGGTCTTGTAAGGGTTGCCAGAAGCAGACGCTATTCCTTGGCTGCTGGTATCTTATGGTCTGGGGAGACCACGATGACAATTCTTTTATCCAGCAGCAGGTGTGGATAGCTCAGACCCTTAATATTTCTAATTGCTGAGTCTGCAGCCACATCCCAGCCCACTCTCAAACTGGTGTTCCTGTCCTGGCTATCCCACTCAAGTCCCCAGACCTCACTGGAGGGCCTCGTCCATTTAACAAAATATGGAACAGCAATGACACTTGGGAAGCGGTGGGAATAAATGCATCTAAATGGATAAGTGTGGGGGAGGGAAAAGGTCATTGGTGTTGGGTGTGTAATGGGACAGGGTTGGATCTGGGGAAAAACCGTTGCCTTCAGCATATTGTGGCCAATGGTGTATGGGATTATTTAAACAAAACTAAAAAGTGGCGGGCCGGGTATGGAGATATGAATTTTTTTTTCTCAACCTGGGATCAAACAGAGAAATCAATCTCATGTTCCCCCTACAGTAACCTTAGTGAAAACAATACAATCTTTCAATGTCATGCAAATAACACCACTCCTCGTAAGGAGAATTACCCTGTACCCTTTGGGGGATACTACTCCTCCTTTGCAAACACCTATATGACAAATGGATGCAGCCGACCCTTCCCAGCCTTAATAGGCCACCACTGGGTGTGTGGGACCAGAGCTTATACCGCACTACCAGCTAATTGGTCAGGAATCTGTTATCCCGCCCAACTCTTCCCACAATTCCGAGTGCTAGGAACCTTCCCTCGAGAACGCCTCTGCAAATTCAGGCGAAAAAGAAGGGACTTAACAGATGCCCAATGGTATGTAAATAACATAAGCCCCTTAACCTGGGAAGAGGCTATTGGAGGTTCCTTCATACCATTAGGGGGAGTAATACACCATGCAAAAAGGCTCCTAAGGTTACAAGCAGTAGTTGAAATAATGGCAAATGAAACTGGAGAAAGTTTAAGAGCCCTGGCCAAAGAAACAGGGGCAATCCGACAGATGGCCCTCCAAAACCGTCAGGCATTGGACATAGTTCTGGCAGCAAAAAGAGGGACTTGTGCTCTCATTGGAAAGGACTGCTGTGTGTATATACCAGATAACACCAATGAGGTAATAGATCGTGCTAGCCACTTAGAACAAATCGCATATCTTCCCCACGAAGAGCCAAGTTCTTTATGGAAGTGGCTAAGTAACCTTTTCAATATCTCTGGCATAGGAAACTGGTTGTTTCAGGGAACCCTAACTCTCCTGTTTGGAATCCTAATAATTTTTGTATGTTTTCAGTAACTTTCCTGTTGTATCCAAAATTGTGTCAGACAGGCTACAGAGATAGCTGCCCCAAACCAGAGTTCTGATTTGATGATTTTAAATATCACTGATGAACAAAGAGATAAAGAACGATTGATATGTGGAACCCAGTCATTGTTGGTCATTGCGTAGCTTGACCAAAAGGAGGGATTGTGAAAGTAGAATGAATTATATTGAAATTATAATTCATTAAAGAAATGGTACTTGAAGGGTTTGGTGAAATATAGTTGTCAGGAAGAGAAACATTAAGGAGTGTGAGACAATGGGTCTTCAAACTAATTAACTTAGAGCTCCTACTGAGCTAGGAGATTGGTAAACGTTAGTATGCAAATAAGATATGTATGTATATTTGTCAGTTTCTGCTTCCTTTTGTCTCTTATGTTAAATTGGCTTTGGCTTATTTGTATAAATAAGTTAACTTGAGCCTCAGAGAGGGGCTCACATATCTGGGTGCATTGGCAAAACGCTTTGCTAATAAACAGAGTGGTCTGACAAATTATGTGAGTCCTGAATCTGATTTTGACATTGCCCCAGAAGGACATATTCATCAACATTTTTCATGGAATTACCAACAACCTCTAACTTAATGTGTATCAACCCTCTATAAGGCCTTCTCATATCTTGTTAATCTTATTTTCATGTTCCTGTCTCTCTTGAAACAGCTACCATCTCCTGCCCTATTCACTTTAATATTTGTTAGCAAAAATTCAGTTTGTGTTTTTTCTTTATGACACATGGTTTCTAAGCCAACCACACGGCAAAAAGAGCAACTTGAGCTGTTACCGGCAGCTCTGGCTGGAGTGGCAGCTTGCTGGATGGGTCTGCTCTAACTTTTATGTAGCTATTGAAGAGGTTAGAATTGTCAGATCAGAAGTGTGAGTGAGACTGGAATGAGCATAGCATAGTGCTGTAGTAGCCTTTGGAGAAACAGACTTGCAGACTGCATTAAAAAGATCAGAAAGACTCCTGGAAGTTATCAAGATTATGACTGTACAGACTAATAAATTGGCTAGTCTACATGTTTACCATTGCCACATATATACTGGGTAGAATGAGAACTGTTTAACTATGTCTTAGATCCTTGGCTACCAGCAGATACCAGATTCTCTTTTAGGTCAGGTGGCAGGAGGCTGTGTTTTTGGAGCAGGAAGATCTGAGCTTTATCTCCACGGTCACCAGGAAGTTCTAAATGCTCATGGTATGCAGAACATTAATAACTGAACTCTTAGGTAACCATGGTCTTCTTATAATATTAACACTAACACACGCAGGCATAGATTCACATGCCTTCAGATGATTGGTGAAGGTTCTTCACATTGAAAAGGAATTTTGCCCTGCCTCCAACTTTTGCTTACTTACTTGGTACTTTTCAACACGATTCATGTGGAACCAACTTCACAGATGTCTTCTACCTGACACCTTATGTATTCAGTGTTCCTATTGGTATGTTCCAGGTCAACTACAGCATTGTTTTGACAGAGCCTATTCTATGGAATTTAGGCTGAAACATCAAAGGCTATTCTTGAAACCTATGACAAAGCTATTCCTGTGGCTGACATAAGGGGGCATGTCTTCATTTTGCCCTCCCCACCACCCCCCGAAATGCTAGTGGTCAACCAGTTCTAATGGTATGTCTAAAAAGTGCTTGGTGTCAGAGTTATATCATAACCAAAATGTGATGTCTAAATACTTGGTGACCAAATGGCTTAAGGACATGGAATCTGGAGCTTTTCCTCTCTCAGTCAAACGGATTCAATGAGAGTAGGTCAGCAGTGCCTGAAAGCGATCTTCTAACTGTTCAGTCACCTCTATCTGAAATTAGTTGGTGATTTCAGTCCCTTTCCTAATGAACAGGTGTTCACAAAAAGTGCCAGCTGCGATGGTGCTAACTGGTGTCCTTGAATGAGCTTCGAGGCTGAAAAGCACTCTCACCCCTTAAAATGATCTAATCAGTACAGGGCTGAAGCACATTGGTGGGGCAGTGTGAGGAAGCTTGTGCTGCTCATGCTGTAGCTATTTTATGGATAAACAAATGGCTTCATTCTCAGTGACTCTCATGTTGGTACTTTTCAAGAGCCCTATAGTACATGAAAAAACCCTCACCTGGAAACGTAATAGTGCAGTATAATGCAAGAGGCACTCATGTAAATACGCACAGATTATTATGCATCCTGCTCTCAAAAGATCAATAGATAACCCACTGCTACCTTATGGCTTTTATACTCTGCTCCTACATTACTAGAGTGGCTTTCTAGGCTGCACAGCATGACATAGACAGCATTGTCTGGCTACACTTGAAAAGCAAAATATGATGTGCATGTTTATATGCCTCACACACATACCATATATACATATATAAACATACACATATAAAAAGAGACATTCCGAAATACATTAACCCAGAATGATTATAAAAATCTGGGCCTGATTGTGACTTTAGTGTAAGCTGCACTGCCACAGGAGTAGCCCTGGGAGGCAATGTGCCTCAAAGATACACCTCTGAATCACATTGCCCTTCTTGTTTCTTCCTTGCTCCTGAGGGGTAGAGAGTTACTGCTTCCCTATACCTAACATTGGGATAGGCCAGCAGTAAATTACTACCCATCCCATGCTGGCTCAGCTATTCTAGCTGGTAAGAGGTTCGGAGCCAAGGCTCACTCAATCATCCACGAAGTACATTATTATTGTTTAGTGTTTATATTACAATAGCATCCTGTGATCTTATTCAGAATTGTGGCCCCCATCATGAAAGCTGCTGTGCAAACACAAAAACAGTCCCTGTCCTGAAGAGCTGACCAAGAAACCATGCAAACCATTATCATGAATTATTTGTATTGCAGTGACACTTAAAGGTCCCAGTCAGGGATTTGGCCCCGTTGTGTTAGGTGCTGTACACACGCAATAAATCACAAAAAGAATATCCATTCTCACTTATTACATAGGAAAAAGGCCCCTGCCTTTGTGACAGCAGATAACAAGAGTTGTTCAGGTATTCAACCCAGGCAGGCACTGCTAATGATATGGTGTTGTGTGGTCAAAAACTGTTGATCCCATTTCAGTTATTTTTCTTCCAATAATGTTAGTAATTTTACTTTGCTGCAATAATGTATCATGCTTCATGTATCAGCCCTGTTCAAAAGATAGATCTAATTGCATTACTAACATTTTGTGTGAGAACGCATATCCAGTCTGTTCTGGCTCAATGTGGAAAGATGCAAAACTTGAAACTGTGGTGAACCACTTATTAGTTCAGTAACGATAGCACTGATCCTGATGTGATATTTGTTTACTTATTTTCATAGTGAGTCTGGGGCATTCATCTGAAATATGACTCACACTTGGATTTCCTAAATGCAGAAGAGACTAAAGGGGTCAATGGTATCTACCTAATATCCAAGTAAATGCTTCTGTTTTTCCTGAATTAAGGAGATAATGGTACTAAATTGATGAGTGGATGAGGCTAAGAAGTGTGTTTGCTAAATTCCTGAGCAAAAGAACTCCAGAGTAGTAATAACCATTGTTCAAAGGTGGGTTTTTAATTAATTGTACTTTCATCTTATGTAGAGTGTCTGATCTGAGGCTCTGAAACTGCTGTACAAAAACTAAACCACAGTACCTATGTGAGGTAGGTGAGTATTACAGAATGCCCCATATTATGAATGGGTGAATTAAGTGAGGTTAAGGACAATTAGCCTCACAGTGAGGTTAAGGACAATTTATTTCAATGGTGGTTGCCTAAAATTAGGCACCTAAATCTATATTTAGGCATCTAAATAAAATAAGTGGCCTGCTTATTACAAGCTTGTGCTGATGTCAGTTGGGAGCTGCGAATGATGGCACCTCTGAACACCAAGCCACTTTTATTTAGGGATCTACACAAAGACTGAAGTACATAATGTTTAGGCAACCTAAGTCTGGAGATTTTGGCCTTGGAGTCCTGCACAGAGTGCACCAGAAGCTGATGACAGAATTTGAATGAAACTCAAAGAGTCATCACACCTGTTCTAACCACTAGATAATACAGCCTCCCTTGAGCAAGATGTTCACGCTGTCTTTACTCCTTTTGGATGCTGGAGTTCTTATGGTCCCACATTAGCTCTCATATAGATGCCTGCAACTCCTTCTGAAGTCTGAGAATAGAGCTGGGCCATGTTTATAAAGTAAAGCAGTTCTTATCTGCAACATGTCAAAGAGGATTTATGAGTAACTGTAGTTCAGGAATTATGTGCAAGAAGAACTATGCAAATACAATAATTGCACTTCAACAGTTTTAACTGCTTTGAGAGAAATTATCAGTCCTACTGGCATTCCCCATTTTAAGCATAAGGAACATCTCTTAAACAGGTACAATCTTTCAAAAGGGAGGGAACTTGATAAATGTGACTACTGTATGGTATGTTTCCTATGAACAGAAGAGCAATAATAAAAGTAGCACGTTCTGAAAAGTTCTGTATTAGAAAAGACAGAAAAGCCCTTTTCCTATTGAATTAAATTTCTCACACAAATATTCTTTCTGTGGCAGATGGTAGTGTTATCTAAAGAAATACTCCTGCTTAACCAATATACATGCCTGGAAGAGACAAACTGCTTCATACTCCCCTGTGACGAGTGTTTTAGAATCGGTTTTAAGACTACCCATGTAAGATGCAAATGTATTTAAATTTTTTGCAAACTCTCAAAAATATGGGTCATATTTACAGAACGTATGCTCTGTACAAAAGGTTATGTGAAAAAAAATAGCCTGCCTGTCTCATTTCTAAAGGAAGACACATCTCAGTTGTGAATCTCTTCTTATATAACTGATGTTCAAACTCACATGTCGCAGCCAGTGCTGAGACAGAGATACACATCATCTGCTTCCTAGTATTGTATCCACTTTGTTCTGTTTATCTGGAGTCAGTGGTTTCACCCTTAGTAGAAATCTACAGATGTACATAGTGGATATGATCCTGCCGTTCTTGCTTGGACAAAGCACTCTATTGAAGTGAGTGTGGGGGGGTTGTACCAGAGTGGGGTTATTTAGCACCTGGCCCCATATTTCACAAGAAGATGGCCAAATCTGTCAAACTTGCATGTCTAAATTTAGGCTTCTATATAACACCATATTTAACCACCTATGTAAATGGTTTGGTTTTTTTTTTCCAAAAGAACTGAGCACCGGCAGCTCCCGCTGAAATCAATGGGCTATGTAGAGGCTTTAGATGTAGAGGATGTAGAGGAACACAGGAATTGCCATCCATGTAGTCCAGAATCCTGTCTTTGACAGTTATCAGCGCCCGATGCATCAGAGGAAGTGACATGAAACCTTGCGTTAGGGAGGCATGCCTCCCTGTGTTAGGTCTCCTCCTAATCTCTATTAGTTAGACAGTCTCTTAAACACTGAAGCATGAGGTTTAATCTTTCTCTGGAATGACTATTATAACTCTGGGTATTCTCGTTACCCATAGACATGTTCAATCACTTTTTGATTCTCATTATGTTTTTGGCCTCAACAGTATCCTGTGGCCAGCAGTTCCACAATCTAATTCCCTTGTGTGAAAAAGTGAACTCCCTCTAATTTTGCAATATGCTTTTCTGAGCTAGGGTGAGCAACAGAGCTGCTTGGAATTTTTTTTTGATGGAATTTTCTTTTGTCAAAAAATACCATTTTGTCAAAACCTAAATGTTTTGTGGAAACCACTGTTTCAATAATTTTTTTTTCTCATTTCCATGCTATAAGAGTGAGAGCCCAGAATACCCAACAGAGATAGAGATCTCAAAATAGACAATGGGCTGGTGGCTAGGGTGTTCCTCTAAGATGTGGAAGACCCAGCATTTAGTCCCTGCTCTGAATCCTCAACATCCCAGGTGAATGCCCTAATCACCAGGCTATTAACTATTCTGGGGTGCCATGTCTCTCTTACATTTCAAAAGGTCTAATTTTCATCCCACTTTGAGGTTTCGAAATTTGTGTTTATTCCAATGTTTTATCAAGCTTAATGGTTATTTTTCTGGCAGGTCCTAGTGAGGAGTACTGTATACAGTATTCCAGATGTTGTCACCTCATTGAGTAATAGAACGCCATTATAATAAGTTCTGTACTAATCTCCATCGCTTTCCTTAGGCATCCAATCTTTTTGTTTGTCTGTTTTTGATACAGCTGCACATTGTAGATAGTTCAAGGAAGACCTTGGTTTAGTGAGGCCCTTGTCCCTTCCCTGAGTTGACACAGTTAATTTAGAACCTTGTAAAGTGTATGAGCAGTTTATCTTTTTCACGCCAATGTGCATTACTTTGACATTATGTTGTCCCTCATGATACCCAGGTTTGAAGAACTTGGCCTTAGTTTTCCTCATACATGAATATGAGAACAGAGGGCTTTAGTTACCAGTGAAGAAAAGTACAGAAGCCAGAAACTGCATAGAGATTGAAACTCCCCATCCCTCTTCTCAGAACAAGTGCATAAATAGATTTTAAAATACAATATTAAATATCACTACTTTGCTCTTTTGAGACACTAGTAGGAGCAGAATTCTGTGATATGTGATCATTTGACATGTAGACACACTGTATATCTGGAAGATATGAGGCTGGATTTTTCAAGTGCTCAGCACCCACCCATAGGGCTAGCACCCAACATGTGCCCAGTGTGTTAGAGCTCTTCATATAGTCTTGCCACTTCTAAATGGGGGCTATGCCTGTTTGAAAATCTGACCTCAGCAGTGGGGGCCAAGACCTTCTGAAAATTCCAGCCATACAGCTTTGAAAAACAATCTTGTTCTCTTAAATTCCACATCTTTAGGCAAAGACATTATGGGGCATCATATCCAATAAACCAATTTATAGAAGCTTAGTTCTGCTTTCAAAAACCACTGGTTTCAACCTCAAAGCTGTCTTGTGCCTGCCTGCCTGCACTCCTATGCAAGTATCAGATGCCATAGAAAAATCAATTTGTACAATGAAAAATAGTTCTCCTCAGCAGAACAAATTTGTTTGGTCCAAACATATGAGAGATGCTATAGCAACCCCATATATCCCATATTATTGGCTGTCCTTTGCAGGAATCATGTGGTTCATGCCACCATACCATCTAACCCAAGAGTTCAAAAGCACCCTTTGTCATTTTGTAAGACATTAACATAAGCCTATTAAAATGCAAAAGTGTTACATTAACATCGGGTACATGCCCTTGTGTAGTGCTTTTAAGGCAGGTGGTAAACTATTCAATATTATGTTTGCCGTTGTGGTGTAGCCGTGTTGGTCCCAGGATATTAGACAGACAAGGTGGGTGAGGTAATGTCTTTTATTGGACCAACTTCTGTTTGTGAAAGAGACAAGTTTTTGAGGTACACTGAGCTCTTCTTCAGAACAGAAGTTGGCCCAGTAAATGATGTTACCTCAGCCACACTGTCTATTCAATACTATGATAGACATAGTCCACCTAGCACACCAAGCCTCTGATTAGCTCTGGAATATATTTTGAGACGTCATCAAGATCAACACATGGCTTTAAAGGCACCATTTTAATTTTTTTTAGTGAAAAGGTAGAAAAATCAATGAGCTCACATTCCTAGAGCTCATAATAGAGCATAGTCAATACCAGGTCCAGATGGCATGGCCTAGAGGCAAAAGCGTGTGCCATGCAGTCCTGCTTACAGCAACAATTAGCAGAACGGAATTTCCAGTAAGAGATTCCAGCATAAGGCCCTATACCTGAGTGTCAGACATTATTTGTCAGTCACTGAATTAATAAAAACATGTGGCTCCAGAGGAGCTCCTAGAATTGAAGTGACAAATAAACACAATCTCTGCAATATCTAGTAATCACTAAGGCATACCCCGTCACCTCTTAGTGACTTTATAAAAAACACCTTGGGAGTTGTGCAGTCATTTTATATCTTCTACAATAAACTGCCATCAGGTAACACTGCTCAGCCTGGTAATTAGAAACATTACCTACTGGACCTGCTGTGCTGACCTGCTCATCTGAACAGAAGGTACATTAGCATTAATTTTGCCTACATACCAACCAGACTGATTGTCCCAGCATGGAAGCAAGTGTTTCACACACAACAGTGCTTAATGAGTGATTTCCCAGTACAAATCATGTCTAGACACTTCTTGTTGCAGTGGACACAAAAATTATAATCCTTTCCTGCTGTTGGAGATTCTGTGGGAGCAGGCAAATGAGCATCATGTCTAAAGTCCTCCTTCGCATACGTATCCATGCCCACCTGCACTTTAAACAGAGACAAAGGGATGGCCTCCGGCCCATCAAATGTTTCTATAATGTCCCCATCGCCATGGTTTCAGAATATCTTACAAAATGTAAATACACTATGTGAGTAGTCTACACAGAGAATTGATTTTTCCCCTTTCCAGGCCCCAAGTCTGGAGGCAGATAGGGTTCTTTAGATAAAAATTGTACACCTTATTTCCAGTCTTAATTTGTCTAGCTTCATCTTTCAGTCATTGGATCATGTTATTCCTTTCTCTGCAAGACTGAAGAGCCCATTATTGAATATTTGTTCCCTGGGTAGGGACAATAGACTGCAATCAAGTCACATTTTTCCTTCTCTTTGTTAAACTAAGCAGATTGAGCTCCCTGGAGTCTATTGCTGTAAAGCATTCTTCCAAGCCTTTAATCAGTCTCGTGGCTCTTTTCTAAACCCTCTCCAATTTATCAACATCTTTCTTGCCACACTATCAGAGGCTCGTTCACCTGCACATCCACCAATGTGATATATGCCATCATGTGCCAGCAATGCCCCTCTGCCATGTACATTGGTCAAACTGGACAGTCTCTACGTAAAAGAATAAATGGACACAAATCAGATGTTAAGAATTATAACATTCATAAACCAGTCGGAGAACACTTCAATCTCTCTGGTCACGCAATCACAGACATGAGGGTCGCTATCTTAAAGCAAAAAAACTTCAAATCCAGACTCCAGCGAGAAACTGCTGAATTGGAATTCATTTGCAAATTGGATACTATTAATTTGGGCTTGAATAGAGACTGGGAGTGGTTAAGTCATTATGCAAGGTAGCCTATCTCCCCTTGTTTTTTTTTTCCTACAAACCCCCCCCCCCCCAAGACGTTCTGGTTAAACTTGGATTATTGCTGTGCACATTGTAAGATGAGCTATTGCCAGCAGGAGAGTGAGTTTGTGTGTGTGGTTTTTGGAGGGGGGTGTGTGTGTGTGGGGGGGGGTGTGGCGGTGGTGAGAAAACCTGGATTAGTGCTGGAAATGACCCACCTTGATTATCATGCGCATTATAAAGAGAGGTTTCAAAGAGGGATGGGCTATTACCAGCAGGAGAGTGAGTTTGTATGTGTGTCTGTGGGGGGGGGCAGGGGGAAGGGTGAGAACCTGGATTTGTGCTGGAAATGGCCCTCCCTTGATGATCACTTTAGATAAGCTGTTACGAGCAGGACAGTGGGGTGGGAGGAAGTTTTGTTTCATGGTCTCTGTGTGTATATAATGTCTTCTGCAGTTTCCACAATATGCTATGCATCCGATGAAGTGAGCTGTAGCTCACGAAAGCTCATGCTCAAATAAACTGGTTAGTCTCTAAGGTGCCACAAGTACTCCTTTTCTTTTTTCTTTTTACGAATACAGACTAACACGGCTGTTTCTCTGAAACCTTTCTTGAACTGTAAACTCCAGAACTGGACACAGTATTCCAGCAGCAGTTGTACCAGTGCCAAATAAAGAAGTAAAATAGTGTCTCTAATCCTACTCAGGATTCCTCTGTTTATGTATCCAAGGATTGCATTAGCCCTTTCGGCCACACTTTTGCTCATTTTCAGCTGATTACCCACCACAAACCCCAAATCTTTTTTGGAGTCATTTTCTAAGATAAAGTCCCCCATCCGTAAGTATGGCTACATTCTTTGCTCCTGGAGGTATACTATTTCACATTTGGGGACAATGTATAACTTCAAACCAGCGGCACTGCTATGGGTACCCGCATGGCCCCACAGTATGCCAACATTTTTATGGCTGACTTAGAACAACGCTTCCTCAGCTCTCATCCCCTAATGCCCCTACTCTACTTGCGCTACATTGACGACATCTTGAAAAAGAAGCCCTTGAGGAATTCCACCATGATTTCAACAATTTCCATCCCACCATCAATCTCAGCCTGGACCAGTCCACACAAGAGATCCACTTCCTGGACACTGTGGTGCTAATAAGCGATGGTCACATAAACACCACCCTATACCAGAAACCTACTGACCGCTGTTCCTACCTACATGCCTCCAGCTTTCATCCAGACCACACCACACAATCCATTGTCTACAGCCAAGCTCTACGATACAACTGCATTTGCTCCAACTCCTCAGACAGAGACAAACACCTACAAGATCTCTATCAAGCATTCTTACAACTACAATACCCACCTGCTGAAGTGAAGAAACAGATTGA
The DNA here is from genome assembly GCF_965152275.1 of Natator depressus. Taxonomy (NCBI): domain Eukaryota; kingdom Metazoa; phylum Chordata; order Testudines; family Cheloniidae; genus Natator; species Natator depressus. The sequence goes on from NC_134235.1 coordinate 108,831,892, forward strand.
CAGAAGAGTACCCAGAAGTCACCTACTACAGGACAGGCCCAACAAAGAAAATAACAGAACGCCACTAGCCATCACCTTCAGCCCCCAACTAAAACCTCTCCAATGCATCATCAAGGATCTACAACCTATCCTGAAGGACGACCCATCACTCTCACAGATCTTGGGAGACAGGCCAGTCCTTGCTTACAGACAGCCCCCCAACATGAAGCAAATACTCACCAGCAACCACACACCACACAACAGAACCACTAACCCAGGAACCTGTCCTTGCAACAAAGCCCGTTGCCAACTGTGTCCACATATCTATTCAGGGGACACCATCATAGGGCCTAATCTCATCAGCCACACTATCAGAGGCTCGTTCACATGCACATCTACCAATGTGATATATGTCATCATGTGCCAGCAATGCCCCTCTGCCATGTACATTGGTCAAACTGGACAGTCTCTACGTAAAAGAATAAATGGACACAAATCAGACGTCAAGAATTATAACATTCAAAAACCAGTTGGAGAACACTTCAATCTCTTTGGTCACTGGATTACAGACCTAAAAGTTGCAATTCTTCAGCAAAAAAACTTCAAAAACAGACTCCAATGAGAGACTGCTGAATTGGAATTAATTTGCAAACTGGATACAATTAATTTAGGCTTGAATAGAGACTGGGAGTGGATGGGTCATTACACAAAGTAAAACGATTTCCCCTTGTTTACTCCACCCCCTACCCCCCACTGTTCCTCAGACATTCTTGTCAACTGCTGGAAATGGCCCACCTTGATTATCACTACAAAAGGTTCCCCCCTCCCCCCCTGCTCTCCTGCTGGTAATAGCTCACCTGAGGTGATCACTCTCCTTACAGTGTGTATGGGAGCACCCATTGTTTCATGTTCACTATGTATATAAATCTCCCCACTGTATTTTCCACTGAATGCATCCGATGAAGTGAGCTGTAGCTCACGAAAGCTTATGCTCAAATAAATTTGTTAGTCTCTAAGGTGCCACAAGTACTCCTTTTCTATTTACATTTAGCTGTATTAAAATGCATAGTTTTGCTTAGGGCCAACTTACTAAGCTATCTAGATTGTTCTGTATTAATCATGTGTCCTTTTCATTATTACCACTCCAATTTTTGTGTCATCTGCAAATATTATATGTGATGATTTTATGTTTTCTCTTGGGTCACAGATAAAAATGTTAAATATCATAGGGCCAAGAACAGATACCTGCAGGAACCCCACTAGAAACACACCCACTCAGTGATGAATCCCTGAGACCTGTGTCTCATACATCTTTCCATTCCTTTGGACCAGCTGGATACCTTGAGAGATGTCTTACAGTTTCCACATTGAGGACCTAGTATTGATTGGAAACTTCTAGGTGAGTAGAATTCCTCCTGGTCTTGTTCCCTCTGGTGGCTACAGCCTCCCCATCCTTGTCCATTTCTAGCTGTGAAACATGCTGCATTGACCTCTTGCCTGTCGTGGTTATGCCTTGCCTGGCCACCTCAGTGACTTCTTCTCTCTCCTACTCCTTTGTGGTCATCTCCTGTTTTCCTTGAACCTGGGACTGATTGTTTCCCAAACCTGGTTGACTAAGAACTCCTCAGCTTCCTTGATTCTCATTAACATCTCTACTTGCCCTTCCAATCCAAGAATCTTTTCCTCCAACACAGCCACCAACTTGCACTTCATGCACAGGAAGTCCTTTCTTACACATGGGAATGCTTAAACTAACACTTGCTTTAGAATGTCATCCACCCTTCTTGGTGCATCTTGCCTGCTCTCAGATCAGTGCATGTGGAGGAGGCCATGCTACTGCTTCCTTCCTGTACTCTCCTCCCCAACCCCCAGTCACCTTTGGGAGGATGTGTACCCTTGAGGGTGAAGAGAAGGAGCAATTCCTCGTTTTAATTGTTAAATTCTCAGTGGGCTGTACGGATGGCGAGGGGGTCTTATGGAAGGATTGAGGTCATTGTTCGATGTAGTTGAAAATGTATCTCTTGCTTGGTGTTTTTGTCGAGTGGTTCTTTTGTGCTCTCCACTAATTTGGAGGCAATGGAGTTGGGCCGTACTTTTGAGGTACGATATTCCATTGGATTAGTGGCTCTCAGATGTTGTAGTTAGGCCCACGCATGGCGATTAGAGTGTGTGAAGTTCAGACCTTCAACACACTCAATCCACTGCTGGCATCTGGCTGAGTCTAGAGACTCTAATAGGGGCTTTGCAACCTGTGGTCTGCCTGACTAGTTGTACTGCTGGTGCAGATCCTGGATCTCTTTTGTCCAGTGGGGCATGTATTCCTCCCAGAAGCTCTGGGGATACTTTTCTTGGTGGTGGCGGTAAGGAGGCCAACGAACTGGTTATAACATGATGTTGTTGCAGGGATTCAGATCACCATTACCATGACCCCACTTCAACCTTTCTCAGAGTGGAGCTGGATCGCACACTAACCTTCCATCACCATCTGAAGAAGGGAGCTGCCAAGACGAAGACAAAAGTTTATCTGGTCCAGAAACTGGCAAGCACAAGCTGGGGAGCATCAGTAGCAGGGTTACGGACATCGGCGATGGCCCTTGTGTACTCCATAGCCGAGTACTGTGCACTGGTATGGGCCAGAAGTAGCTATGCTCAACTTGTTGATGTTCAACTGAACACTGCAATGTGGTGCATCACTGGAACCCTCAAGTCGATCCCAACAACTTGACTGCCAGTACTGTCGCACATTGCTCCCCCATCCATTTGCCACGATGCCACAACCCTTCAGGAATTCCAGAGGATCATGGAAAATGAACATCTTTCCATCCATCAGGACCTTAGCAACGTCTCTCACCACCGCTTGAAGTCGCGTAAGCCCTTTTGGACCCACGCATTTAATCTTCAACAATGCAACTTCAACCCTCATGAAGTTTGGAAAGCCGAATGGAGTTCACAAGAAGTCACAAATAAACACTTTGTGAAAGACCTGATGCAGAAGATCCCTGGCTTCAATCTCCCATGAAGTTCATGGGCAACCCTAAATCGCATCCACACAAACCCTGGCAGATGCGGATACTTGCTGCACAAATGGAAAATTAAAGACTCTCCAGAGCATGACGGTGGTCACCAGAACAGACCATGGAACATATAACAAATCAATGCCCAATGATTTCGATGAGTCGAAAGAATAGTAAACATGGCAAGCGACCAGCTTGGCTTAATGGTGAAATCCTAGCAGATCTTAAACATAAAAAAGAAGCTTACAAGAAGTGGAAGGTTGGACATATGACCAGGGAAGAGTATAAAAATATTGCTCGGGCATGTAGGAAAGATATCAGGAGGGCCAAATCGCACCTGGAGCTGCAGCTAGCAAGAGATGTCAAGAGTAACAAGAAGGGTTTCTTCAGGTATGTTGGCAACAAGAAGAAAGCCAAGGAAAGTGTGGGCCCCTTACTGAATGAGGGAGGCAACCTAGTGACAGAGGATGTGGAAAAAGCTAATGTACTCAATGCTTTTTTTGCCTCTGTTTTCACTAACAAGGTCAGCTCCCAGACTGCTGCGCTGGGCATCACAGAATGGGGAAGAGATGGCCAGCCCTCTGTGGAGATAGAGGTGGTTAGGGACTATTTAGAAAAGCTGGACGTGCACAAGTCCATGGGGCCGGACGAGTTACATCCGAGAGTGTTGAAGGAATTGGCGGCTGTGATTGCAGAGCCCTTGGCCATTATCTTTGAAAACTCGTGGCGAACGGGGGAAGTCCCGGATGACTGGAAAAAGGCTAATGTAGTGCCAATCTTTAAAAAAGGGAAGAAGGAGGATCCTGGGAACTACAGGCCAGTCAGCCTCACCTCAGTCCCTGGAAAAATCATGGAGCAGGTCCTCAAAGAATCAATCCTGAAGCACTTACATGAGAGGAAAGTGATCAGGAACAGTCAGCATGGATTCACCAAGGGAAGGTCATGCCTGACTAATCTAATCGCCTTTTATGATGAGATTACTGGTTCTGTGGATGAAGGGAAAGCAGTGGATGTATTGTTTCTTGACTTTAGCAAAGCTTTTGACACGGTCTCCCACAGTATTCTTGTCAGCAAGTTAAGGAAGTATGGGCTAGATGAATGCACTATAAGGTGGGTAGAAAGCTGGCTAGATTGTCGGGCTCAACGGGTAGTGATCAATGGCTCCATGTCTAGTTGGCAGCCGGTGTCAAGTGGAGTGCCCCAGGGGTCGGTCCTGGGGCCGGTTTTGTTCAATATCTTCATAAATGATCTGGAGGATGGTGTGGATTGCACTCTCAGCAAATTTGCAGATGATACTAAACTGGGAGGAGTGGTAGATACGCTGGAGGGGAGGGATAGGATACAGAAGGACCTAGACAAATTGGAGGATTGGGCCAAAAGAAATCTGATGAGGTTCAATAAGGATAAGTGCAGGGTCCTGCACTTAGGATGGAAGAATCCAATGCACCGCTACAGACTAGGGACCGAATGGCTAGGCAGCAGTTCTGCGGAAAAGGACCTAGGGGTGACAGTGGACGAGAAGCTGGATATGAGTCAACAGTGTGCCCTTGTTGCCAAGAAGGCCAATGGCATTTTGGGATGTATAAGTAGGGGCATAGCGAGCAGATCGAGGGATGTGATCGTTCCCCTCTATTCGACACTGGTGAGGCCTCATCTGGAGTACTGTGTCCAGTTTTGGGCCCCACACTACAAGAAGGATGTGGATAAATTGGAGAGAGTCCAGCGAAGGGCAACAAAAATGATTAGGGGTCTAGAGCACATGACTTATGAAGAGAGGCTGAGGGAGCTGGGATTGTTTAGTCTGCAGAAGAGAAGAATGAGGGGGGATTTGATAGCTGCTTTCAACTACCTGAAAGGGGGTTCCAAAGAGGATGGCTCTAGACTGTTCTCAATGGTAGCAGATGACAGAACGAGGAGTAATGGTCTCAAGTTGCAATGGGGGAGGTTTAGATTGGATATTAGGAAAAACTTTTTCACTAAGAGGGTGGTGAAACACTGGAATGCGTTACCTAGGGAGGTGGTAGAATCTCCTTCCTTAGAGGTTTTTAAGGTCAGGCTTGACAAAGCCCTGGCTGGGATGATTTAGTTGGGGATTGGTCCTGCTTCGAGCAGGGGGTTGGACTAGATGACCTTCTGGGGTCCCTTCCAACCCTGATATTCTATGATTCTATGATTCTATGAATTCACAAATATGAAGGAGGCATTGCAGCGATACACTCTGCAATTATCTGGTTTAACCATCTGAACGTAAAATTATAGTTGTTGCTATATCTACGTCAGCCACATGAAGAATAATAATGGGCTGTGTAGTGTATAGGAACTGGATAACATCCTTTTAAATAGTTTAGTAGCCGTCTAATAGGCCTCCCTGCCTTCTATTACAGAAGCAACCAGAACCAGTTAAAAACATGGTTATTTGCTGTGCTAATTTGGTTTCCTCATATTTTTAATGTTGTGTAAAGAGCTGGTGTAATCCATGTGCCTAATAGGAGATATCTCTTTAAGAGACTCATTGTGGGGAGGTAAGAGTGAGTTGTGTCTGAGTCATTGTTGCTGGGCAGATATAGCACTCCACATCAAGAAGCTTCTGGAATTGGATGTGGTAGTTTTGGGTATGCTCCAATAGGTTCCCTGTTGCTGAGGTCAGACTCCATGAGGGCAAGCAGTCAGGGTAGCTGCTTTAGGAAGGGCCATGTGTCCTGTGTGAGTTGGGAGAAGCTGAGCCCTGGAGCAGAAAGCAGGCTATTGTCCCCACCTCTGAAGCATTTTTCAGCTGTTTTCTTTAAATTTATACACCTGTGACTTAACTGAGTGGTTGGTTAATTAGTTAACTGACTGGCTAGTAGTGATTTCAGCAGAGGAAGAGTCTGCATAGATTCCAACTGAAGATTCCTACAAGCAAGTGCAGGGAAGATGTTGTTTTAGACTCAGCAACTGTATAGATTTGGTGATCAAAGACTCTAACTGAGACTTACGTGAACTAAACGTAAGCTTTTGGGGACTAAGTTTCTTCTCACTGTGTTTCACTGGGGACTGAACTGTTCAGATTTTAATTTGTTTTCTTTATTTATGTTTATGTATAACTGTGAAGATAATGTCTGTGGATTATAAAATAGTCATGTCATGCTGTAAAAATTAGATTATTATTTGTTTCTTTATCATATGATTTTATAAAGTTATTTAATTAAATTAATTTCTTTAGTTCCTTTTGGGACTTGAATGTGGGGAAGTTGACCCTGTACAGTCTTTACTGAAAATCCTTACAGACTGAACTCTGGGTCTCCAACTACTTTTCTATGGGAGTTGTGGGGTTTTTTAGGCACTGGAGAAGGGCAATGAAGTGAACTCTAGCCCACCCAAAGATTACCCTAGGACACAACAGGCTGGGACTGAGCTATATGTCAAAGACCACTTATTACTCTGTGATCCAAACTTCCTGAGAAAGCTTCAGTACTCAGGGACAATGAAACTTTCAATGAATAGGGGAAGCCTAATGCAAGCAGGAGACAGAGCCTTCTCACTGGCTGGCCCACAACTGTGGAACTTTTAGCCAGAAGAGCTGAGGATGACAATGAACCTGTTTATCTGTAGAACAAATTCCAAAACGTACTATTTTGACATATCCTTCCCATAATGAACCGATTCACCTACTCCATCACAACCATTGTCATGCCCCCATTCTACCTGCTCTCAGAGGGCTATTGTGACACCCTGTACTCCATGTGACACCCTGTACCCCACATTCATCACTTTTATATGATTATGATATATTTAGTACAATGTATGCCTTGCATGGTATCATTTGAAAACTCATAATCTGCTGAACATTATTATCCTGGTAAAATGTGCGTGGCAACTTTGTATGTAAAGTTATGAGACCCTAAAGTATGACAATGATTTTACTGTAGCATGTTACAAAGTTAGAAGAGCAGGCTCAAATGAGTTTTTCAGAGACAAAGACAGACTTGCACGCTAGCAGGCTGCTAAAGAGTCATTACTTCTTTAATCAGAGATTAACCAGTAGGGGAGTTGTAAACAAAATATCTACAATTCACCCGAAGTACAGCTGGCAGAACATGTATGCAATGGAACTGCTGACTCCATGTTCCAGCAAATATATTTCCAGTACAAAGGTCAGAGTATAAGAAGGAGAGACAGTGACCTATTCCCCACCTCTCCTCCCTCAGCTCTACTCACAGATGTGAGATCGCTTGAAAGACAATAGGAGCATCATTGGATTGGGGGGAGTTGTCGTCACTGAAAGGCTTTCCAGTTAGTATGGACTGCTGAAAATTTTGGGGTAAGAGAAATCTATTTGCTTTTAAATCTTATTTAGCTTGGTAAAGTTTAGGAAATAGTTTTGTGGTTTTATCCTTTTATTTCTTGTGTAACCAATTCTGACTTTTATGCCTTTATCACTTATAATCACTTAAAATCTTTCTTTCTCTAGTTCATAAACTTGTTATATTCCTTTATCTAATCCAGGGTGTATTTGGATTGAATGGGACTTGGGGACTCCACTTGAGACAACAAGGCTGGTCCATATAAACATTACCCTTTGTTGGAATGTTGGACTAGTATGAGCTTATACTGCACAGGGTTTTACTGAGCAGTAAAAGGTGCCCATTTCTGGGGTGCAAGGCTGATGTTGGGGAATTTGTTAGTGTTACCCTGTATATAGTTCATGAGTGGCTGGGAGAGCATTTGTGTAACTTTGCTAGGAGTGACTTTCCATGCTAATGGCTGTGTGTGAGCAGAGCCTAGAGAGGCTGCATGTTACTAACAAAGCAGGATAAAAGTCACCCTGAGCTGGAGAATTAACACAGCCGTTCAACAGTCCAGATTGTACCCTGGAGAATGTCACAGCTATACTGGGACAGATCGTTCAAAAAAAGCTCAGCACCCAATGTGCTGTTCTCTTCTGATAATCTTGCCATAAGTGTCACAAATGGAGTCGAGCAATTTGGTGCTCAAGTTATACCTTCCTCTGAAAATGCTCTGCTGGCGTGAGCCCACTTGCACCTGTTACTGCAGTGGCAAGTGCCTGATATCGTGGGCACAAAATCTTTGAAAATGTGGCCCTCTGAAGGCCAGTCCAAAAGGTACACAGATAATTTCTAATTGTGCTCCTGAGGCAATGGGACAAGATAACTGGGCTTTTGTGGACTACGTTACAGAAGTGATGATAAAAACAGATGAGTTTATTAAGACAGAGTGAATCCCTGATGACATCTAAGTCTAATTAAGCCAGGGTACTCAGCTTAATGATTTTGTTGTAGAAGAGGTAACTGTTTTGGAATTGAATACATTTAGGGCAGCTCTTTTGGAAGAGGATATTGTACTTAGGGGTGCTATTTCCAGGGCCTATAATAACAAACACTTTCATTTAAAAGACTATGCTATTTTAAACCATTATGAAATCCCTCCAGCTGTTCAATGTTGCTATCCTGAAAGGTTCTGACGGAGCAAGATAAGCTAAGGAAGACAAGGGTCTTCATAACGGCCAAGGGAGTCTGTTTGTAGCTTGGAATAAATATGCAATTCTAACAGTAATCATCCTGACCAGTGAGAACGGGCAACACTCATAAGAGTTCCATGCTTAAAAATAAGTAAATAACAGAAACCTTTCTCTTAGTCTGGTTGAGAATCGGTGACAGAAGTGCTCTAAGGTTATTGCATTAGGGTGACAGCTTTTATGTACTTCTTTTTTTGATGTAGCCCATGCATTTTAAAATCTAAAATATTGCAGCTGGTACCTTCCATTGAAGTCTGGCGCTTTTCTTTTGGATTCAGAGTTGATTTTCTCACCTCTCTCATCGGGGTGCAATGTTCCTCTTTGCATGCAACTGCAAGATGGTGAGCCATATTTGAGGTTTATTTGATGCACTTTCTCTGAACAGAGCCTAGTAGTCCAAGGGATATATTGTTTTGTCAATTAAACATTGCTCCTCTGACTTAACTGACACCACACAAACAACCTTCCTTACACTCTTTCCTTCAGCACTGCTGTGATCGGTTGCTTGCTGCTCAGAAACTCATGTATTGGTAATATCTTACTACCCAGTTCTTCACCACAATCTATTCAGGTAAGTCTGTAGTCAGAGGTGGCAAGAAAAAAACCTTGAAATTCTCAGTGGGTCACATTCAGAATTAGCATTAAAGGGTGCAGCTTCAATGACTGTTTGATGTCATTCAGTATAATTTAAATCAGCCCAAACTATTTAGGATTGGTGCACATGAAAATGTGTAATAGAAACCTGAGGCAGGGGGGATGATAGGAACCATATTATTAAATGTTTACTTTCATTAACTGGGAATACAGAGTGCTAGGTGTCAGCACTTGAAAGTAGGCTGGTGAAGGGAGGACGCTGGAGCCCCTTCCCCCAATTCTGACTGGTAGGACAGAGGTAAGGGGAGCCACAGAGCTCCTTGGTTGGAATGTCCTATATACAACAGCTACTTGTCTGGGCATGGGCAGTGGGTGGCACAACTTTGCATGTGTATGGCTCATGGAAGGTTCTTCCTGGAATCCCTTCCTAGAAAGGTGTTGGCAGCAGGAGCCCAGCACATTTTAAAAGTCAGATTTCTCAGAACTGCAGAGGTACAACTACATGGACAAATACATGCAGAGTTGTGCTCTTAACTGGCATTTTCACTTTTGTTGTTTTTATTCTGCTTTCACAGTGTGTATTTTCAATTAAACTATAAACATGTATGCATTTTTACATCCAGAAGAGTCTGAGCACAGGACTGGAAATCTGACCCTTAATGGTGAAAGAGAGGTAAATATGTGAAGCAGACAGCTGATAATGAAACCTCCTGGCCCTACTTAGACATTAATGCCACCTTTTAAAAAATAAATATACAAAATTAATAACTGCCTTTGCTTTAGCCAAGTCCTATTTACTACATTTGCCGTATATCTGTATATCCATCACTTTATAGTTTCCAGTGCATCAGTGGAAAAGTGGCATCTTTCTATCACATTCTTTGCTTCACTATAAGATTGCATTGGATATGCCAGATCACAGATGCAATCTTAAACACCACAAGCAGACTTTGTGGAATCATATATACAACAATAACATAATCAAGATTCTATGAACAGCAAGCAAATACCTTATCTGGCACAACCCTTTTTTCTAAACCATCAGGGCATCTCTAAGTGGACCATGCACAAGGGAACGAATATTTAATTGCAGTGCATGATATTTACATATTCTGTTACCTATAAATGTCACACCCACAAAGTTATTGGAAAGGGGCATAATCATATTTCAAAAGTTTGGCCTATCTTAGAAGAGAGATGTAACCATAACTACGTCATAAAGAAACAGTCAAACTTATTAACTCAGAGGGTCATATTGGCCGCTTGCCAGAAGCCCAACAACTGCACCTGATTTGCATATATATTTGCAAAATTTTATAATCTAATTTTTTTCTCAGATTAGTGTCTTGTTTGCTAGATGAATAGAAATTGCATGTTCAACAGCATCAGAAAGCTGCAGTTGATCCGTTTTGCCCTCATCCTGCAGCTACAGTGCGGGGATAGCCCCGGGCTGTGTTTTAGGAACCCATAACGATATTTCCTCTGTCCCCTGCAGCATGATGGTCACAGTATTACCTGACTCTATTGCTATCAATCATAACCAGAACGTTTTTCCAGATCAGGATGGATTGTGTGGCAAAGATTTGTTCAGACATTCAGTAAGTGTGTGCAGGATAGTCATTTCAATGCCAATTCTAATCCAGTGTTCTCATTACTTTAAAACACAATGAAGAGACGAAAGCCACGGCAAATCTCTGAGCTACTCAGTGACACAGGGGATGGAATGGTTGTGTTATTTCATTATTTGTTTTCTCAGACCACATCCACTGGAAACCTGTCCAAAACCGTTTTCCTTATGGGTGACACCTCAGGATGTCTCATAGTGTTTGAAGCACTCATTAAGTCAGAGGTTCTATTCCACCCTCTCAAATGATTTTTCTGTATTATAGATTACTAAGGCTGTATCTAGGGGCAGAGCTTTCATTAACAATGGACACAGCCCTTCTAACTTTGAATTTGTTGCAGGACTGGTGCAGGAATGTTTTTGTCTGGATGCCAGACCGAGTGGAACACCATCTCCAATGAATGCCACAACTTTTGCTACTGCTTGCAATCTGCACTGTGAAGAGAATGAAGCTAATCAAATTTACAAATGGTGCAATCCATTTCCTCTTTGAGACACAATCTTTGAACAAAGAGGGCAGTAGAAAGCCCTCCTTTAAGGTCTGAGGAAACATCTTTTTCAAAGACGTTGACAGAATCTCTTAAAAACAAATAACCCCTTTTTGGAAATCTATCAGTCCAGCTGCCTCCCAAGTATTTTCTATGTGGTTGCACCATTGCCTACAAATTACAAATTGTGACATCCCCCCACTCCCACTTTAAATGCAGAAAAGAAAGAGAGAGAGAGAGACGTTACTGGGGAGATGCGTCATTATGTTTCTTTCTGCCCTGGGAAACTGGTGCGATAGACTCCATTGTCTTACATTCCAAACCCTGAGGAGGACACTAAAGCCCATATCCTCAAATTTCAATGGGCGCTAGCCCCCTAAATGCCTTTCAGGATCTGGGCCTACATGACTTGTGTTACTTATTGCAGTATGCTGAAGAAATTTGAAAACTCATCACCTGCTTTTCATCAACATATTTATATCATTTTGGGCACATGCTTATAGCAATTGCTATGAACCACATTAAATATGACTCTTTATCTTTCCCTGATATCAGCCCCATCTGCTTGACCTCATCTCATCCATATTCATTGTTGCCTTTAAATGCTTCTCAATAGCCTTTAGGTAGAAGGCACAGATAAAAAAGTTCTCCATGATCATGGAATGCATGATAAGGTATTGCATAGTTAATTGTTGTTTCTTAAGGACTCTCCAGGAAGGAAAAGCAGTGAATTGTACATTCCTGAGTAGAGAAAGAACAGCTGCAAAAACGAAGAGAAGCTGATTCCCCTTGCTGTCTGCTTTTACTACTGCATTTTTTAAGAAGCAGCATTAATTTCACATTCAAGGACCGGTGTCTTTTTTGAGTATAAAGCATCTGTGTTACCCATGGATGTAGCAAGAAGAATTATATAGTGTAATGAAATGATATAATCATTATAATACCGTACTTAATTTTATAGCACGTATGCTCTTCAAAGTGTAACCTTGGCGCCCTTGAGGGAACAAACGCAGGATATGGGGTGCGCATTACCTACCGAGGGCCCAGGTCATCCTGCTAGTTTGGGTCTCCCTGCTGTACTCATGACTCCGCCCACTAGTTATCTGGATTATTCAAAATGATACTCCAATGGCAGTGCTTCCTGGGAAATAATGGGTAATCCATCCTACCAGGGCATACTGTGCTCATGTCATAACTAAGTACACAGTTCTCAAATTACCAAGTAACTCCAATAAACTATATAGAAACAACAGAAATTATAAACACAAAAATTGTAAAGAACAAGTTATACTAAATTAATATATATGAATGTGGCTAGGTTGTTTTAAGTACAGATTATATATATATGGGGCGGGGTACCATAAACTTTTTTTCTCTCTCTTTTGGTCATCTAACACAACCACAGCAAAGTCTCCCTGACTCTAATTGTTAACTCAGCCCTCTAACACGTCTGTCCCCAGTCAAGGTCCCTGTTGGTGGTGCACTTGTGGATGCTGCAGGCATTGTGGTCTGGTGTCTGTCTTATCTGAGGGATCTGATGATCCATGGACCAGTCTGCGTCTCAGAAGTAGCTTTTCAGCTCCAAGGGAACACTCCTCACACTGGGGTAACAAGCTTAGATATAAGCTTTCCGCTTTTCCTCCTGGTTGAGGTAACTGTTGGTGATCAGGCTGCAGGCTGAGGCAGCTGAAGTAGCTGGCTGAACTGTCCATTGGGCAGTCGCTTCCTTCTCCCTGGCATCTGGTCTCTGGGGTAAAGAACCCAACAGATCTCTCCTCTTTGGGGACATCTGGGGCTGCTACATTAGTTACCTGTCTCCAGTCTCTTTTCTTACAGGAGGGTTGACTGTTAACAGGGCAGCAGCTCTGTTGGGATGCAATCTTTGGCCCTGGCAGGGCCCACATAAGTTTCACAGCTCCACTTAGGGAAAGATGTGTTGGGGAGGTTACAAAAGCAATTTAATGCTATTTATTAATGCTCACCATAATGTTATGAGGAAGAGAGGGAGTTACAAACAGGGAAAATGAGGCAGAGTAATTTGCCCAAGGATACAAAGGAAGTCACTTTCAGAGCTGGAACTAGAAATCAAGAATTCCTTGCCACTAGACCTATTTTTAGACAAATAGAAAAGCAATGCCTTGCTCTGATACTCTGCAGATGTTGTGGATTGCAGGCTAGCTATGATAGTTTCAAAGAGCAAGAGGGAAGGTTGAAATGAGGGCACATAGCAATCCCTTCTAAAATATGGAAGCCTGCATCTATTTGCCCATATCAAGCAAAGCATTTAAGTACACTATTAACTTTAAGCTTGCGAGTAGTCCTGTTGACATGGTTTTTGTAAGTCCTTGAATTAAGTTTAAACTAAGTTCTATCATATAGGCATGCAGCTTGTACTTTAAAATATATATGTTTCTCGTGTGAACTGGTCATGTGACAGTGGGGCCTTTCCATTAATTTTTACTAGTTATTGAATATTAGAATATGCTGCAGATGCTGTTGTGGAATATCAGTTTAAACTTACACTCACATCTAACCATACTTCACAAACACATTATCATTGCATTCTAGTGCGGTATAGCTGCTCTCTGACAGAAGTTGTGGGTCAAATCCCACATCTGCATTTAGGCTCATAACAACGCTGACAAGAAACTTTCACCACTTGAAGTGCTATCCTGTGGAAGAGATGATAAATCATGGTCTCTGGAAGTGGCAGATACAAGTTAAGGACCAAATTCTGCTCTGACTTGTCCTTGGCCTCCAGAACACCATTGAAATCATACTCTGACCCTAATGCTCTCCAGCCAATCATGTGATGTCCCCAGTCTTGGGCCCAGGCCTGAGAGTCCCCAGGTAGCTGCCACATCCTGGCCACAATGAGCTAAGAAGCTACTAGGGCTATAGCCCTTGCCAAGACACCACCCACAGCAGCTCTGATTGGAGGATTGCCCAGCTCCATGATTGGTTGAACTACACTATTTAAGCCAGAAAGAGGCAGTTTGTTTGAGCAACAAGGTAGTTTCATGCTGTGGCTGCTCTGGACCCTGCTTGTGCCTGCCTCCTGCACCCAATCCTGCTCTGCCCTGGCCTTAACCCTGCCTTTGCTCCTGTTCCCACCTGTGCCTGCTCCATGCTTGATCTTTGCCTCTCCTCCTGCCTTTATGCCTTGCATCCAATCCTCAGTGACCAGGCCTGGCTCTGACCTCAGCCTCTGACTTCTGATCCTGACTCTGGCTTGACCTCTGGCATTTGGCATCTGACCACTGCTCTGACCTTAAGCTTTGATTCCTGGTTCTGACTCTGGCTTGGCCCCTGGCTCTGGTAACTGGCAGCTGACTCTGGAGCTAACCCTTGGCTTTGTTCTGCAACCTGGATGCCTGCTCTGCTCCCTAGACCTGACTCCTACTCTATTAGGCCAGATCACCTACATTCCAGTCCATAACAATTCCCTTGCCTGTGCTATTGTCCTATATTATGTCTTTGATCTTGTCTAACTCTTCAGGATGTGGAACATGTTTCACTCCGAGTCTGATCTTGCTGCCGTTGAAGTCAGTGGTGACTACAGTGGGAGCAAGATTGGGCCCTATATTTGTCAAGTGACATGTAAGTTACCAGACCAGTACAGATGACTGATAATAAACAGAGATATAATTAACAATAGTGGTACTTTTCAGAATGAAAAGGGGATAATTATGGTGCTCTGGCTAGGATAACTGCGCTCCATAAAAACAATTCTAATATCTTGGGCAGAGGGTGTGAGAGCTACTGTGAGTGTATAATGGTAGCTGTGTTTTCCTGTGCAGTCATTGCATTATTATGGCCAGATTCTAGAACTAGTACTCCATAATTCTGTGCCACTAGTCTGTTGCACTGCAGTAAATACAGAGGAACCCAACTGCCAAAAGTGGAGTTCCTCTGGATTTGCACTGGAGCAGATAAGGTCAGAATCTGGCCCCTAGTATTTATCCCTTTGAGGTCTCTCCATTTATCATGGGCTTTCTATAGAACCCATCATCTTAGTACCCAAGTGTACAGGCCCTGAATATGCTACAGCTCAGAGCTTTATGATAAGCATGGCATTTATTTAATTATGATCAATAAATAAAGAAATACATCCTGCATAAAAGTCCAGAGGGCAGTGGCAGTTGCCCATCTACTGGGCTTGCAAAATTGTTTGTTTTAAGCTATACGTAAAATAGCATATAAGAGAAAAAAATGTCCTATTTTTTTCCTTTGAGCTAGCATAGTTGCTGGATTCCACATTAGCAGGCATCAGCCAAGGCAGCATCAGTTATGTGCTGTACTGTCCTGTACCTCTAGGAAGCATTTTGGATTGTAAATGATTGAACTCTGTTGATTGTGCCTAATGCTGGTGCTCAGCCATTCAAAATAAGTGATGCCTCTTGTAACAAGCTGCAAAGTAGAAAGGAATGGTTTAATTATGCTGCCATGCCTCTCAGCAAGGATGCTATAATGAAACATTGACTTTATCCCTCTTTCAGTGTAAATAAAACTCATTAGACTGCATTACTTATTTTTTTCTGAATTGCTCCCAAAATAACGTTCTTTTCCTCCTCCTCCTACTCCTCCAAAAGTATGAGAACCTTTGTGACTGGGCAGCCTCTCTGCTTCACTCAGGAACTGACAGAAAAAACAAATGTCTGCTTTAAGGACAGGTCTACACTAGAAGCCCTACCTCAGAGCAGCTGTGCCGCTGTAGCGCGTCTGGTGAAGGCGCTCTGTGCCCACAGGAGAGTGCTCTCCCCTCAGCATAATGACTCCACCTCCATGAGAGGTGGCAGCTATGTTGGTGGGAGAGCGTCTCCCGCCAACATTGCGCCGGTGTGGACAGCGCTTATGTCTCTGTAACTTGCATCACTCAGGGGGCGTCCTTTTCACTCAGCAACTGCTCCCTTTCTGACTGACAAGATTCCATCTTCATGATCACTCTCCTTCCCTCTTTCTGCAAAGCTTACTGTCCCTTGCCTCTGCCCCATCCATCCGCTCACACCTGCCATGGCCTTCAAACTATCAACACCTCTCGTGTCTCTGCAGATCTGAGCCCCCTCATTCCCGCTTGCTCCTCCTTGGCTGCCAGAGATTCCCAGGTTGATTCTCTCAGTTCCACTTTCTCCTCCACCCTTATTCACCACACTGTCCATCTCACTAGCCTCCAAACTCAGCTCATGCCTTGCTCCTGTTTCCTGTCCTCTTACTTCCGTGCCCCTGAATGCCCGCAGAAAAGGGAACTGAGGGGCCAGGCAGACTTTCTGCACTAAACATCTTTGTCTTTTCAAATCTTCCTCATGCAACAGTCCTCCTATTCCCAGCAAGTCCCAGGCCAGCTACTCACAATGACTGTTTGTGACCTTTAGTTCCCTCCTCAATCCTTCTCGCTCACCATTCTCTTTCCTAGTCTGTCGTAGCATTTACTGACTTCAAGTAGAAGGTTGAAATGAACTAGTCTGAGCTTCTAGCAATTTACGTTCTTCCTTCCATGGCTCTCTCCCTTCCCAATAGCCTTTGTTCCCAGTCTCTGATTCCACTTGGCCCTTGACCACCATGTCCTCTCAGCTACTAAGTAGCTGTGCACTTACCCTTCCCAGAGAGGTCAGCATGATTAAACCATTCCCTTCTTCTCCCTCTTCTCTCACTACTGCCTCCTTCTATTCAGTTCACAAGCATGCTATAGCAATCCCCATCCTTAAATAAATAAAATAAAAACAACAGCCAAAAAACCTCAAACCCAGTGACTCCCCTGCGACTATCCTATCTTCCTTTCCTCTCTAAGTTCCTTTAATGGGCCACAGCTGCTGTAACCTCCTTCCCTCTGGCTTCCTAGATGCCCACATTATTCCCCACAGGCCCATCAAAAATGCAGCTGCCAAAATGTTCTTCCTTGACCGCCAATCAGAGAGTCACTCCTCTCATTAAATCCACAGTCTATGAAGATTAAATGTCTCAGCCTAACATGTCATCCAGCCTAAATCGCTGATCCTGTGTCCTGACAGCAATGCAACCCCACCGACCTATTCACTTCTTTCTCCCACTCCCATTGCTGGATCTTCTTACATGCTGCCTCGTGACTACCCAACCGCAGTGCACCTCTGTCATCTCATTCAAATTCCTCCTCTGCACTCACTGCCTCAGGGCCCTCAAACACTAGGCCATATCAGTCCTCTGCCCTCCCCACCCTGTTATTAGCTACAGGGGAGTGAAAGATGGAGGAAAAAGTGGATGTTTAAAGGAAAATGGATAACAAATTTTACCTTGCCACCTTCTCTGGGTCTCCACAGAGTCTTTCGGTTTGTATGCTCCTTAGGGTAGGGCGTGTGTTTATATGTCTTGTGCAGCGCCAAACACATTGTTAGTGTTTAACAAATGATTAATGGTAATAAAAATAAAAGGCTCTGTTCCCTCCACTTGGTTAATGGGAATTGCTCATATACAGTGGCTGTGTAATCAGGCTCCCATCTCAGCAGTCTGTTGTCAGAGCGACTCTCCCCTGTGAGCAGCAGTGAATGACTATGTATTAATAATGAGCTATGAGATGCTTGAGATTTTCATCTCCTAATTAATTAGAAAAAGCCAAAGGAAATTAATGTAAGTGATTCATGTCTGAAGTGTGGCTAAGCTGGCAGTTTGGTGCACTCTCTATTCTTTTTGCTTAACCTTGTGCTGTGTAGTATACATGGTTAGTGGTGCAAGGAGCGGGGGATGGAGGTGTAGATGACATGGGAGACTTAGTGCAATTCCTGGGAGATGCTGATGATGTTACTGAGAGTTCGGTGCTCAGTAGGTGCCTGAACCTGCACCTTTGATGTTAGTGGGAGTTTTGCCATTGGCTTCAATGGAAGCAAGCCCTGAGCTCTGCACCTCTCGGGATTTGACCCTCAGGTTCTGAACCTGTGAGGCACTTGGCACCCTCAGCAGTTGACGTCCATGGGAACGGGGGAACTTAG
The DNA here is from genome assembly GCF_965152275.1 of Natator depressus. Classification (NCBI taxonomy): domain Eukaryota; kingdom Metazoa; phylum Chordata; order Testudines; family Cheloniidae; genus Natator; species Natator depressus. The sequence continues at coordinate 108,850,065 of NC_134235.1, forward strand.
CACCTTGCAGGACTGCGCCTCTAATGACCAATTCCGTCTCCAATAGTTTTGGTAAGATGGTTTGCAAAAGACTCTGTTTGAGTGAAATGAACATGTTACTTCTCAGAAACAAATCATTCCAAGTAGAGGTAGGCCAGAACTTCGTATCCTCACTCCTTTCGATTTCAGGGCACAGTAGGAATTGCCTTAAGGTCAGATCCAGAGGCAGAAGGTGCTTATTTTCCACCTGTGGATTTTAACACAAGATTACAGAACAAGATAGCAGAAGTATCATATAATAGCAGATCGGATGAGATTTCCATCATTCTTCCTCATGAGACCATCTTGCAAGCTTAAGACACTATCAAACTGAAACTTTAGTGTGAACATTTTTAGTTCCAATACAGTGATCTTTAGTGGGCTTTCATCAATCACAGCTTGCTCTGCCATCTCTTTGGGCAATAGCTAATTTCCCCTGCATTTCTGAAGGACACTGGGAGTTATTCATAATACAAGAAGGGAGAACGACTCGTCTGAAATGGCCACAGAGATTGGTCTGATTCTTCATTGTCATGCACCTTGTGTAGCCTTTTACACCAGTTTAAAGTCAATGCAAAGCACTCACATTCTGTTCTTCTGGTTCTTTTAGGGTTCAGTTTGTTAATGCCATCTGCAGTGTTCACATGTTAACTGAGCTCACAGCAGCACCAGAGAGGGTCTGATATCTGAAAGTGATTTCCGTTAGCTTTGATCATGTACTATGGTATCTCACTCCAATGAGAGGGGCAAAAACAAATTAGGGAATAACGTCTAATGGTAAAACCTATTACACTATCAAAGGGAGAGCGAAAGCCTTTTTTCTGCTGTAGCTCTTTTCAAAAATCAAAAGCTGATACGTTGTTACTTAGGCTGGTGAGTGAATTTTCTACAATCTCTCACATATGAACTCCCCCTGAGATGCTGAACATGTACTTTTAGTGATAGATATTAGCATGTTTTGCTTCCCACTCACAGGGCCTATTGGGGATAGTTGCATAACACTGCAGGCAAACTGGAGAGAGTGAGAGAGAGCAGTACTTGGAGAGCACAGGCTGTTTACAACTCTACAACAGGCAGAGGTAAAGCAAAGGGACTCTAAACTAGTTATAGGGAAAGAGTTTTAAGATGATCAGGGTGCTGAAATGGAACTGATAATAAAAGTTGCCTATCTGTACCCTGTGAGCTGATTAGCTCAGTCAGAGTATACTGTGTTACAATTAGCATCTAAAGTTTATTCATCTGTAAACTGGCAAAGACAATGGTCTCCGTGGGAGGCTTAACTGGAAGAATCATCCTTCTTCTGTCCAGTTTATAACTTAGTTGCCTATTAAAGGGTCTGATCCTGTGAGAGAGCTGAGCCTTTCCTGCAACGTGCTGAAGCCACTGAAAGTTGAGGGTACTCAGCACCGGATAGGAGTGAGAGCTACTGTTATAGTGTTCTCTGCTGCGTGTGGCATTCTGCAGTGCAACGAAATCATTTCCTGATGACTAGAGCTGGTTGGGAATTTTTCATCAAAAGGTTTTGGTTCTTTTTGACAGAAGATGCCAGTTCATTGAAACTGAAACTTTTCATGGAAATGTAACTGCTTTGATGGGAAAGTTTCTTTCTCAGTTCCAGGATGGAACTGGGGGCGGAAAGATCAACCTATCCCAGAATAGCCATTAGCTTGAGGGTCTGGGCACTCACCTGGTATGTGAAAGATGGAGGTTGAAGTGCCAGCTCTGCCTGATTCAGAGCAGGGGTTTGAGCCTGGGTCTCCCCTATCCCAGGTGAGTTTCCCAACACACACAGTCATTCTCATTTTCTCTCTCTGGCCCACTGAATGGGATGTGGGAAACAGGTTCAAGTCCCTGCTCTGAATCAGGCAGAGCAATGGCTTGAGCCTTTGGGTCTCCCACATCCCAGGCGAATGGTCTAACTACTAGGCTATTGACTATTCAGGTGGGTGTGTTTGGGGGAGGGGAATACCTCTCTCTGGTTATTATGGAAAACGTGTGTTTCTCTCTCATTTTTTTGTGAAAAATTTCAAAATGTTTTTTGTTCCAATGCAGAGTAAAAACAGATCTCTAAACCTTGACATTTTTTTGTGTGAAATGGAATTCTTGTTTTCTGGCTAGCCCTATTGATAACCAACTTAAAATCATGTTATTGGGCAGGATTCAATAACTACTGAAGCGATAAAATGGGTATTAAATGCAGACTGTTAATGCAGTTCTAAGATTATAAATTTAAACACACCCAAGTCAGGAAATGAATACATTAAAGGCCTATAGTAATAGTAATGTGCCCATATAGCATATGCAGTGTTGATCATGTTTAGAGATATGTCTAACTAGTAATTGAAAATAAAATGAATGGTGGTTGTCATAAATATAAAGGGAAGGGTAAACCCCTTTGAAATCCCTCCTGGCCAGAAGAAAAACTCCTCTCACCTGCAGAGGGTTAAGAAGCTTAAAGGTAACCTCGCTGGCACCTGACCAAAATAACCAATGAGGAGACAAGATACTTTCAAAAGCTGGGAGGAGGGAGAGAAACAAAGGGTCTCAGTCTGTCTTTATGCTGTTTCTGCTGGGGATAGACCAGGAATGGAGTCTTAGAACTTTTAGTAAGTAATCTAGCTAGGTATGTGTTAGATTATGATTTCTTTAAATGGCTGAGAAAAGAATTGTGCTGAATAGAATAACTATTTCTGTCTGTGTATCTTTTTTGTAACTTAAGGTTTTGCCTAGAGAGGTTCTCTATGTTTTGAATCTAATTACCCTGTAAGGTATCTACCATCCTGATTTTACAGAGGTAATTTCTTTACTTCTATTTCCTTCTATTTCTATTAAAAGTCTTTTTGTAAGAAAACTGAATGCTTTTTCATTGTTCTCAGATCCAAGGGTTTGGGTCTGTGGTCACCTATGCAAATTGGTGAGGCTTTTTATCCAACATTTCCCAGGAAAGGGGGGGTGCAAGTGTTGGGAGGATTGTTCATTGTTCTTAAGATCCAAGAGTCTGGGTCTGTAGTCACCTAGGCAAATTGGTGAGGCTTTTTACCAAACCTTGTCCAGGAAGTGGGGTGCAAGGTTTTGGGAAGTATTTTGGGGGGAAAGACGTTTCCAAACAGCTCTTCCCCAGTAACCAGTATTTGTTTGGTGGTGGTAGCGGCCAATCCAAGGACAAAGGGTGGAATATTTTGTACCTTGGGGAAGTTTTGACCTAAGCTGGTAAAGATAAGCTTAGGAGGTTTTTCATACAGGTCCCCACATCTATACCCTAGCGTTCAGAGTGGGGAAGGAACCTTGACAGTGGTGAATTACTCAAACCTTTCTCACATATATGCATTTAAATTTATAATCTTAATATTGCTCTTACATAATGTTTTTGCATTTAATTTCCTCTTCTGAAAAATGAAAACCTGAGTGTAACTCTGACTCTACTGTATGTCTTATTGCCAGGGAAAGCATTCATAAAGCTGAGGAGGAGTACTTGTGGCACCTTAGAGACTAACAAATTTATTTGAGCGTAAGCTTTCGTGAGCTACAGCTCACTTCATCGGATGCGCATCCGATGAAGTGAGCTGTAGCTCACGAAAGTTTATGCTCAAATAAATTTGTTAGTCTCTAAGGTGCCACAAGTACTCCTGTACTTTTTGCGGATATAGACTAAAACAGCTGCTACTCTGAAATAAAGCTGAGGGATACCCAAAGTTTCCCCCATTGAAGGCTGAACTAACAATTTGCCAGGAGTCAAAAAACAAAACAAAAAGCAACCCCACTCCCCAACGAATATGCATAAAATGAACATGCAGCCACCTTTATCTTTCAGTCTGTGGGATGGCTTAGGGGATTGCAGGTCCCAGCATGCTGTGTTCCATTCTGAATGCTTAGAGTGTGCATTCTAGGATCTGTAGCATTCAGGGACAGCATCTCCATATCAGAGCTGAGGGTAGCCATGGTCAACATTGTAGAACTCATTGAGCTTCTCCTTAACAAATTGAACAACTAAGGGCTAGATACTTTCATGTCGAAGGGGATGACTGAGGACAAGATTCTGTTCTGACTTTTTATTCTTCAGAAATATACCCTGAAATTTAGCCTACTTTTTTCCTTCCTTAGTTTGCTTCCTTGTTCCAGCATCTACTGAGACTAATGAATTCCCTTCATGCATTTATACTTATACCTTTAAGGTATTATATACTGCAGTTATGGCCCCTTGAGTTTTCTCTTCTCTAGATTATGTAAATATAGCGCCCATAGTCATCCCTCTGATTGTATAGTTTATTTTCCAATACTGGTATGCTCTTTGTTAGACATTACTTTGTCTCTGGTTTTTCTTTAACCTTCCCACATACTATCCCATGGGCAGTGTTGTCAGGGCTTAGGTCATTGTTACCGCCTTAATTGTATATGTGACCATCCAATATATATGGTACATTTGATAATAGCACTTTAAAAATAAGTCCTGTCACTTACTACGTGTTTACACACCCGCCAGCACAATGAGCTCCTAGTCATTGTTGGGGTCTGTCATAGGGTGTATAGCCCTCGTGCTATCCCAATCACTAAAGGGTTAAGAGAGAGATGAGCTACCACCTCAGCTGGGGCTGATTGGTGGCCCTGCAGCAGCTGAGGAGATAAAAAGGCTTTCAAGAAGACTGAGGAACACCTGAGAGCAGCAGCCTTCAGCAATGGGCTGGCAGGAAGCCCTTGAAGGACAAAGTAGTCTGAGCCTAAGTTCTCTCTAAGCTGCACAGCTGGCCAACCATGCAGCAGGCTATCAAGGGCCATGCTGACAGGGAGAGGCACCTCTCCCCCAGCCCCGGGCTGCTGCTGTGAGAAAGGGCTAAGGGGAGCCTTATATCGCTGCTGCAGCCCCGGGGCAGCCTGCACCCCAACCCCGTCATCCCCAGCCCCACCCCAGAGCCTGCACTTCCAGCCAGAGCCCTCACCCCCCACGTACCTCCACCCTCTGCCACAGCCCTGAGCCCCCTCCCACACTCCAAACGCCTTGGCCCTATCCCACACATCTCCTCCATATTGGCGCACAGAACAAAATTTGGCACATGGATGTAAACAATTAGAGGGAACATTGAGCCCCAAGAGGCTGGAGACTGTTGACTTTTCAGTAGGGTTACCAGCCTCCAGACTCTGTACCACTCCAAGAGGGGAGAGGCTATTAATGATCCAGCTGAGGTTGGAGTCTTAGCATGGAACTCCTGGACCCAGGGCTAAAAATGGTGATTTGCTGAATAAAGGGAACACTAAAGCAGACTGTCCCTGATACTCTGTGCAACTGTGAAGGGGAGACAGATACTGAACGCAGCCCTAGGCAGAGTCTGTAGGTGCTGCTTTAATACAAATATATAATAATATGTGAAGGTAGAGATGGCTGAAAATCAAAGCCAGGTGAAAAACATCAGAGTGCCGGAGAAATGGGTGAAAGGCCAAAATCTCATCCATTTTGCTTTGTGGGTAACTCATTTTTTACAGCTGTACATTCCCAACCTGCTGTTGCTATAACAGAGTGAGAACTGAAGGTGCTAATGATCTGAACTGGTGCTGATTTCCCTGAGCCATATGTGAGAGCAGCAATGCAGGTTCATCAATCTGCTGCAGTAGCTATGAAAGCTCATTTTAATTATTTAATCCACTCACCCAATGAGATCTCAGAATTATTAAACTTTTGCCCAGATACCTTCTTAGAATATTTTTTCCAGACCAAGTTTTTCCTTCTGTGCAACTGGCATTTCTCACACATACACACGTGTTCCCTAATCTCTCCATCCACTAGTACATTTCCCTTTCTTCTAGAACCTCTTGCAAATCACAAGTCCCCCACTAATATCAAGTGCAGCCTCTTCAAGGCTGAACACAGATGCCTCTTAATGCCCTAGCTGATATCTACCCTGGCCTTAAATGCTCCTGGATTTATAGGGATGTCCCTTAATTTTCCAAAGTTATCTATGCTGTGATACAAACTAGGTTTAATGAAACAGAAGAATATCACATATTTCAGCTATCTGTTCATTTTTCTTTTAGAATTACACTTTTAAAAGCTATTTTTTATCAGTTTTGGCATATCCCCAGCTCCGATTCTCCTCTATTTGGACTTTTCCCTCCCGTAAACATACCACATCAAAGAAAGGCTATACAAATCTTAGGGCTCTGGAAGTGGAGGACCACGGCTATAATCTCAAGTCTTTATGAAAATCCACCAGTCGCTCACATTCCTTTTTAATCACTCCTTCCTCTCACCAATCATCTGAAACATTCAGACTAACAGGTCAATTTCCTTGTCCTTCCAGCTAAACTATGCTCAGACCCCACATCTCATATGCAATCAGGTGATCTCCCAGCCCATAATGCATTGTGGATGGAAGCACCAGACTCCTTTGGATCTGTGCTCACAAATGGGAAAGACTCATGAAACCAAACCTCTATAAGGAGTGTTAGCTCCAGGACGTTCTCAGTCCCAACCTCTCTGAAGGACTGCATTTCATCAAATTGATCTCAGATCCTCTGAATAGCCATACTAGACTATTGATCTCTGCTTCCAAAATGGGAAAGTTGTGACCATTGGGATAGTCACTATAGAATTTTACATCTTTCTTTCTTTCTTTTTCATTTTTCTAGTGCACTGGGCTCTCGTACTTTTCGAGAAAGCTGAGAGATAGAGATCCTTCTAGCACCCAGCCTTGGCAGTGTGTATATACTTCCAGTGTAAATTTTTCAAAAGAACATTTAGACATGTACCAAGTCGATCCAACTCTAAATTTTTCAATAAAGACCGAAGTAGGTGCATGCTAATTAAGGGTTAGGCCCTTATCTATTAAAGTCTTTTGTACCCAAGGCAAAAATATACTCATAAATACGTGTTTCTCACACACGAACAGAACAAATTGACGAGACATACGCTGACATGCAATGAGGCTGTTATCTCACTGAAGGACACAATAAAATCATTGGAGCACTCCAGGGGTTAATGCTGGCACATGAGCTCTGCGACTTCCATGTGGCACAAGGGCTCTGGTTACTACCACCAGTGTTGGGTAAGGTGGGAAAGCAACTGGCCCCTCTCTTTGGGCTCTCCTTCTCCTGGCCAGGGGGGTGGTGCAAGGGCAGCTGCATGCTCTGCTCCTGCCAGCTGCCGCCACCCTTGCAATGCTGTCTGTGCTGAGGTCTGGAGTACCAAGGAATCGCAGCACCTCTCACTCCCCAGTGCCACCACCACAATTCCATGGCCAGGAGGCAGAGAGCCGACCTCCAGGGCAAGAGGTGGCAGTGGGAGCTCAGTTTCAGGGGCAAGGGTCGGGTTGGAAAATGTCTTGAATCGCTTAGGCTCATGTTAGGTGGGCTTGGGTCTGGATCAAGCCTAAAGATTAGGCCCGAGCAGACCTCTACTGAGGGGGAGGAGGCGTCTCCTCTGCTCCTTCCCAGAGTGAGTGTTGCAAAGAGGGATGGGAGCAGCAGAGCAGCTGTCCTGTTACTCCCAGCAGGGGAGAAGGGAGGGAGCACAGCTGCCATGAGCTTCTGGGCTTTTCCTGCTATCCCCACCCCTCCTGTGAGAATAGTGTCTGTGCCTAAGGGGAGGGTGGGAATCTCTGCCAGCCTCTTGCAGCAGCCCTGATAGCCTGCTCTTCCCCAGGAAGCAGGGCAAGTGGGGAAAGCATCCAACCAGAGGGGCTTTCCGCAGGTGGTATTAAAATGTGCACCCCTCAGTGACCTGGCTCACTGCTTAGATATGTTATTTTCCAGGTCTGCAGCCCCTTGCGACCTGGTGCAGTTCAAGCGCTGTGTTAGCAGCACTGGAAATACCATAGGGCCATTGTTACTTTCTTCAGACGAAGAGGAAAACCTCCTGTGTATCTGTTTCTGAGAAGAAAGTGAAGTGTGAAATGTGGAATAAAGAGTGCCACCCACATAGGGCTTCCCAGAACTAGTGACTGCAAAAGCTGCATGTTGCAGAGATGGCAAAACTCTTCTGAAGGGAGAGCCAAATTCCCCTTGTTTGTGCTGTTACAGACTTCTGCTGGTCCTCCCTGGGGAAGGTTGCTTCTACGATGCATTACTTCTGGCACTTAAACGTCTTCTGGATTCAGTGAAATTGAGGCATGGACTCCCATTTCTGGAAAGAAAAGGGTAGTGTTAAAAGACACTTAATTCAACAATCCATATTCTTAAGGTAACCCTACAATTTGATGGTTTACTTAGCATTACAGTCATGCTGTGGGTATCTCTTGAAAATAGTCCTCTCTAAAGCCATCTGTATAGCTGAACCAGTACTCCCACTAATAAACTGTTTCATTTTTAGTTGTGTATGATATATCCCATGTACAGAGATACTGTGTCATATTATTGAGCAGCTGGAGGCAAGAAAAGACAGTTTGGGATTTTTCTGCTGAAATCTGCTAGTAGTTCTGCCTATTTACAAACAGACAGGCTTGACAAGACTGATTGACACATCAAAAATTAAATATCACAACTTGGATAATGTTTAGGTCCTTCTACAGTTCCCATCAGTTGTTCCAGTTACTATGATTACATTACAGTAATGCTCATGAAGAGCTATACTTAGAAATATTGGGTGAAATTGAGCAAAAGAACACCTAGGATCAATATCAGGACAAATTCTCAGCCATGAGGCCTATTAAACTGTACAGAAGAGTAGTTGGCAACCTTATTACTTGTGTTATTTGAAATGACTGGAGAGAGCACTTGAGCACTGTTGTAGGGAATAATCTTCTGCTGCCAGCTGGGAAAGACTATATGGTGTAACTTCTATGTCCTAAATCCTCCGACTTCCTTCTTCAGCAAGCTTGGGCAGCCAGGCTTGAGGCAAGTGGGCTTTGTGAGAAATGGCAGAGGACCCTCCCTCCCCAAGTCACTGAATGGCAGTGGAAATGCTTCATGGCTCTTAGAAGCCACAGAAGCTTCCACTACTTCTGCCTCCTTGCAGTGCAAGAGACAAGGCCCACTGGCTCCATTTCTGCTCATCAACTTACGGCCCCTTCTCCCTCAAACCATGCTGCACAGACTAGACATGGGGGCTATGCAGGCCCCAGAAATCCGGATATGGTACATGCAGTGGTGTTACATCAGTTGTGTGGTTCTGCTGAGTGTGAACTGTCCTCAGCTGCAGAGGAGGGGGCAGGACTTGTTCCTGCGATTCTGTAATTCATTGCTTTGCCCCGCTCCATTTTAAATGACTTGAGCACTGAGGCTTCCACTGCTTCCCTTAGGAAATTATTTTGCAGTGTAACAGACGGCTAGGACATTTTGCCTGATATTATCTGGCTTTAATTTTCCTTTGGTCAGCTTCATCCCATTAATCCTAGTTATAACAATTCCTTTGTCTCTTTGGATTTTACATCCTCTAAATACTTTTTGATGGTTATTGTAGCCTCCACTTAGTTGCAATGTGTCATTATTTAGTTCTTTCTTCTTGCAAACTATATGTTGCTATTAATATTGGGTGTACTTGTACATTTGCACTTTGAAAATAATAAAATTATATTTAATGTAGCCGGTAGTAAATTGGGAATTGATAGGACAAGAACCCCATGCTTGCCATCAACGACAGGCATCGCCTTACATTTACACTGGTCTTACATTAGTGTCACTCCAGTGACTGTGGCATTAATTCAGATTTACAATGGTGTAGACAAGAGGAGAATAAAACCCTGATCCTTCAAATACTTACACATGTGCTTAAGGTCAAGCAGATGACTAATTCCACTGCGTGTTCTTTGGGTGCGTGTTCTTTCAGATGTGAATGTACAGCATGGTACCTTGCGCCGATGAGCTTGACTGCTTCATGGCTACTACTCAGATTGTAAATTGTTGTTGTTATTAGACAGCAGTGGTAACTATGTTGACTAATTGTTTTTTTAATTTCCTCCTTTCCCTCTAATGTATGTGTTTGATATGGAAAAAAATAACAGAAAAATTACACACAAACAAAAATTAGTCCTGCTTGGACATAGATTGACATTGGGGGGGAGGGAATTCACAGCTCAAGAAAATGGGTTTCTCTGCTATATGGCTACTTGAGCCATCCCTGCCTTCAAAACATCACCGTACATTTTCATCACTTCTGCATGCTTTCCCTGCCTCCCCCACCCCCTCCCGTCTTTTATGGCCAAAGAGCTGTGTGTGTGTTGTGCTCGAGAATGACTTCTGCCTTTCAATTAGTTAGTGGCAAAAACTTGACTTCCCTTTTGCCATGGCATGGGTGCTAGTGAAGGTAAAATGTCTTCAGCAATTTCTCTATGTCAGGGCTACCCCCAGAATTTTCCCAGCCAAGGACCCCAGTGGGGTCCTGTCTGTAACCCTAAGCTTCTTAGTTCAAAAGGGGGCATTGATATTTGGAGTCCACACAGGAGGCAACTCTGATTTAAAACTGAAAGAGGCTGCACTGTAGAACTCAGTGAGCTGCCTTTGGTCAGACCTGCACCCTGACCATAGAATCTCAGGGTTGGAAGGGACCTCAGGAGGTCATCTAGTTCAACCCCCTGCTTAAAGCAGGACCAATCTCCAATTTTTGCCCCAGATCCCTAAATGGCCCGCTCAAGGATTGAACTCACAACCCTAGGTTTAGCAGGCCAATGCTCAAACCACTGAGCTATTCCTTCTCCCACACCTTATGGCCTCAAATCTAAGGCACACGCCACATAATGGACACTTGCAATAAATCGCTCTGTAGCACACCATATTGAAAGATCTTGGGTTCTTATTCATGTTGATTGTCTTAGATGTTTTTGCAGGTGCCATTTTATTATTATTATTATTTAACACTAATATTGCTGTAGCGCCTAGAGACCAACACTAGAAGGTTTTCCTTCTATTCTTCCATTTAGTCCTTTGCAAATAGAGTTGGTCAAAAAGTATTTATTTTTTAATTTCAGATATGATTTTGGTCCATTGGTTTTCAAACAAAATGTTAGTTTTTCAATATTTTCTGTGAATTTTTTTCATTTTTGAAATTAGTCATTTCTGAAACATGAATCTTTTACATTTTGAAATATTCTTCAAAAATGAAAAAATTGCCACCCTGTGACTAGGCTCCCAAATAAAAATGGGCAGTGTGTGTGTGGGGATACTCCCAAACAAAAACAATAAACAAAACCCCAAAACAATAATAAAACATTTTTCTGTCAAAAAAGTTTTAAAAAACCAAAAATGATTTTTTAGGTGTTTTTGAAAAACATCCACATTTCATTCCCCACCCCCATCCCAAACAAACATATGCAATCGATGGGATTTAAGCATATACTCAAAGTTAAACATGTGTAAGTGCTGACCTGAGTCAGGGCCTTTGTTTGCAATTAATGTCTCTGAACCTGTCCAGCTCAGTACAAATACAAATACTAATCTTTGTCTCTGTGGTTTTAGTTTGTCAGAGGCATATAAGAAGAAAAATGAACAAGAACTGGCAAGAGCCAGCAGGATTTGTGCTCAGAGTTACAGGACAGTACATTTACCAAGGATTGAAATAGAAGGGTACAGCTTGCTCAGGAGGGACAGGCAGGGAAAAAAGGGAGGAGGTGTTGCCTTATATATTAAAAATGTATACACTTGGACTGAGACTGAGATGGAAATAGGAGACAGATGTGTTGAAAGTCTCTTGGTAAGGCTAAAAGGGTAAAAACAAGGGTGATGTCATGGTAGGGGGGGGTCTATTAGATACCACCTAACCAGGAAGAGCTGGCGTGGAGGAGGCTTTTTTTAAACAACTAACACAATCATCCAAAGCACAGGACTTGGTGGTCCTGGGGGACTTCAACTACCCAGACATCTGCTGGGAAAATAACACAGCCGGGCACAGATTATCCAACAAGTTTTTAGAATGTATTGGTGACAATTTTTATTTCAGAAGGTGGAGAAAGCTACTAAGGGAGAGGCTGTTCTCAATTTGATTTTGACAAATATGGAAGAACTGGTTGAGAATTTGGATGTCAAAGGCAGCTTAGGTGAAAGTGATCATGAAGTGATAAAGTTCATGATTCTAAGGAATGGTAGCAGGGAAAACAGCACAATAAAGATGATGGATGTCAAGAAGGCAGACTTTAGCAAACTCAGGGTGTTGGTAGGTAAGATCCCATGGGAAGCAAGACTAAGGGGGAAAAGAGTTCAAGAGAGTTGGCAGTTTTTCAAAGAGACATTATTAAGGAAATGCATAGGAAAGATAGGAAGTATGGCAAGAGACCAGCCTGGGTTAACCAGGAGATCTTCAATGGCCTGAAACTCAAAAAAGTGTCCTACAAAAAGTGGAAACTAGGTCAAATTACAAAGGATGAATATAAACATATAACATAAGCATGTAGGCACAAAATTAGAAAGGCCAAGGCACAAAATGAGATTAAACTATCTAGAGACATATTCATTCACCTGCACATCCACCAATGTGATATATGCCATCATGTGCCAGCAATGCCCCTCTGCCATGTACATTGGTCAAACTGGACAGTCTCTACGTAAAAGAATAAATGGACACAAATCAGATGTCAAGAATTATAACATTCATAAACCAGTCGGAGAACACTTCAATCTCTCTGGTCACGCGATTACAGACATGAAAGTTGCGATATTACAACAGAAAAACTTCAAATCCGGACTCCAGCGAGAGACTGCTGAATTGGAATTCGTTTGCAAATTGGATACAATTTTAACTTAGGCTTGAATAGAGACTGGGAGTGGCTAAGTCATTATGCAAGGTAACCTATTTCCCCTTGTTTTCCAACCCCCCCCCCTGCCTTCCTCAGACGTTCTTGTTAAACCCTGGATTTGTGCTGGAAATGGCCCACCTTGATTATCATACACATTGTAAGGAGAGTGGTCACTTTAGATAAGCTATTACCAGCAGGAGAGTGGGGTGGGGGGATGTATTTTTTTATGCTTTGTGTGTATAAAAAGATCTTCTACACTTTCCACAGTATGCATCCGATGAACTGAGCTGTAGCTCACGAAAGCTTATGCTCAAATAAATTGGTTAGTATCTAAGGTGCCACAAGTACTCCTTTTCTTTTTAAGAAAAAGTGAGAGACTTGGAAACAGCAGGAGACAATCAGAAAATATCCATTGGATCCATGCTAAACATGTTAGCAGCATTGATGACCTCAAAGGTGAGGCAGGCACCCCCGAAGGCGAGACAACAAATAGAAGATAACGATAGGAAGCCCAACAATAACCATCAAATGATAACAGCAGAAAACCCCAAGATTAACACCACTTAAGGACTAATGATTACAGAATGACATTGCAAAATGCATGGACTCAAATGGGAATTTACAACTATAAAGATGGGGTGTTTTGCCATGGAACTCTGGGTTCAGTCCTGCAAAGCCTCGGAGCATCGGATTGCGACCGACAGAACCCAGCTCCTCACTTGTGTTCAACCAAACTGGCCATTAGATTGACTCGAGCTACAACAGACTGGTAACTATAAAAAGATCAGCTGGCAGGACTGTGTGCATGGTGTGTATGTGTGTGTGACTGAAAAGCAGATGCTAACTGTTGTATTTTCAATAAATATGGCGTATTTGCCTTCTCTCTTATAAAAGATCCCGTGTGCTTTGCATAGCATAACAGTAGCAGGCACTGCTCCAGCATGGGGAATTTCCTGGGCACCCACAAGGCCAGGGTCCACAGGTGAGACTGTTTGTCTAAAGCAATTCTCATAGCTGCTTTTAATCATCAACTTCTTCTAAGGGCGGGGGGGCATATTCACCCACAAGCAGGCTCTGGCAGGAAACACTGCTGTTTTCTATTCCCACACTTCAGTCTCGGGCCTTCCTTATCTCTTCACTTGTTTATCCAGTCAAGTGGCTGCAAGCCAGCTTGGTCGATCAAAGCCAGTTCACTACTAGCTCCCCGCAAACCATGCTGTAACAACAGCCCAAGGTAACTTGCGGTCAGCCCCAACAAAAGAGTAACAAGAAAAGATGCTACAAATACATTAGAATCAAGAGGAAGACCAAGGACAGGGTAGGCCCAATACTCAATGAGGAGACAAAAACAGAAAATGTGGAAATGGCAGAAATGCTAAATGACTTTTTTGTTTCAGTTTTCACCAGAAAGGTTAGTAGCGATTAGACACCCAACATAGTGAATGCCAGTGAAATTAGGTAGGATCAGAAGCTAAAATAGGGAAAGAACAAGTTAAAAATTACTTAGACAAATTAGATGTCTTCAAGTCACCAGGGCCTGATGAAATACATCCTAGAATACTCAAGGAGCTGACTCAGGAGATATCTGAGTCATTAGCGATTATCTTTGAAAAGTCATGGAAGAAGGGAGAGATTCCAGAGGATTGAAAATGGCACTATTTTTGTCCATATATAAAAAAGAGGAAATAAGGACAACCCGGGGAATTACAGACCAGTCTACTTAACTTCAGTACCCGGAAAGATAATGAAGCAAATAATTAAGCAATCAATTTGCAAACACCTAGAAGATAATAAGGTGATAAGTAACAGTCAACATGGATTTGTCAAGAACAAATTGTGTCAAACCAACCGAATAGCTTTCTTTGACAGTGTAACAAGCCTTGTGCATTGCGGGGAAGCGTAGATGTGGTATATCTTGACTTTAGTAAGGCTTTTGATACTGTCTCACATGACCTCATAAACAAACTAGGGAAATACAACATCCTAGATGGAGCTACTATAAGGTGAGTACATAACTGGTTGGAAAACCATTCCCAGAAAGTAGTTATCAGAGGTTCACAGTCAAGCTGGAAGGACATATTGAGTGGGTCCCACAGGGATCTGTTCTGGGTCCAATTCAGTTCAATATCTTCATCAGTGATTTAGATAATGGCATAGAGAGTATACTTATAAAGTTTACAGATGATACCAAGCTGGGAGGGGTTGCAAGTTCTTTGGAGGATAGGATTATAATTCAAAATGATCTGGACAAACTGGAGAAGTGGCCCAAAGTAAATAGGATGAAATTCAATAAGAACAAATACAAAGTACTCCACTTAGGAAGGAACAATCAGTTGCACACATACAAAATGGGAAATGACTGTCTAGGAAGAAGTATTGCAGAAAGGGATCTGGGGGTCATAATGGATCACAAGCTAAAGATGAGTCAACAGTGTAACACTACTGCAAAAACAAACAAACATCACTTTGTTTGTATTAGCAGGAGTGTTGTAAGCAACACACGAGAAGTCATTCTTCTGCTCTACTGTGCACTGATTAGGCCTCAACAGGAGTATTGTGTCCAGTTCTGGGCGCCACATATCAGGAAGGATGTGGACAAATCTTTCAAAGATGTGGCAAAATACAGAGAAGAGCGACAAAAATGATTAAAGGTCTGGAAAACATGATCTATGAGGGAAGATTGAAAAAAAGTGGGTTTGTTTAGTCTGGAGAGGAGAAGATTGAGAGGGGACTTGATAACAGTTTTCAAGTACATAAAAGGTTGTTACAAGGAGGAGGGAGAAAAATTGTTCTCCTTAATCTCTGAGGATAGGACAAGAAGCAATGGGTTTAAATTGCAGAAAGGGCAATTTATGTTGGACATTAGGAAGAGCTTCCTAACTGTCAAGGTGGTTAAGCACTGGAATAAATTGCCTAGGGAGGTTGTGGAATCTCCATCACTGGAGATTTTTAAGAGCAGGTTAGACAAACACCTGTCAGGGATGGGCTATATAATACTTAGTCCTGCCATGAGTCCAGGGCACTGGACTGGATGACCTCTCAAGGTCCCTGCCAGCCCTATGATTCTATTAGGGGATTTTCAAACTCCTCTCTGGAAGACTTCTTTCCATCCCAGTCATTGGATGTCTTCCTCCTTGCTCTCATTTTCCTTCTACTCCTGAAATCTTGTTCTATCTGCAAACTGAAGGTATGCCGTGAACCACGGTGTCCTGTTAGTCACTGCTCCACTCAGGCCTTCTCAAGCCATTGAACATGGATCCCAAAAATCCTGCCTTCAGCCGCATGTGGCTGCACATGTCCTTTTTGTTACATTTTATTTAATCAAATGCTTTGGATAAAGAATGATTTTCTTTGCTCACTGTTTATTACTATTTCACCTTCCTTAAAATGAGAACTCACTAGAAGCACTTGGGAAGGGGAAAGTTCTTTAGTTTTACTGGAGCTGACCCAGCCAGGCTGTGCAATGTACCTTAGAGCAGCATTTGACCCAAGGTCTGTAAATAGCTCTGTATTATTGGCTGAAATGCTAGTTTGTAACATGGCACAACAAATGCTCTGCAGTGAACCACAGCTGAGAGTCTATTCCCTGCAGCATGAGCAGTACACTGCAGGGACTACTATTCCTGTTATATGCCGTGGTGGAAGCATAGGAGCGTCATAAGGTTTTGCTATGTCAGGGCATCAGCCCTCTCAACTTTGAAAGGACCTAAAAATAGGTGCATTTCATCAGCACCAGCTCTTCAGACTGAAAGAGGCAGAAGCTAATTTGATATTTTTTTCTATTCTACTGAGACTTTCCAAAGCCATTAAACTTCTTGGGTTTTTTCGTTAGTTGTTGCTGTGTTCTATATTTGCAGCACTTCTTTTGTTAGTGTTACAGTTCTTAGTTTCTGTATCCTGTGTCTGAATTTATATGAAATGTCTCCCAGTCCTCAATTTCCTGGGTGAGGGCCTCATCCTGCCCCCCTTGAAGTCAAAGGAAATAGTCTTATTTATTTCAATGGTGCATGATTAAGCCCTTAATATAAATGGACCTATAAACCCTTTCTCATCCATTCCTGAGCCTTGAAATATGAAATATCACTTCAGTCTCAGGAAGAATTTTGATAACACCGATACTAATAATATTTACCAATCTTTTCACATTGGGTGTGTGTTTGTGTTTTTAAACACTGTCATTCTGAAAAGCTATGCACACATAAACTGTAGGACTATGCATAATATGCATCCCCTGCATGACTGTTAGGCCACTCCTAAGCAAGTGTACAGATATGGTCATTTTTCATATCTGTCCTCCTAAATGTAGGGTTAATGTGCTCCAGGTTCCCGGGTCAATGTTGATGACACTACAAGAACTATTTGATTGACTCCTGTCTTTGAGATGTTGAATATGGAAATCTTTCAATCTCAGTCACAGGTTTGGTAATATTTGCAGTTGATACATGCACACATAACACTTCAGTTCATTTTAATAACATTTTATTGGCAGAACACGTTAAGCAAAAGTGGCCAAAGTGTAAAAAGAAACACAGTGTTTGGGTCTTGGCCAGAAGTAGATACAATATATGAAACATCTACCCAGGACAGAACTTCCCAGTTTGTAGGAGTTAACACACACATGACTTGTTTACAGTGACCAAGTTTTGTTGTAAATATTAACACAAAAGACCTAAAATCCCTGATGATTGCCTGAGATGCTCTCAGCTCACTCTTATTCATTCTTTCTGTCTTTAGATATAATTTTAACAGAGGCCTCCTTATTGGAGATGTGCATTTCCTATTGCCCCAGGGTCTCGTTAGCAAACCCCAAAGACCACTCCTTCCAGATTTCACTGCAGTGGGGCCCCTCTCCTCTCCTGGTTCCCAAAAACAGCTTTCAGAGTGCCCAACTTGAGACACTTTAAAAGGGTGAGGGTGGTTGCTCAGCTCTCTCTGAAAATCAGACCCCTTCAAGGCATATCAAGTTGGACACCCTGAATTACTAGTCGCTTTTGGAATTCTTGACCTAAAACCTTTTGACTGATAAATATTATAAGATTATATATGATGAGCCTTGTTCTTTCATGCCTGCATCATTAGACACATCTGTGGAATTCCTCCAAGACTGAGCAGTGTTGTGCAGGTGGAATACTTTACGATAGGCCTCCATATTCAAAGACAAAATTTAGCAGCAGAACTGAAAAGTGCACGTCTTGTAGCTGTTCTAATTCACAATGTAAAAGGAAAGACTCCAACTACAGCAGTCTGATATGACTGTAGTACATTTCTCGGAGGCTTTTCTCTGACTTCAGAAGAAAAGGTCTTCTGTAATTACAGTATGAACACATGGGAAAACCACTCGATTGGAGCATTGCAAGTCTGGCATATAAACTATTCCACCAGCAGCAAAAGTGCCTCATAATTTTTTGTTACAGGGACAAAGCTGAGGTGGTTTGGCTCAGTCTAATTCTTCCTGGAGAGTGAAGGCCAAAAGCCATTTTATAGAGAGAGGCAACTAGAACATTAAAACTCAAGAGAACAATTTTACAGCCATTTGGCTTCTGCTCTCAGATAACAGCCAGTTGGCTTTCTGCAACAACCTTTGTATCATAAACACAGACAGTAAGAGTAAGTCAACATATCATTACATGAATGTAATTTCTTCCACAAACCTTTCCATCCCTTCATAAAAAATGCCCTTAGGTCTGGAAAACACTTCCTGAACTGATTCTTGAGGCTACTGTCTTATTCATATGTCATCTCAAGACAAATTGACAGAAATTGAATGAAATTCAATAGTACCAAGTGCAAACTCATGTAATTAAGTAAAAAGAATTTCGTCTACAAACTGGGGGGCTCATAAGATGGAAGTGAGAGAGCAGAGAGAGACCTGGGTGTGTGGATCACAGGATGACAGGATGACTATGAGCCACCAATATGATCTGGCTGTGAAAAAGGCAAATGCAATCTTAGGATGTAGTAGGAGATGCATTTCTAGTAGAGATAGAGAAGTACTGTATTAATGACATTGTACAAGGCATTGGTGACACCTCACTTGGAATATTGTGTACAATTCTGGTCACCCATGTTCAAGTAATATTAATTTAAACTTGAACAGGTGCAGAGAGCTACTAGGAGGATTGGGGGAATGGAGAGGAGAGTGGAAGAACTTGTCTTGATTAGTCTTGCAAAAAGAAGTCTGAGAAGGAACATGATTACGCTGTATAAATGCATTGGGAGGATAAATACCAGGAAGGGTGAAGAACTATTTAAGCTAAAGAACAATGTTGGTACAAGAATAAATGGATATAAACTGTCCATGAACAAATTCAGGCTGAAAATTAGAAGGTTTCTAACCACCAGAAGGGTAAGGTTATGGAACAGCTTCCCAACAAGAGTTGTGAGGACAAATAACAATTAATTTTAAGAGCGAGCCGGACAAATATCTGAGTGCAATTGTATGATGTGGTTGTTTTGGGGGCGGGGGAGGCTGGAGTGGGGCTCAACAGCCCTGGTGTATATCTCATGTTATGATTCATAGCTTATGTTCCTAAAACTTGCATTTTAGAGTTTCACCTAGCCACTGGCAGGGGTCAGGATGGGATTTTTTCCTCCCAGTGTATGATGGGAGGTTGATTTGTTTTTTCCCCCCTTCCTCTGAAGGATGAGGAACAGCCACAACTGGAGATGGGCTGCTAGGTGGGGTGGGCCAGGGTTCTGAGGTGGCACTGAGTAGTCTCTCTCTCAGGTTGGCTGGCCAGCTGTTCTTGCTCACATGCTCATGGTCTAACTGACTCCCATACATGGTATGGGAAGGAATTTCCCCCCAGGTCAAATTGGCAGTGACCTTGAGGGTTTTTTGTCTTCCTATGCAGTGTTTGCGTGCAGGTCACTTGCTGAGATTATTTGGGTATGTCTCACATGATCATTTCCCTGTCATTGCTGGGGCCTTAAGCCCTGGCCCACCTTTGTCCCTTCTGTGCTCTGCCTGTGGCACATAATAGTCTAGTTTCCTGTGCGTCTCATTTCAGTTGTTAGGTTTAGTGTGAGGTTGTTGGTGGCCTGTGATAAATAGAGGGTCAGACTGGATGATCTAGTGGTCTCTTCTGGCCTTAGACTTTATGACACCTATAAGAAATTAACCAATTAGTGATGGTGAAGTTCAGGGGCTGGTTGGTAATAACCACTTGTCTTCTTAGGCTCAAGTCTGCTAAGACTTTGTGTATATACTTAACTTTACACACTGTGGGTGGGCCCATTGGCTTCAAATGAGATATAACAATGAAAACTATAAACTTCCCTGTTGGGAGAAGGCTGCAGGTTCCACCCAGCTTCTCCTCTTTAGGGAGATGGTCCAGTCTCAACTGGCTGAGGAGCTGCTAGACCAGGTAACAGATGGTGCTTTCACAAGCCTTTTTCTCATATGAACATCTTATGGTCCCAATTGCTGGGGCCAGTGGCTACAGTGCTGGGCATGTGAACACCACATTCCGAAGGTACTCTCCTTCCCACATAAGACATAATTCTCCCTGTCGAGGGACAAAGGTGGAGAAGGGAGAATGCCTGCACCTTCAAGCACAGTCCTGATTTGGGAAAGATAAGTCTGATAAATCAAAATACCATCTTGTGTAACTGCACTGGCGAGTATGCATTACAAGTTCCCCTCTGTGTCGGATCTGCAGGGGATGTGAGGCCTAGCTCTGCAGAGGTATTTAGGCACCTAACTACTAATGATTTCATTGGGAGTTAGGCACCTAAATACCGCTGAGGTTCTGGGCTTCAGTCTATTGCAGCCCCAGCATGAGCGCTTTCACTCTTTCACTCTAGCTGGAGGATATATCTTTAGTTCTGGAGGCCTGTGAATCAATGCCTAGTGTGTTGGCCAATATGGTGGCCATCACACCTGCACCATCTGTCAATTTCAATATTTGTGTGGTCATGAGTAAAGCATAGGATGACGGGACTCCTTACTACCAGAGATTAAACTGAGAGAAATGTATAGGGTAAGATGAGCCCATTAGTGTTTTCTCCTGCAGAAAGTAGGCTGAAACAGTTCTGAAACATTCTTAGCAGAATAATGTATCTGAAGAGCTGCTTATTGCAAGGTATTACTCAAATCCTCTTTTGCTGAGACACAGAATGAAAAGAAAGTGAGAAGAAAAATCAACAAAGTGGGCTGTCTTTGAGTTGAAGTGGAAAAGATATACAGGAATGGGGCAGGGGGTAAAAATAACCCCATTTATTTTGCAACCTGTAGAAACAGCTACAGCTAAGTAGAGAGAACTAGATTGAAAGGTGGGTACTCTTGTTGGAAATCTAGACCTGTGCTGCTCTGTCTTTGGCCATGGTCCAGAAGTGTACATGGTCTGGCTGAAATGATACAATGCACATTATTGTTGTTTATCTAGCATCATAGGTGACACATGTACTGTCAAAAGATGAGGTCTATGACCTGAGAAGCTTAGACTCTAAGTTAGACAGGTACAACACAGTGTTTAATGGTAAGGCGCGAACAAAGGAGCAGATAGCTTTCCACTGCTAATCCCTAATTCAGTGCTACCTGAAAGAAGCCAGTGTTGAACAGGAACCCGAAGATGGCAGGAAGAAAGACAGTGGGAGGAGTCAAAGGAAGGGCTGTGGCACAGAGAGAGAGTAGAAAGGACGAGAGGGAAGGGGAAGGAATGAGAGCTGAGTTTCGGCAGAGCTGTGTACTGCCTTGGTGAAATCAGACCATGAGCTTCACATGGAAGACATCAGGAAGCCACTAAAGGGATTCAGTGGTTGGAGGAGGTGGACTGCAGAATTTAAGCAGCAGGATTTTCTGTTCCACTGGATGTTTTCTTATGAGACACTATTTTCAAAGCACACAGACTGGAAGGGGCAGGAAGCGGGAAAAAGTAGTCGGTCTGCATTCACTCAGCCCCAACAGAAAGCAGGCTTCAGGGCCTCAGCGATGGAAGGATTGCCTGGAAGAGGGTGCGGGGAACGGCTCAGTGGCGTAAGCTGCCTGCAAACCCCCACTCCACAAAGGGGCCCTAGAACTGGTTGGTGCTGCCCACAAAGTGGATGAGGTCAGCTTGGCGTGGGCAGAGTCAAGCTGCTCAGTAGGGGATTTGATTCAGAACGTCTCTTATGGAGATCCGGAAGGTTCCCTGCCTAGGTGCCAAGGAGGGCAGTAGTGCTGAATCCCCACTGTGCACAGCTGCTACTCAGTGCACAGAGAGGGGTTGTATAATGTTTGCCCTCTGCACCGGGGGAGGTGCCTCTGGCCCATTTGTTTCAAAAGTAGTAGGACAACAGAATCTGCTTAGTAGCACTGGGCCAAAATTTGTCTGTGTTGAACTGAGTTAAATGTAATTACTCCTGGGGAGGATTTGGCCCATTAGGCAGTTCTCTGAGAGATCATGTCATAATTAAGCAAACTTCCTATCCGTGCACTTCCCGAGGTACATGAAATGCACCATCCCTGAGAAAGAGCATACTACACGGTCTATAAGGGACAAGGAGAAAACCATCTGTCTTTGATTGCGGGGTGGGGAGGCTCAGTTAGAGTAGCCTTGCTTCACCTACCCCTACACTGTATTGTTCTTCAATCTATGGTTACAAACACCTCAGGTGATTTTCTTATTGGATACAATCTCATAAGAACACTTTGAACAAGTCCCGAATATTGTGCACAGGTGATCACTTGTCTATTCACATTTAGTTTCCTTTGCAGGTGAACAGAAGAAGTAGGGCCAGGTTTTTATGTGGCATCAGGGAAACCTTTCGGTTTACGCTTCATGGATGGACAGTACAAACTGGCAGAACAAAATGCATAGAACAGAGGCTTTGAGATGGCAACACTGACACTCTATGTGGACTGAGTTTACTGATTAATTAAACAGGAGCTTTACTTCTAAATTGGCTGCAGCTGGAGGACATAAGGCGTGCTAAGAAAAGGGAAGCAGTTACCACAGAGGCAGGGCTTGAAACAGACCAGGATGGAAATGGTAGGCTGACTTGCTTCCTGCTGTATTGTTTGCTGGGCATGTGGGAAATTTTTGGTTTGCTGTTCTGGAAGTTCATCAGCAGGACACAGAGTGACAATCTGTAGGTGCTCCCAGAACTGTGAGTTACTGCATTACCCCTCTCAGCTGCAGCAAGGGAAAATTTTACAACTGCTAAGCTGTGTGATAGCTCCCTGATGCACCAGCTTGTCTGCCTTCCTATCAAACCCTTCAGGACTCTGCCAGTCCAAACTTTGCCTTGAAACTAACAAAGCACCTCAACTTCCAAGCACCCCAGAAACCTCTCCCTGCAGTGTCCAGCCCCCTTACTAGATATTCACAGCAGTTAAGTTGGTTGCTTAATGAGACATGCACTGCAACCTGTTAGCTTAACTGAGGTAAATACCCCTTCTCTTCAGTTAGCGCACTGAAGCGGTTTATAATAAAACCAGTTTATTTAACAAAGAGCCATAGGATTAAGTGATGGCAAATATAAGGAGTAAAGATAGAAAGGGTTGCAAGCATTTGAAGAAGTGGTGTTTTTTTTACCGATGAAAGCTTATACCCAAATAAATCTGTCAGTCTTTAAGCGGCCACCAGACTCCTCGTTATTCGTAACCATGGCCACACTCTTCTGCACAGGACAAATCTGTGACAGAGTGATGCCTGCCCTGTTCAGTTAACTTTCCTGGGTTTTTCTGCCCTTGCCTATTTGCTTTACAAGCCCTTTACCTAAGACCAAATAAGTCCTAAGAGACAGGTATCCGGTAGCAAGCCATTGCTGGACATCACCAGCTTAGGGACGCTTGGGGTTTATTCCAGAGAGTGCAAGTCACAGGCCCTTTAAAGGGCACGGTCTTATGTGGAATCAGATGGCCAAACTCCAAGCCTTGGCTGGGGAAGATGTGTTGATAAGATAGTTCATCTAATAACAGATATGAGGCGCACTAGGCAGAGAGAGCGAGCTGTATTTGACTTACAATTATATAGGAGAAGGGAGTCAGTAGCAGCAGCTAGTGACATAATATATTTATCTTCCTCAAGAACAATGCCTTCTAAAGCTGTCAGGGTTCCCTCCCCACTCTGAACTCTAGGGTATCGATGTGGAGACCCGCATGAAAGACCCCCTAAGCTTATTTCTACCAGCTCAGGTTAAAAGCTTTCCCAAGGCACAAATTCTTCCTTGTCCTTGGATGGGATTGCTGCCACCACCAAGTGAGTTAGACAAAGATTCATGAAAAGGACCACTTGGAGTTCCTGTTTCCCCCAAAATATCCCCCCAAGCCCCTTCACGCCCTTTCCTGGGAAGGCTTGAGAATAATATATCAACCAAATAGGTAAACAAGATGAGCACAGACAAGGCCCTTGGGTTTTTAGGACACTAAAAACTAATCAGGTTTTTAAAAACAGAACTTTATTATAAAGAAAAAGTAAAAGAAGCACCTCTGTAAAATCAGGATGGAAGATAATTTTACAGGGTAATAAGATTTAAGACACAGAGGATTCCCCTCTAGGCAAAACTTTAAAGTTACAGAAAACAGGAATAAACCTCCCTCTTAGCATAGGGAAAATTCACAAGCTAAAATAAAAGATAATCTAATGCATTTCCTTGCTTTACTTACAACTTTTGTAATCTAGATGCTTATTTCAGGTAGGGTTTTAGGAGAGGTTTTTTTTTTTTCTGCCCTGGTCTCTCTCTGTCCTGGAGAGAACAATAAAAGACACAAACGAAAAACCTCCCCCCACAGATTTGAAAGGATCTTCTTCCCTTATTGGTCCTTTTGGTCAGGTGCCAACCAGGTTATTTGAGCTTCTTAACCGCTTACAGGTAAAGGAGGTATTTTATGCTACCCTTAGCTGTATGTTTATGACAAAAGCCCAGTTTTTTTTGTTGTTGTTTCCTTTTCTGCTCTTCTTCTCTTTCCTCTGTCTTGGCCTGGAGGATCAGCTGTTGATACTTCATCTGGGAAACTGACACCTAAAACCTTCCTCCTCACAAAGGAACCCAACTCTATCTGAGTAATTTTGAATTGGCAGTAGCAATTTGTAAAATCGCATCCCATTAGTGAATCATAACTCATTTTGGGGATCTACTGTATTTTCTACAAACCTTCTCTTGCTGGGAACAGATAGAAACTCTGGGAAATGGAGACAGGTAATTTACACCCTTTTCCTCAGTGTTCATAGCTGCCAAAGGAAATACTGCTGCTTCTGGAAAGGAAGTATGGACATACTCAAAATACCCACATACGTTCCCGCTGCAACCCCTGCTCATGATGAAAGCCCTTCCAGTCTGGGTTGATCAAAAGTTTGGTAGGTGGAAAGCATTTAGAGAGAATCTCTTCCTTCCAGGGCCTTTGGCGCTCACTACTCACAAGTTCAAATCCAGCTGGGTTGACAGTCAACATCTGAAGATGATTTGGTGTTTTATGTCAAATGAATTTGGTGGGACCCATCCATTTCTCAATGGACAGCTATTCCCCAGTCACCACCACTACCAGCATTAAATGGCACAGAAGGTGACAGTTTCAGCAGAGAGTCTAAGGAGGGGATAGGTCCTTCATATAGTTCCTCCAGGTCTCCTTGAGGTACATTGACTGTTGCCTGTATGGTACCTATTCTATGGATAAATGGAAGGCTTTTGTTTCCAGTGCTGTCATTCCTAGTACCTGTCATCAGAACTAAATTTACTTGTGTTTTCAGGTATGTTTTGGAAACTGTTTACATCTTTCACTGCACTCATGATCATATTAGAACAGGTATTAATTCTTTGGGTAGAGAGTTGGATCTTTCTTTCATTCGTTTGTTTTCCATTCAATCTGACATGGTGATATAGCATCCTTCTAATGTAGCAACCAGCAGATGAAATAAGTTTCTCCCTTTGGAGACTACTGTTGTTTAAGTGGTTCATCCTAAGCATTTATTTGTCTGGCTCTGAATAAGGGATGGAGAATCTGGCCCTGAATAAATGTTACATTGTAAGGAAATAGGAATATGTAAGTAAAGCATGTGGCTGTACTGTCGTTTACAATGTACTTTCACAAAAAGTTCAGAATGTCTTTTAGTCTCGGATTACTGCATGAATGACCAGCATTATTTGAACAGTTTTGGGTTTAAGCGTTTTAAAAATCAGGATAAAACCATCCATCCACCAACATAATCCTATTTACAGCATTAAGAACCTACTGCATGCAGGAGAACAAATTTCAGCTGACAAAATCTTCAAAGATAAGGAAATGGCTTTAACATTTTGTGCATTAGAAAGGGAAGAGAAAAGAGATTATGGCAGCTAAATTATAACACTTGCATTTTGAATCATTTAAACCGCTTTAGGCATGTGGCTGTATTTTTCAGGAGTTTGTTTGTTTTTCTTTTTTTGTACCTACTGGAATAAAACTTTAAAACAGTTACAGTAAAACAGCCCTAATTAAACTATCAGGATGGTTTTGTTAAAGGTTAATGGCATAGTGTGGCTCACGTAAAAGGCCTAAATTACTATATGGGGACCAGTGATTTTGGGACCCCCAACGTGAGACACCTTAATGGGGCTTGATTGTCAGAGGTGATCAGCTCAAGTTGCACCCCAAAATAACTAGTTACGTTCAATAATGTGTAGACCATCATGTCTAATAATAACCAAAAACATGCACTGCATCTATTGTGTGCTTCATTCTCTTATTGGTAAATAAGACAACAACAAAATTAGAAGATTTAGAAATGTTTTAAAAATTAATGAATAAGCATAGGATAATTTCACTATTTTTGAATTTGTCAGTTACTATTAGAGTACTAAATATGAGCATGAAAATGTTACTGAAGACCAAATCCGGGTCATTTGCCCAGAACTTTTAGGTAAATAAAGAAAGGTTTCAGAGTAGCAGCCGTGTTAGTCTGTATCCGCAAAAAGAACAGGAGGACTTGTGGCACCTTAGAGACTAACAAATTTATTAGAGCATAAGCTTTCGTGTAGCCCACGAAAGCTTATGCTCTAATAAATTGGTTAGTCTCTAAGGAGCCACAAGTCCTCCTGTTCTTTTTATGTAAATAAAGAGTTCCACAGCTAAAAACTTCCCTTGACTTTACTACCCATTCTCCTCTTCAACTCACTATGTAACTTATATGCCTCCACCACCATAATGTCCATGTGCCTTGTAATATTTATCCTTACAGCATCCTGTGAGGTAGGGAAATGCTATAATTGCTATTCTACAGAGGGGGAAACTGAGGGGTAGAGAAATTAAGTGATTTGTTCAAGATCACACAGGAAGCCTGTAGTGGAGCAAGGAACTGAACCCAAGTCTCTAGAGTCCCAAGGTAGTGCCCTAACCACTGGACCTTCCTAACCTTCCTTTTAGGGAAATCTTGGGGAAGCCACTGATATAGGGAATAAAGGGGTTTTAGGGCTCTGGAAGGAGAAGCAGAAAGTATCTCTGCCAGTCAGAGAGGTACAAATGGGATTCCTCCAACTCCCAGTTATGGACATAAGTCACAGGGGCAGTGCCTCAACTGATGTATGTGAGTTATGGCAGTTTAAACCAACTAAGGATTTGCCTCAGCGAGTTCAGATTAAGATCTGACCGTTCAAGTCTGGTGGGGAAGTTTGCGTTCTGAGTCAGCTCAAGAAGTTTGGGTTTAAATCCAAATTAGAGCTTCTCAAAAGTTTGGAGGTGAGTGTTAGGTCTGAAGTGGAATGACAGATCCAATCTGCAGGGGTTTTGGTCTCACAGCTACATGGGTTGGTTGGGGGTAGGGCGGGGACATAATCCAAATCCTATCTAATCTAATCTATCCAGGTTTGTGCAATGACACCCATCACCAGAGTGGCTGAGCACCTTCCAAAGATTTACCTTCCAGATTTGTTTTTGGAGTTTAAGTCCTTCACTATGGAATAACTGTTAAGATAGGTCAATATGCAGGCCAAATGACCTTCAGGAAGTACGTCTTAAATTTGGAATTTGGTTGTATCAGTATGTTAAAGTAGTCTTTAGGCTTGCACAGCATCTCCACGTGTTCTCACCAGTTCTCACTAGAACCATTAGTCCTTACCTCCAGTTGGCAGAATTGGTATAAGTATCTGAATAGAAAGGAAAAATATAGGGTGAGAAGAAAGTAAGTTTCCCATGTGCTTGTGTTTAAAGTGAAATCATTTAAGCACGAGAAATGCCCTCAGATCTCTTCCTCTAGCCTTTTCCTTTCCTCTGAGATTAATAAATAAAACAAAGGCTACAGAGGAACATTTGTATTTTCCAGGTTAATTTTTATTTTGTTTTATCCAGGGAGGCAGATGCACATAGTCTGACAGGAGGCATTAAGCTCAATTAACTTTTTTCACTTCACAGACTTCTTCCCCTTGAAGTGAAAGACTTTAAAAGGGGGCAGGGAGAGGGAGTGAGTCTTTTATGGCAATCCTAGTAAACACTTGTGCTCAGGGCACTTCCTGT
This sequence comes from Natator depressus, assembly GCF_965152275.1. NCBI lineage: Eukaryota > Metazoa > Chordata > Testudines > Cheloniidae > Natator > Natator depressus. The sequence goes on from NC_134235.1 coordinate 108,878,142, forward strand.
GTTTCACGTCAAAGGAAAGAGTCACCCTTCATTAAAGGTAAAAGGCAGATTATTACAGGATCTAATTTATCTTTTGATTCCAGCAGATAACACACTTATGTTACCATGCTTAGCTGCTGTGCAGCTCCCCAGGGCAAAGAAAGAGAGACTACAGGGTGGTTAATAGTAATGCAGAAATCCCAATCAGTTGGAAAGTCTGTCAAGCAAGCATCCAAAAATTCAGAAGCTCTTTAGACTGGAAGTTGCACAAGAAGAGGCTCCCCTGGGAGATATTTGGAACTTCCCACTTTTCATCTGAGGCAAAACCAGAAAGCTCAGGAAAAATGTAAACATACAAAAATTCTAAGCAAACTTTTTTGAAACACAAAGAAGGTCCAGGCTCATCCATTTAGTTTAAAATGAACCTTATTTATTCCAGACCAGTTCTTTCATTTGTAATGGTAACACAAGAGTTTTGATGGGAGCAGAAAGGGAAAGTTTACTCCTATGAAAGAACTCCCATTTAGGTCCCGATCCTACCAACTGAAGTCAGTTAGGATGACTGGGTTTGTAACAGGTGTGAAGGGAAAATAATGGACTATTTCCAACCTTCAAGCACCTTCTTCAAGAGGTATCTTCTGATTAAAAAGGAAGATTATTTCTGGGGAAGTTGGTCTGTTACTTAATCCAGATTCAGATGGTCCTATTCTGTCCTCAATCATATGTATTGAACCTCAGTGCCTTCAATGTTGAGGCATATGTGTGTAACTGTGTGTAGCATGAATGGCTGGAAGGTCTCATAATTGAGGCATTGGAGTGTGACTTAGGAGCTCTGGGTTCATTTCCCTGATCTGACACAGATGTCCTGTTTGACCTTAGGCAAGTTACCTAATTCCTTGGTGTGTCAGTTCCCTATCTTTAAAATGGGGATACTACTACTTCCCTATCTTATAGGAGTGATGTAGGATAACTTCAGTGTTTGTATGGTGCTCAAAAGCTGTAGAGACTGGTCTGTAGAGAAGCCTGTAAAATGAATATATCACAACCCAGTCACAGTAAGGCTAGATAAACAGAAGAATGCCTTCAAGTCTTGTATGTCTTATATAAAGAATGGAAGGCTGAGGAGTATGCTATTAATTTAAATTTGAATTATCCCAACCAAAATTGCATTGGAGAGTGTCTCTTTGCCACAGATCAAATTAATGTTCCCATGGGAACCAAGATGTAATCTCTATTATAGGGCATAGTGCAGATTCTAGGGTGAAAATGTTTGCTCTTGAAGTCTACTGAATGCTGAAGACGAGGCAAGAAAATACATTTTATTTACGACCCCAGGGGGGCACTCAAAATTCTGCAAAAATATTTTTGCATACAGTTTGCATTTTTGTAATGGAAAAACCTAGGGTCTCTATAAATAAGTCCAGGATACCAAGACCTTTCATGTTTCAGGTCAGGCAGGGTTACTTTTAGAGATGTATTTGGAAACTGAAGCCTTTTTTTAAAAAAATCAGCTTATAAGTCTAGTGAATTGACCATACTGTTCTACTGAGGTCTTTTTTTTCTACTTTAATGATTTTTTTCATGTTTAACAGGCTCTCCACATTTTAGTTCATGCGCCATTAATGTAATCAAATAATTACACTGATTTTAAAAATCCACTCCAAGCAGCCAATAGGCTGTGACAACTACTAACTGAAGTTTCAAGGTTGTTGTAAAAAATCATAGACTTATAGAAATATGAGTCTGGAAGGGATCTCAAGAGGACATCAAATCCAGCCCCCTATGTTAAGGCAGGACCACGTATACCTCAGACAATCCCTGACAGGTGTTTGTGTAACCTGTTCTTTAAAATCTCCAATGACAGAGATTCCACAACCTCCCTTGGAAGCATAGTCCAATGCTTAACTATCCTTATGGTTAAAAGATTGTTCCTAATATCTAACCCAAATCTCCCTTGCTGCAAATTAAGCCCGTTACTTCTTGTCCTACCTTCAGTGGACATGGAGAACAATTGATCATTGTCCTGTTTATAACAGCCCTTAACATATTTGAAGACTATCAGGATCTCCCCTTGGTCGTCTTTTCTCAAATCTACACATGCCCAATTTTTAAAAATCTTTTCCTCATAAGCTCAGATTTTCCTGAACCTTTTGTCATTTTTGTTGCTCTCCTCTGGACTCACTCCAATTTGTCCACATATTTTTTTAAAGTGTGGTGCCCAGAACTGGACACAGTACTCCAGCTGAGGCCTCACCAATGCCAGGCAGAACGGGACAATTACCTACTTTATCTTACATACAACACTCCTGTTAATACACCTCAGAATGAGATTAGCCTTTTTTCACAACTGTATCACATTTTTAGCTACTTCAGTTTTGTGATCCCCTATAATCCTCAGGGCCTTTACAGTAGTACTACTGCCTACCAGTTATTCCACGGTTTGTAGTAGTTCATTTAATCCCCTCCCTCCCGTGAAGACCTTTGCAATTGTCTTTATTGAATTTCATCTTGTTGATTTCAGATCATTTCTCCAATTTGTCAAGGTTGTTTTGAATTCTAATCCTGCCCTCCAGAGTGCTTGCAACCCCTTGCAGCATGGTGTCATCTGTAAATTTTTTAAGCATACATCTCCATTCCGTTATCCAAGTCATTAATGAAAATATTGAATAGTACTGGAGGCAGAACTGACCCCCTGTGGGGCCCCACTAGATACTTCCTCCCAGTTTGACAGTGAGCCATTGATAACTACTCTTTGAGTATGGTCTTTCAAACAGTTTCGCATCCACCTTATAGTAAATTCATCTGGATCACATTTCCCTAGTTTCATAGGCGCCAACTCCATGGATGCTCCAGGGCTAGAGCACCCACAGGGAAAAATTAGTGGGTGCTCTGCACCCGCTGGCAGCCAAGCTCCCCTCCTCACCCCCCCCACCTCCTCCTCCACCTCCTCCCCTGAGTGTACTGCATCCCAGCTCCTCTGCCTACCTCCTAGCGCTTGCCACTGCCAAACAGCTGTAGCAAGCTCCAGGAGGGAGCGGGGAGAGGCGGGAACGTGGCATGCTCAGGGGAGGAGACGGGGAAGAGGTGGGGCGGGAATTTGGGGAAGGAGTCCAATAGGGGCAGGGAGGGGGTGGAGTTGGGGTGGGGACTTTGGGGAAGGGGTTGAAATGGGGGCGGGGCAGGGGTGGAGTTGGGGCGGGGCCAGGTGGAGCGGGGGTCAAGCACCCACCAATGCCATTAGAAGCCGGTGCCTATGCCTAGTTTGCTTATGAGAATGTCATGTTGGGTTGTATCAAAAGCCTTGTTAAAAGCAAGCTATATCACCTATACAGCTTCTCCCCTATCCATTAGGCCAGTAATCCTATCAGAAAAGGAAATTAGGTTGATTTGGTATGATTTGTTCTTGATAAATCCATGCTGGCTATGCTTTATACTCTATCATCCTCTAGGTGCTTACAATTTGGTTGTTTGTTTGTTTGTTGCAGTATCTTTCCAGGTAGCGAAGGTAGGCTCAGTGGTCTATAATTCCCTGGGTTCTCTCTGTTCCCCTTTTTAAAGATAGGTACCATATTTGCCCTTCTCCAGTCCTTTGGAAGCTCACCCATCCTCCATGAGTTCTCAAAGGTAATAGCTAATGCTTCCAAGATTGCTTCAGCTTGTTCTGTAAGTACCCTAGGGAATTCCATCAAGCCCCTCCAACCTAAATACATCTAACTTATCTAAATATTCTTCAACCTGTTCTTTTCCTGTTTTAGCTTGTGTTCCTTCCCCTTTGTTATTAATATTAAGTCTGGTCACAATTTACCTTTTTAGTGAAGACTGAAGCAAAATAGGCATTAAACATGTCAGTTTTCTTGACATAGTCTGTTGTTAGCTCTCCTTTCCCGCTAAACAGTGGACCTACACTTTTCATCATTTTTCTTTTGCTTGTAATATATTTAAAGAACCTCCTCTAATTGCCTTTTATGTCCCTTGTTAGGTGTAACTTGTTTTGTGCCTTAGCGTTTCTGATTTTGTCCCTAGATGCTTGTGCTGTTCTTTTGTGCTCATCCTTAGCAATTTGTCTCTATTTCCAATTTTTGTAGGATTCCTTTTTGATTTTCAGGTCATTGAAGACCACCTGATGGAGTCCTATTGTCTCTTACTATTCTTCCTATTCTTCCTATCTTTCCTTCACTTTGGGATAGTTTCCTGTTCCACCTTTAATAGCATCACTTTGAGAAACTACCCACTCTTCTGTTTCCTTTTTCCCTTTGATTTTCTTCCCACAGGACCTTGCCTACCAGTTCTCTCAGTTTGTTAAAGTCTGCTCTTTTTAAGCCCATTGTCCTTATTCTGCTGCTTTCACTTCTTTCCTTCTTTCTCTCTTTCGAATGATAGAATCTATCATTTCATGATCACTTTCACCAAAATTGCCTTCCACTTTCAGATTTGCAACCAATTCCTCCCTGTTAGTCAGAATTAAGTCTAAAATGGCTGTCCCTCTCTGATTACTTCCTTCCCCTTCTGCTACAAACAGTTGTTTTGAATACATTCTAAGAATTGATTGGACATTTTGTGTTTTGACATATTATTCTTCCAACAGATGTCTTGGTAGTTAAAGTCCCCTATTACTACCAGGTCTTGTGATTTGGATATTTCATTACATTGCCTGGGTTCAACGGGTCCTCCTGTTCATCCTGTGATCTTGCCTTCCTTGAAGCATCTTCAGATGCCAGCCATCCCTGCTATCCAGTTGGAATTCTCTTCTTTCTCCTGTTATTGCCCCAATTTTGACTTGATCCTGTGTCCCTGTTCATCTGCCCACCCAGGAGGACCTCTGGCATCTATGTCCTCCAGGTTGAAGAGTGATGTTCCACAGATTCCTTTGTGCCTAACCCACTGCTCCCACAGCACTTTTGAAGTTCTGTGTCAACAATTGTTTAGATACCAGAGGTTCTGGAAGTATGAGAGTATTTGGACTGGAAGGTAGTCCGAACCTAAGACAAGAATGCCAACTATAGCTGGGATTCAGGATAGATACAGGAACTGAACTGGTAGGATGGGAATATACTTCACCTGTGGAGGAACAGATGAATGATGAAAACTCAGCAAAGATGGAGGGATTATTGACTTAAATGAAGTCCGGGACACCAGGAAATCCCAATAAACTTGGCTGTCTGGTCTCCAGAAGTGGCTAAGATACCTTCTGTCCTATAGGTGGTGTCAAGTAATCTAATAAAGGCAATTCAAGCTGGGGGGAAAAGTCCATAAATAGCCCTTCAAATGCTGTTTTGTGATCTTGACATTCCATCTGAAACTTCTTTAATGAGGCCAAGTTAGGAACTGTTTTGATTCAATGTCTGAGCTGGAATGCCTTGAATAAAATTGTTTTTTTTTTCTCTCCACAGCCTCATACAAGCCTGATTATTCCACTAGAGATGATGTGAGACCAGTCCCGGAAATATGTTTTGAGCTTATTAAAAGGCTTTCTTAAAACTGGCACATACAAGCAATGATCAATGAGTGCCTGGCACCAGTACACTGAACCACATTGTGCCAGGCATAATAATTGATGTTGACTGAATACTTACAGCATTAAGCAATGGTTCATTTAATTAAAAAAAAAAGGGGGGCTTTGGAAAATACTTTAAAGCGGAGGTGGTAAGTAAAATACTGTACAACAAATATCATCTAAGCTTTGACTTAACATAAATCTGTCATTTCGAAAGGATGAGAGCCAGTGATAAAAGGCAGTTAATTAGGTATGGGACTTGTATGAAAAGTTCTGTACGGAATTGGCAAATAAACCCAATGGGTTTCGCTCGTGTAATCTTGCACATTTTTTTCCTGAAGAAAGAGGAAAGTTTCAGTAGCCAGAGTGGTTCAGAATTGCATCAAATAACTGTGCATGAATGTGCCTGACATTGGCCCTTGCATAGTACAGTGGTGGGTGCATTAGGAATATATCGATAAACAGACACCTTTTGCATTTGTTCCAGGAGCTCAGATAATTACGTAGCAATAGTACAGTATTCTTTCACTGCAGGAGGTCTCCATTTTACTAACATTTCTGTTAACCATTCTTAGTTTTTGCTATTTTTTTTGCTGATGCATTCTTTTCTAATTCCATTTGAGTACCTGTTGTTGATGAGATTAATGGTTCAGCATCTCTGAGACACTTGCTTAAGATGTGGACAGAATTATATATCAGCCATGCACATCTGTGCTCTACAGTTTAAAATCACCCTTTGTTGAGAGAGACAGAAGGAGAAAGAACTGCCTGGAATACACTTTAAGATGCTAGTGAGCAGCTTTGTAACCTTCCCCCTGGCATTTAGTATTTGTCATTTAAAAAGCAGCTTTTACTGATTTGCACTATTTGAGTGTATTGTGGTATTGTCCTTTCTAAGTGTAGCTGTCAAACACTGCATGGCAGTAAGAAGTACATTTTAATGACCATCATACACAGAAAGATAGATTTTAAGTGATTACAAGAAATAAAGCATAAAAGTCAGAATTGGTTACAAGAAAACAAAAGTAAAATGCAACTAATGCCTAACTTAACAAAACTAAGTGAATTCAAGTCAAAGGTCTCTCTCACCACATGTCTCATCAATTTTACTGGCTGATCTTTCAGGATCTCTTCCCCCAGTCCAATGCTCCTTCCTTTGTTCTTCAGGTGGTGTTGATGTTGTGGGTAGAGAGAAAGGGAGAGATGATTTGAGGCACCTCCTCTCTCTGTACAGTTCTATTTGTGAGTCCTCTACAGCCAAGGTTCAGGAGACAGATGGTAGGCTGAAGGAGTTTGGGCTCTTGGGTGGGTGTGATAGTCTGTACCCCCATATTCACCTGTTTCATACCGACTATGATAAATCTTATACACAGTGTGCCTTGTGAGGTATCACCACAATTTGCTGATCATTACTGTCCTGGTAAAATATGTGCGGCAACATTGTATGTATAGTAGAATCCTATAACCATATAGTATTTCTAGACATAATGGAGGGGTTGGGGGAGGAAGCCACAAACCAGTTCCTCAGACAAAAGGCTAGTCAATGCCTCAGCCAGGTGTCAACAAGATCAAATGAGCCATCACGTATTTAAGTGGCTATTCTTTGGCAGGAAAGAGGGTGTGGGAGAAAAATCTATATCTTGACAAAGGAACAGCTTTGTATAAGATTTATCATAGTCAGTATGAAACAGGTGAATATGGGGGTACAGACTATCACACCCACCCAAGAGCCCAAACTCCTGCAGCCTACTATCTCCTCAACCCTCCTCTTCTTTTTATCTGCAACCCACAAAATGGCTTGAAACCTATCCAATAACGCAAATTTCACAATACTCTACACCTGCAAGGGATTGTGGGACATGGGAGCCACAGGATAATTTTTCAGCCACTCTGTGAGTTGCAGACTAAATCAAGTTGAGAATCCCTCTTGAAAGCTAAACATAGAATTGAGACAACCATAGCCTAGTCCCTGTTGACTGCTCAGGAAGAAGATTTCCTTTCTGCTCAAATAGCAAAGGTGACTATAAGAGTTCCTTCCAGTTCAATTCCTATTTGTGATAATGTGTATATAGTTTGTCCAGTTACCAGATTGGGCTGAGTCTGCTGAATGGGTAGATTTGGCCTACTGTCTGTCCATAAATTAGCAAGTGCAATTTATTGTATTTGACTGAAAGCTATACTGGCACCAAGTTTTCAATGGAAAAAAGCTACAGCAATAAACATATGCTACCTGGCCACTGCTCAGTTACAAATTACTGGGAGTCTTTAATACATTCAGTAGACTGACATGTTTTTCTTCTATTAATAAGGTCATAACACATGTTTTGCTGTGGAGAGGGGAGTCACCTCCCTAACCAGATCAGTGTAATTGAGTTGTCTGGTCTTCCTTTCTCTCTCTTCTGTATATGGTAAAACATCCCAAAGCACACTGGCATGTGTGTTACTGGTGCTGCTGAGTGTGCATGTCCTCCAGGTACTCTACTCTGTTGGTTAAGGCAGCGGCTGCCTAGATTTTCCCAGAATTCACTGACTAAAAACATGGTTAGACAGCATGACAGGTGTTTGGCGGATGGTTGTGTTGTGAAATAAGCTCCACTACATTTGTTTTAATTTAATCAGAGGATGTCACGGATGGTTTATAAATATGGTTGTTATGACTTAGGCGCAAAATGACAGCTGCACTGATAGTTCTTGATTTGTGTCACACACACACACCAGTTTTACACCAATCCCTATTGACTTCAACGGAATTAATTCCGAATTAAATCTGTATAGGGCCACAAAAATTGCATGACTTTAACTATATAATTTTCTAAATCAATTTTGTTGAATTAGTGGAACTCCTCCCTTCTGTTAAATTGGTTTAAGAATGGCTCATATTGATGTAGCTTGATTCAATAAAACAATTTGAGTGTCCACACTAAACGAGTTGCATCAATTTAACTAAATTGATTTAGAATATGATTTTCTTATAACGGTGCAATTACCGAGTGTAGACCAGCCTTAAGTGAGTGGAGAATTGGGCCCATGTTGTTGATGAGGCCTTAATCAATGAGCATGTAGCCTGACTGCAGGATCTGGGCCTGGCATATTTTTGGCATATTCTTTTGTTATTGTTTTGCACATTTTCATATTTTTATATAGAAGATATGAGTAGGAGGAATGATCTAGGAACAGTAGTACAGTAACAGTAGTAGTAGTAATTTTAATTGATTAAAATAGATATAATTTTTCAACATTTGTTTTCATCCCAAATTGGGACAAAAAGTCAAAGTATAAACATTTGTAACAAACTGCGTTTTTCCCCCCCCAAAATTATTTGGAAACATTGAAATGAAACATTTCATTCTGGTTTATTGAACTGAATTGAAACATTTAGTTTTTGAGTTAGTTTGATATTAAACTCCATCTGCCTCTGTGCCTCATGGGAGTTGTAGTTTGGGTGCTTCATGCTCCTACTCTCCCCTATGGACCAGGCTCCCTGGCTGGACTACATGATGCACCCTCTGTCATGTGACCCCCCTCCCCCACATAATATGGCATGTAGCTTGGTCAGAGGTGAGACCACAGTACATCACTGGAGATTGTGGTCTGATGAAGAAGCGCAAATCAAGAGCAGAGAGAGGATGACGTTATGGAGGAGAGAAAGTTTACAACCTGATAACCTTACAGTAAATCCCACTAGCAGATGGTCAGTTCCATAACATTTAAGACCAGAACCCTAAGGTAACAAGAAGCCCAGCCAAGGAGGTGCAAATTGAAATAGTCAAAGAGACAAGCAGCAGCTAATATCTGTTCCATCTCCCTAAAAATGGAGGTGGAAGGGAGATGGCTCAGCAGCCCTATAGGAAAGCCCGGAAGTAGACAAACAGCCAATGTAGCCCAGCCCAGCCCTAGTCCCTCCAAAACAAAGCATCACTTCGCCCTCTGTGACACAATCATCATTAATTATCATTATCTGTATCTGGTTTATTGGAACAAATCACACACTCTGCCAGTATTTCTGGGTACATTCATCCAGTTATGGAATGCTGCATGGCAGCATGTGACCTTGCTCAGTCCCCAGTCACAAATTACCTAGTGACAGGTAGCAAAGAAGTGGAAGAGAGAGAAACTTTTTTTGATGAATATAATTCACGCATTTACATTTGTAATACAATGGTGGTAATTGGATGGCTGCTCTGTCTCAGTGCAGGGATTGGATCATTACTGAGGAAAAATAAACTACAAGCTTTGGGCCTCATAGTTAGTCCCCTTGGAAACTAGATTATTGCCTTGTGAAATAGAGCACTCCCATTATCCGCTAAATAGTTTCAATTATTGTGCTTAACAACTTAGCAACAAAAGATGTATTGTCCACAATGCCATGTATGATTTAGCTTGATCATTTAAAGGGGACACACACTTTTTTTTTTAAATTTCAGTCAATAGCCTACACTCCAGCAATACATTTAGATAAGACCCCAAAAATGAGGAGAAGGGCATTCAGCATGTTATTGCTATAACCTGTGTATTAGTATAACCTGTGTTTTAGACCATTTTTTTTAAAATACTCACTGTCCTAAGTGATTACCCCATAGTATCCCCACGCAGCATCAGATTTCCTATATTAAAGATTTGGTTCAAAGCTCACTGAAGTCAATGAAATGGCACATGGATTTCAGTGGGCTTTGGATCAGGCCATCTCTCCAACATTATCAGAGATCACTGAATTGTCCAGATACAGCATCACTCTATACCAGGAGACCAGAGTTGGATTTCAGTGTCCATAAAGCACACGTATACACACAGCTGGTACACAGGGAACTTCATGCACTGCATCTATCTGGAAATTTATTTTCAGATTTTATATCAAAACACCAGACAGCAGTTAAAAAGAATAAACTTCCCATTTTTGTCTCACCTCCCTCCAGGGTAACTGGTGTGGTGAGCAATTATTTCCAACACAAATGACCTTTTATTTAGTTTTTAAAAGTAAGTATGTGTATTTCAAGCATTTGATAACAGTAAAAGCATTTCAGTTATCACTAGGGTTATTTGTCATTTCTATTGCTGTGGTGCTTAAAGGCTCCCATGAGGATTGGGGGCCCCTTTTGTTAGACATTTTACAAACACAGAGGAAGACACAATCCTTGCCCCCAAAGAGCTCCAATCTAATTTCTAAGTGTTTTTAAAACCATAGCATAAACTTTGTTATCACGTAAGTACAATTCAACCTTTTGTGGAATACCCTTCAGCTTTTCAAGTAAAATTTAGCTTTATTACGGATGTCTCCCTTAAGAGCTGTCAGTCTCCCAAGTTTAACTTTAGTTTAAAAACATAAGAAGAAAAGCCAAGTATGTTTAAAAGCTTATAATACATTGCATTCACCTGTTAGACTGCCTTTTAAGGGGGATTGAGTTCACATCGCTACAGCTGAGGGAATACTGTATTGAAAAGCCACCATTTCTGTGTTAAATAGCAGCAATACATTATATACTCCTGTGGGAATTCTGCATCACTACACGTACACAGAATTCATGGCCCCTGCATATTTCTTTGCTTACCCACAGAAAAATGACTTCTGATGGGGAAGCAAAGGGAAGCCACAAGAGTGGTCATGCACCCACTCCCAGGCAGTGAAGACAGGTCAGTTTGGGCACCCAGAGCAGCCAGTAAAGACGTAAATCACCACCTTGTGGGAAGGGGATGGGTAGTCATGTGTGTGAGAGAGACACTCTGTCCCTCTCACTTGCTATCGCAGCACGCTTGGTGTGGAGGGAAAGGGCTTTGGGGCATTTCTGAAGAAGTATGCGTGGGGCAGGCTCTGTTCCCTCAGGCAGAGGAGAATGTAGCAGCCTGCCTGCTTAGTGAATTGTTCCCATTATTCTTAGTGAATTTCCCCAGGAGTATAAAACAGGTGTGTAAATTTTAAGGCTTCTTTACATTGCCAGACCGGTGTAAAGGAGCCTAATTGTAAAGGACAGTATGCCTTATAAATGCTTATAGTGCTTTAATGGCTAGAACTGGTCTAAATTTTTGGACTGAAAAAATCTCCTGTCAGAATGTGCTCCATGAACTGTTGCTACTGACCTTTTTGGAGATGGTCAGCAGCCAGTATAAACTGTGAGTTTGAGTCCCCTGTCCTCACTTGCTCTTCAGGTGCCTATGATGTAACACTGAGAATCTGGCTGCATATATTGGTTGACTAATAATTAGAAGTAAAGGGTCAATACTAGCTACATTACTATTAGATAGAGGGGGGTTGGTGGTTTCCTCCAGTGCTCCCCACTCCCATTTTCCATCCATTGTATTGTAGTTTAAATAAATTATCAAAATAATTTAAACTAGCTGGATTAGGTTGCATTATTTTGACAAAAAATGCAGAATTTTGCAGAATTTTTAATTTTTTGGTGCAGAATCAGGGTGGATTTGATTTAAATCAAATTGATTTAAACCACTGCTCAGGAAGTCTCAATTTAATCATGGATTTCTACATAAAAGTGCATTCTTGTTGGTTGTCATAACCGTAATACATATTCTTCACAACTCAGAGATAGACATAGGTTTCATTTTTAGAAGGTACACACTATACATAGTTAAATGAAATATTAAAAAAAACCACCAAAAATTAAGTCCACTATGTCAGTCAGGTAAACATGAGAAATTTAAAATATTGGCTTCTGCAGCTAACTCAGTCGTCTTCACCTTCATTTTCCTGTTTGTTCATAATCTGGAAAAGAAAAATAAGCTTTCCTGCTTTTTCAGGTCCCAAACGATTTCTCAATTTGGAATGAATTAATCCAAAGGAAGAAAATATTCTTTTTACACAGGCAGAAGAAGCTACTGTTGTTAAAAGTGAGATTATCACTTCAACAGTCTCTGAATCCAAGTGCTTAAGTGACTTCCACCAGTTTCACTGGTGTGACTTTCTTTAAAACATCTGCAGCAAACATATATTTCTTGAATGGTTCTTATTCCCAAACTTGGTCTCTTTTATGGCCTGCTGCCATTATAGGTTTTCCTTTCTATTGAGAGAATGGTATGGTAGATCTCAAATCAATGAAGGCTACACTCAGAAAGACCTCAAGACTTCTGGAATATGCTGCTCAAACAGTTTCACTTTTGTTTCTACTGCCTGTCCCTCCCTTCTCACATTTGTCTACAGACTTCTTCTCCTTGTCCAGATCTATTCCACCCCCAACAATCTTCTATTCATTGAACTTTTTGAAACTTTGCACTTTTAGAGAGAGGTAAGGGATTGACTCTGTATACAAATTTGCAGAGGGACAATAGGGTTGAGGTCTGTTATTTCTCATGTCTATATATTATTTATTTAAAAATATTTTTGCTGTTAACAAGCATGTTATCTCTGGAGACACAAATCCACAGTTTGAGAACTGCAAAACTAAGCATCTCTGATGGTATCTTCTAGACTGAGCACTGAGTCCCATTGGGTAGATAGAAAGATTAACCTAAATAATCTATACAGAAGCCCCTGGAACCCCATAAAATTAGGTCCCTAATCCATGATCTATTGGAACTCATTTACAAAACTTTTCTTAAACATTACATGAATATATTGTCTCATAGTATAGAATTAGAATTTATAATCCCTATTCCATGATGAGATATCTTTGAGCTATAATGTATCTTTATCTTTAGATAGGTTTTTTCCTCAAAAATCCCATTTAAATTTAAAAAATCCAATTTTTTTTATTTTTAAAAAAAAATCATTGATTTTTATCCACCCTGCACAGAATTCCCCCAGGAGTAATTATATCTGTACCACCTTGCAAAATCTGTTGTGTGATTCAACATTTCTACTACTTCCCTTTCCATTTCCAGCTGCGCTTGTAAAATGTTGACAGTTACTTCATCTGAGGTGTGGCTTGTCTCCCCTCACTGTCCTATCTCACCTTCTTCCTTTGGAGTTGTGGTGTGAATGAGCTAGGTTTGGGAATGGGGAAGAGGAAGGTTGATGTATGCTTTGGTTACTATAAGCTGTCTTCTGAGCAGCTTTCACCCAGAACTGATAGATCTCTCCTACAGATGGAAAGAAGACATTGTGGGTGTAGCTTTCAACATATCCAGAGATATCAACAAATGATAAGTCTTTTTCTTCAATTTACTCATCTTTGGTAAGATCTAATTACACAGCTCTGACCACCATCAACAATAAAGCACCCAGGTCCAGCCCAGAAAAGCTTTGAACTATTGACTTTCCAAGATGAATGCAGTTCACTTAGCTGCTTTGAGAGAAGCTTTCGTTTGGTTTCTACAGGATACATCAACTCCCCATTAAGTCATCTTCTCTTTAGTGGATTGACTAACTTGTCTGGATGCTTGTCCAATCCTGCCCTTCCCTACCCATTCAGATGGGATGCTGTGGCTACCAGAATTCGTGAGTTAAACTGAGCCAAAAGAGCTCAGTTGGAGAAATGCTGACCTGGCGAGATACTTCTCTTGGATAGCTCAATCTAGTGCAAGAATCAGTGTGTGTATATAAAATATTGTAATATCAGGGGATAAATGAATAATACAAGACCAGATTGTTTAAAAATATAACAAACTTTTTAATGCATCCAGGGCCTTACCACTGCAGTGCCTGCCTTCCAGAACTGGTGACGGGCAGCACCAAGCATCAATTTATTTGAATTCAATTCTCCCAGACTCTCTCTCAATTTACAGCCACCTGTAACCCAGCTAACTGGAGAAGGAGTAGCTCATTACAATATGATGGAGTATCTCAAACAAACGCCTGGTCTTACTTTAACTGAATAGTGGCACCCATTTTTGTCTTTCTCTTAATGCAAATATTCCTGAAAGAGCAATTGTAGTGTCTGAACATTAAGCAATTACATTTTCCCTTGGCTCTATTATTTTACCACTGTTCTGTTAAATTGTTCCTATAGAGGCTGAAAGTGTTCCCCAGGATAATCATAACATGCCCAGGAGTAAGGACGGTTGGGTTACTTCTCTGTTGATTATCTTTGAAAATTCTTGGCTATATTTCTGAAACTGATGTTCCCCATTCACTAGAATCCACTACAGGTGACATAAAAATTTTCCATTAAAATGCAGATAGTGCATGTAGCCTTCCACAGCTGAGTTCTTTGTAGCAAGTATATTTCTTGGTGCATAAAAATCTACCTTTACAGATTAAATCATCTTTTAGTGATGCGGATGACAGACTAATATTAGGAAGAAAAATATGATATGGAGAAGAATTAATCTGGTATAATATTCACCTAACAATCCTGATCTTCAGTTATTTTGGTTTTATGGTGTTGTTGTTTTAAGCAGAATACTTTCCCCTTCTAAGTTCTCACATAGGGAAACATTATTTTGGGTGAAGATTTTAATTGTGTCTTAGATGCTCATTTGGATCAGTTTGCCCATCTTTACATCAAAGAAGGCTATCTGAGAAGTTTGGTAATAGCCGTTTCTCTGGTTGATGGCTAGGACATTATTACAACCTAAGGATCAAACTACATTTACTTTCTCTACATCCCGCAATTCAGATTCCACGGTATTTTTTCTTAACTACATCATTAGTAGAACATGTTTTATCAGCTCATATCATTTGGGCCCTACCCATTTCAGTCCTTACTATAGTTGTCAGAATACTTTCCATGGTTTTAGCTACACATTTGAAGTCTCTTTGCCCATTCAGAGAAAACTGATACATTGGATTTGTCTTGGGTAGTTTTGATCACAGAGAAGGTCTTTTGATATTGTGGAGTGGGGCTATAATATTATTTACTAGTCTGTCATCTTAGGGCACAAATGTTTCAGTGATTCTACATCTTTTATGTATCCCCAAAGCTGCAGTACTAACTTGTGTTGTGCACTGAGTATTTTACACTGGGAAGAGGAATAACGTGGGGATACGCTCTTTCCTCCCTTCTGTTTGTCTTGGTTCTAAATTCTCTTGTTGAAGTCATAGTTTTATCTTTGTCTTTGAAGTGGCAGAATGTATGCATTGGAGGTGGATGATAAGTTAGTTTAGTTTTCTTTTGTCAAACCCAAAGAGACTACTAACTCTGTCTAATTTATTTTACTGAATGTTTTGGTTTTTTCTCTGGGTTCAAGATTAATTTTGAGAAGTCTGCAGTTCTTCCTCTTAGGCTGTTTAAACTCACCCGATGGTAATCAGGGAGACCGCATAGTTCAGTGGATAGGACATTAGGAGAGCTGGATAGTATTCCTGGTTTTCCCACTGAACTGCTGTGTGACCTTAGATCGGTTACTTTGACCCAGATCCATTAAGGTACTTAAGCACCTAAATCTCAGACTTAAGTACCCAAGTCCCAGTTTTAGCCTAAACTGTGATCCACAAAATCTCCACTTGGCTGAAGCCTAACCATGTAACCTAAACTCACTCAGTGCCTAATTTTCCAGGGTGAAAGTTCCCTACATGTTTCTGCCTCTGAGAATGCATACTGCTGACTCCCTTAGGTGTCTGGCCACCTATCTCCCACCCAAGCTCCAGAAAAATTTATAAACCCTGGGAAGATAGATGCTCCACCACCTGAAAGAGTCGTTGGCCCAGAGAGAGAATGACTCTGTAGCCTGGTGGTTAGGGCACCCGCCTGGGAAGTGGGAGATCCAAGGTCCAGTGCTCCAGTGACTCTTTTTAATTATTTATACACAGTGGAACAGCTTCAGTAGGAGAGACTGAGAAAGTCCCACCTCAGAATGTCCCATAGTCAGTGGCTACAGCACCCTTCTGAGAGCTGAGAGACCCCTGCTCAAATCCTTTCAAATTCCCACTCAGGCAGAGGTGGGAATTAAACCTGGGTCTCCCACATCCCAGGGGAGTGCTGTAACCACTGGGCTAAAAGTTATAAGTTGGGTGGTGGTGGCAGCATCACCACTGCCGCCTCCTCTAGCTGTTTTGTGTGGAGTGAAGCAGGTACCTAATTCCTTCTCACAAGACATGGCTTAAGTGCCTAAGCTGCCTGACTCCAGCAGAGGAGTTCCTAGTTGTGGATCACTAATCAGAGATAGGTGCCTCCCTGCAGCCTAGCTTTGGGTGCCCAGCTCCCTGAGAGGAATGGGGCTCAGGACATTCTCTGGTTGGCATCTCCTATTCACTAGTTCCGGCAGCTTGCTGCCTAGCGTGCTAACGTTTGTGGATCACATTCTCTCAGGTACTTGTCTTTCCCCATCTCATTGTGTAGGGAGCTGACATGCCTAACTCAGGCTGTGAGAGTTGCAGTGTTGTTCCAGTGATTTTTGCAGCACCTATAAGTTAAGTGTTTCAACACGTAAGTCCCTTTGTAGCTCTGGGCCTTCACCTCTGTGTGCCTCTATTTCCCCATCTATAAAATGGGGATAATGACACTTAAATTCTTTTGTGAAGTGCCTTGACATTTATGGTTAGAAAGTGCTATAACTTATTAGCCGACGTACAGGAATACCAGTTATCTTGGTGACTGGATGCCTAATGGAATCTCTGATCTGTATGAGAGAAACATTCTTCCTTCAGTTAACAAAATCAGGGTTCGCCGGTCAAGACAACTGCAGCTCCCTTACACTGATGTCTCACTAACACTTATATCCCATATATTATATATTTCGTAAATGTTTCCAGTCATGCCGTTCAAATTCATGATACTCAAATTTCATTTAAAAGGCCAAAACAGCATGTACAAGGTTGTCCACCCAGTGCAAATGGGATCTGGGAATCCCTGCCATGAATCAGCATAATTTAGTTTGTTAGGTGCAAATCATTTGGGATTTTCTGATGTAGAGGAGAATTATTCCCTGGCAAGATCAAAAAGTGTTTGTTTTTCTCTTTTAATATGGCAAATACTCTTGATTCTTTGGATGCTGCCTTCAAAGTAACTGTTGGGGAAGAGAATAAGACATTTATTGTACATTACTTCACTGCTCAGAAGCAAACTTGGTTCCAAGGGTTTACCCAAGCCTCTGAATTTTGACACACCAGAACAGTTGCCAGTGGTTGATCTCAGGGATGGTTTCATATTGGGAAACTTTACTGTGCATCTTGTGCAGTTGTTTTAGTGTGTAAATCCCCTTTGGACCCCATGGAACTTCTGGCTGGCCATTTATAATTTACAAAGTTTGTTCCCTGAGAGTCTCATTTTCTGTGGCACAGAAAACAACCCTGATAAACTGGATAAAGATATCTCAAAACATTGTTCCCATGCTGAAAATCAATGTTTTGGGAATTCTGTACATGGAAAGAAAAACAAGCAAGAATGAAAAATTAAATCAACACTTCCTGGGCTCTGCAGGACCATTTC
Organism: Natator depressus; assembly: GCF_965152275.1. Classification (NCBI taxonomy): domain Eukaryota; kingdom Metazoa; phylum Chordata; order Testudines; family Cheloniidae; genus Natator; species Natator depressus. Next base: position 108,895,869 of record NC_134235.1, read on the forward strand.
TGAACTTGCTGCCTGGAAGAACTCAAAAGATGGTGGATTCAGGCATGACTGAATTAGCCTTTGAATTATCCCACCCCACATAATCCATAGCAAGTTTCCAGGAACATAGAGAGAGGTTTCTGACTCCTGAAGGAGACAGGATGGAAATGAAATCTTCTCTTTTTAAAACTGCTTTTGGGTGAGGGGGTATTAGAAACACTCACACTGTATTACATGAGAGTTTTTCTGCTTACAATGATAAAAAGAGTGTTTTGTTTGACAGGTTACTGTGCTGTTTTACATGTATGTCCTTGATCCTTTCGCTACTCAAAGTGAATCTTGAATATCTTTGTTACATGTACTAATTTATACCAATGAAATAGTGTTTAAATAATCCCCATTTGTGGATGCAAATAAGCATGTGCAAATGTAGTCTTGAACTTGATATAGACCTAATCTGCAAAGTTTGAATCCAAAGCTCTCCAGAGTTTGGGAATCTTGAATCTGAAGTTATGGTTCAGATCCCTCTCCATTTTTTACACACAGACTGATGTATTTACAACATTTGCTGGGGCAATTAGAGAAGCCTGCTGAGAATTTGGTCTGGTGTATTCCCCAGCCTTTACTGAACTACGAAAAGAAATAGAGTTCTTGCAATCAAACACCTCCTGAAGCCAATTTGGACTCCACTCTTAGAGAAGCATGACAGAACATTTCTAGTGATCAGTCAGAAGATTCTAAAAACTAATAATGCGGAGGATATGCCCTCTTACACTTTTCACAAATTAGCAGAAAACTGGCAGAAACTTTGGTCTCATAATTCCAGAAGGACACAAGCACACAGAATGTCTCTTGGAGTGAATAGACTAAGTTAATTCTATGGAAGTTCAAGGTCTAACTAGTTCACCTCTAGACATTAACATTTCGCAGGACATAAGTGTATTGCTTCAATTCCTGGGTTAAAGAGGGTGCTTTCTCCTGATTTATTTAGTTTGTGTTTAAACATTGGCTTCTTTCCACAGACTTGCAAGTAGCTGTCTGAGTTGCAGGAAATCAGGATTAACTGCTTCACTGCTGCCCAGAATGCCAGGTAGTGCTTGGGCCAACGCATGGAATAGCTGTAGAAAATAGCTGCACAATGTACAGTGGAACACCAGATATAAGTAGTTAAAAGTCCTGGAAACCAGACACCAGTTTCACATGGGTGACAGTTCTGCTGATTCTATGTAAGATCCTACTGTTCTCTCTTGTACCATTCCAAAGCTAATAACCTGTGATTTATTGTATACCAGCTCAGCTCCCGGGGTGCAGCCTGGCTGCCTTTCATCAAATTGCTAATGAATACTGCCCTTAAAGTTATTGGAGATCATTCTAGTGTAGGGGGATTCTCTGCTGATCTAAACCTGGCATACCACCACTACCACTCTGTTTCATTTGCAGGAGGCATGGTCAGCACTTCCCAAGGCCGTGCAGGTACTAGCTGTTACCTCAGTCCCCAGGGGTGTTGGCAGATGGCGTAACTCACAGCAGCCTTCAGACTGCTCTGTATTTGGCTGTGGAGCTAGCTTTGCAGGCAGCTCACCCGGGATTGGGAGAGCTCAAAAGCCACCCATATGCTTGCCCTCCTAAACTGCGCTATTTACCCCTTGTCCACAGTCAAGAAACCAGGTCACTAGGTCAATTCACATTGAAGAACGTTTTCCAGTGACTCATTTCCAGAGAAATTAAAAATATACAGATTTAGGCTGAACATTTATAAAACATAGAGGGGGGCTTGAACAATTTGTATAGCGGGGGTGCTGAGAGCCATTGAACCAAACTGTAAATCCTGTATATGATGAAAACCATTTCAAACTAGGGGGTGCGGCAGCACCATTCGTTCCAGCACCTATGAAAATATATTGCTTTTAGTTTGTTTATATAGATTCAAGAGGTCAATATGCCTCTATGACAAGACTGATGTGTCTCTGAGCTCCCAATCTGACTCCTACAAAAGTCAATACTTTCACTGATGTCAATGGAATAAGGACCAGCTTCTCACTTTACTAAACACAATAAATGCATGGAGGGGTCGATTTCTGCCTTCCTGTTCAGGTGCTCAATTCTTGTTGATTTCAGAGACTGTTGCACGCCTGTATCTCAGGGCAGAATTCTGCCCTATAATGTAGGGAAACCTTACAATATTTTGGCTTGCAAAGCCCAGGGCAACAAGAGCAGCCTGTTCATGCAATCACCCACACTGGAACAACTTCATACTCTGAGCCCGCTTGTGGCTGCGCTCAGCACTTCTTGCTTATCTGTTAATTGCTTTGACCTTTTTGTTTACTTCATAGTCAGGAATTTCAGAATTTGCTACACTAAATTGACCTTAAGATTGAAGCATTATACAAACATTGACTTAACCTTTTCTGTTACTGTCAATATTTCCAGTCTATACATATGCATGTCCTATCACACTGGCAAAACCTGAGTTATGCTTGAAACTAATGCCCTTTATTTGGTTCAGTTGTGTAGTGCAGATTCAAAAGCACCCACTTGAATGTCTTTAATAAAATGCCTAACTCCTATTAAAAAGGAGTGTTTCCAGAGGATGACAGACCAAAAGTCTGTCCTATTTTAGAAGAACCTTCCCTTCTCTGACAGCATTTTTCTCACCTTAGCTTTCTCTCTCACTCTTAAAAAATCTATTAGTATGCAGGTACAAACTGTAACACCATTTGAACAGTGTACAACTCCGTTTGATCCCAGCTACTGCTAGCCACTAAACAGGAGTCACTAGATGTTCTAATTAACCCATGTTTAGCCTTTTAGTTGCAGAATTAATATAGTGCTCAAAGTGCATCTCTAACAGGTATAGTTGGACGCTATACAGACACTTACATGCTAGAGTGGAGCATACTGTAGAAACCCCTAAGACTGCTAGATGATTCATGGTATGCATAGCTGCATTCTGTAACAACCCACTGATTAGTGGGTACAGGGGAGGAAGAAAATAATTGAGAAACCCTAGAATAAATATCTTTGAAAGACCTAATTTTATAACTGAAATGACAAAACCATTATTTTATAACTGCTCTTTAGGGTTTCTATTTATTCCACCAAGGTCTGAATTTCTACCTTATTCCCTGTGGATTTTGTTATACCAGTTACTACTTATAGATATTATTTGTAAAGTTCTTTGGGGTCCCTGGAGTTTGAAAGGTGCTGTGTAAAACAAAATTTGAGTCTACTTGTTTGGTCTGGAGAGCAATACAGCAAGGTGACGGCTAAAGAGCTGTTTACATACCAACTCCACTTAATGTCATTTTTGGACACACTTCAGGTTCAGCATAGTTCCAGAGTACTCTGTGCCCAATTTTTGTCGTGGGAAACAATCGAAAAACTTTCCCATTTATAATTTACATAATTTCTCCCTGTATTAAAGAGAACATTTTCAAAGGCATTTGGATCAAAATTTGACTTACTACTCCATGCAGTTCTTGAAATCTGTTGTTTCCCCATAAAACCCGAATGTTTCATTTTTTAAAATGCTTGCAGCCTAGCATGAGCAAACATGGGTGTGTGCGCACATGATGGAAGGGGGAAAATATCAGTAAAGAAAAAATACTTCGGTTTCAGACTTCCAAGTTTATAAGGAATGAAACGAAGGCTTGATGAAGATTGGTAGAGAACAGTTTTAGTTTCCCAGAGTTATGATGATCCCCTTTTCCCCACCTGACTTTCAAGAGCCAGGAAGGCCCATGGAGTTTCTGGGCTTAAAATAGATTTGACTGGAAAGTTTGCTTCGCATCCTACTCTTCTAACATCATGCCTGTCTTGGAAGGGACTATGCCTTCTCATGTGGTTGGAGCTCATTATAAGTGCTTTTGCAATACAGATAATATCCAAACACTGTGACGTGGTCCATGCCTGCCTGCAGGAGTTAAAATGAAAAGGGACCCAATGACTTAGATCAGTAGTTGTTAACACACCTCACTTCTTAACATGGGAAATTTTTTTAACTTTACTTGCCAGCAAATATTCTTTTCTTTGTTTTATTTTCTCACAGGCTGCCAGGGAGAAGGACTGCTGTCCCCTGCAAATTCCTTTTATGGTATGTAGCCTAAAATATTTAATTCTGTGTGCCATATCTGTGTAAGTTGAAACAAAATGGGAGAATTTGGATCTGAAAGTGAAACTCCGTTGGTCAGTCCCAAGTTCCATTCAGACACAGTAGAGACTCTGGTCTTGTCTTCACTGCTACACAAGGTGTATATTTTACAACAGGTAACTATGCCTGTGAACTATCTTGATGTGAAAACACTGCAAAGACTTACCATGAGGTAAACTCACCAGGGTCAACTATTGGAAGGGATATAGGGCTTACAGTAAAACTAAAGTGCCTGGTCTTCAGTGTTTTTACCTCAGGATAGTTCATGCATGTTAGTTTCCCTGAGGTAAAAACACAGCTTTTTTTAAGCAGTGAAGACAAGTCCTGAAGCTCAGTTTGTGAGGTAAAGGGGGCCGGGAACACTGTAAAGAGAACAAGTCCCTCATATTGTTCTGCAGCCTCTTAGCTGGGGAGGAAGCAGCTTTCATGGGCTCTAAACAAATCCCCATCCAGCTGTCTTCAGGCAAGGAAGAGCTTGGGCCCTTGAGGGAGGAAAACTCCTCTGATGAGGATGAGGGACTTGGGGAGGGAAGTTCTCCAACAAAGAGAAACACGCACAAAAATGATGTCCATGCTAATCCGTATAGTAGAGGAAGTTTAAGTGCTGCCACTTTGTTTAAAAAAATAAAATAAAATAAAAAAGCCATGAATCAACCCTTTTACCTTAAATCTTCTAGATTTTTCTCAAAATAATGTCTCCTTCACTGAAGCTCCAAACCTTCCCATTTGATTCAGTTTGATGCATTCGGTCTCTATAGACGCAGCAGCTTAGGCAGGTGTTTTTTCACACCCCTGAGCGAGAAAGTTGAAAAGTCATTTTAACCCTTTAGAATATTTTTACTTGACTTTCAATAAGCTTTGAAACCAAGTTGATCTTGAAGAGCCACTTTTAAAAACAATAAAAATCCAGACCAAATCAAAACGCAAATAGGTATTCCCAGAAAGTATGTTTTTTCCTTCAAGCTCTTGGTTAAATTTTTTTATAATGTAATGGTGCCCTTGCCTGATGCAGCTCCAACCCTCTGGGCATCCCACAGATAAGCCATTCTTCTATGTGTCGTGTGGATAATATGCATTCTGACTCACATATAAAAGATTAATGACAAAATTAGTTCTGTCTGTATGAGGATTTTATAAGGAATCGGGCCTTTCACGTATAAACTGTGGAAATTGTATACTAACAGCGAGCCACTGAGATCCATTAGTTGCCAAGACGAATGAACAGTAGTAAGAAGACCATAGCATGCTGGGGACCAGGTCTTATGGGAGGCAGTTCTAACTAATGCAGTTCTTCAGCTTCCATTACATTACCTGCCAGCTATCTTGATGGTGTCATGCTAAGCCCAGCTCATGGTTTTCTACCCAATCTATATGCAGAGGGATGACAACAGTGGCTGAGGTGTGTTTGCAATTTACATCTTTTTACAAGCTGTTTCCTAAACAAGCCTGTGGCTGCTATGTGTATTCATCCAAAACTTTGCTAAACTATATGTGTTTGCCTTTGCTGTGAAAGAACATGATCGCTTCTGGAAAAAGTTTGGCAGGGGCATGATAATCTCTGCACTAGTATAAATATTTTTAAACATTTAGCAAACTTGAGAGGGCAGCATGGACCAGTGGGTAGAATGCTGCACTAGGCCTCAGAAGATCTGGGTGATATTCCCATTTCTGCCACTGATTTGCTGTATGACCTTGGGCAAATCATTTCACCTTTCTGTGCCTTTGTTTCCCCTCCCATCCTTTGTGCCAATTTAGATTGTAAGATCTTTCTGGGCAGATTGCTGATTTGGAGTGTAAGGTCTTCAGGGCAGAAACAACTGTCTCTTGCTATAAGTTTGTACAGTGCCTAGGCACCTCTAGGCACTAATAAAATACACATAATAACAGCAACCTGTTAATCAAAGCAATACAGAATGACTTCAAAACTGGACTTGGCAAAGCACTAGAAAACATACCGGGCCCAATTCTGTGTTTGCTGTTCCTAGTAACTTTAATGGGAGCTGAGTGTGCCTCTCCGGGGCAGAATTTAGCTCACTGTATGAAACAAGTCTGCATTCTGCAGTCGTAGTTAATCTTCTACATGTGAGTCAGAGTATAAAGTGGCATCTTTTGATAAGCCTGTATTGTATCTATTTGAATCTAGTATTTCCCAGTAGGAGTAAGGGTATGCCAAACACTTCTAGGAAGCATCAGACTAATCTGAATCTGTGCCAATCCCCCTTTCTCATTCAATGCTACTTTTGCTTTTTTAGGGGAAGCACAAGAATTGCCCTAGAAGGAAGGGTGCCATGCCTCATTCAATCCTCACCATTCCAGTACAGCTCCCATCATTCCTAGGCCCACAAATGGGTTCCCAGTACTCCTTTCCCTCCTCATGAGACTACTACTGCTTTAACCGTTTCCATCTTTTTCCTATTAAAAAAAAAACCACGTTATTGCTATTGCTCCTGGTCCCAGTCTACAGTCAGTGAATTGGTGCACAGGCAAAGGGATGTGATGTGCAACCCCTCAATCTACAGCTCCATATTACCAGCTCTGTTCTCACTTGTCTTCAGAAGACATCGTTTCCTTCTAGAGGTGGTGGGTTGGGGGAATAACTTACTATTAAATGGAATAGGGTTTCAATCTCTGATAGGACGACGATTCTCCTAGGACTCGGACATGTTGAGCAACAGTCCCAAATGTATCCTGAAAAGGGTCATAGATAACCCTGCCACTAGAAATATGTTCCAGTTTAGTAACATTTTATGTCTTTCCATTTGAGGCGCTCTCTGTCTTAGAGGCTGGGAAATAAATACGATTTTCCCCTGCTAAAGGATTTAGTGGAAAAAAAACAGGTCAATGAAAGTTCATTAATACCCATTTCTGCTCACCATGCCCACAAGATATTGACCAAAGTGTTCAGAGTCTGTAATAAGTGTTTAACCTTTTCCAAATTCTATTGGGATAAGTGAGCCCTCAAAAATGCCAACACCTGTCAGACCAACGCTGCAATAGATGAACCAAGTGAATGAGGAGTTTATAGCAAACCATCCATATGGAAATCTCAGATAGGATGCCCTTTCATTAGAATATGAGGTAATGGACATGACTACCTTTCTCTGGAGTGCAGAATGTAATGCTAGAGGAATTCCTGATCAAAACTAGAGCCACAATTGCTAATGAATTCTATTTTAAACTGAGATTAGTTCTGGTGGGAGGTAGTATTTCAGTGAGGCAGGTTTTAGCAAAACATGTTGAACTAACAAGAAATAACTTGGAAACATGGCACTGATGTTGCTATCATATAGGCTGGTTGTATATTCAGTCTTGCTTGTTGCAACTGGTTCCTATCTTTGTGTGGCAGAGAGTCTGTGGGAGCAAACAGGACATGTGGCATTGTGACCTTCAGGATATTATGGTGACTTTTAAACAGCCTACAAAAGTTTAATCCTTTACAGCACAGTAGGAAGGATCCTATTTTGCTCTAGTGGGGAGAGGTGACGCAAAACGAACTGGCTTGACAGCCCTGGAGACTGAAATACTCTGTGTAGTCACTGAAGAAATATGGCATATTTAATAGCAGTAGAAGCTGCCTCACGTTGCACCCTGCCAACATGTCTTAGTTCTGTTCTGCAGAGAATGCCTCCAGAGATGAGAGGATAGTTCCAATCCTATTTAGCCATTCACCTTGTTGTCAGACGCTACCAGTGTGGTGCTCTGCTCGTGTTCGGTGATGATAACAGTCAGCTGCGTGTGTGTTTCCTCTGTGTGCTGTCCCAGCTCTGCGCAGATAGCTAACACAGCAGACCCCGAGAGAACCCCCAATGACCACAGACTCTAGTAAGGTACAAAGGCACGTCGGCCAGGTTTATTGCTCAAACGAAGCACAGTGATAGTTCCCTATAGACTCTACAGGGCATACAATGAATTTGTGCTCCCCTGGCAATGGACTCAGTTCAGTCAGTGGCAGGACTTTCCACTGCCCCCTAGGCCGGCCAAAGACACCATGCCAGGGATGCGTTCTTATACACAGGTACAAACAAGTTACATAACGCTCCTGACGTATTGAGGTGCAACCCCTTTACGTAACTATGCACCACCCTTCTACGTAGCGAGGTGCCGCCTCTCACCTTGTACGTGTTGGTTTGAACAAAACAATTCTATCCATCATACTAGCCTCTTGCCCCTGTCCTTGTTATCTATGTGGATGGTATAAGAATGTTCTTGTACCATTTGTATACAGTTCTGGTATCCAATACGCTTTAGATATATGTTTATGCATCAGCATATGTTTATGCAACATCAGCCTTTTCCTTGCCAGCTTCTGTGAGCAGGGCCTGCCTCTGGCTCGCAGCTTAACTTTGCTTTATGTTAGCAAAGTCTTGACCATTACTTTAGCTCGGGCCTTAGGTCTCCTACTGGGCCTCTGATACCAGGATTTATGTTTCAGGGCCTCATCTTACTACACACCTCTGTGCTGACTCGGCTACACTGATGCCAATTAGTGCCAATCATGCAGGTGGATTGGTGATGTGGACAGCTGGTCACTAACAACTGAACTGGGGTCATCAACTCATTTCATATGGGATACCAATAATAAAGGCCCAGCAGGAAATCCCTGCCCTATAAATGATGCTAAGAAGAAAAATTTAAGAAGAAGCTTGGCTAAAAGCAAAGCCCAGGAAATATAGTGTCAAGCAGGCTATTCAGGGAAAGTGTCTGAGATCTGTGTAAAAATGCAGCAAAGACTCAACCAAAATCTAGAATGGTTTGAGAAATGTGTCCTAATTATAATCTGAATACAGAGAAATTTTGTGGATGTTCAACATCCAAACCCAGAGCAGGACCTGAATTTTGAAAATGGCTTCTAAAGGGCCAGATTCAACTATTGCCACATTTTTGTCAAGTGGTAAAGCTTCATCTGAGTCTTGGGTTTATAACTCGAGCTCAGCAAGACAACAGTATATTTTCTCTGTGTGTTTTAAACAGTTTTGAAGGAACAAACACTTTTAAATTCTTCAAGCTGATCAGCTATTTTTGACTTCCAGTAGAAATAGTACAGCCACTTTTCAAATGTAGAATTCTTTTGGTTGGTTTATTTGTTACTAGTGCATATAATGGATATTTTACCCTTCTCTTGACACACACGAAAAGCAACGTCTGTATTCATATCATTCTTGTGATCTAAGTAAACCCATAAAAGCAAGAAATTAAGGCTTCAGCTCCCTCTTTAAGGTCCAGGCCAACAAAGAATTTAATATTTAACTTTAAGCACATGAATAGTCCTGTATAGTTCAAAGGGAATGATCTTCTGCTTAAAAATAAGCACATGCTTAAGTGTTTCTCTCAGTCTGGGTCTAACTCACTCCACTCCACTCACTATTTATTACAAAACACACAGTGTCTTGTCCTGTATGAGTGTGCAAGAGAAGGAGAGGAACCTTCCCTCCAAATCCATTCCACCTTTGCACAAGGACCACAAGCCATCAGTCTTTTCACTTTCCTAAGTGCAAAGATTGCTCCACACTAGTGCTGCCGGGGTCTGTAACCAAAAGGGGTGAATGGGGAACACCATCCCCATGCAAGAAGGCAAGGGGATCACTGGTATCTGGTAGTGAGTTTCAGCTGGCCTGACCATTCAGCATTCCCCAACTCACTACTGTCATAACCTGTATCTAAAAAGTGCCAGGTAAGGTGTCAATAGAAAGCTAATACCATACTGATCATTAATATTATTGCATGGTGTATGTATGCAGGACAAAATCAAAATTACAAACTGCACAGCTTATCACTTTAACTGGAGTTAACTAACACTTTAATTCAAACACAGCCTGGGTTGGTTTAGATTAAAAGTAAAACAAGTGTATTAACAAAAGGAGATAGGATTTTAGGTGGGTTCAAGTATGAAGGATAGAGTTAGAAATGGTTACACGCAAATAAAAGCGAAAAACACATTCTAGAGGCTAAGACTTAACAAAACTACAGTCTTCGGCCAAGGTAAGATTTTTTTATCACACTACTTTCCAGCAAGATGGCTGACCACCCCTTTGTGTTCTTAAGTGAAAGATCTCTGGGGGGTTCTTTGCTCCTCTCTTCTATAGTCCAGTGAACCTTTGAAATGGATTCTTCCGAAGGCCAGGGTGAACTGCATTCAAGCTGTGAGGAATGAGACCTGGTTAAGGAAGATCCATGCTGGTGTTTGCTAAAATGCAAATGGATCTGTTGCTGCAATCTCCTCCTCCTGCTGTGATGCTGAGTTATCTCCTCCCCTTGTTAGCTTGATGATTTTGTTTACCTCTTCTGTAAAGGCATCCCCATTGTCTCTTAGTGTACAATGGAATTACCTTCAAGGTGCACAGTTCAAGAGGACACCCAGGGTATATAATGTTACACTGTGCAGATAAACAACATTTGTCCTTAATTTGACCCAATGTATTATATTGCAGGAGAGTTGTACAATTAGTCTTATGTCTAGGGACCCCTGCTATACCTACAATAGGGCTAATTGTCCAATACAGCTGCAATAGACTACAGCGGGTCAAATTAGGGAAAGAATTTCAGACAAAAGTTTGAGTTTAATATAATCAGACCCTGATGTTTAATTTTTTTCCCACAGATAAAACAAAATACAAATACTCCATTGATACTCCCTGGGGAGCCCATGATTTTGACATCATGTCAATCACCTCATTTGCATTTTGTTGAATCCTGTGAATTATTTTTATTAACATTCACTTCTGGTTCCTTCAGAGTCAGCGTTTACTCTGAATGCTTTTTACTAAAAGCACTGAAATCAGTATTCAGAATTCATAATAGGCAATGAATTAACTGGGTTTGTGTGCTTATATCATTTAGTGTAAAATTGCTGAAGAAGATGTTAGAATGAATTGTGTCAATATGTATACACAATAGCATGCATTTAGCAAAATGGTTAGTAAAACTCTTTATGGAAAATACACACTGCAAATATTTTGTAAATACTGTTTGATCTCCAATACACTAAACACTCTAGTAATCTTTGGAGTCTTTCTAGAAAAGACTTTTTAAATAATACACTTTCTCCAACCTTTAGTTTGTCATGATGTCCTGGACCCTGATTTTGCAAATGTTTAAGCACATGCTTAACTTTAAACATCTGACTAGTCCCAGATAAGTCAATGGGACTGATCACATGCTTAGAGGTATGCACATGCTTAAGCATCTGCATGATTGAAGCTTGGCCCCTGATCCTGCAAAAATTGCATCATAAACTCCTAAAAGGAAAAAGAAAGGAGGATTATAATGGAAATATTGATTCTTAACTCTGGCAGTGCTATAATAAAACGTTTTGTGACAGATTTGGTCTTCAGATAATTGTTGCAGGTCCTTCTGAAATGAATGGCAGCAATGCTTGTGCATCAGAGGGCAGAGTCTTTCTGTTGTTCATTCCTACTGTGCTTGGGTTTAGATATATTTTGATCAATAATCCTTGTGAACGTGAGTCCTGGATGCAGAAATGATTGTCTAGTTAAGATTAAATTTAAATCTAATTTGTCTGCCTTCCACATTGTAAAATTACCTGGATGCTTCTTGTTTTTGTTTCTGTGTAATCAGATTATTATTTGAAGTTCATTCCGTCACAATTGATTTGCCCTATAATGTATTAAGTTAGTGTGATGTACAAGCTTCTAATGTCTTATGGTGCTTTTTCCCCAGTGCTACCCTCAATCATTAAGTCAGTATCTTGATGTGAAAATGTTATACAAAGTCACACTTGGAATTGCTGCTGGTTGTATGCAAATAAAGAGAGCATCCTATGGTGTAAATGGACAAATCAGACACAGTCTTAGTCAGTGTTCGAAATGATGCTATAGCCTATTTTATTTCTCATTATAGCTGCAGCTTTGAATAGCTCTTTAAAAAAATAAGCCTTCTCCAACACCTCATCTCTCATCAGCAGCGCTAGGATCCCTTCTGCAGACGCTGTCAACCTAGGATTGATTTTCATCATCAATATTCCAATGCAAAATAAAAATCAATGCATAACATAAATCCTGGGTTTGCTGCATTATGCGAGGAATCCCATTCTAGTGATGCTAAAGGGAGATCAGGTGCTGGACCTGAAATTTTCTATTTAAATAGTAATTCAGTATCAAGCCCTGATGACGGTTGGATTGGTCAAAACATCAGCTACAATGATTAATGAAACAGTGTGAAGCAGTAAATGTAGGAAAACCTTCTCCTAACTATGCTTTGAATTTGCGAGGTTCATTCTAGTTATTGGAATGGAGCGCTGGAGCTGCAGATGCTAAGTAGAATGCTTTATGATTTGTATAACTGATTTGTCTATAGAGCCCCAGACCATCTTTCATTGCACCCTACTATAGATTTTTAAATGGCTGTATTAGAAGTATTTGGAAGTGGATGACTCAGGGACCTGATAATGACATAATGTGCTTTTATCTCTAGGTCACTGATCTCGAGCCAGCGAGCAGCTGGCAGGGCAACTGATGCCAGAGGAAGCACTTGGACATCAGAGTGAGCAAAGTGCCCCCACCCCCTGCAGTGTGGGAGGTGAACTCATGCAGATGCACCTCTGAACTCTGGGTCTTCACTGACCAAGGACAACAGCTGTGAGTGGGGTGCGGTGGAGGGAGAAGGGAGGGGCATGTTAAAGGAACTTTTGGTTGATGGACTTCAAAACCTGAGGCAAAATGACACTGTCCAACGTACTCTGGGGTGGGTCTTTTGCTCATGGCTTTATGTTTATGAATCCTGCTTACGGCATTTTCCCAAATTAACGAAGGGTGACTTCCCTCCTTTCATTAAAAGTTTATTTTCTACACTCAGACTCTGTGCTTGTGAGAGGGGAAGTATTGCCTTTCAGAGGCGCCCTGGGGGTGGTGTGTAATAGTCCCAGATTACTGGGTAGGGGCTCAAGCTGGTTGTGTGTTGTATTGTTGAAAAGGAACCCTAGATATTGAACCTGGCCTTTGTTGCTGCCAACTCCAACCAGTAGAAGGGTTGCATTTTATTAGCTGTAATAGTTTGTTTTATGTCAAGAGCACACAAAGCGTGTAGTAAACTCCAGTGGCCTGCTCTGAAGTGAGGCTAATTGTTTAGCCTCAGCTCTCCTTTGGACTCTGTGCTGACACTTAAAAAATTGCTACAGCATATAACAGTAATGGTGCAAAAACCTGGAGTAAAACTAGTATAAGGAGTATTGTATTCCCCATTACTGAAGATTTCACTATATATTATTATTGGGGGGAAAGTATTTTCTGTGAGAAATTTAGAAAGGAACAACTGGGGGAAAAATGCTGAAGTTTCCCAATAAAAAAGAATGGTCACATACCTTCCAGTAACTGAGATGTGTTGTCCACCTGGATTCCACTCTTGGTGTGCATGCACCCCATGAGTACAAGATCAAAATCTTTTGGCCAATAGAAACAACTGGGGCCACGTCTGTACCCTGGATGCCTTGCACCTCCCACAACGGCCATGTAGGGCAGAGTAGGCCCAACCATCCCTCATTTCCTTCACCAGGACAGAATCCAGGTGGTATAGAACCCCATAGTAGCTGGGAACCTTGGGGAAAAAAATTGTGGGTCATAGTCATATGTAGAGGGTCTTTGTCTACAGTGGCTTTGTGACTGGTCTGATTTCTCTTAGGGGCTGGCCTATAGATTCCCAAATAACAAACAGTGGCTCCTGAATCTTTCAGAGAGTGCACGATTTCATTGGTTCTTACGTTAAATAGGTCACAACCTTAGAATTGGAGGTCCTCACTTGTTCTCTGGACCTCCTCCAGTATTCCTGACGACTGTAGCCATGGAGCCGTGTGCATGGTGAGTGAGGTGACCACTGGGCATGCTGCAGTATCCAATGCATCGAATGTAGCCTGTAGAGAAGAGAAGGCGTAAGGAGCCTTCTTCCACTGTGCCCCTGTGCAGGAACCAGCCACAGAATAACTGGTGAGCACAGGAACTGTGCGTGGCAATGGCTCCCAGCATTGTTAGCCTCCCCAGAAGAGAGAGAGCTAGTCAATGAGCCCCTGGTTCTGCCCCAGCTGAACCTGGCCAAGCACAGAGGAGAGCACTTGGTACTCCCCAGGAATCCCCAGAAGGAATGATGTCTGAAACATAGGCACCAACGCTGTGAGTGCTCAGGGGCTGGAACACCCACAGGGAAAAAATAGTGGGTGCTGAGCAGCCACCGATGGCCCTGCTGATCAGCTCCTCCCCCTCCCACCCACTGGTGGGCCCCACCGATCAGCTCCTCTCCTCCACCCCAGTGCCTCGCCAATCAGCTCCTCCCCCTCCCCCCAGCACCTCCTGCCCACTGATGATCAGCTGTTCAGGGTGTACAGGAGGCGCTGGGAGGAGGGGGAGGAGCAGGGGCAGTAAGAGGCAGAGCAAGGGCTGGATGCGCTCAGGGAAGAGAGCAGAATGGGGTGGGAAGAGGCAGGGGGCAGGAAGAGGCAGGGAGGGGGTGGGGTCTTGGGGGAAGGGGTGGAATGGGGACAGGGACTGAGGCAGAGCGGGGCTTAGCACCCATGGGAAAACCAGAAAGTTGGCACGTCTGATCTGAGATCCCCAGAATTCTTCCACCAAGCTCCCTCAGCACTAGGGCAACCCTCTGCACCTGCCTCCAGTGCAGCCTGTGGCTTTCAGTTACCGTTCAGCTCCATACTATCAAATCAGTGGAAGTGGCTTGAAAGCCTGAGGCCAGGATAGCGGTAATTTTCTCTGGCTTCCTTACATCACAAGAAAAAAATGTAAGTGATTGCTGTTCCTTATTTCACTCCACTACTCTTTGTGGATTTTTCTTTTTTTCAAATCTCTGCTGCAAATGGTCTTTGAAGGAGTTTATTATATCTCTTATAATCAGCATTGTACTGAAGTCTTCCTGGAACTACAAAGCATAGGTGCTTGAACTGAAAAACATTCAGGCAGTGTAATAACGATTTTCTTTGCTTTGTGTACTGGAGGGTGAGAGGTCCTTGCTATTTAACCCTGGGCTGAGGTTTCTCCTATTTATTTGCTTTCCAAATGGCAAGGATGCATGCACTACATCAGCAGGGTCTTATGCATGCTAAATATGAATTATTTTTGTTTTAAAATGCCTCCAGTTGTCTTTGTGTTAGCAGCAGACAGTTCAAATGAATGTATTTCTTGCTGAATGGAAAAATGAACTTAATTCTCCTAAAAGTATGTATTTACATGAGCGGTTTGAAGATTTTATTTATAATTGGGAGTTTATTTCCATGGATAAACCAACTTCTTCACTGAAGGATAAATAGTGGGATTATGTGGCTATTCTTCTAATAAATTGACAAGTGTCAATCATTAGTAAAAAAAGCCAAGTGTCGTTGTCCCTCTCACACACACATATCTAGCAGATGTTTTGATATGTCTAAAAAGCAGTACTCTATATGAATTGCATGGCTCCATTTATGGGCACTTGCACTGTTCCCCTCTGTCTGGTCTCCCCAGTAAGTTTTGAAATACAATGAGCTTCACCATGCCCTGAGACCATATTTCCAACACTCTGCTGTGTACCCAAATAACCGGGCTAGGCATATCTGTCCGTAAGGCACGCATTCTCTAAAGGTTATAATGTCTCCAAGGGTGCTCCTTAAACATGACACAGACCAAAGGTTCTTTCTTTATAGCATTTATTATATAGTTACAGTTTGTATAAGGCAAGATCAGGCAACAGAGAACATTAAAAGAAAAGCAAAATAGATACAGTAAGCAATCTCTTTGGTTCATGTGATGAATAGGATGGATGGAAATACAAGTAGCAAATAACTCTTAAAAGAATCCCATTACCATCATGGTCTTTCTGAGTATGTGAATATGGTTTCCCTTTGTTTTCTCTGATCAACTTGGGCCGTTTCCATTGTTGCCTTTGAGCACTAATGTATTAGAGTTCTTTGAAGGGGTCAACAAACATGTGGACAAGGGGGATCCAGTGGACATAGTGTACTTAGATTTCCAGAAAGCCTTTGACAAGGCTTTTACGTACATTAAGTTGTCATGTCATGGGATAAGAGGGAAGATCCTCTCATGGACTGAGAACTGGTTAAAAGACAGGGAACAAAGGGTAGGAATAAATGGTAAATTTTCAGAATGGAGAGGGGTAACTAGTGGTGTTCCCCAAGGGTCAGTCCTATGACCAATCCTATTCAACAATGATCTGGAGAAAGGGGTAAACAGTGAGGTGGCAAAGTTTGCAGATGATACTAAACTGCTCAAGATCGTTAAGACCAAAGCAGACTGTGAAGAACTTCAAAAAGATCTCACAAAACTAAGTGATTGGGCAACAAAATGGCACATGAAATTTAATGTGGATAAATGTAAAGTAATGACCTTGGAAAAAATAACCCCAAGTGTACATACAATATGATGGGGGTTAATTTAGCTACAACTAATCAGGAAAGAGATCTTGTAGTCATCGTGGATAGTTCTCTGAAGACGTCCACGCAGTGTGCAGCGGCATTCAAAAAAGCAAACAGGATGTTAGGAATCATTAAAAAAGGGACAGAGAATAAGACAGAGAATATCTTATTGCCCTTATATAAATCCATGGTACGCCCACATCTTGAATACTGCATACAGATGTGGTCCCCTCATCTCAAAAAAGATATATTGGTATTAGAAAAGGTTCAGAAAAGGACAACCAAAATGATTAGGGGTTTGGAACGGGTCCCATATGAGGAGAGATTAAAGAGGCTAAGACTTTTCAGCTGGGAAAAGAGGAGACTAAGGGGGGATATGATAGAGGTATATAAAATCATTAGTGTGGAGAAAGTGAATAAGGAAAAGTTATTTACTTCTTCCCATAATATAAGAACTTGGGGCCACCAAATGAAATTAATGGGCAGCAGGTTTAAAACAAATAAAAGGAAGTTCTTCTTTACACAGCTCACAGTCAACCTGTGGAACTCATTGCCTGAGGTGGTTGTGAAGTCTAGGACTATAAGAGGTTTAAAAGAGAACTGGATAAATTCACGGAGGTTAAGTCCATTAATGGCTATTAGCCAGGATGGGTAAGGAATGGTGTCCCTAGCCTCTGTTTGTCAGAGGGTGGAGATGGATGGCAGGAGAGAGATCACATGATCATTACCTGTTAAGTTCATTCCCTCTGGGGCACCTGGCATTGGCCACTGTCAGTAGACAGGATACTGGGCTGAAAGGACCTTTGGTCTGACCCCGTATGGCCATTCTTATGTTCTTATGAGGGCTCAAGGCTGCAAAGGCATTGTCACCCTGATCCAGCAAAGCACTTAAGTACATGCTTAACTTGAGCACAGTTAGTCCTTTTGAAGTCACAATGGGACTGATCATGTGCTAGAGTATTTTTCTGGACTGGGGCCTGAGTGCTCAGCTCCTTGCAGGACCAAGCACTTAACCTCTCTGTGCTTCAGTTTCTCCACCTGTAAAACATTTCACAGGGGTGTTGTGAGGCTAAAGTCATGAACATTTGTGAAGCACTTTGAGATGGTAGCACTATAGATCTGCAATGTATTCTTATTATTTATTAGTAAGGATCAAATTCGTACCTAGGGCCTCTTCATTGGCTCACTTCAAGATTGGGTGAGAAGGCCCAACTGACAAGGTCATGTGTGTAGTAGCGGTCCCATCATGAGAGCACTTTCTTCACCCTTCTCAGACACTTGGGTGCTATTAAAGGTTTTCTTAGTCAATTTTCAGTAGAGGTTCTGGGCAATTATAACCTGGCTACAGGCTTTCCTTGCTGTTCAGTTTGTTGTCAAATTCTATTACAATGAAAACCCTTTGAACCAGCAATTCAGGTGAGTCAAGCAGAAACCACCATGCAACTAAATTTCCCCTAGTTTACTGAAGCAAATAGGTTTAAACTTTCATTTCTCATCTCCAAATCTAAAGTATCATCTGAAGAAGAGGAAACCCAATAATAATCCTGGCTGAATCTGATTCTCAGCCTATTTCCCTATTCCTACTGTAGCTATCCAAAATAGTTTTCTGCTCCCCCAAAATGTGGGAGAGGAGGCATTTTAAAGGATTCCTGTCAATTTTGTTGGTCAGTGTGGCAGTGTATTGCATGCAGGGCCAATCAGAGGGGGCCCAGGAGGGCCATTTGGCCTGGGTCTCAAGCTCAAAGTGGGCCTCAAATTCAGACACATGTTAATTTTTTGGCATTTGATAAGTTTTGCAACTTGTTTTTATGTGCATCCCTATCGGACCAAAATGTGATACACTCTCTCAGCTTAGAGCTGCAAATTTAAGCAAATAAGAGATGTGATTTGGTAAAAGCCATAATTTTTTTTTGCACAGAAAAAGGCTAGAAAAGCATTTGTTAAATAAAAAAAATATTCAAATTATGTCTCTCTCTTTTTTTGGTGCCTTATTTCGTTTTCATGTGTTGTTGTTTTTTATTTTTATTATTGCTAGGGGCCTCAAAAGCTGGAAGTGGCCTGAGCCTCTCTGGACCTCTGAGAGGGACTGATTGCATGTAGGGTCTTAAAGGCATTAATGCAATAAAATGTTAATGTTTTTATATCTTTAGTTTTGATTGTTTTTATAGGTTGTATCCGGAAGATAAGAAAGTGGTAATTATGATTAAGGAAGTTTATTATAATTTCTTCTTTTGTTAGATGGCTCTGATTCAGCAGTCATCTATATGTCTGATCTATGCAATAGAAATACAGGGCCAAACTCTGCATGCATTGAAGTGCATGGGAGTGTTTTTGCCATTGACTTTGGGAGGAGCAGAAATGGGCACCAAATGGTTTTGTTTAAAGAAGTTGCTAACCTATATTTAAAAACCTGAGCTTTATTCAAACTTGTAAATCACTTTGCTTTAACTTCTGCATAAAATAGATTAGAGTTAATGAAGTCTGATCCCCCTTATGGATTAGCATGAGTAACATAATTACACATTAACAGAGCAGTATGTATGGTCCTAGAGTTACTGGCTATCATTAAGGACAAGTAGTACAGGGAGATTCAGGAAATAGCAGCAGGTTTTATAAATGAATTAGAGAACTTATACTTTTGAGCTTCTTTTTCCCCAAGATTTTTCTGGAAAGGCCTCTAAATGCAAATAGCCAATATTGTATTAAAATGTGTGGGCCATGCTTAGCTTAGCAGTTATACATATTCAGAAAAAGAAGCTTAAGGAAATTGACCTGACAAAAGTGAATGTTGATCTAGTCTAAATGATGACTTGTTATAGAAAAACAGCAGCCAAAGCTGTGATCTGAATGGTACTTTTTAGAAATGCTCTTTAATTGTGTTGGGTCTTTGACCTGGTTCAAAAGGGGAATAGAAAAACATCTTGCTTACATCTTCCCAAATATTTTGATAATTTTTCAAAAGCTTATGCTATCTACCAGGCCCTCTACCTGTTCCAATTGCAATCCATAGCAAAAGTCCCATTGGCTTCAACTGAAGAAGGATCAGATGCTAAAAATGGATGATGTTCTGAGGGGTTTGGTCACAGAGACCCCCTTGGGACTGTCACCTGACATGCTGGAATTACCTCTCAGCCCATTTTCCCTGCCAGCTTGGGACTTCCAGAACCCTGCCTTGTTGAGCCAGACATTCTACCCTGCTGCAACACAGACCCAGGTCTGATCCACACCCCCAAAGCTGCAGGCTTTAAGTGAAAACAGCTCAGCAGGGCACCTAGCTCCAGCACCCAGACACCCAGCTCCCAATGGGATTCAAACCCCAACTAAATCCATTTTACTCTGTATAAAGCTTATACAGGGTAAACTCATAAATTGTTTGCCCTCTGATAGAGAGATATGCACAGCTGTTTGCTCCCCCAGGTATTAATCACTTACTCTGGGTTTAATAAGAACCAAAAGTGGCAGAGAGTCCTGTGGCACCTTATAGACTAACAGACGTACTGGAGTATAAGCTTTCGTGGGTGAATATGCACTTCGTCGGATGCATCCAACAAAGTGGGTATTCACCCATGAAAGCTTATACTCCAACACATCTGTTAGTCTATAAGGTGCCACAGGACTCTTTGCCGCTTTCACAGATCCAAACTAACATGGCTACCCCCTGATACTTAATAAACAAAAGTGATTTTATTAAGTAGAAAAAGTAGGATTTAAGTGGTTTCAAGTGATAACAGACAGAACAAAATAAGTCACCAAGCAAAATAAAGCAAAAACACGCAAGCCTAAGCCTAATACATTAAGAAACTGATTGATTACAGGTAAAATCTCACCCTCAGAAATGTTCCAATAAGCTTCTTTCACAGACTAGACTCCTTCCTAGTCTGGGTGCAATCCTTTCCCCTGGTACAGTCCTTGTTAGTTCCAGCAGACATCTTAGATGGAAAGCAGGGGTGTTCTCATGACTGGCCACCCCCTTTGTTCCACTCCCTTTTATAGCTTTGGCACAAGGTGGGAATCTTTTGTCTCTCTGTGTCCCCACCCCTCTTTCTAAATGGAAAAGTACCAGATTTAAGATGGATTCCAGTACCATGTGACATGATCACATGTCCTGTGAGACCTCATTCTTTATTACCCACAGGCTGGCCCACATGTACACAGGAAGGCTTGCAGGTAAATAAACCATCTACAACCAATTGTCCTAGCCAACGGGAGCCATCAAGATTCTAAACCACAATCCCAGTTCCCTCAGCCTCTCCTCATAAGTCATGTGTTCCAGTCCCCTAATCATTTTTGTTGCCCTCCCCTGGACTCTTTCCAATTTTTCCACATCCTTCTTGTAGTGTGGGGCCCAAAACTGGACACAGTACTCCAGATGAGGCCTCACCAATGTCGAATAGAGGGGAACGATCATGTCCCTCAATCTGCTGGCAATGCCCCTACTTATACAGCCCAAAATGCCATTAGCCTTCTTGGCATCAAGGGCACACTGGTGACTCATATCCAGCTTCTCGTCCACTGTAACCCCTAGGTCCTCTTCTGCAGAATTGCTGCCTAGCCATTCGGTCCCTAGTCTGTAGCAGTGCATGGGATTCTTCCGTCCTAAGTGCAGGACTCTGCACTTGTCTTTGCTGAACCTCATCAGATTTCTTTTGGCCCAATCCTCCAATTTGTCTAGGTCCCTCTGTATCCTATCCCTACCCTCCAGCGTATCTACCATTCCTCCCAGTTTAGTGTCATCTGCAAACTTGCTGAGGGCCATCCTCCAGATCATTAATATGTTTCCATAAAACATATGGAGTGCAATGTCGCAGATGTATTATAATGTAAACTGCAAATAGCAGTGGACAAGATTAACTGAGGTGAAAGTATATAAAAGAAAATCCAGTAACAACATTCAAGCATCATAGATGTGACGATTTTGGCTAAACATCCTTTTTTAGGAGCTAGGATAAAACCCAAATACATTGAGGTTTACATGAACCACTCACTCTTCAAAGGACAGACTTCACACCAACTTCTAATGCTAATGAATTTTTCTCTGCAGCTATTTCCTACCAACCCATATTTGAGCTAGCTGGCCTTCACGTGAAATAGAAATCCCTTGAAATTTCACATGCTTTTCACGGCCATATGACAGTTCCATTTCTGCTTGACTCCTCAGGGCTATTTGGGGGCTTTAATTAGAAAGATTTCCTACTGTTGTAGTGCTCTTTTTCTTTTTAAAATGATTATTGCAGGAAAAGTGGCTGGCTTACACAATTCATAAGATTGCTGACAGCTCGTTCATCTCAGAACGTTCCTGGGAAAGGGTCACTTTCCAAAAAGAAACTTGGGGAAATGGAGAAAGAGACAGGGGCTCAGATTATCTGATGATGGAAAACAATGTGTATATATAGCCCAGTATATACACTGTCCCTTTGTTCTGCAATATCTCATTCTTCCTCCTAAATATTCTGGGCCAAATCCTGATCTCATTTACCAAATGGAGATTTACACTATCTCCTTAATCTTCAGTGAAATTTACTCCAGATTTATGTTGGTGCAATTGAAATCAGAATCTGGCCCATTGATTTGTCTGTCAATTGTGCTAGTCTGCAGATAGAAAGATTTTTTTTCTAGCTGCCAGCTCTGCAAATTCAAACTGGGTTCTGAGGACAAAGCTGGGTCCTTTACCTCCCATGCATCATTAGCTGCAGTAAAGATTTGGCCGGCCAGTATTTTATGTCAATGACACCTGTGCAACTCCAATGGGTTGGAACATAACGGAACATAATAAGCCACTCTTATTAAAGACCTGGGCATCATTTTAGACAGCTCAGTGAAAAACTACGGCTCAATGTGCAGCTATGGTCGCAAAGCAATCAAGATATTGGGATCCATGAGGAATAGGATGGAGAATAAGATGTCTTCCAATTTTTCCCCACACTGTTTGCCCACCCTAGAAATTCCACTAAACAATTTGCCGTGAGCAGAGATAACAGTAAGGTGCTCTTTGGTTCTCTGTGAGCCTCACTTTGGCTAGTACAGAATTCCTGCACTTTCAGTCCCTGCAAACGGTCTCTCGCCGCCTGTTTGGGGGTACAATTTAAAGGAAGTCTCATTTTAGGAAACTGTAGTATAATTTTACCACTTGACTGCTGATAAATGATTGCTCGAGGTATACATGGCAGCAAATCTTTTGTGCTGCTGCACTTAGCAGGTATGGCCCTGCATGTCATTGATTTTGTATCAGCAGCACAGTCAAGGAGTTACAAGATAGGACCTGCTGTAAAGGTCTAATGATATGAGACGATAATTTATACGAGTCCATTGCTTCAGAGAACTTGGATAACTTGGGTTAGCAACACAGATTTCTCTCACTCCTGCTTTCTCTCTCTCTCTGTCCCACACTCAGATGTTGGTGATCTTATTGATCAGCATTAATTCAGACAGTCTGCATAGCGGAGTTGTTTTCATGTCCGGGATTGGTCATGTGAGGATCTGAGTTAGGGGCAAAGACTGGGCATCAATTCCCTTCTCCCACCAGGCATAATTAACAAGGAGAATTAAAAAACCTGGGACCAGAAGTTAATCAATCAGGTCTCTAACACTGAAAGGTAATCAATCACCGAAAAGCCTTTGAAAAAGGAGGCAGATTTACATCCAGCTCCTTTCAAGCTGACACCTACCATATCACTTGACTGACAGCTGAGAGTCCGCGTGTCTAGCCAGAGGTATAGGACTTGCAGCCTGGTTCTCCTCTGGAAAGTTGTCTCTTACCCCCAGTTCAGCACTCCTGGGCATTCAGGCCCTGCAGCATTCAGTCACTAAAAGGCTGGAAAAACACCGTAAGTGGTTGTTTTATATATTTCAGCTCTCATGGAGATAATTGTGACATCTTGTGGACTGTATCTTTTAAAATTCCTTCTCAATAGCACAAGAAGCTGCCTTATCATTTTGATAATCTGAGCATTGTGGTGTATTGAGGATGGTGTTGGAAGCGAAGGGGGGTGCTTCTTCCCTGTCCATGCTCCTAGGCTACAGGGCTTTAGTAGCAAAACATGGGAGCAGAGCCAGCTTGAAAAGAGCCTGCTTAAAGCAAGGCGAGATGAATTGTGCCTCTCTGGTTCAGGCAGCAGCCTGTTTGGGAGTTATTCTGTGTTTCTGAATCATCAGAAATTAAGTAGTGTTATGTTGCAACATTCTAGTAAGAGTATTTTATGTTTCTATCTGTTTGCATCGTGTGATAGATAACCGTCATTAAGGGACATTGTTTCAGGGCAGAGCATAACGCTTGAGTGATGGCTGCTACCTCAGCCTATGCACCAGGGATTGAACCATGGACCTCAAAGTCTGAGGATCTCCAGTTGAAGCTAGAGAGGTGGGCTCTGTAGGGGTGGTCTACAACAGAGGTTCTCAACCTTTTTCTTTCGGAGCCTCCCCCGTGCTGTAAAAATTCCATGGCCCAGCTGTGCTATAACAACTGTTTTTCTGCATATAAAAGCCAGGGATGGCATTAGGGGGTAGCAAGCAGGGCAGTTGCCCAGGGCTCCACACCACAGGGGGACCCATGAAGCTAAGTTGCTCAGGCTTCGGCTTCAGCCCCAGGTGGTGGGGCTTGGGGCCCCAGGGTGCAGCCCCGTGCAGTGGGGCTTCGGCTTTTCTGCCCTGGACCCTAGAGAGTCTTTTGCTGGCATACTTGGCAGACCCCCTGAAACCTGCTTGCGGTCCCGAGGAGGCTCTAGATCCCTGATTGAGAATCACTGGTCTACAACAGCCTCCCATGGCATATGTAACATGGTGACCAGTAGCTTTAGGGTTGCCAACCTTCCAGGATTGTCCTGGAATCTCTAGGAATTAAATATTAATCTTTAATTAAAGATTATATTGTGATAAAACCTCCAGGAATATATGCAACCAAAACTGGCATCCCTATGCTTTAAACCTGCAGGTCCCGTATTACTGTTTGGAGTGTGTTAAACCTATCTTTTTCTGTGCCATGTTGAAAGTTTCCCCTATTTGTATTTTCTCCTGTTCTGAAATTATTCACAATAATAATAATAATAAATTAATAATAAAAAGACTCTGCTTTGGCAAAGCAGAAATGTTTAATATGTGAAACACATTTTAATTATCCTGCAGCAGACAAATGCCAAAACATGACCTGCTTAATAATGAGGGGGGAAATTGGGTAAGTGATGTTCTGTGTGATCTGCATGTTACATTTGTTCATGTGATAAGAGCTAGAGCTGACTTACATTGTCAGGGCCAGCTATGTAAATATAAGACTGCAGTGGCCAAGGGAGCCAAGATACAAGCGGTGTGGAAAAGCAAGAGTGAGAACACGATGTGTTCTGGATGCTACAGGGTAAGATGGAGCTGTGCAATGAATCAAAAAACCTTGTGCTGCTAAACCACCCTAATCCTGCTTTTGTGGAATATCTCTTTGTTACATGAGACTGAAATTAAATATTCATAATTAAAGATGGTCATATGATTCTTGGAAAAAACAGTTGATTTACCCTCTGTGCAAACCTAGCCAATCACATCATCTGTGGGGAATACCTACAGGAGGGCAGGGAAACTCAGTGGCGTTGGCTCAATGACATTTGTACATCTGACAGATAGGGTTTGCTCCGTCCCTCCCCATCCAGAGTGGGAAGAGGACATGATCTAGGCAAGCTATAGCAGAGATAGCAGAGGCATGCAGCAGTGCCAGGGACTCTATTGAGGTAGATCTAACATATCTGCTGGGTTTAGAGAGGGCAGGAGGGAAGAAAAGAAAGGGTTACTCCTTGTCTGCCATTCCCATCTCCCATGACAGCACAGCTCAAACCTTTGAAATAAGGCTGGTGCCGGTGTTTCCCCTAAAGGATTAATAGTGGTGTCCACACAACCTCTTGCATTTGTAAGTTTGGCCTGGATCAGTTCTCTGAATTTTTTTTTTGTGTCTGGCACATCAGAAGAGAGCTCTTGAGCATAGCTCTTGTAGTAGATCTGATCACTAAATAACCCTGGATTTGCAAACACTTAACAATTTTCACATATTGGGATTTCCTTATAGTCATCCATAGAGAGAGCCTAGTTGTCTTGAGACCAAACCCGGGCAATAGGTGTGTCACAGGTAGTGTGCCAACTGCACCTCTTACCCCTCCTGGTGAGCGCACGCCCTTCCAGGTCTCAGTCCTTGAGCTGTCACCTTGATCAGGGCAGAATCATACAATTTCCCCATTCTCAGACAAGGCTCTGGATGGCAGTCTCCTCCTTCAAGCAAAGTAGTATCTATTGAAACAAGAGCATCTCAGAGAAAACATATCTTAAAAACAATAAAACACCCTGTATGCAATGCCTGCTTTTCCTGAAGGCTTACTGTTTTCTGGATCTAGAAAGGCAGAACTCCTTCAGACTCCTTCATAGAGCATGTCGGTCAGCTTGACTTCTGGACAAAACTCATTGACAATTGACCCCCTCATCTTTTCTTGAGAAGCTCTTTTAAACTATATACTTTCTTTTTGTTCTCTAGTTCCCAGCATGGCAAAACTGCTATGTTACTTCAGCCTGAAGCCTGGAAGGATATCATTGTCTTGTAATTGTCACCCCAAGTGTTTTGTTGGGGGTTGCTTATCTGTGGAGCAATTGTATTGCCTTCCTGTTTTATCTTCTCACAGAGCCCTGTTATAAATGCATAGACTTAAAGGCCAAAAAGGACCATAATGATCATCTAGTTTGACCTCCTACACATTGCAGGCCACAGAACCTCACCCACACATACTCTTGTAATAGACTCATCACCTCTGACTGAGTTACTGAAGTCCTCAAATCATGATTTAAAGACTTCATGTTACTAAGAATCCATCATTAAGGCAGACCAATATACTCATACCAATATGTAATAACTTGCCCACACTGACTGGATCATATACAAGGTTCATAAAATGGTTACATCTCAATATTCTTAGATTGTTGCATGGGAACTCCTACTGTATTCATAGCATTATTACATATCATCTCCACTTATGATACAAGGTTTCTGTCACCTCATTACTTAAACTACAGACGAGCTTGACATTGAGTGTCATTTAACCCATTCACAATGTTCAGCCGCAGATCATGAAAACATTTCTCCCTCTTTTTCACTTTCTTTTATGAAGCTAGAATTTTTCACTGATGTGGTTCTGGAGCAAAATATGACTGAAGTACTTGCAGAAGTTCCTGGTCTGTGTAAAAAGTTTTGCTCATCATCAGGAGCATGTGTACAATCTGGTTTTCCTGGTGTGACATTTGTGTCTATAAAACTATGATTGAGGATTTTCACTGCTCATTCAAATGATCTTTAGGGACCTGTCATATCTGCCATTCTAGTGTTTCTTATTTAAGTCACTACTGCTAGAGGGGAACTCATCCATAGCCAGTGTAAAGAGTATAGGATCCCTTACTGAAAGAGTCAATTTCCCTTCGGAGTGTGGGAGTTAAAAGCTTCTCTTTTCTGGTGCTAAACCTCTTTGCATCCCTTTCCAGCAAGCAAAACTCTTGGGAAGAAATTGTTGGTGCCCCAGGAGAAAGAAAGGTTTGCATGGAATCTTTATTAGTTTGCACATACGATGTATTAAAGTGGTTGCTATTTCATTTGTTATTTCTAAATAAAATGTGTGTAAACAGGTTTATTTTTGTTTAATCTATCCTGTACTTATGGAGAATTTGTTGTTACTCAAACTAGTCACCATAAGTTATAAAGTGCAGCAAGAAGAGTGAAACTTTCAAAGGTTAATCAGTTAGTAGGACTGAGCAGATCTCTGATCTCCTCTTACTTTGTCCCCCACAGCAATGTTGCAGTGAAGAGCAGCTTGGGCTACGCGGCCTTTCTTCTCCCCATCCCAGAGGTACCTAGCAACCAGCCCCCACCCATTACCTTGTACTTAGTTTCATGCCCTGAATAAACAGAGCTAGTCTAGACTTTCTCCCTTCAAACCCTTTGCCTGTCTCTGAATCAGAACCAGACAATAATTACTTGGTAGAAAAGTGAACTATCATTACTGTGTTTCTTCCTTAGTTAGGACAGTATTTCTAGTGACACTCCCTCATTAGCTGTCTGAACAGAGATGGAACAAGGCATTTCCATCTTTAATTTAGAAAAAATGTGTTATGTGACGCAATCCATAGCGTGCCTTTAAACTCAGTTCCTAGGGCCTGATCCTGATCCTAGTTTCTTGAGACTGGCTTCAACAGGAGCAAAAATAGAAGGCAGAGTGGGCCCTAGACCAAGATTTACAAAAATAGCATTGTAATTTGGGGTGCCTCAGTTTTTGGGTGCCTGAGCAGAAACATCTTAAAAGTTGAGGCATCTTTGCAGAAGTTGGGTGCTCAGGACTTTCTGCAAATCAACCCCCTTTAAGGCATCTCAAGCGGGGCACACAAATAATCATGAATCACTTTTAAAAATCTTAGCCATAGTTTTTGTTTTAAGCCATATTTATTTTCAGTTGCTGATTATGCTTTAAGTTTCACATCAGACTATGCAAAGAATTTTTCCTTATTGGTATATGGTAACCGTACCTACATGGAACGGAAACTAATATACATGATAAGTTGTAGCTACACAGAGTTTTGGTTTAATAAATACCATATGAATAAAAAGGGCAAGAGACAATCTTTGATCTTTGTGCAGCGTTCTCTTTGCTAGTTGGAGGTCCATACTAACCAGTTGCTCTTTCAGGTTATTTGGTAGGTCCTATAGTAATTACTGTGAAGCCTAGTGTATGTTCTGCTGAAGAACACATGCAAAATAAAACTTTAAAAAATGTTTTGTTTCGTGTACAACATAAAATGTACTTACCCTGCCACAGCAGAGGTCTATTATGTACTTAAATAGATAACCATTACCAGGTCAAAAAGAAAAGGAGGACTTGTGGCACCTTAAAGACTAACAAATTTATTTGAGCATAAGCTTTCGTGAGCTACAGCTTACTTCATCGGATGCATTCAGTGGAAATGAAATTCACTGAATGCATCCGATGAAGTGAGCTGTAGCTCACGAAAGCTTATGCTCAGATAAATTTATTAGTCTCTAAGGTGCCATAAGGACTCCTTTTCTTTTTGCGGATACAGACTAACATGGCTGCTACTCTGAAACCTGTCATTACCAGGTCAGTTAGATGTTCTTACAAGATATTTGTGACCTGTAGGATGATAATACTTTGCACTTCCACAGAGCTTTTCATCTAAGGAGCTCAAAGTGCTTTATATGCATGAAGTGAGTTATCCTCACAACACCCCTGAGTAAAGTATTATTTCTCTGTAGATGGAGAAACTGAGGTACAGAGCGGGTCAGGATCCATACCTAATATCAGGCAGCTAGTAATTGGCAGATCCAAAAATACAACTTAGGATTCCTCACTCCAGGCCCCTTCCCGAATAACTGGATACATCTTATTGTTAACCTCTAAGAAAAGGTTGAAATGTTTTTCTTTGTCTCTTGTCTTTTTCCTGTCTGCTGATCAGTACCACTGAGCTGGAAAAAATGTGAATGCTACTGGACAGCATGAATGAACTAACTTGTCCCTGGTGTGGTGAGCACATTTCCTAGTGAGATAGATTCTGCAAAGCTTTCCTGAGCTTCCAGTACCATTTCTCCCAGCTGCAACCTACTTGAACACTTGATTGCGTGCAGCTTTTTTTCCCCACTGTTTCTGTTTGGAGGAATACAAAGAATTCTTGTTGTTTTTAGCACAACTGCCAGAGGCTGGGGGATTTGGAATACAGGCCTCTAGAGTTAAAATAAGAATGCACCAAAATAACAGGGATGGTTTTAGAGTTTCTGGAGAGCTGTCCACAAGCAGAAAGAGTCTTTGACAGTTTACACTGTTAATGCGTCTTGATTTGCTGGGCAAATCCAATGAAACTGTTAGTGAGTATAAACTGTAAAGAAAATACTCAAAGGAAAGTGCAGATGAAATCAGTGTCTGCCTGTTGGGACTGCTGCCACCTCCGCATCTGACCACTATTTACTTAGTTCCTTTTAAAAAAAAAAAAATCTGAATCCTTTCCAGCCCTACCATTTCAAAATAACTCAGCTTTATGCACAGTAATTGGGGCACCAGAGAAGGATCCTGTGAATCTTGCTCTGCTTTCAGACAGCCCCAGGAATACAAATACACTCCTCACTCTCTAGTTACATTTTGGTTGACATGAAACAGAGATGGCCCGATTCCCTTCTGGTGCCTGTCAATAACCATTGTTGGTGCAGAAAGATCTTCTTTAGCTTCTCAAGCCGTACTCTGAGCTCATGCACTGAAGGAGAGAAGCTGACAGTTTGACAGGGGACAGCTTTATTTACAGAATGCTGCCTGGCTCAAATGGTTGAACTGCACTAAATGATGTGCACTTTGTTTGGACAAAGAGATGAAAAGTTATAACAGGCTGCGCATACTGATTGCTATTTTATGGACTTTTCTATGCTACTCATCATCCTAGAAACTGGCCGTCGCCTATATATTAAGGAATTTCTCAATTCTTGCTTCACTTCTGTGCAGTAGAGAAATATAATTAATCCCTACTTTACACATGGAGAATTAGGCACAGAGCAAGTATATGACTTTTGTAAGGCCACATAGAATATTTGGGGCCAAACCCAGATTTTATAAGTCCAGTCCTTAAGCACAAGACTGTCCTGCCTCCTAAACTGATCTATTAGAACATATGTTCTCTGTCTACTGACTTCAGTGAGAACAAGATCAGATCCTAAATAGGCTTTTATTTTGCCCCTCCTACTTCAGCTATCTGAGGCTCAGTTAGCACTGCTGCCCTGGTCGTTATTTGGTTGTTGTTCCCATGTACATGGCACCAGTCATTTGGATGTGGTGAAAACCATTTGTCCTGACTTTTTTGCACTGTTTTTTGTTATTGTTAATGAATTTTCCAGAATGTGAATTTTGACATTTCTCCCCTCATAAGCGAGAGCAAACTTCTCCGAAAACTAATCGATACATGGCCCCATTTAGAGAGAGAGCAGGTCTGGATGTCCATTCTAAGCTCAGAGTTCTGTGCATGTGCTATGAATACAGGCTGCTTAGAATTCTGGCTCTGCAGAGCTAACCTAAGTAGCAGCATTAAAAAGGGTCATTGGGTACAGGGATAACCTTGGAAAAAAAAAAAGAGAGAATATTTATATCAAAGCAATGGACTTTGTTTTCCTCAGATCCACAGCATTCAGATCCAGATCCAAACTTTCCCAAAGTTAAGGCTAGTCAGAGCCAAAGTTTTGCCATAGGTCTTTATAGCACTACCAGTCCGTGATGTCTTTTGGATTAATTTTGGATTTGGTCTCAAATTTCCACATAGTTTAGGAGTGTTCTGATCTTGGCTTTTGGTTTGGGACCATGTCTTCCCACAGCTGACCATATTGTCGTGCTGCATACTGAATTGAGATTTTTCCCTTACGGTGCCCAGCTTTTCATTTTGCGTTTTCCCGCAATGAAAATTGCGGTCCTCTATGATTTCACACTTTAATATCATGGAACTTAGTGGGGTGCTTTAAAAACAGCAGTATGTAATCAAAAGGGAGGAGATTGTGATCTGTGTGAAAGGTGGGGAAATGAAGCCTTGTTTAAACAAAAATATTTTTCATCATTTTTCTAACCGCTTTTGATAATTAATACAATTATACAAAAGAAAACAGATGGAATTTTTATCCCTTTTGAAAATAATTCTTGGGGAGGGAGGCACTCTGGGAGAAAAGGAGAGGCCTGTGGATGTTAGCTAATGGGCCTAAGGAAGGAATGCCCTGTTGGGAACCCTTTTTCCTCTTTTGATTTGCACGCTCAGTGTCCACAACTTTTTCTTTGCTGTTGCTTTCTGCTATTTCCAGGGGCAATTGGTTAACAGTGGCAGTAGAGACCAGGACTGAGAAGTCTGTGGCACGAAGCCAGATCAGCTCTATGCAGGCCAGCTATG
The DNA here is from genome assembly GCF_965152275.1 of Natator depressus. Classification (NCBI taxonomy): domain Eukaryota; kingdom Metazoa; phylum Chordata; order Testudines; family Cheloniidae; genus Natator; species Natator depressus. Next base: position 108,927,287 of record NC_134235.1, read on the forward strand.
GGAAGGTAAAGGTGGACAGATGAGGAGGGTAAGGTTGTCTGAATGCCCGGCAAGAAAGCTAGGGACAGTAGTTCCTTTGGAAGAACAAGAGGGACCACGGGCATGAGGGGAGGTACTGAAGATGAGCATACGTATATCTGCTATCTTGATACAGCATGCAGAGAGTAACATCTTAGTGTTCCAAGGGTTAAGTGTGAGATAACTGAACCATTTGCTCAGCATGGAAACCGAGTTCAGTGGCATGTTTACTGGGATTCAACTAAACTGATATGGTAAAAGATTATTAAATCATGCAGCAGTTCATCATAGAAGGAACCCCAATAAACAGTATTTTTAAAGTGCTTTAAATCATGTTGTTGTAGCCTGGTCATATTTATGAACCAGAAGAGACTCTTGCTGGTACTGCTTGGCTGTTAAACGTGTGAAAGAACAGCCTGTTTCTGTCCAGTTGAGTAATGCCTTTGCACTGGAAACAATACAGTACGAAGCCTGAGCACAAATTCCAGATTCGCTTGCTTTCTAATTGTCATCTGAAATTTTACAGAGAGTAGCAGCAATAAAATATTTAAGGGACTATCTTGACACCTTGCTTTCATTCACAAGTTCGCGCTTTCCTTAGTCATATATCTCCAGTGTATCTTTTCCCACCCCTTCAGGCAAAGTATCAAACACTGTCTTTCTTATGCTTTCGATTCACTCCCATGTTCCACCAGCCTCTGCCAGCAGAAATCCAAAGCTGCAGGACCCTGGTGGCTTACATTATACACACACCACAGTGGAAGTTCACAGTGGAACAACCCTGCTTCGTTAAGAGGTCTTCAGATGGAAAGCACGGCTCCAAAACTGGATGGTACTCATGGGGGGGGGGGGGCATGGCCAGAGCACCAAAGAACAATTCTCATTCAGGGCATCTGCCAGGCATTGCTCCTATGCATCCCAAATCATTTTAAGCCTGCCTTCCCTTGGCAGAACTCCAGGGTGCATGTACCACTGTCCTTGCCCAGGAATGAATCGCCTTCCTCTTTTGGGCACAGCTGAGGCTGCTGGCACTGGGGGATGCAGTTTGTATTCCCTCTGTCATCAGCGTTGACTCAGCCCCAGCCGTCTATTCAATAAATTATCTCCAGCATATGCTGGAAGTGTCGCCATCGACTTTAGCTTAAAAGACGAACACTGAGCTCCTCCCAAATCCTCTTCACTTCCAAATTTTTTCCATTACTGTCTCCAAGGCTTACAACCCCAGTATCATTTTTAATTTCACACCTTCTCCCTGCATACACACACACCTACTTCAGGCTTCCAAAATATGTATGAGCATGCACACAACTGGAATTGTGTGTGCATGCAGCTTTCTGGGCTTGCAGTACTTTTGTGTACATGTTTGTGCATATTTTATGGGTGCAACTAAGGTGCTTATGTTAGAAAATATGGCCCACAGTGTTCTGGCCATTGGACTCACTGATATAATAATAGAAAGCTTGCTTTTTTCCCCGAAGTCAATTATCTAGTTCATTAGTGAAGAAACAAAAAATCTGAAGGTTCACCGTTTCTCCCAATGAGGAAAAAAGATTATTGCCAAGAAAAACTCACATACAAATCAGACTGTATGTTATAATGTTACAAGCAACATGAGGTTGGATCTATTTAAATCAATGGAGATTGCGGATGTTCAGTTCCTTCAAGATCAGGCCATGAAAAGCAAGATTTGGAAACTATCATAATTTAACATTTGACATCATGGCTCAATCATGTCAATATGATAAAGTTGACACATTTTCTGTCCATCCTTCTTACAACTCTGTCTTTTTAAAGTCAAATACAGTAATTGTTTCCCCTCTTTGAGATAGCATATCATTTTAAAATAAATTTCTAACTTGCAAATTTTAAATTCCCCTCTTTTATTTACTATTTATTAATAAGATAGTGTCAAGACATTTAGACCCCAAATGTAACTGCAGCTTGAAAAATCTTATTGAAGCTAGAAATGTGTTTCTTATTATAGATTTATAAACAGAGATATGTATACACAAATTAATTTGTTCATGTGGCCTCTGAGTGCATATGTATATAGATACATACACAAATACATACATATCCATATCTATAGATAGATGTAGAAAAACACAACATTAAAAGAATATGAAGATTGCAAAGTCAATCACTCAGAAGTCAGAAAATGTTTATTGTCACAAAGGACTAGATTGCGGCATTTATGCCACAACCGTGTATCAAGGTCAAAGCAGAGCTGCACTGCCCCAGGACAAGTCTGGGGGAGATTATGGCTCAGGCATGACACAGTCTCTCCAAGGATTTCTTCGTGTGTACAAGGGGATGTGTAATCTGTTCCATCCATAGACTGTTGCCTTGTGCGCCAGTCCCATTCCGTGACTGGTGCAGTGGGAAGTAAGGCCATGATCCCCTCCTTTCCATCCTATTTTCAGCTTCTTGCCCCCTAGCCCGATAGCAAGAGGGAGCCATCCTTGTGCTCTCTGGAGTGTGGGGACTGCTGTTGTGGGTGGTCCTCACGCAATTGTGCAAAGGCTGGGGCGAGGCTCATTGCATACTCTTGCACACCCACACAAGGGCAGATGACAACCGTGGGCCCTAGCAGAGATGTCTCTCTCTTCCCCTGCATTTCTGTGCAAAGGAGATATAAAAGACTGACATATGGTAACCATCAAACCTGAGCTTGAATTCTTGTTGCCTTTTACACTCTGAAAGGTTTTAACCAGCTCTGCCCATTCTCCCTTTGCTAATAAATGACTCCTACAGCCCTGCTGTTCTGCTGCAATTCATCAGTTCCATGGAGTGTAGCCTGAAAGCATCCCTTCGTTGTCATCCTAAATCTGCAGTGCAGTTTGGCCTTCTGTGTGTGATGTTCTCTGGGATACCTGCAAGAGCATTCCTAAATCATGATCTACAAGCATAAAATAGCTTTGAGGGCCTTCTCGAACCATGCTGCACTTGGTTGCATAATTGTGGATCAATGTTTTTTTAGAATATGCAGCTCTACCTAAGCACCTTTCCCACTAGCAGCTGTAATTAATGATCAGTGCACCTGTAGGTAATGTTGTCTAGAAGAGATGCAACATGTGTTTTGTAACGTGAGATCCAGGTTGGTTAGTGCTGTTCAAATCAATACCATCTACAGTGTATACACCTTTTAAAGAAGGACTGTTTGGCATTTGTCACTTCTTCACAGCAAATCATCTCTTGGAGTCAGGTTAGAACAGAGAGCAAAGGCAGAAGCAGTCCTGGCTCTGCTACTGACTTGCAGTTTGAGCTTGTGTATGCCTCAGGTTTGCCATCCTTAAAATGGGTATAATAACTAAGTGCAAAGATAGAAGTGCAGTGCGACTTTCTTGGCACCTTTGCTTAGTGTTCTATGCTCTAGTGGTGTAGCAGCTTCCCCAGCTGGACCAAGGAAGAAAAGCAAGGTGAATCTTTGCTTTTGGCAAAACATGCTGGTCTTTTCCTTTTGTGTCCTTGAGTTTTTTGTGGGAGACAAGCTTGGTACGTTCTAATGAGCTGAGCAATACTTTGAGCATTTTGCACTAACGGTTGCCTCCAGTGGTATCAAAAATCGAAAATTACTTACCTTGTGCCTCTGTGAAGCTATCATCTTGTGGGATACTCACTCCAGGGTCTTAAATCCTTAGCACAAAAGCGGAAGAAGTCCCTAGTTCTTTTGGTTTTTTTTGTTTTTTACCCTTGAGACCAGTGGTATTAGGGTGAAATGCTACCAAACATTTAGCTATGTTCCTCTTAATAACAGCATTGCCCTGAGAACTGGTGTGAAAAGAAAAAAGTCCCTGGTGGGACTTTCTAAGGGCCACAGTGTGCTGTAGTATCTTAAGGTCTTTTTGACATTAAGCATATGGAGAAGGGCCTTGCAGGAAGGGCAAGTAGGTCTGAGAAGAATTTTGGCAGGATAGTAAGTTTATTAAAGTAGAACGCTGATACCGTCATAGAGAACCATCCCAAATGTGCACAAAGGCAGTATGGCTGATGGAAATAAGTGTCTAGAAATGGAAATTACCTAAGGTGGAAGAAAAACTTAGAGCTTAATGTGCTCAAATCAGGAGGACAGGCTAATGTCCAGAATTCTGACATATGAGATTGCTAGTCCAGTATCAAGGATTTTTTAATATCTATCTATTTGTGGATAGTACCATATGATTGCTAACATTGTACCTGCATTTAAGAAAAGGAAAAAAAGTAATCTGGGCAAATACATATCTGTTAGCCTGACCTCAGTAGTATGGAAGGCTTTAGAACAAATTGTGAAGGAAAGAATAATTAAATTTATGGAGGTAAATGGGATGGAATATAATATGGGTTTATCAAAGATAGATCATGCCAGCCTAACTTGATTTCCTTCTTTGAGAAAATAACTGATTTTTTTAGATAAGGGAAGTGCAGTAGATCTAACAAACTTGGACTTCAGTAAAGCATTTGACATGGTACCACATGTGAAATTATTAGCTAAATTAGGGAAGATGGAGATCAGTACAAGAATTGTTTCAGAGTAGCAGCCGTGTTAGTCTGTATTCGCATTTTTTCATGGTCTGTGTGTATAAAACATCCTCACTGCATTTTCCACTTTATGTATCCGATGAAGTGAGCTGTAGCTCACGAAAGCTTATGCTCAAATAAATTGGTTAGTCTCTAAGGTGCCACAAGTACAAGAATTGTAAGGTGGATAAGGGACTGGCTAAAAGGGAGAAGCCAACGGTTGTACTGAAAGGTAAATAATTGGACTGGAGGGAGGTTCCTTGCGGAGTTCCTCGAGGATCGGACTTGGGATATTTACTAATGACCTTGGCACAAACAGTAGGAGTGTGCCAATGAAATGTGCTGATGATACAAAGTTGGGAGGTATCATCTCTACAGAGGAGGATCGGAATATTACACAGGAAGATCTGGATGACCCTGAAGCCCATAGTGACAGAAATGGGATAAAATTCAATGGTACAAAATGCAAGGTCAGGCACTTAGGGTCTAATAAGAATTTCTGCTACTAGCTGAGGATTCAGCAGCTGGAAACGACAGAAGAGGAGAGAGACCTTGGTGTGTGGGTCGATCACAGGATGACTATGTGATGTGGCTGTGAAAAAGGCAAATACCATTCTAGGATGTATCAGGCAAGGCATTCTCAGTAGCATCCTGTGAGTAAAAATATACAGAGGACGCTCAAAGAAGCACAATCAGTTTAATAATTTTTTTTATTTCTGTTGTCCATGACTTTCAACCAGAAGTGAGGGGACAACAAATTTGTATAGAATATAAGTAACTTTGGCCCAGAATTCAAAGGATTTTAGGGTCCTAATTTTCATTGATTTCACTGGATGTTAGGAACCTAAATACCTTTGGAGATCTGGGCCTTTGGGACTAAAATGACATCCCTACAAATGAAGTACTGAGTGGGTATGCTGTGAAGTGAAGACAATATCACCAGAAAAATTATTTTCTCTGTCGGAAACCTAATCTCATAGAGATTAAGTGGTTCAGAAGGAGCTTTCATTATCTCCATCAAGACCTCCATTAATATTCCAAGACATAGGTTTCTTAATGGGAAGGTCCAGAAGGGTCTAGCTGTGCATGAACCTGACAATAAGAGGCTGCAGAATCTACTGGTCTGCTTTCAACTAATTCATGCTAGGCCGAGAGAGCTGCCAAATATACCTGGCATTAGTCTTTACATAAGACTCAAACCGATGAAAAAAGTAGTCATTGTGGACTACTTTGGAATGGACAATGCTTTGCAGTGCTGAGAGAAGCCTATCTGTAGTCATTCCATTCTTCTAAGCTGGTGAGAGCCTAGCTAGTCCTTTGGTTGGAATAGTTTCACTCCAAAGAGCACTCATCCTGGAATTTAGCCCATAAGGTGTCTTTCAATAAGGCACAAGATTTTAACAGAGAGGGTAATTAACATTTAGAACAACTTACCAAGGGTTGTGGTGGATTCTCCATCACTGGTAATCTTTAAATCAAGGTTGGATTTTTTTTTTCTAAAAGAGATGCTCTAGTTCAACCACAGCTAATGGACTTGAAGCAGGAATTAATTCAGGGAAGTCCTAGGGTGTATGTTACACAGCAGGTCAGACTAGATGATCATAGTGCTGTCTTCTAACTTTGGAATCTACACATCTCTGACATTTATGAAAGAAAGCTTGAAGCGAGCCTGTGCTTTCCTTTGGGCCCAAGGCATGAAGCACATCTGAATGGAGCACTGAACCAGGGAATGGCCATTTCCTAGACAGATGAAGCAGCAAATATGGTCATCTGATTTCAGCTTCTAGGGAGGCGGGATGCACACTGTTTAAAGGTGGATTTCTTATCTGGATCAATCATTATGCTTTCAATGTCATGGCACAACATCCAACTATGGACAAAGAATCCTCCTTGCAAATTACTAAGGCAGATTGCATCCTATTAAAATCTGTTGGCACTCAAAGTTTATCCAAATGTATGAACTTTAAGTCAATAATGTCTTTTTCTTAACTAGAAAAGGAGTACTTGTGGCACCTTAGAGACTAACAAATTTATTTGAGCATAAGCTTTTGTGAGCTACAGCTCACTTCATCGGATGCATTCAGTGGAAAATACAGTGGGGAGATTTATATACATAGAGAACATGAAACAATGGGTGTTACCATACACACTGTAACCAGGGTGATCACTTAAGGTGAGCTATTACCAGCAGGAGAGCCGGGGTGTGGGGGCGGGGAGGACCTTTTGTAGTGATAATCAAGGTGGGCCATTTCCAGCAGTTAATAAGAACGTCTGAGGAACGGGGTGGGGGGGGGGAGGGAATAAACATGGGGAAATAGTTTTACTTTGTGTAATGACCCATCCACTCCCAGTCTCTATTCAAGCCTAAGTTAATCGTACCCAGTTTGCAAATTAATTCCAATTCAGCAGTCTCTCTTTGGAGCCTGTTTTTGAATATTTTTTGTTGAAGTATTGCCACAAGGTATACATTGTCCCCAAATGTGAAATAGTTATGGGTGACGACAAAGTTCAGCCACCAGGTTTGCCGTGACATTATCGGGGATACTGTTCCTGACGGCTTGTAGTCCATCTTTGTGTGGAATGTTGGTGTAGAGGGCTTCTACATCCAGAGTGGCCAGGATGGTGTTTTCAGGAAGATCACCGATGGATTGTAGTTTCCTCAGGAAGTCAGTGGTGTCTCGAAGATAGCGGGGAGTGCTGGTAGCGTAGGACCTGAGGAGGGAGTCTACATAGCCAGACAATCCTGCTGTCAGGGAGCCAATGCCTGAGATGATGGGGCATCCAGGATTTGCAGGTTTATGGAACTTGGGTACCAGATAGAATACCCCAGGTCGGGGTTCCAGGTGTGTGTCTGTGCGGATTTGTTCTTGTGCTTTTTCAGGGAGTTTCTTGAGCAAATGATGTAGTTTCTTTTGGTAACCCTCTGTGGGATCAGAGGGTAATGGCTTGTAGAAAGTGGTGTTGGAGAGCTGCCGAGCAGCCTCTTGTTCATAGTCCGACTTATTCATGATGACGACAGCACTTCCTTTGTCAGCCTTTTTGATTATGATGTCAGAGTTGTTTCTGAGGCTGTGGATGGCATTGTGTTCTGCACAGCTGAGGTTATGGGGCAAGTGATGCTGCTATTCCACAATTTCAGCCCGTGCACGTCGGTGGAAGCACTCTATGTAGAAGTCCAGTCTGTTGTTTCGACCTTCAGGAGGAGTCCACCCAGAATCCTCCTTTTTGTAGTCTTGGTAGGAAGCTCTCTGTGGGTTAGTATGTTGTTCAGAGGTGTGTTGGAAATATTCCTTGAGTTGGATGCGTCGAAAATAGGATTCTAGGTCACCACAGAACTGTATCATGTTCGTGGGGGTGGAGGGATAGAAGGAGAGAACCCGAGATAGGACAGATTCTTCTGCTGGGCTAAGAGTATAGTTGGATAGATGAACAATATTGCTGGGTGGCTTAAGGGAACCACTGTTGTGGCCCTTTGTGGCATGTAGTAGTTTTGATAGTTTAGTGTCCTTTTTCTTTTGTAGAGAAGCAAAGTGTGTGTTGTAAATGGCTTGTCTAGTTTTTGTAAAGTCCAGCCATGAGGAAGTTTGTGTGGAAGGTTGTTTTTTTATGAGAGTATCCAGTTTTGAGAGCTCATTCTTAATCTTTCCCTGTTTGCTGTAGAGGATGTTGATCAGGTGGTTCCGCAGTTTCCACACAAAGATGGACTACAAGCCGTCAGGAACAGTATCCCCGATAATGTCACGGCAAACCTGTTGGCTGAACTTTGTGACTTTGTCCTCACCCATAACTATTTCACATTTGGGGACAATGTATACCTTCAAATCAGCGGCACTGCTATGGGTATCCGCATGGCCCCACAGTATGCCAACTTCAAAAACAGGCTCCAAAGAGAGACTGCTGAATTGGAATTAATTTGCAAACTGGATACAATTAACTTCAGCTTGAATAGAGACTGGGAGTGGATGGGTCATTACACAAAGTAAAACTATTTCCCCATGTTTATCCCCCACCCCCACCCCCCACTGTTCCTCAGACGTTCTTGTCAACTGCTGGAAATGGCCCACCTTGATTACCACTACAAAAGGTCCTCACCCTCTATCCCCCGCTCTCCTGCTGGTAATAGCTCACCTTAAGTGATCACCCTGGTTACAGTGTGTATGGTCACACCCATTGTTTCATGTTCTCTATGTATATAAATCTCCCCACTGTATTTTCCACTAAATGCATCTGATGAAATGAGCTGTAGCTCACGAAAGCTTATGCTCAGATAAATTTGTTAGTCTCTAAGGTGCCACAAGTCGTCCTTTTCTTTTTGTGAATACAGACTAACATGGCTGCTACTCTGAAACCTACCATTTTTCTTAACTAGTTTATAATAACCTGAAGAGAGAATTGCACAGAGTGAAAAAAGAAAGTATATCCCTTCTGTGTTTTTTCAAAAAGTATATGTCAGAACAGGGCATTTACATCCTTTCAGTACCCTTCAGTCTTTTATTATTTTCTTTTTCAGTACAAACAAAAGGGTTTGTTTTATGGGGAAGCAAGGAACTGAACCTGCTTCTACAGCGTCGCAGGCTAGTACCCTAACCAAGGAAAGTCATTTAATCTTTCTGTGCCTCAGTTTCCCATCTGTGCAGTGGGGATCATAGTGTCATGCTGTCTGGAGTGGTTCATGACTGTGAGTGCCTACCTCAGGGCAGACTGTCAAAAAGTAGGGCAGACACCCCAAACTGGTGGTCTGTTCTATAATTAGATTTCATCAAACCAGTAACAAATGTGAACTCCTGAAGCACTATACCAGTCTTACCATGGAGTCACAGACAGTCACCTTGGGCACTCCAGTCTATCTGGCCACCCAGGCAAGCTGGACTTAGTGATGAATGGCCACTTACACCAAAAATCACAAAATATTAGGTTGCTTCCAGTCCAAAGAGACCTATCACTCATCCTATCAATCTGTACCTTAGATCTCACACCGGAAACAATGCTGGTAGCCAATCCCATAGTAAACTAACTAAGGATTTATTAATTAGGATAAAGAAATGAGTTATTTACAGGTGAAAGCAGGCAACATATAAGTACAAACGAGTTACAGTCTATGGTTCCAAAAGGTGACAGAGATGTATTAATCTCTCCACTGAATGTCTTTTAGGGCTAACCCCAGCTTGACCTTGGGGATCTCTGCTTTAGTTTCTTAGCTCCAGCCCTTGTGAGTCCAAACAGCAAAGATATAACTATTTCTTCTTGTGAACATCTTTATAAGCCCTTCCCCCAGAGTTCAAATCGATGGGATGAGCAGGAGCATACGTAATTTCTTCATGGCTGGATGGGGCAATCAACAAAGTTTTTGTCTTACAAAGGCCCATTTAGTTTTGATAGTCCTTCTTGATGGGTGGGGGGAACCACTCCTTCCGTCTGAGTTCACAAGCTCAGAGCAGGCATTTTTACAATTCTAAAGCAAAACTTTCATATTACCTTACAGCACGGGATACAAACATAACAAGTAAGAATAATGCATGCAGCAACTTACAAGCATTTTATAGCATCTAAGCACTAAACATATCCTTACAATTCTAACACCTATCTTGAACAATACTAACAGACAGGTGAGCTGGTCTGGTTTCCAGCTATGAATTTGTCTGTGCTCAGCTGACACCTACAGACTTGGCAAGAGCTTGCACCTGGTCTGCCAGCATCACACATAGTACTTACCATCGTCACAAAGATGTTTTGATGAGAAATACATTACAGATTGTAAGGCACTCAGGTACTGTGATAATGGGGACCATATAAGAACCTTAGATAGACAGATGGTTGTTATATATGAAAACTGAAGATATTAAAGGTTTTCATGCCTTGCTTTGGAGTTCACACACACCTTTTTATATATATTTTCACATGTAAAGCCCAACAGTACTTCAAGTTCTGTTCACAATTGATGTGAGATCACTGGTAATTTAAAGCTGTACTTCCATAAAGATTTAAAGAAAGAAATCCAAAAGCTGATATAGACCGTATCTTATACTTAGTTTACAGTGTTTGTAAGCCAGGCCTCTGATCCTCACCGCAGTGTTAGGATCCCACAGTCTCAAAAATAAACACATGTAAAGAAAAATCTTGACGGGCTGTCCAAAGCCTCTGTGCCACAGGAATACTTTAGAGTACAGTGGGCAGGAGAGGGGGTGTTGTGGTTTGTCATTCATTTTGATGGACTGCCGAGCAACGCAGCAGTCAACAATTCAGCACTCCAAGTATCAAAAAGTTCTTTGTGATCCAACTGTTTCCATTGTGGTTCTCATCCTTTGGTGACTCTAAGGAAGAGGGGTGAGGGGGAAAGGAAATCAAGAACTGAATGGCATCCTCTGACTATGCATTATTATAAATCCCACATATGGCCTGGAGTGTGGTGGGTAGGGGGCAGGTCTTGCTAGATTCCTTTCTCATCTCTAATAATATCTTATCTGATAGGAGAGAAAATGCAAGTAATATTATGTGAGGCACAGTTTTGGGAAAGGGCTTGATGAATTTTTAGTTACCATAATCTTTAAGCAAAGTGGCAGCTGAATTTCTGACTGCTCTGTGGTATGTTCTCTCTCTTTCTGTCTCTGTGGTTAAAGTATTTGGGAAACCTTTAAACTGCTATGCTTAGTAAGACATGTTCTAAAGGTAAGCAATCTTGACATGTTATTCTTTTGAGCTAGGTGCAGTTTTCTATCTACCTTACCTTGAACTCTTGCTTGTGAGCATTAGCGCAAAGTCTGTTGTCGTGATCGGGTTGAGGCTCAAACCTGACCTTTGGGCAATTGCTTAGCAGGTTTCTACATTGCTCTTTCCTCCCCTGCATGAAAATTACAGCAGCCCTTGAAGTGATGCCTTTCACATCACTGCTAGCAAAGCTAGTCAACTACAAATTTTCCTTCTTTCCAAAAATATTCAAAAATAATGAATTCTAATGCAGGGTGTCAGTGCTAAACAAAGAAACAGACTTCCCAAAACAGCTGGGTAAATAATGATGGAGTTTTGATGTTGTTGTTTGTTTTTGTGTTTTTTTGTTCATTGGCAATTTCAAAAAATTAAAAGAAATGCTTTGGACTGAAAACAAATTTTTCTGACAAATTGAAAAGTTAAAAACAATTGTTTCAGGTCAAACTAAATATTTTGTTTTGACAAAATGTAAGCCTTTCATTTCAATTTTGATCATTCTTACACTTTAAAAAATATAACAAAGAAAATTTGGAAACAAAAAGTTGTCAACCAAAAGAACTGTTTTGAAAATGTCAAAATAAAATATTCAGATTTTTTTTTTCAAAACGAACAAGGGTGGTCTAGTTCATGGCTGTATATTTAAGAATTGTCAGTTAGCTCTTAGAATATGGGATAGGAACTTCATTCTGATGGAAGTGTGTGTAAATCAGAATAATTAGATACTAGGAATCTTGGGTTTAAAAACTTTCATTAAAATAAAGAGACCACTTATATAACCACATACAATAATGCAGATTTATTACTCTAAGGCCAAATCAGATGAAATCAGTGGGACTTGCATCTGTTTGAGAATAGAATTGCCCATAAGGTTTAGGTTTGAGGGTGAAATCCTGGCTCTAGTGAAATCAATGGCAGACTTCCTTTTGACTTCAGTAGTGCTCAGATTTCACCATAGGTCTTGAATGAGATGTGTGAAATTCATTTTGGTTTGCTAGATTCCATGTGATTCATTTTTCTCCTGTTCACTTCCCATAGACTTTGCCCCCATCCAAGTTTCACTTTGAGTTTCAGATCTGGATGAACAAAAACAAAACACAACTCAGCCAAAACTGCCACGTATTTCCTGGTTTGGAAAAAGCAATGTGAAGCTCTGATGTTTCATATGCTTTCAATCCCAAATCAAAACCATGGCTCAAGGTTTGCTTGATATTTTCCCCCATACTTTTAATTGAACCACCAAGATGTGCACATGTTTAAAATAAGTAATATCGGGACTTTATTTCTGTAACACTTCCCTCCCTAGAGTTTGTTACCACTTCTCATTGTGTAAAGTCTAAAAATCAGATAATAGGGGGAGATTTTCAAAGGAAATTTAGGTGACCAACTTTCAATATGAGTTAAGCATCTAATTCCTCTCTGTGCCTTTGAAAATCTCCCCATAATCCTTCAAAACAGGTCATGTATCTGTTTTTGTTTGGGCTGTGAAGCACCTAACACAGTATCAGGCTGTAAAATAGCAATAGAAGAATGAATAACTTGTATTTTGATCACCCCAAAGTTCAGTGCTCCTGGATTTCTGGGCTTTGGTAATTGTTTGTTTGTATTCCCCACATGGTGTGCTAAATGCTATACAGACAAATATGGAGACAAGGTTCCTGACCCATCACTGCATCCCTCACCCTGCACCCTCATCCACCCATCACTGAATACCTCCCCATCCTATCCCCCCTGCATCCCCATCCCCCTGTTATTGCATCCCTCCGCACTCACTTCCATCCCCCCATCACTGCATCCCTCCCCATCCCAACCCCCCCGCACTCCCATTCCCCCATCATTGCATCACTCCTGGTCCCATCCCCCCGTCACTGCATCCCTCCCCATCCTAACCCCCCCGCAACCCCATCCCCCTGTCACTGCATCCCTCCCTGTCCCAACCCCCCCGCACCTCCATCCCTCTATCATTGCATCCCTCCCTGTCCCACCCCCCACACCCCCATTATTGCATCTCTCCCCGTCCCAACCCACCCGCACCCCCATCCCCCTCACTGCTTTCCTCCCTGTCCCACCCCCCAACCCCCATCCCCCGTCACTGCATCCCTCCTTGTCCCAACTCCCCTGAACCCCCTTCCCCCCATCATTGTATCCCTCCCCGTCCCACCCTCCTCACTGCATCCCTCCCCGCCCCAACCCCTCCCCCCCCGCACCCTCATCCCTCCGTCATTTGGAAGACTCAGAAATATCTGACAACTTAAAAACATGTCCCTCAAGACAAAACTGAACGTGTACAAAGCAATTGTTATCGCCATCACAACATATAACAGTGAGTCATGGCAATTTACTAAGAAAGATACACAAAAGCTGCATGCATTTCATCACAAATGTCTGAGAAGAATATTGGGAATAACCTATAAAGATAGGAAGACGAATGAAGAAATCAGAAACATTTCTGGATAAGGCACCCTCTCACAAAAGAAGAGATCAGTGGCTGGGACATGTGCTGAGAATGGAAAAAGAACACTTACCAAATACCACCCTTGAATGGAAGCCAGAAAACGCAAGAAGAAAGAGAGGAAGACTGCGAATAACATGGAAATGAACAGTTCTGAACAACATCAAGCACCTCAACATGAAATGGGAAGATTTGGAGAGAAGGGTGTTAGGATATAGATATTCAGGCCTGTCTGTAAAGGCCTGTACTTTAAGAATTTAGGGGTATTCTTATTACTTGGCTAGTTAGAGGTATAAAAGAAAGAATCAAAATCACTGTCTGCTGGTGTAAGGGCCTTCTCTTACTGTGACAGTTTGAGGCCCTGTTCTTAGGCTAAGGCCTCTGGCTAAGCAGCAGAGGCAGCCATAAGCCAGGAAGCGAACAGTCACATCCTCACATTCCAACTAGTCACATTGAAAGAAGGTGCTATTGGGCTGTCCTGAATACAATCCTGTCCTGAATACAATCCTGTCCTGATAATTCCTATCACCTCCAGAGAAAGGGAAGTGCCTAGAAAATGTAAAAGGAAACTTAGTTTGATAGCATCCTGTCTGGCAAGAACTCACTTATCAATAGCTGGGATGTGAAATCCTCACTTCTGTATTGTTCTGTCATTATAGTTCCCACTTTGCTATTGTCTGTCTGTATAATCTCTGTCTGGTTCTGTGATTGCTTCTGTCTGCTGTATAATTAATTTTGCTGGGTGTAATCTAATTAAGGTGGTGGGATATAATTGGTTAGCTAATCATGTTACAATATGTTAGGATTGGTTAGTTAAATTTCAGTAGAATGATTGGTTAAGGTATAGCTAAGAATATTACTATATAAATTAGGGGCAAACAGGAAGTAAGTTGGGATTCGAAAATAAGGAAAAAGGAACTTGTATTTAAGCTTGCTGGAAGTTCACCCCAATAAACATCGAATTGTTTGCACCTTCGGACTTCGGGTATTGTTGCTCTCTGTTCATGCGAGAAGGACCAGGGAAGTGGGAGAGTGAAGGAATAAGCTCTCTAACAAAGGGCAGTGGACAGGCAAGGATGGCAAATGTGGGTAGCCCAATGTGCAGCAAAGCATGGGATGGTCTAAGGTTAGGACTGGACAAAGTGTCTTCATGCTTGATTTTTTTTTTCTTCAGCCCACTATAAAGATAGGGGGCATTTGTAAAAACTCAGATCTGGATTCAGACTTTGACTGCCCTGAATGTTTGGGGGTGTAAGTGTAACCCACACACCTGCTGGGTGTGGCGTTCTGTCCCATCCAGTGAGACCACTGAGAGAGAGATAAAATGAGTCTGCTCTACAGCCTTAGCTAACAGGCAGTTGGCTTTTAGCTCATGCAGTAGAGGCTCATGCACTAAGCTCCAGAGGTCCCGGATTTGATCCCGCCCGCCACTGACCAGGGTCTGTTGGTGTTACATAGCATCTGGCAGTTGAGGCCCTGATCCTGCAGGGAGCTTCTTACATATGAACCCTTCTATCTGCAATGAGTTCATTTGCAGGATCCGATCTGCAGTTTGGCTTCATCTTTAGCATTGGGTTTCATCACAAAAGATTTGCACAGCTTCCCCTGGTCACCACAAAAGTCTAATTCTCCTGCTTTTTACCTTGTGGAAACTAATTGTGATTTAAAAAAAAAATCTGATCAATTTTTAAAGCTAGAGAAGTAGTCTGTCATCTTAGCCTTGAGAGTGTGAATAGACAGAAAATAGCTTCAGACCCGCTAGATCACAAAAGCAAAACGAAAAATTACTTCCGCTAACATTTCCTGTTGTGAACCTAACCGAAGGGATATTTCATTTTTTATTCCCCATAAAAAATATATTTTTAAAAATATTAAAATCAGCTTATTTTGTAAGACTTCTTTTTCAGATTCATACCTTTCATATTTCAACAATAAATCTTTAACTTTCTATACAGTATTTTATTATCCTAAATTATTCACCTAATAAACTATTGCCACAGTAGTTCAGAGGATGATCAATGCTTTGATAAGGCATCGCTACTTTTTCATATTGTTTAGAAATATAAGTGATGAAAATTAATCTGTACTTGATGCCATAAAAACAAGTCTTTTAAGTGAAAAATCAGCTCCAGCATGACATGAACCGACAGTTCTCTCTACACCAGTCACCTTCACCTGTATCTTCTTTAGGGTCCGTAACCAAGCAAAACCAAACAAATAAGAGGGGGACGCAATGCTGTCCCATGAATGGAATTAAATTGGATTAAAGATAAGTACAAAGTCTTCAGAATTCAAACATGGTGTTCCCTAATTCGTACCAGGATATAAGTGCATACTTATTGTCATGAAATTCACACTCAGTGTGTTACAGTATGTTTAGCTACACCACAATGAGCGTTCATCAAGTATTTTGCAATCTGATTCTACAGACCTCTTGTGCACACAAAAATTCCATTGAGCTCCAAGTGGACAACAATGGTAAGATTGGACTTTTTGGCAACTGTACATTCAAGTGTGTTGGAATGATAAACATAATTATGTAGCAATAATTTATTAACAAAAATCAGGCAAATTAATGAATATTACTTAAGTATAGGAAAAGGAAAAAAGCCAGGGATTTTATCACTGTGTTGTTCCACCTCCTCTCTCCTCTGGATGAGCCTTAAAACCGTAGTTCTCAGCACCTGTGGGAATTAAAGATCCTACAGTATTTTTTGTGAGAGTAGTGGTGTTAACTTTGCTATATTGGCCAAGTTCCAATTCTACCAATTACATTTTACCTATCTAAATTTCCTTTATACTTTCTATTGGGAAAAAATGTGTTTAGTTTCTAAACTCATCTGATATGGTATGGAGTGTTGTAAAGCAGTGTAAAACAGTTGCACACTTCACCCAGAGGTGACTGAATTTCAGAGGTGGGTGAAAATACCTGAAGTATGTATAGTTTGTGCAACAATTTAAATGTGCAATGTAATATCATGATTTCTCCTTATCCAGCATACCAAATAAAGTGATACTTTTCTTCTATGTGATCCTGAGAGGGATGAGATTTGTACAAATCATAATGTACAACAAATCAAATCCTCACTTCTAAGTGTCAAAAGCACATGTAGATCAGAGATCAGTAGAACCTTCTTCTTCTGGCCCCAAAGTGGCAGATACCCTGGTGATTTGCTACCCAGATAGAACTCCCCTATCTACCTCCTTAGTGCTGAGGAAGCTGAGCCTTCTGAAGAAAAGGGATAGGTTGCATAAGAGGGGCTGGAGCTGCAAAGTAAGCTTTTATATATTGTTTTAGCCAGTGATGCAGGGCAGCAAGCCCTGTCCACATCTCACTGGCTTTCTCACTGTGGGTTTTTCCACTAATTGCAGCCATGAAAATGACATGCTTCTACCAATGTGGCCTTGGAGGCTTTGTGATCCAAGAAATCCGATTCTCTCTTGATTTGTTAAATTCAATCTATTTGGCAGCCTTTAATTCTGTGTCTCACTTTTCACCACTTATCAGGTTCAATATTCTTTTGTATGTGTGAAACACTTAAGTGGCAGTTGAGATGAAGAATAATTGCAGTCATCCAATGTGACAGCACAATAGAGATATGCCAGATAGTTATCCAGTGGTTATCCATATAGAAATTTGATTTAAAGATCACACTTATTTAAAAAGTACAATGTTATTACTTTAATCAGAGTTCACAGCAGACATAAAGTGTCACTGCTGCAACGGCAATTACTGTAGCTAGTTGGCTATTCTAGGTATTTGGAGGAAATATGGTTTACTAGCAAGAGCGAGCATTTTCTCTGGGATAAAGCACAGGCCTAACAAAGAAGATATCCGGGTTCTACTTGCAGTTTTGCCACTGACTTGCCTTGTGAACTTGAGTAAATCAGGTAGCCTCTCTGTGTCTCAGTTTCCCCATCAGTAAAATGAGGTTAATAGTACATTCCCTACTTCATAGGGATGTTCTAAGTCTGTATATAAACCTCTTAGAGATTGTTGGGGTGTGAGATGCTATAGAAGTACAAAATATTAATACACAATATGAGTAATCCTCTTCTCTGCCTCTTCACCTGCTGCTGCTGATTTTTGAACAGCTCATGTTGAGGAATAGGATTGTGACATTCTTATTTCTTTTTTCCCTTGTCATCTTCTTGGGTTTGCTATCCTTGGGAACTGAATGGCAAATTGTTACCATTTCAAAGGTATCATGCCTCCGTTTCTTCTTCTGACCTCCATCTTCCTCCATGTCATTGTCCTCAATTCATTTGCATTGTGGTTGAAATGAAATTACTAGAAACATGATGTTATGTCTGCCATTTGCAGACAGAGCACCTGGCTATAGCAATTACATAAGGCAGAGTGTACAGATTTTAAGTAGTTGTTTTAGAAACTGACTTTTTAAAAATATGATTCATTCTCTTCAAATTGTGGTTATTTTCCAGATAATAATCATAACTGACTATGGATAAGAGATGTTTGATCCCAAAAATGTTTTCATTTAGACCTATCATAGAATAACAGAGTTGGAAGGGATCTCTGGAGGCCATCTAGTCCAACCCCCTGCCCAGAGCAGGACCAATCCCAACTAAATCATCCCAGCCAGGGCTTTGTCAAACCTGACCTTAAAAACTTCTAAGGAAGGGGATTCCACCACCTCCCTAGGTAATGCATTCCAGTGTTTCACCACCCTCCTAGTGAAAAAGTTTTTCCTAATATCCAACCTAAACCTCCCCCACTGCAACTTGAGGCCATTACTCCTTGTCCTGTCATCTGCTATCACAGAGAATAGTATAGATCCATCCTCTTTGGATCCACCTTTCAGGTAGTTGAAAGCAGATATCAAATCCCCCCTCATTCTTCTCTTCCATAGACTAAACAATCCCAGTTCCTTCAGCCTCTCCTCATAACTCATGTGATCCAGTCCCCTAATCATTTTTGTTGCCCTTCGCTGGACTCTCTCCAATTTCTCCACATCCTTCTTGTAGTGTGGGGCCCAAAACTGGACACAGTATTCCAGATGAGGCCTCACCAGTGTCGAATAGAGGGGAACGATCACGTCCCTTGATCTGCTGGCAATGCCCCTTCTTATACACCCCAAAATGCCATTGGCCTTCTTGGCAACAAGGGCACACTGTTGACTCATATCCAGCTTCTCGTCCACTGTCACCCCTAGGTCCTTCTCTGCAGAACTGCTGCCTAGCCATTCGGTCCCTAGTCTTTAGCGGTGCATTGGATTCTTCCGTCCTAAGTGCAGGACTCTGCACTTGTCCTTGTTGAACCTCATCAGATTCCTTTTGGCCCAATCCTCCAATTTGTCTAGGTCCCTCTGTATCCTATCCCTACCCTCCAGCGTATCTACCACTCCTCCCAGTTTAGGTGTCATCCGCAAACTTGCTGAGGGTGCAATCCACACCATCCTCCAGATCATTAATGAAGATATTGAACAAAACCGGCCCCAGGACCGACCCTTGGGGCACTCCGCTAGATACCGGCTGCCAACTAGACATGGAGTCATTGATCACTACCCGTTGAGCCCGACAATCTAGCCAACTTTCTACCCACCTTGTAGTGCATCCATCCAGCCCATACTTCTTTCATACAAGAATACTATGGGAGACTGTGTCAAAAGCTTTGCTAAAGTCGAGGAATAACATGTCCACTGCTTTCCCTTCATCCACAGAACCAGTTATCTCATCATAGAAGGCAATTAGATTAGTCAGGCATGACTTTCCTTTGGTGAATCCATACTCACTGTTCCTGATCACTTTCCTCTCATCTAAGTGCTTCAGAATTGATTCCTTGAGGACATGCTCCATGATTTTTCCGGGGACTGAAGTGAGGCTGACCGGCCTGTAGTTTCCAGGATCATCCTTCTTCCCTTTTTTAAAGATGGGCACTACATTAGCCTTTTTCCAGTCTTCCGGGACTTCCCCCGATCGCCATGAGTTTTCAAAGATAATGGCCAATGGCTCTGCAATCACATCCGCCAACTCCTTTAGCACTCTCGGATGCAACGCATCCGGCCCCATGGACTTGTGCACGTCCAGTTTTTCTAAATAGTCCCGAACCACTTCTTCCTTCACAGAGGGCTGGCCACCTCCTCTCCATGCTGTGCTGCCCAGTGCAGTAGTCTGGGAGCTGACCTTGTTCGTGAAGACAGAGGGAAAAAAAGCATTGAGTACATTAGCTTTTTCCACATCCTCTGTCACTAGGTTGCCTCCCCCATTTAGTAAGGGGCCCACACTTTCCTTGGCTTTCTTCTTATTGCCAACATACCTGAAAAAAGAAAAGGAGTACTTGTGGCACCTTAGAGACTAACCAATTTATTTGAGCATAAGCTTTCGTGAGCTACACCTCACTTCATCGGATGCATACTGTGGAAAGTATAGAAGATCTTTTTATACACACAAAGCATGAAAAAATGGGTGTTTACCACTACAAAAGGTTTTCTCTCCCCCCACCCCACTCTCCTGCTGGTAATAGCTTATCTAAAGTGATCACTCTCCTTACAATGTCTATGATAATCAAGGTGGGCCATTTCCAGCACAAATCCAGGGTTTAACAAGAACGTCTGGGGTGGGGGTAGGAAAAAACAAGGGGAAATAGGTTACCTTGCATAATGACTTAGCCACTCCCAGTCTCTATTCAAGCCTAAGTTAATTGTATCCAATTTGCAAATGAATTCCAATTCAACAGTCTCTCGCTGGAGTCTGGTTTTGAAGTTTTTTTGTTGTAATATCGCAACTTTCATGTCTGTAATCGCGTGACCAGAGAGATTGAAGTGTTCTCCGACTGGTTTATGAATGTTATAATTCTTGCCATCTGATTTGTGTCCATTTATTCTTTTACGTAGAGACTGTTCAGTTTGACCAATGTACATGGCAGAGGGGCATTGCTGGCACATGATGGCAAATATCACATTGGTAGATGTGCAGGTGAATGAGCCTCTGATAGTGTGGCTGATGCTATTAGGCCCTGTGATGGTGTCCCCTGAATAGATATGTGGGCATAGTTGGCAACGGGCTTTGTTGCAAGGATAGGTTCCTGGGTTAGTGGTTCTGTTGTGTGGTATGTGGTTGCTGGTGAGTATTTGCTTCAGGTTGGGGGGCTGTCTGTAGGCAAGGATTGGCCTGTCTCCCAAGATTTGTGAGAGTGTTGGGTCATCCTTCAGGATAGGTTGTAGATCCTTAATAATGTGTTGGAGGGGTTTTAGTTGAGGGCTGAAGGTGACGGCTAGTGGCATTCTGTTATTTTCTTTGTTAGGCCTGTCCTGTAGTGGGTGACTTCTGGGAACTCTTCTGGCTCTATCAATCTGTTTCTTCACTTCCGCAGGTGGGTATTGTAGTTGTAAGAATGCTTGATAGAGATCTTGTGGGTGTTTGTCTGAGAGGTTGGAGCAAATGCGGTTGTATCGCAGAGCTTGGCTGTAGACGATGGATTGTGTGGTGTGGTCAGGGTGAAAGCTGGAGGCATGTAGGTAGGAATAGCGGTCAGTAGGTTTCCGGTATAGGGTGGTGTTTATGTGACCATCGTTTATTAGCACTGTAGTGTCCAGGAAGTGGATCTCTTGTGTGGACTGGTCCAGGCTGAGGTTGATGGTGGGATGGAAATTGTTGAAATCATGGTGGAATTCCTCAAGGGCTTCTTTTCCATGGGTCCAGATGATGAAGATGTCATCAATATAGCGCAAGTAGAGTAGGGGCGTTAGGGGACGAGAGCTGATTGTATACAATTAACTTAGGCTTGAATAGAGACTGGGAGTGGCTAAGTCATTATGCAAGGTAACCTATTTCCCCTTGTTTTTTCCTACCCCTCCCCCAGACGTTCTTTTTAAACCCTGGATTTGTGTTGGAAATGGCCCACCTTGATTATCATACACATTGTAAGGAGAGTGATCACTTTAGATAAGCTATTACCAGCAGGAGAGTGGGGTGGGGGGAGAGAAAACCTTTTGTAGTGGTAAACACCCATTTTTTCATGCTTTGTGTGTATAAAAAGATCTTCTATACTTTCCACAGTATGCATCCGATGAAGTGAGGTGTAGCTCACGAAAGCTTATGCTCAAATAAATTGGTTAGTCTCTAAGGTGCCACAAGTACTCCTTTTCTTTTTGCAAATACAGACTAACACGGCTGTTACTCTGAAACATACCTGAAGAAACCCTTCTTGTTACTCTTAAATCCCTCGCTAGCTGCAACTCCAGGTGTGATTTAGCCTTCCTGATTCCATTCCTACATGCCCGAGCAATATTTGTATACTCATCCCTGGTCATTTGTCCAGTCTTCCACTTCTTGTAAGCCTCTTTTTTGTGTTTAAGATCAGCAAGGATTTCACTGTTAAGCCAAGCTGGTCGCCTGTCATATTTACTATTCTTTCTATACATCGGGATGGTTTGTCCCTGTAACCTCAATAAGGATTCTTTAAAATACAGCCAGTTCTCCTGGACTCCTTTCCCCCTCATGTTATTCTCCCAGGGGATCTTGCCCATCAGCTCCCTGAGGGAGTCAAAGTCTGCTTTTCTGAAGTCCAGGGTCCATATTCTGCTGCTTTCCTTTCTTCCTTGTGTTAGGATCCTGAACTCGACCATCTCATGGTCACTGCCTCCCAGGTTCCCATCCGCTTTTGCTTCCCCTACTAATTCTTCCCGGTTTGTGAGCAGCAGGTCAAGAAGAGCTCCGCCCCTAGTTGGTTCCTCCAGCACTTGCACCAGGAAATTGTCCCCTACAGTTTCCAAAAACTTCCTGGATTGTCTGTGCACCGCTGTATTGCTCTCCCAGCAGATATCAGGATGATTGAAGTCGCCCATGAGAACCAGGGCGTGCGATCTAGTAGCTTCTGCAACTTGCCAGAAGAAAGCCTCTTCCACCTCATCCCCCTGGTCTGGTGGTCTATAGCAGACTCCCACCACGACATCACCCTTGTTGCTCAGGCTTCTAAACTTAATCCAGAGACTCCCCGGTTTTTCTGCAGTTTCATACTTGAGCTCTGAGCAGTCATACTGCTCCCTTACATACAGTGCAACTCCCCCACCTTTTCTGGCCTCCCTGTCCTTCCTGAACAGTTTATACCCATCCACAACAGTACTCCAGTCATGCGAGTTATCCCACCAAGTCTCCGTTATTCCAATCACATCATAATTCCCTGACTTTGCCAGGACCTCCAGTTCTCCCTGCTTGTTTCCCAGGCTTTATGCATTTGTATATAGGCACTTGAGATAACCCGCTGATCGCCCCTTGTTCTCAGTATGAGGCAGGAGCCCTCCCCTCTCACACGCTCCTGCTCATGCTTCCTCCGGATATCCCGCTTCCCCACTTACCTCAGGGCTTTGGTCTCCTTCCCCTGGTGAACCTAGTTTAAAGCCCTCCTCACTAGGTTAGCCAGCCTGCTCGCGTGGGGTTTTATCATTTCATTTTTGATTACTTCATGGTACACTGCACCCTCCATAATATGAAATACTGTACTCTAAAGTCTGAATTTTATTTTATAAAACAAATCCCAGTGATGTTACGTGACATAACTAATATTAATGTAGTGTTAAGGTTGATAAATTAAGCACTGCAAAGTCAAGAAATTCCAAAATTTATTTCTACCCCAATGTTAAGTTGACCACATTGCATATTCTGTATATTTTATATACAATAGTTTTAATAATAAAGGATCATATGTGAAAATTTACATCTAACAAACATAGCATTGTTTATTGTACATGTGAAGGAACTCTTTGGTGCTGTTAATAATACATTAGGGTTTTTCCACTCTGATAACAATCACACCCAAGTTATTCATAAGAATACCTTGGTAACATAATCCAACAAATTCTTCCTTACAAATTCTTCCTTATAATGAGACATTATCACTAGAGAGCATTTAAAACATTATGGGCCAGACTTCAATCTCAGTTACAGCATTGTATATCACTGGAGATACTCCAGAAGTAGATTGTCATAGCTGAGATAAAAATATGGTTTACTGCACGTCTCTACAGTTGCACAAGGAAATCAGTAATAGAAAATATATATATTACACACTCTCTCTCCCCCATATATGGTTGAAATACCATTCCAATATAATTCTCCGTTTTTGAATTATTTTACTATGAATGGATTTCTCAACATGAACACTGCACTAACATTAGTTTTTTGCATTTATTTTCCCCTTGGTTTCTTTTAAAAACAAACAACATTAAGAAAAATCACTACTAAATTGCTTTGAAGATGCCCCAATGAGGTTGAAACATTTTGGATTAAATCCTCGTTAGCTAAAATTGACATTGTTTCATTTATGCCACTGACTTCAGTGAAGATCTACTAATTTACACTAGCTGAAGTTCTAGAGAATGATTAATAATAAGAATACTTTGTACTTTGGTAGTGTCTTCTATCTTAAGATCCCAAATTGGCTGTCAAGCATTCTCTGTCTGGAATCACTGAATTAACTGGGGAACTCACAAACAATTGTAGTTCAAGACAATTAAAATCATATTCAGCTGTGGAGGACATAAATCTTATGATACACTTTTCCACAAATGCAGTGTAAAGGTGACAGATGACCAGATGTCTCAAACCACGCGTCTCTGAACAATGCCCTTAACCCATGTAAGTCATATTGGAACTGAAAAGCAACTGGTATACACAACATTCTGGCTCATTGAAGAGAAATTGAGAACTATGTGGAAAGTGGAAACTGTTGTCAAGATACAATATTTCTATGGGACACACACCAGATGTTTCGTACTCCTGATGTCCAAGCTCCCGATTTGGACTGATAGGTTAGTAAAAAGAAGACAATCACGAATATTTTCCCCATTTATCATGTCATTCTCCGTTTTCATGCAGCATATGAACTGTCCTTTCAATCCCTAACTCTCTGCAGGATGTTGATATGGTTATATCTCTTATCTCTTTTCATGTCATATTGTTCTGTCTTTTTCCCCCTGTCATAATCCATAACAATTTCTCTGTCTCAGATATTTCCCTTCTTTTTCTCCCCCATATTGTTTGATTAGTTATCTCCCGCTATAACACCAAAATTATTTTTCTTCTGAATATTACACTCCTTCCAGTTTGCTGCACAGTCTGAAGACAGAATTTGACCCCAAACCTTACTTTTCTCAGTAGCATTTTACTTATCCAATGTAGTTGTTATTATTCAGCTCTTTGGCCTTCACATCAGTTTAACTCCTCTGTCTTCATATGCATGACTTGCACTGTATTATGGACTCAAATTCAAGCCAGCACTAGTGACTCATCTTTTAATTTATGTTTTAAATGGATATTTTGAGAGGAGAGTTTAAGGAGCTTTCTTCACCAATAAGCCCCAGGGCCAGGATTGAATATAATCACAGTCCTGACGACTGCATGCAAAGACTTAGGGCTAGATTCACAAAGATGACCCTCCCCACACCATCATAGTTAATAGCCTAGTGGTGAGTGTACTCACCTGAGATCAAATCCCTGATTACGGGCAGAGACTTGAACCTAGGTGTCCCACACTCCAGGTTGGTGCCTGAACTACCAGACTCTTGGGTATTCTAGGGCTTTCTCCATCTCGCCAGCTGAAGCGGCTCCACCTTGTATTATTATATATTAATTGGGTCACAGAGAAAGCATGAGTGAGAAGAACTCTCTAACGTGGAGGTTCGGGCTCTCACGCAGGGTGGGGGAGGATCAGGTTCAAGTCCCTGCTCCAATTGAGATTGTTGTCCTTTTTTTTGACCTGAGCAGCTAATCAAACTTTGGGGCCCTGGAGATGTTCCAGCTGGAAGCAGAAGTTGATGGAGTCTGGTATTTTCTTGGATGCCATCTTGTTTATTTACAATGATTGTACAAAGTCCTGCTTCTCCAAATGCAGGAGGAACCAAGAACAAAAGAAGCAGCTTCTTAGCTTATACCCCAAGCCTATTTAGCTAACAGACTCCAAAGCTACTCCTTGGCTTTCTTGCTTTTTGCCTCTGCTTGTCTGTGTCCTCTGCTTCTGTGTGTTCTTTTATCCATTCACACACACAGACTACTCAGCATAAGCCCTTCACCCACACAGTCCAGTCTCCTGAGTGGGTTTTCAACCCCCTTTTGTCTTAGGAGGGGGGCTTGTGATTAACTCATCTGGACAGTTATGTTAGCTGAGGGTGCTTCACACCCAGTCTTAAGGAGGTTTGTGATCCATGCACTCACCAGTACCTTTCAGCACAATGATACTTCATTATTTATACAAAGTGGAGCAGCTCCAATGGAGAGATTGAGAGCAACCGACCCCAGAAAGCTCAATAGCCTGGTGGTTAGAGCATTCACCTAGAATATAGAAAATCTGGCTTCCAGTCCCTCCTTCAAATCAGGCAGAGTGGGGATTCAAACATGCCAGGAGAGGAGAGAAGAGGCACCTGCAGCCATTTGCACTGTGCATACCATTGGCAGGGCATATCATTGCCAAGTTATAAGTGTTGGGCTCTCCCAAAGGCAGTGACGAGGAGAAGCAACATTAGCCGTCCCACTGCCCACAGGTTTGGCCTCCACAGCCCCTCCATCATGACAAGGGAAGGTGTGGGGCTGAAATTGAGTGAGTGGTGTTGTGACCTATTGCACAGAGGTCACAGTCCTGGGGAGCCTTGGGGATACCATGGGAAAAATTGCTGGGGGTGCCCCCCCCCCCAGGAGAGTGCCCAAACCACAGGGCTATTGGGTTTTCTGGGGCATGCGCGCCAACCAGATTCCTCACCTGCTAGCCCCCAGCTGTTCTGTGCAGAGTAGGCATGTTCAGAGTTCATCTACCAGGGGAATGCCTACTTTGAGAATCCCACAGGGGCTGAGGTGTGAGCGAGGGCTCCAAGCGACTCGTTAGCTGCAAGGGTGGCATTGGGACTTAGGTGGCTTTTGCAGGCCTACCTGCAGAAACTTGGATACATATGAGGCTTCCCAGTACAGATATAATTGGGGCCATGACAGCATAAGATGTTGCTGAATCCAGCATCTAACCAAATTTGATTCATATAGGCTATATCTTCCAATGATGCACCAGTGATAGTACAGATATTTCGGTCTGGGGACAGAAATGGGTAGCAGTGACATCTCTTTCCAGAATGTTAAACAAAAGACTCTCAACTTGTTTAAGTCCCAAGTTCTGGTAGATGGGTTTTGTATATATATTGAGTAAATTTACCACCATTAAAGTTTTAATGAAGAAAAAAAAAAGAGTGGCAACATCTGTATTTGTAAAGCATCTAGAATATTGGGGTCCTGGTCCATGACTAGAGTTCCTAGACATTTACATTAAAAAATTATTTTATTATTTGTATTAAAGGCTGGCAGTTTAGTATCAAGCATTTTATAATCTGTAGGTTGCTTTGCTTGGCAGGAAATAGAGTGGGGGACAGGATGGGAGGAATGCAACACCCTCTGGAAATCTGAGGGGGCCAGGTACAGTTGCCAACTTTCTACTTGCAAAAAAATGAACACCCTTGTCCCCCCGCCACGCCCCTTCTCTGAGGCCCCGCCCCTCCACTCCATCCCCTTCACTCCCTCTGTAGCTTGCTCTCTCCACCCTCACTCAGTCGCTCATTTTCACCGGGCTGGGGCAGGGGGTTAGGGTCCAGGGGGGCTGAGGGCTCTGGCTGGGGGTGCAGGCTCTGGTGTGGGGCCAGGGAGGAGGGATTTGGGGAGCAGGAGGGGGCTCTGGGCTGGTACTGAGGGGTTCAGAGTGCAGGAGGGGGCTCTCAGCTGGGGCAGGGTGTTGGGGTGTGGGTGGGGGTGCGGGCTCTGGGGTGGGGCTGGGGATGAGAGGTTTGGGGTGCTCTGGGTTTGGACTGAGAGTTTTGGAGGGCGGGAGTGTGATTTAACATAAGAACAGCCATACTGGGTCAGACCAAAGGTCCGTCTAGCCCAGTATCCTGTCTTCTGACAGTGGCCAATGCCAGGTGCCCCAGAAGGAATGAACAGAACAGGTAATCATCAAGTGATCCATCCCCTATCACCCATTCCCAGCTTCTGGTAAACAGAGGCTAGGGACGCCATCCCTGCCCATCCTGGCTAATAGTCATTGAGGGACCTACCCTCCATGAATTTATCTAGTTCTTTTTTTAACCTTGCTATAGTCTTGGCCTTCACAACATCCTCTGGCAAGGAGTTCCACAGGTTGAATGTGCACTGTGTGAAAAAATACTTCCTTTTGTTTGTTTTAAACCTGCTACCTATTAATTTCATTTGGTGACCCTTAGTTCTTGTGTTATGAGAAGGAGTAAATAACACTTCCTTATTTACTTTCTCCACACCAGTCATAATGTTATAGACCTCTATCAGATCCACTCTTAGTCGTCTCTTTTCCTAGCTGAAAAGTCCCAATCTTATTAATCTCTCCTCATATGGCAGCCATTCCATACCCCTAAATTTTTGTTGCCCTTTCTGAACCTTTTTCCAATTCCAATATATCTTTTTTGAAATGAGGCGACCACATCTGTATGCAGTATTCAAGATGTGGGCGTACCATGGATTTATATAGAGGCAATATGATATTTTCTGTGTTATTATCTATCCCTTTCTTAATGATTCCCAGCATTATGTTTGCTTTTTAGACTTCCGCTGCACATTGAGTGGATGTTTTCAGAGAACAATCCACAATGACTCCCAGATCTCTTTCTTGAGTGGTAACAGCTAATTTAGACACCATCATTTTACATGTATAGTTGGGATTATGCTTTCCAATGTGCATTATGTTGCATTTATCAACATTGAATTTCATCTACCATTTTGTTGCCCAGTCACCCAGTTTTGAGACATCCTTTTGTAGCTCTTCGCAGTCTGCCTGGGACTTGACTATCTTGGGTAGTTTTGTATCATCTGCAAATTTTGCCACCTCATTGTTTACCCCTTTTTCCAGATCATTTATGAATATGTTAAATAGGACTGGGCCCAATACAGACCCCTGGGGGACGCCACTATTTACCCCTCTCCATTCTGAAAGCTGACCATTTATTCCTACCCTTTGTTTCCTATCTTTTAACCAGTTACCAATCCATGGGAGGACCTTCCCTCTTATCCCATGACTGCTTACTAGCCTTTGGTGAGGGACCTTGTCAAAGGCTTTCTGAAAATCTAAATACACTATATCCACTGGATCCCCCTTGTCCACATGCTTGTTGACCCCCTCAAAGAATTCTAGTAGATTGGTGAGGCATGATTTCCCTTTACAAAAACCATGTTGACTATTCCCCAACAAATTATGTTCATCTATGTGTCTGACAATTTTGGTCTTTACTATAGTTTCAACCAGTTTGCCCGGTACTGAAGTCATGCTTACCGGCCTCTAATTGCTGGGGTCACCTCTGGAGCTCTTTTAAAAAATTGGCATCACATCAGCTATCCTTCAGTCATTTCGTACAGAAGCTGATTTAAATGATAGGTTACCGATTATAATTAGTAGTCCTGCAATTTCATATTTAAGTTCCTTCAGAACTCTTGGGTGAATGCCATCTGGTCCTGGTGACGTATTACTGTTTAGTTTTATCAGTTTGTTCCAAAAACCTCCTCTAATGACACCTCAGTCTGGGACAGTTCCTCAGATTTGTCACCAAAAAAAATGCCTCAGGTTTGGGAATCTCCCTCACATCCTCAGCCATAAAGACCAATGCAAAGAATTCACTTAGTTTCTCTGCAATGGCCTTATCGTCTTTGAGTGCTCCTTTAGCATCTGAATCGTCCAGTGGCCCCACTGGTTGTTTAGCAGGCTTCCTGCTTCTGATGTACTTAAAAAAAATTTTGCTATTACTTTTTGAGACTTTGGCTAGCTGTTCTTCAAATTCTTTTCTGGCCTTCCTAATTATATTTTTAAACTTCACTTGCCAGAGTTTGTGCTCCTTTCTATTTTCCTCACTAGGATTTAACCTCCACTTTTTAAAGGATGCCTTTTTACCTCTCACTTCTTCTCTTACTTTGTTGTTTAGCCCTGGTGGCTCTTTTTTGGTTCTCTTACTATTTTTTTTTAATTTGGGGTATGCATTTAAATTGAGCCTTTATTATGGTATCTTTAAAAAGTTTCCATGCAGCTTGCAGGGGATTTTACTTTTGGTGCTGTACCTTTTGATTTCTTTCAGAGCAGCAGCCGTGTTAGTCTGTATTTGCAAAAGGAAAAGGAGTACTTGTGGCACCTTAGAGACTAACAAATTTATTTGAGTATAAGCTTTCGTGAGCTACAGCTCACCTCATCGGATGCATTCAGTGGAAAATACCGTGGGGAGATTTATATACATAGAGAACATGAAACAATGGGTGTTACCATACACACTGTAACGAGAGTGATTACTTAAGGTGAGCTATTACCAGCAGGAGAGCGGGGGAGGAGGGGAACCTTTTGTAGTAATAATCAAGGTGGGCCATTTCCAGCAGTTGACAAGAACGTCTGAGGAACGGTGGGGAGTGGGGCAATAAACATGGGGAAATAGTTTTACTTTGTGTAATGACCCATCCACTCCCAGTCTCTATTCAAGCCTAAGTTAATTGTATCCAGTTTGCAAATTAATTCCAATTCAGCAGTCTCTCGGTCACTATGGATGTAGAAGCCCTGTACACCAACATTCCACACAAAGATGGACTACAAGCCATCAGGAACAGTATCCCCGATAATGTCACGGCAAACCTGTTGGCTGAACTTTGTGACTTTGTCCTCACCCATAACTATTTCACATTTGGGGACAATGTATACCTTCAAATCAGCGGCACTGCTATGGGTATCCGCATGGCCCCACAGTATGGCAACATTTTTATGGCTGACTTAAAACAACGCTTCCTCAGCTCTCGTCCCCTAATGCCCCTACTCTACTTGCACTACACTGATGACATCTTCATCATCTGGACCAATGGAAAAGAAGCCTTTGAGGAATTCCACCATGATTTCAACAATTTCCATCCCACCATCAACCTCAGCCTGGACCAGTCCACACAAGAGATCCACTTCCTGGACACTACGGTGCTAATAAGCGACGGTCACAAAAACACCACCCTATACCGGAAACCTACTGACCGCTATTCCTACCTACATGCCTCCAGCTTTCATCCAGACCACACCACACAATCCATTGTTTACAACCAAGCTCTACGATACAACCGCATTTGCTCCAACCCCTCAGACAAACACCTACAAGATCTCTATCAAGCATTCTTACAACTACAAGACCCACCTGCTGAAGTGAAGAAACAGATTGACAGAGCCAGAAGAGTACCCAGAAGTCACCTACTACAGGACAGGCCTAACAAAGAAAATAACAGAACGCCACTAGCCATCACCTTCAGCCCCCAACTAAAACCTCTCCAACGCATCATCAAGGATCTACAACCTATCCTGAAGGACGACCCATCACTCTCACAGATCTTGGGAGACAGGCCAGTCCTTGCTTACAGACAGCCCCCCAACCTGAAGCAAATACTCACCAGGAACCACACAACTGAACCACTAACCCAGGAACCTGTCCTTGCAACAAAGCCCATTACCAACTGTGTCCACATATCTGTTCAGGGGACACCATCATAGGGCCTAATCACATCAGCCACACTATCAGAGGCTAGTTTACATGCACATCTACCAATGTGATATATGCCATCATGTCCCAGCAATGCCCCTCTGCCATGTACATTGGTCAAACTGGACAGTCTCTACGTAAAAGAATAAATGGACACAAATCAGATGTCAAGAATTATAACATTCAAAAACCAGTCGGAGAACACTTCAATCTCTTTGGTCACTCGATTACAGACCTAAAAGTTGCAATTCTTCAACAAAAAAACTTCAAAAACAGACTCCAGTGAGAGACTGCTGAATTGGAATTCATTTGCAAACTGGATACAATTAACTTAGGCTTGAATAGAGACTGGGAGTGGATGGGTCATTACACAAAGTAAAACTATTTCTCCATGTTTATTCCCCTCCACCCTCCACTGTTCCTCAGACGTTCTTGTCAACTGCTGGAAATGGACCCTACCTTGATTATCACTACAAAAGGTTCCCCGTCCCCCGCTCTCCTGCTGGTAATAGCTCACCTTAAGTGATCACTCTCCTTACAGTGTGTATGGTAACACCCGTTGTTTCATGTTCTCTATGTATATAAATCTCCCCACGGTATTTTCCACTGAATGCATCCGATGAAGTGAGCTGTAGCTCACGAAAGCTTGTGCTCAGATAAATTTGTTAGTCTCTGAGGTGCCACAAGTACTTCTTTTCTTTTTGCAAATACAGACTAACACGGCTGCTACTCTGAAACCTGTCTCTTCCTAATAACTGGAGTTCCCTCCCCTGGAGAGGTATCCTCAGTGTGAGAAGATACCACAATATCAGGGCTGGGGCAGAGTGTTGGGGTGCTGGGTGGGGGGGATGAGGGCTCCGGTTGGGGGTGCAGGCTCTGGGGTGGGGCTGGGAATGAAGGGTTTGGGGTGCAGGAGGGTGCTCCAGGCTGGGACCGAGGGGTTTGGAGGGTGGGAGGGGGATCAGAGCTGGGGCAGGGGGTTGGGGAGCAGGGAGGGGTGCAGGCTCCAGGTGGCACTTACCACAAGCAGCTCCTGGAAGCAGCGGCATGTCCCCCCTCTGGCTCCTATGCAGAGGCACGGGCAGGTGGCTCTGCGCGCTGCTCCGTCTGCAGGCAGCGCCCCCACAGCTCCCATTAATCTCTCCTGCAGAGAGCTGCAGAGCCGGTGCTTGCTGCGGGGGCATCATGTGGAGCCCCTGGCTGCCCCTATGTGTAGGAGCTGGATGTGGGACATACTGCTGCTTCCTGGAGCCGCATGGAGCCACGGTAGGGAGCCTGTCTTAGCCCTGCTGACTGGACTTTTAGCAGCCTGGTCAGCTGTGCTGACCAGAGTTCCCAAGGTCCCTTTTCAACCGGGCATTATGGTCGAAAACCGGACACCTGGCAACCCTAGAGCCAGGGGCTGTGCTCCCAATGGACTGCTCCTTGAGCTACTGCAGAGAGGAATTGTTCCAGAAACCAAATGGACAGAAGAGAGACTGTGTGAAGTCCTTGATTGCTCAGGCTGTGAGGTAAGAGCCAAGAAATTTTTGGTTGCTGAAATTACTGGTTTGAGGGGCAAACT
Organism: Natator depressus; assembly: GCF_965152275.1. Lineage (NCBI taxonomy): Eukaryota > Metazoa > Chordata > Testudines > Cheloniidae > Natator > Natator depressus. Next base: position 108,960,021 of record NC_134235.1, read on the forward strand.
TGAGGAAGGGACTACTTGGCCTGTGAGGTTTTTATTTGTTTTGTGAAAAAAGCCTAAAATAAAGCCCCAGCTGGAAACTGCTTCCCTGGATTCCTTGAGAGAGCTCAGGCAGAATTGTCTCAGGGAGTGAGCTGGCTAAGCAACAGCAAAACCTGATCTGGCAGAGGACGCTATAAAATAGGCCCCAATCCTTTCCAGTGTGGTTTTTAGCAGTTCAATAATGATCAAATAATATTGTACTTTAATTCTTTATTGCTATCGTTTGTGTTAATGCACAGAAGTTTGCCAATGAAAAGAGAGTCTCTAGGTATGTTTTTTATATTTTTTTCATGGTTCCAGTTTTCTGTCCTTTCATGTACAAAATAATGTATTTGAAGTTGTTTTTTTTCCAAAGGCTTTTAGAGGGTTTCTTATACTTAGCTGTTCCAGTAAGTTTCCTGTTTTAGATTTTCTTGTCTGGGGAGGAAATAAATAATAAAAGAGTCTGTTACATTCCCCTCTCCTCGGATCCTTCCTGTCACCACCAAAAAAAAAGAAAGAAAGAAAAATTCAGGCTCCTTATCTTTGCTTTCAAGGTCATGTGTAATCTTGTCCTCACCTACATCTCCACTCCCACTTTCTCCTAATCCTTCTAATCCACAAAGGATAAAATTCATCCATGGTACTGAAGAGCCAGTGCCAGGCCCTTTGCACCACTCAAGCCAGAACTGTGAGCAAAGAAGCCATGCAGGGGTGCCTCAGTGACCTCTGAAAACTGTTGAAACTGTTTTTGCACAAGCCCCTTGGAGGGCAGCAATGGATCTGAGCTATGGGATCCCTGGCACCGCCACACTATGCAAGTGGCATGGAGGGGCTGGAGCTGCAACTCTAGCCTATAGGCTGAAGCAGTGGCCATATGGCCCACTATGCACACATGCTCCTAAATGGCTCTCTTGGGATTTTGGATGTCTAACCATGATGGCATAATCAAGGGACACATCACGTTTTTCTCTCAGTTCATTAACTGGTTAACAGACATGTACAATAAATACAGCACAGTTCAACTAACCATTGTTTTTTTTTAATAGATATAATATTTGCCCTAAAATCATTAGCAAATGTTTGCAATAAACATGCTATATCTCACCTCAGAAAGGTGTTCACTGATTTCATGAAATGTTACTCCTTTTTTATTGAGTTCATGAGTCCAAAGGGCTTGCCAGTGTTGCAAGTCAGAAAGATGTGTGAAGATAAATTCAAAAATTTCCTAAACCACTGTCATTTTCCTGAGCCATATGTGAACATAACAAATTTGAGAAACTGATAACTATCTATTTCATTGACTTGTATAAAATTTGAGACAAATGGTTCAGAAAATCAATAGCACTTTACTGGATTCATGAAACCAGCAATCTTTTCATTGATTTCATGCAACAATTAATTTGATCCATCAATTGTATCACTTACATTATGAATCAACTAACCCTTCCCTGTCCAAGAATGATATTATGCAAAGCACATATTTTAAAATAAATATTGTAATTGAACTTTTTTTGCTAAATATGCTGCCTGTACCATAACCCAGTTTGAGCAGCCAGACTCTGTGCTGTGGAGTTGCTCAAGGGATGCGAGGGAAGAAGCCCTTGCCTGATCACGCCACAGCAGAAGAGCTACTCTGTGCCTCCAGAGTGGAGTAGCCCCTTTATCACTTGCACCTTCCCCTTCAATGGATAATAATGGTTGGTGGAACTACATAGTGACCGAACCACTGGCTCTGCCACAAAATACTTACTACACAGGTGGCATGTAGGGAGAACCCTTGACTTGACTCCCCTATATTAACTCCCCAAATCCTGCATCCCTGTACAGCCAATCTGCAGCAGTTCTGCTACAAGAGGGCATCCTTAACCACAGAGGAGGAAGCAAGATTTCATCTGAGAGGTCTGAACTATGTCTGCTCATTTCACTGAGACTCAGAGCTGTATCTGAACTATTTTAATTTTACCCCTTGATTTATATGACGTTTCTAAGCTTCATTAACTGCCCCTCTCTCACCTACCTCATACTTTATGCATACTTTGAGCACTAGTGATCAGTAGAATCAATCTTCTGGCTAGTAACCAACTAGGAAATTTGTCAGGGGTTAATTGTGTTAATTTTAACTTTTTTAAAAAAATGCAAATTATAAAAACAAACCAACAAACAAAATCCACAAACAAATTTACCACCTAGTATTACCACGGTATCTGAGCACTTTCCAGTAAAAACTGGGAGTCTGATTCTTCTCTTACTTACCAGTCTAAATCAGAAGTGTTCACAGTGAATTCATCGGCGTTAGAATGAGACTTATAGAAATGTAGAGCTGGAAGAGACCTTGAGAAGCTATTAAGTCCTGCCCCCTGTGCTGTGGCAGGACCAAGTAAACCTAGAAAGTTACATCATCCTGAAACTGGTGTAAGGAAGAGTAAATCAAGCCCTTTGTTTTTTGTAAAAATCTATTCACAGAAAAGATTAATGACAGTAGGTAATTCTGGTACTGCATGGAACCGACTTTGTTACCCTTTTTTTTTTTTTGCAATCTTATTAGCTACGGCTGAGAATAATCCACTCCAATGTCTTGACTGCAGATAACTTCAGTAGCATGGTAGTAGTGTATCAGAATGCCTTTGTGCAAAATACTCTAATAACAAAGGCGGGCAGATCAGTAATTTGCTTGTCTTTCATCTGCTAAATACTGGGATATTAATTCCTAAAGTCTTTTAGAGCAGTGGTTCTCAAAGCTGGTCCGCTGCTTGTTCAGGGAAAGCCCCTGGCGGGCCGGACCGGTTTGTTTACCTGCCGCGTCCACAGGTTCGGCCGATCGCGGCTCCCACTGGCTGCGGTTCGCCGCTCCAGGCCAATGGGGCCTGTGGGAAGTGGCACGGGCCAAGGGACGAGCTGGCCGCCCTTCCCACAGCCCCCATTGGACTGGAGCAGCGAACCGCGGCCACTGGGAGCTGCGATCGGCCGAACCTGCGAACGCGGCAGGTAAACAAACCGGTCCGGCCCGCCAGGGGCTTTCCCTGAACAAGCGGTGGACCGGCTTTGAGAACCACTGTTTTAGAGCGTACGTAACTAACAGGCTTTCAGGGCTGTTGTGACCCAGGGAGCCAACTCCCTGTGACCTCACACCAGGAGTGACATACTCATTGCCCCTATTCACTGTTGTCATAATCTGTATCTAAAACATGTCACGTGTGATCGGTTTGCATATGACACCTTATACTGTCACTAACGTTATTACATGATATATGTACAGGTGGTGTATAAAGAATTCTAGATGTGTGCTGGAAATATGTTCTTAAAATGTGTTAGGCTCGGGTATGAACTGCTTGCCAATCCCAGACAAAGAAATGTTGTTTCGCCTGCTTGACTGTGTCTCCAATGTAAATTGAGTAAGCTGAGTCCAGAAACAATAGATGTACATTTACACAGAAGGTAAACAAAGCCAACAAACTAGCAAATGGGGGAGATGTCCACTTAATGATCATGACAGGGGATGGGGGATGGATCCTCAGGAAGCCTTCCTGGCTCTTGAAATAGAGACAATGGACTTTGGGAAATATAAGCAGAAACAAAGTCATTTTGGCATCCATCGTCTCAGGGACACAAGAGGCCATAGCTCTTAAAATCTGAGAAAGGTGGATCTCTCTGGGAACTGACTGTAGGTGAGAAACCTGCTTAGACAAAGATTGTAACTTGCTGAAGTTAAGTTTTAGTCACTAAAAATGTGTTTTGTTTGTAACCTTTCATATCTTTCACTCTAACTTGAAATCACTTAAACCTATGTTCTGTATTAATAAAACAAGAATTAATTGATTACAAAACCATCTCAGTGCTGTTTTATTTAAGTGAAGTGTGGTTCCACAGCTAATCTAACAGGCTGATGAGTGCTCTGTCTCTTTGAAGGAAGTGAACTGACCTTCTGTGAGTGTCCAGTGAGAGGGACAGACATTGCAGAAAGATGTCTCTGGAGAACTTGGGAATTGAGGTTCACTGATTGTTACTTGCAAGGCAAAGTTTGGACCAGTAGAGTCCTGAAGAGTTTGCTGGCAAGGCAGAGAAGCTGGTGTGTAGGGGAGCTGACACATAGCTTAGCAGCAGCAAAGCTCATTCTTGCTGAGGCAAAGCAGGAACACAATGGCTCACAATTCTGGGTGACCTGACCAGGATGGCACAGCTGTGTCTTCTCAAACATTATTAATAGCCCTAAAGTGAATTTTGACATGCAGCAAACAATAGTGCTTAGTGCACATTTGATAACTACAGAGATGCATTAACCAGGTAAAAAGAACAGGAGGACTTGTGGCACCTTAGAGACTAACAAATTTATTTGAGCATAAGCTTTAATTATTAACTTATTATTTAATTATTAAATTAACCAGGTAGTTTTCCCTATTTTGTTTTGGCTCATGCTGGTACATCAGTTGATGTACTCAGCACTGACTAAGAATAGTATAAGTTAACTTTTTTACTGGGTTTTAAGTTATATATTAGCAAAGAAATATTATAGATTTGACATTAGATATAATACAAATAAATGTCTTATGCTCCACTTTGATAACTTGAGGAAACAACTCTTGATAAAACATCTCATGTGTGACCATATGTTACACAGGAAATGACAGGCAAAGTAAAAAAGAGGAAAATGGTGTAATTTGGATGTTCATAATTTATTCTCACAACTAACTTTTAAAAAAAGAAGTCAAGGGAATTCCCGCTATTGAATTCGGTGGCAGAAGACAACCATTTCTTTTCATGAGTAGTTCACTCTGTGTGACATAAAATATTATTTGATTTGAAGAGTTTGACCTAAAAGTGTATTTCTGAAAGCTTGTAAGTGGCTCTTAGAACTGTCATGTCAGTCGAATAGAATGCTATTGCAGGATAAGGAAATTATTATAATATAAATGGATCCTTTCATCCAATCAAAATGCAGGATAAAAGTCAGATGACTTTTTGATTCCTGTCTTTGTATCCACTGTTCAGATAATGCCATGCCAATTATTTAACTGAGTAGTCTCAAAGCCTGCAAGTTCCAAACACAAAAGAAAAATTCTACTTGTTTCAACAATGATCAGATTGTCTTGTAAATCAAGGAGGTGACAGTATTTGTTGCTCAGAGTCTGATTATACACTGAAAAGGAACTTTAGAAAAAACACATATTGGTTCCACATTTGTATCTCACCAGCTGCCATAACAAATTCACTTAGTGTACAAGGAACAGAAGGCTGTCTGTGCAACCTCCATTCTGTTCCCTTAATCCTGGTATTTCCTAATTGTAGAGGGGTGGTCACCTGCTCTGGCCTTAAAGGGCTTAAAACACCCCAGGAGAAGGCTGTGGCTGGGAGCAAGCAATTCCCAGGCTGACTGGGGGAAGCAGCCTCAGCTGTGACCACACCCCAATCAGGCTCAGCTGGCCCTTATAAGAGGGCAGTGGGCCAAGAGCAGAGAGTCTCCTCTAGCTGTGGGGGGAGATAGGCCTGGCTGCTGGGGAGCTTGAAAAAAAGTACCTGGTGTGGAACAGGGCCGGGGGAAGGCCAGAGAAGCTGGGGAACTCTGGCCTGGAAACCCCCAGGCTGCAGGCCTAGTGGAAGGCCAAAAAGGGTACTGGAGTTGCAGGGGGCAGCCCATGGGTAGGCAGAGGCAGCAGGTCCAAACTCCCCACTTGCCTGTGATGAGTGGCTTATATACTGCAATCTGCCCCAGTGAATGGGGGCTAGTGGTGACTGGGCAGTAGCCACCTACTGAGGTGAGGTGGGGATAGTGGGTGGGGGTTCCCTGGTGAACAGAGATCCAGAAACCTGTGGGGGTACTGCCAGGGGAAGACACCCTGACCTGAAAGGGGCACCGGGGTCTAGGAGGGACTTGGGCCCAGCGGCAAGTGGGACAACAGCCTGCAGAGGGTGCTCTGGAGGCTAGAAGAGCTAATTCCCCTGAGAGACCAGCAGGAGGCGCCGCAGGGGTGAGTCTCGCACTGTGACACTAGTCTTTGAGCAAATAACTCTACAACCCTAAAATCATGTATTTTAGCATAGGTCCTTTTTATTTGTGAGTGAGAGAGAAACTTTTATCAGGGAATTAATGATCATCTGTTCACCCATCAGATTAGTAAAATGTGATTGCCTACCTGCAAATATGATTGCAACAATATCACCTTGCTCAATAATGTCTCTGGGTGTCATATCCGCTCACTTTAGTGGCAAATATGATTTTACTATTTATTGGCCAGTCAGAAGCTAATTTATCCATACAAGTACAGCATAGTCTCTATAAACTACATTTATGGCTTAAATGGTTTCTGATTGGCTGAAGCATTTATGTTATGTAATCCAATCAAAAAGCAGTAAGTTAACATTTAGGAGGAGTGAGGCGGTAACACAGACTTTATGAGGAGCCTGGGGAATGATATTTGGACTGTGAGCCAGTGGAGACCGTGAATGTGGGCAGCAGGGTGTGACGTGTGGAATTGGAGGCCAGGATGGAGGAGAGCCTGATGAGACGAGGATCTGCAACAGGCTTGGCAAAGAAATTGGGATGAAGAGCTTCAGGGGGCACTGACAATAGGTGAGAAGCCTGAGGAGGGGGTATTTGGACTGGGAGCCAGTGAAGAAAGGGAACATGGGTGGGGGAAGCAGGGAGAGGAAATAAAGGGAGACTGGAGTCGGGGGAGAGGAAGGGGCGACTAGAGGCCAGGGGAGAGAGACAGATTGGATGAAGAGCCAAGAGGGGGGCTGGAATTGGCTAGGCAAGGAGACTGGGGACAAAGAGATGGTGGGGAGAAGAGGGGACCTGGGAATGGTGGTACAAGGAGACTGGAATTGGGGTGAGGAACTGGATACCTGAGAAGTGGAGCCTGGGACTGACAAAGTAAGGAGAATGGGACTGGGATGAGGAGCCACGGATAGGGAAGAGGCAGGACTAAGACAGTGACAGGTTGGTGGAGACAGTGCGGAAGGGGTCACACTCAGGAGGAATGAGCAGATGAGCCTTCCATAGTCTGGAATGGAACCCCAGATTCCTGAGTCTCATCATTCCTTTGCTGTCAGCAAATATCTGTGAAACCTACTGGCAAAATGTCTCAGCCCTCTCTAGTGCTGGTCCACAGAGAGGATTACAACCTACTACTGCTATCAATTACTCCATTAATGCTGTTAGCAGCAGATTATGTGGTTAAATTCCAATCCTGATGACCCATATGATGCACATGATGGAATTTGTTTCAGATTTTTAAAAAAACTAGAAAATGATACGCACAAACCTACATTAAAGGAATATTATTAAGGTTGCAAAGTCAAGCACTCTGAAGTTAGGAAATGCTAGAAGTAAGGTTGTCTTTACAACCTAAATTTGCCCCCTTGTGTATACTCATCATGACACAGTTTTTGATTACATGATCACATAGTGGTCTTCCCCCAGGACCTATGCCTCATTCATTGCATAGGATGGACCTGCTATGGGGATGAATCAGGGTTGTGTAGTGAAGGAAACTGTTGTCTGTAGGACCTTTGCCTTATTCGTTGCAGAAGTTGGAAGGTGTACAGTGAATGAGGCAGGGGATTTCTGAAAAAGTGAGGATGGTCTCTGACTAAGGTAAGTGAGTGAAGAAATGCTGTGTATCCCTGCCTGTGCCACAGAGTTCCTATGTGATGCTAATCTAGTCACTTAAACCAAACTTTTAACAGATGGTTACAAATTGCATTAATCATTTTCTAGATGCCTGACATGAGGCCTTGGGGTCTGATTTGCAGAAGCCCTGAGCACCCACAGCAGCAACTGAAATCACTGGGTGTTATGCTTTGAACATATCAAGTGCTATATAATGTTGATTACTCTGAAAAATAAGGTCCTACGCATCTTAAATTTGGCACCCAAAATCATAGACTTTTGACCTTAATCTCTCAGGGGAAAAAATAATATTCCCTAATCTCACAAGAGTCTTGTGAAAATAAATTCATTAATATCTGTGAAGCTCTTTGACACCATAACAATAAGCACTATAAAAAAGCCTGTGAGGAAATTGATAATTCTATCTTCAGAGCCAGGTTTGAAGTAGGCAGTAAACAAGGCCTGGAGCCACACATTGAACAATCAAGAAAAAATGATCTATTGAACAGTTGCTCACTCATTGAGCACCATCCATTCTATGCCCCTGAATGAGGCAGGGGTCGTAGGCTATAGGAAAAAAAATAGCGTGAGATCATGTAGTTAGACTGTATCCTAATTCATGCACACAAGGGGGCCGAATTGGGGTTGTACAGTCAACCTTAATTCTGGCATTTCCTAACTTAATGAAGTTTTTAACCTAGTTTTTGCATGTGTAAGTTGAACTTTGCGTCATACCCATAAAACCAACAGCAAAGAGTAATAAAACTGCAGTTAAACCATAAAACAAAACAACTAGCAGTACTATTCTGGCTAATAATAATCTGGCTGTAATAGTATTACATAAAATGAGGCTGAAAGCCACATGACTTTACTGACTTGGATAGTGAAGTTACCACCTTAAAATTCATGTCTTGGTTTGTATTGTTGCTAGAATATGGAACTATATAAGAAAGGAAAATAGATCCATGAATTTAATGGACATGATATAAATCTACATTAAGTTAGCAGAATTATTTATTAGCAGAAAATTAAGATGCTCCAATACTTGGCATGATATCTTTACAATGTCGTTTAATAAGCTGATATCTGGGCTTTATAAAGTAGGTAATGAATCAAATAACAATGTTCTTTGGAAAATTGTTCTTTAGCAGTGCACAAACAGCATTGAAATATCAAGTCAATATATATATCAGCATTATAATAGAAACTAGGTCACTGAAATGGGACATCCAGCTCTGCTTTACTGGAAAGTTTAGGTACACAATTTCATACTGAAAGTGGATCCCAGGATATTTTTAACAACTGTAGGTGTCTTCCCATTTTCAGTTAACTGATATCATGAAAGCACAACTGCAGCCTAAAGCCTTCCCTTCTGCCTCACCATTAGAAAAAGACACAATCAAAAGCAACATTGCAAAAACACAGCAAAAGGAGAGTAGAATGTAAGAATGGCCAAACTAGGTCAGACCAGAATTCCATCTAGACTAGTATTCAACAATGGCTAGTGCCAGATGCTTCAAAGGGAATGAACAGAACAGGGCAATTATCAAGTGATCCATCTCCTGTGGTCCAGTCCCAGCTTCTGGCAGTCAGAGATTATGGGACACCCAGAACATGGGTTTGCATTACTGTCTTGGCTAATAGCCACTGATGGACCTATCTTTCTTTATGAACTTGTCTAATTCTTTTTTAAGTTATACTTTTTGGCCTTCACAACATCCCCTGGCAATGAGTTCCAGAGGTTGACTGTGCATTGTGTGAAGAAGTACTTCCTTATGTTTGTTTTTTAAACCTGATGCCTGTTAATTTCATTGGGTGACCCCTGGTTCTTGTGTTATGTGAAAGGGTAAATACTTTCTCCACACCATTCATGATTTTACAGACCTCTCATATCTCCCCTTTGTTCACCTTAGAAAAGATATGACTGTCTCAGTCTTCTTAATTGACATGTTCCTGAAAACACCTCTTACATTACCACACCAATCCACTATGAAACCTGCTCTGCCACCAGATTTTTGCACTTCTAAATTTTAACAGTGAGTGTGATTTTTATTCAAACAAAAGGGGAAGATGACTAATTAATAGACTTCACAGGGGAAACTGTCTATGATTATAGACAAGTGGAATAAAATGCACCAAGTAATACTTATATTCTCTAATCTCTTTATTGGGTGTTATTTGTAATAGTGCATTAAAAAGATTATGCTGATTGTGTCCCTTTAAAAATTTAAGAGATACAGGAGAAGTAATTATAAAATCAATATTTGGTAGCTGGCCATACAGTTACCACAGGTATTTTCTATTCTAAATATGGGAGGAAACTGGTCATCTCAGCTACTGTGTGGTAGATGTCAAATGTTGACTGTCAGAATCAGGTCTATTGTTCATTACATATTGGTCAGTCATGATCACAGAAAGCTTTTAACAGCTACCTGCTTGTTTTGTGTGTCCTACTTTTATTATTTTGGCAACTTAATGCCCTCAGTCCTGATTTTTCTAAATGGTGTTTGTTAGTTTCCCAGGAAGATGAAAGATAAATGCTGTGTTATGCCTAAAAATAAATTTTGGTATGCTTTAAGTATCAACATATTGTTCCCAAAATTCCAGCAGTCATGGATAGAGGGTTAGAGATTTGATTTATCAAATGATGTTAGACATACAATAGTGAGGACTAATGTTAGGAAAGATTTTTGTCATCTGGGTGGTAATGGCTACTGATGTGAAATCTGAAAGCTTTGGCTCAGCATTGCTAAAGCATGAAAGAACATTTTAAAGACATGAAAATAATAAATGACTCTATTTTGAGAACACTAAAGAATGTGAAATGCTCAAATTAAATTGGTGACCTGGAAAACAAGCTCAGATTAAAAGGTGGCATGCTGCTAAGAATTCCTGAAGGTGCAGAGAGAGGGGGAGAATATATTTTTCTGCAAGGAATCTTTAAAAGGTTGAAGATGACATAAGAGGAGCAGATCCTACACGTAGCAGCAGATTGTATGTCACCACATCTGCATAGAATTTTGCAGTGATCAACAACTGGCATGTTAACCTGAGCATCAGAACTGCATAAATTATTGAATGCTCATGAAAAATGTTTGGCTTTTATAGATGGAAGCAAATACAAAAAGTATGGGTGAACGTCTAATCTCAGTATTTAGAGAAGGGGACTGAGTGTCAGCACTTGTATGTGCTATTCCTGATTCTGCACCTGACCCTTGTATAGCTTTTTGCATGTCACTTAACATCTCTAGGCCAAGGATGTTACATCTGATATGTTCATATAAATCCGTGTAAATTGGTGCATTTTACATGCTGGTGTCAGAAGGGAGGGGTTTCAGCAGGAAAAGTAACAGGTGTAAGAACATATACAATAAAGAACTTCCTAGGGCTTTCTTACATTCACCTACTGCAACTTTCTCCTCCCACTCCCATGTAAATTACTCCATCTTGTACACACTTAGACCAACTTACTGACATGTAGCACCATGTATATCACTCCTGAATTTGACCCTCATTTCTGGGTCCCCATCTTCAGACACATACAGAGGTCCCAATTTTCAGAGGCTGGTTGCTCAGAACTTACTTTAAAGGGGATTAATCTTCAGTATCTCAAGTTGGGCATCCTAAAATTGAGCTATCCAAAGTCACTAGTCACATCTGACAATCTTGGTGAAGAGGTATCTTTGATAGTGCTTGGTAGAAAAGAAAGGTGACAACCAAATAACTGCAGAAAACATCTCATCATAAGATGTTATGTGCTGTTCTGTTTTCAATACAGAGCAATGATTATGTTTTGGTTATGGCAAATCTGCACTGGTGGAAGAAGCAACATCTTCCAGTCATTGACATTCACTTCCCCAGAGAACACTATTTAGCACAACAGGCCTGGGAGTTTTTTTAAGTTAAGAAAGATATCTGAGAATATTAGAAGGACCTTTTATTTGCAAAAGAGTATTTGTGTCTATATGGATAGATAAGTGTGCCCCTCAAAGCATCAGGTCAATATTTTCATTAATGACTTGGATAATAGAGTAGAGAGTATACTCATACAAGTTGTAGATGACACCAAACTGGGAGGAGTTGCAAGCGACTTGGAGGATAGGGTTAGAATTTCAAAACATTCTTGACAAATTAGAGAACTGATCTAAATTCAACAAGATGAAATTCAATAGAGACATGCATAGTACTTCACTTAAGAAGGAAAAAAACCCAAATGCACAACTACACATTGGGGAGCAGGGGACTGTTTAGGGGATAACACTGCTGACAAGGATCTGAGGGTTATAGAGGATCACAAACTGAATGAGTCAACAATGTCATGCAGTTGTGGAAAAGACTAATATCGGTCTGGGGTGTATTATGTAAGACATGGAAAATATTTGTTCTGCTCTACTCAGCACCAGTGAGGCTTCAGCTGGAGTACAGTTTCCAGTTCTGGATGCCATACTTCAAGAAAGAAGATAAATTGGAGAGATTCCAGGGAACAGCAACAAAACACTAAAAAGGTTTAGAAAACCTGATCTATGAGAAGTTTACAATAATTGGGCATGTTTAGACTTGAGACAAGAAGGCTTTGGTGGACCTGATAAGTCTTCAGATATGTTAAGGGCTCTTATAAAGAGGTGTGTGATCAATTGTTCTCCACATCCACTGAAGATAGGACAAGAAGTATTGGGCTTAATCTGTGGCAAGGGAGATTTAGGTTAGATATTAGGAAAAACTTTCTACCTATAAAGCTAGTGTCAAGGTTCCTTCCCCACTCTGAACTCTAGGGTACAGATGTGAGGACCTGCGTGAAAACCCCCTAAGCTTTTTTTTAAAAAAAACCAGCTTAGGTTAAAACTTCCCCAAGGTACAAACTATTTTACCTTTTGCCCTTGGACTTTATTGCTGCCACCACCAAACGTCTAATAAATATATAACAGGGGAAGAGCCCACTTGGAAATGTCGTCTTCTCTTCTCTTCCCCCCCCCCCCCCCCCCAATCCTCCCAAACCCTACACCCCCTTTCCTGGGGAGGGCTTGATAAAAATCCTCACCAATTTGCATCGTTGAACACAGACCCAAACCCTTGGATCTTAAGAACAATGAAAAAGTAATCAGGTTCTTAGAAGAATTTTAATTGAAGAACAAGTAAAAGAATCACCTCTGCAAAATCAGGATGGTAAATACCTTACAGGGTAATCAGATTCAAAACATAGGCAAAACTCTAGGCAAAACCTTAAGTTACAAAAAGACACGCAAACCGGAATATACATTCCATTCAGCACAACTTATTTTATCAGTCATTTAAACAAAACAGAATCTAACGCATATCTAGCTAGATGACTTACTAAGTTCTAAGACTCCATTCCTTTTCTGTTCCCAGCAAAAGCATCACACAGATAGAGAACCTTTGTTTCTCCTCCCCACCCCACCCCCAGCTTTGAAAGTATCTTGTCCCTCATTGGTCATTGTGGGCGGGTGCCAGCGAGGTTATCCTAGCTTCTTAACCCTTTACAGTTGAAAGGGTTTTTCCTCTGGCCAAGAGGGATTTTAGAGGTGTTTACCCTTCCCTTTATATTTATGACAGCTAGTTAGGCTCTGGAATAGTCTTCCAAGGGTGGCTGTGGAACCCCTGTCACTGGCAGTTTTTAAGAACAGGCTGGACAGGCACCTGTCAGGAATGGTCTAGGTTTACTTGGTCCTGCCTCAGTGCAGGGGACTGAATTTGATAACTTCTCAAAGACCTTTCCAGCCCTACATTTCTATGATTGTGTTGGACTAGCTTCTAATTCTAAGCCTCCCTCCATGTGTCTCCATTCATACACCACCTTCCACATGAGTGATCTGAACTAGCAATCAAGACAATTCCAAGGAACAGCCTTGCACTATGATTGTTCTCACACACACAGAAGTTTTACCCAAGGAGAAGCTGCCAAAAGGAACGGACTGGAATCATGTGATCCTGGTCAGTTTCATTCCACCTCACATCTGGCGGTAAAGTCTATTTCTGTAGCAGTGTTAATCCTTGGCTGCTGCTGGTAGTTTGACCCAGAATAAGAAGAAACAGACACAGGAAATAAACAGGAGCAAAAAAAAAGAGTTAAAGTAGTAATGATGGTACAGTGTACTTCTGTAGTGCTTTTCTTTTAAGGATCTCAATGCACTTTAAAGGCATTGCCAAAGTGAGAAAGTAAGGAATAAGAACAGGAGAGACAGAGTGGGGGAGAGACAGGAAAAAATATAGGACAAGAGAGGGACACATAATACAGAGACCTTCATTGTTCTGATCAGTGGACAAGTTAAAAAAACAAACCCACACAACTATGCAAAAAACATTGTATGTCACATTCATGTGACTGTCCTTCCCAAATGGATCGTAAATTGTATCATGTATAATCAGTATTGGTAGGAACCAGTTGGTGCTCAACCTGCCCATCAAAGGGTATGCTTCTGTTTGTTACAGAGATGCAGAAATTGACAAGGTGTCTGTGATTACCAGAGCCTGCTTGGCAGCCTTGGTAGAGCACCATCCCCCACCAATAGCTAGGATAGCACAGCAGCTTGGGAATTGTTCTGCTCATGTCTCTTGTGTGGCTGCCACCAAATCAGGAATGGACAATACAGGGGGACCTGTTCGAGAGTGGCATCCAGGAGTTACTGTAATACTAATTAATAATAGTGGTCAAATGCTATGCTGATGGATGCAGAACAAATACCCAGAGAGACAGAAGCAGATGCGCCATACAGAATTAACTGCAGCAAGAACATTAATGTCCATCCATGTGGTGACATTCCACTAGTTAGTTCTCTACTCTTTTTTCCATTTAGTCTCAAGAAGTTTTTCCAGAACCCTATTTTATTCTTGACAGACTGCCTATTCCTATTCACTCTGTGCTGCCTATTATTCACTTGGACTGCTACCTCTTTCTGGGACCTCCCCTGTCTGCTGACGTGTTCTTTACTTTCATACTGGCTTATATTATTCCCTATGTAGGTTAAAGCAGCTAGAGCAGTGGTGCGCAACCTGCGACCCACAGGCTGCACGTGGCCAATCAGGGTAATCTGCTGGCGGGCCACGAGACAGTTTGTTTATATTGACAGGCTGCAGGCATGGCCGTCCATAGCTCCCAGTGGCCGTGGCCCGCCTGCAGATTACCCTGATTGGCCACAGGTTGCCCACCACTCAGCTAGAAGCTATTTTACTTCACACATGTTCTGTGCCTTTGTCAAATGCATACTTTTAGGTAATTATCTAGTGCAGGTGTTTTTCCTCTAGCCAGCCCACACTGTCTATTACAATAGTTCATATCTACTGAGTTCTGTATACAAGGACAGCCTATCATCCTTTGTGCCCAGATGCAGCATCACAGTGCATGGAGGTTGGTGAACTTTAGTCTGTGGCCACTTTTGCACACAGTTTGCCCCATCTCCTGTGCCTTGTGCATGGTGAAATAAATGGTATAATCAGGAACAAAGGTGGACATAGCAGAGAAAATAGTGTTAATCTTAATATTGGTATCTCAAATTATTTTCCAGTCACAGAATCAGATGAGTCATTTTAGCCTAGAAATAAGATACCAAAATACATTTTTATAATTGTATATTGTACTCTGAAATGAATAATTCTGAGACAGTCCTTGTTGTTGCCTTTTACCTCAACCTCCTCCATCACTGCCACACAGTGCTGACAGAAGGGAAGGGGGAACAGTTGTACCAGGGCCTCAAGCTCACAGGATCCCCCAAATGTTGTAGCATCTGTGTAAATAAAGTGAAATGAGAGGGGATGGGGCCACAGCAAACATGATGTACTACAGCCCAAACGTTCTCTCATGGGGCCTGCCACCACATCCAGCCTGGTCACTTTACACAGCATACCTGTGGCCAGACACCTACCGCCAGTGCAGACACATCCCCAGACCCACCAGCAGAGACTCCAGACAGAACTCGAAAGCGGACTGGACTAATTTGGGAAAAATCCCTCTTATTTCAGAATAGAAGTGTCCACAAAGGCCGTTATTCATGAATAGCTATTTCAGAGCAATGCCACAGGAAGACTAGCTTTTAGGCTACGTCTATGCTACAGACCCTATGCCAGCCCAGTTATGTCAGCACAGCCCGGTAGGGTAGAGGCAGCCTACGCTGCCAGAAGGGGGGTTTCTGTTGGCGTAGGAAGACCACCACCCTGAGCAACATTCAGTCTGGCAAGAGCCGCATGCATCCATTGAGCCAGCTGCGTCCACACCAGGGGGTTGGGGGCATAGCTGGTGAACTGGGGTGTGAGTAAACTGCTAATACAAGGAGATATAATGTTGAAGTGCAGCCCAAGCCTCAGCGTGGCTGGCTCCCTGCTTGAAGAGGTTTAGGACAGCCTGGCTCTGTGCAGCCCCAGAGACTCCAGGGCCTGTCAGGGGTGGGGTCAGGGGGCTGCTTCCCCTGCCTCCTGGGGACAGAGAGCCCCGTTGGGCGCAGCAGGCCCCACCCCACTGTGGCCCAGCAGGGGGAGTCAGGGAGCAGCAACAACAAACCGCCCCCGCGGTCGCAAGAGAGCCTCGCTCTGATTGGTGAGAGCGGCTGTCTGCCGCGATGAGAGACGCGCTGGGATTGGCCGGCTTTTGCCGGTCGGCGGCGGAGGCGGGGAGGCGGAGTGGATATATGGGGGGGCGCCAGCGCCGGCTGCCGGTCGGAGCGCGGCGGCTGGAGCGCAGGGCAGAGGCGGCACCGGAGGCGGGCGAGCGCGCACGAGTGGCCGCGGGGCTGGGAGGGGATACGCCGCGGCGGCGGCGGCGCACCGGGCAGGGTGTGTGGCTGGGTCGGCGACGGCAGCGGCTCCGGTGTCCGAGGCGGGGGCCGCGCTGGCGGTGGATGTCTGCCCCAGCCATGCTGTGCTATGTGACCAGGCCGGACGCGGTGGTGATGGAGGTGGAGGTGGAGGCCAAAGCCAACGGCGAGGACTGCCTCAACCAGGTGAGGCGCCGCCCCGGGGGCTCCCGGCCGCACGGCTCCCCAACGGCCCTGGAAGCCGCCGCCGTTGCGGAGATCGCGACCGACCCCCCCCCCCCCCCCCCACCGCGGCTCCTCCCGTCACGCGGCGGCGGCAGCCCCGCGCGGGGCTCGCGCGCGCCCTTAGCTAACGCGCCCTCCGCGGGCCGGTTGCTGAGCGGGGGGTGTCTGCACGGGAAGGGGTCGGGGGCCGGGAGAAGCGGCTGGTGCTTCTGTTGCTTCCCTGAGGCGAGTCTCCCCAGTCCTCCTCCATGTTGGCCGCAGAGGCTGCTGCGCTCTCGGGTGCTCGGGCTCCCCCCGGGGGGGGACCCCGCCGGGCGGGGTGGGGAGAGGCCTCAGCGTCTCTTCTCCCATCCCCCCCTTTGCGGCGAGTTCGCCCTTCCCAGGATTAGGGGGCGGGGAGGGACCCCCCTGCCCCTGGAGCCAACCCGAGGCGGGACCCCGGCTTGTGCTCGGGGGTTCTCTCGCGTGGCACCGCAAACATTCACCTAAACATTAGACACGTGGCCGGGAGGGGGCTACCCTGCTGCCTCTGATCTGTCCGTCCTCCCTGCCTCCGTTGAACCGTGCTGCCTGCTCAGTTGACTCGGTGGTGGCCCAAATAGTCAGACCTGGGGCGCTCCGCCTGTGTTAGGCACCTAAACAAGTAGCCTGGTTTTCAGGAGTGCCCTTGGCTTCTTTGGGCGTTGCTGATGCTCAGAAGAAGGGTTGTGCTGGGTCTGACCAACGGTCCATCTAGCCCAGTACCCTTGTCTGCAGGCAGTGACCAGCGCCAGGTGCTGCGGATGGCATGAACAGGGCAGTTATCCAGTGAGCCGGTCACTGTGGGTTCCCTGTTTTCCAGCTCAAGCATCTGGCAGTCAGAGGCTAGGGACACCTAGGCTCCGAGCATGGGATCGCTTCCCTGACCGTCTTGGCTAATAGCCATTGATAGAGCTATCCTTGGTGAACTTAACTAATTCTTTGTTGAACCCTGTTGGCCCTCACAATATCCCCTGGCAATGACTTTCGCAGGCTGACTGTGCCTTGTGTGAAGAAATACTTTATTTTGTTTGTTTTTAAACCTGCTGCCTATTATTTTATTTGGGTAACCTGGTTCTTCGGGGGGGGGAGGGGTAAATAACACTTACTTATTTACTTTCTCCTCATCATTCATGATTCTATAGATCTCTATCATACCTCCCCTTAGTCCACACTCCGCATCATGGAAAATCAGGTCACTCACTCTTGCTTAGATGCCCAGGTTTGAGGGGGGAAATAGCGATAACTCCTGTGATGTGTGTTGTGGACCAACAGAGGTGCCTCCTGTTTTTATTGCCATTTCATATTTATATACATATATATCTGTAGGTTGCCATCTGGACAGCTTCTTTAATGCTTTGCTTAGTTTTGATGACTACTTATGCTATAAGCAGGGGATTGGACTAGATGAGCTCCTGAGGTCTCTTCCAACCCTAATATTCTGTGATTCTACTGAAAAGTGATTCAGTAAGATAAATTTATTATTTGAGTGTTGAGATTTTGGAATGTGTGAGAGCAGTTTTTAAAAAGCTAAACTTCTGTGTTTGGGTAATGGGTTTGGTATTAGCTATGTTTTAGAGCCACTTGTACAAAACTTCAATTTTTGTTATAGGTATGCAGAAGGTTGGGGATTATAGAAGTTGATTACTTTGGACTGCAGTTCACGGGCAGCAAAGGAGAGAGTTTATGGCTGAATTTGAGAAATAGGATCTCCCAGCAGATGGATGGACTAGCTCCTTACCGATTTAAACTGCGTGTCAAGTTTTTTGTAGAACCACATCTTATTTTGCAAGAACAGACAAGGTAAGATGAATCCAATCTTGAGTGAACTTCATTTCACATTTTCATGTTCTGTAATTTAATACTGTAAAGTAGCTGTACATTGTCTATATCAATCATTTAGTATCTCTTATATTATTTGCTTTTGAAATAAGCTTGCTGTGAAAACCTAACATGACTTTAAATGTATTGTTCTGTCTTTTTTGGAGCTTGAAGAGGAAGGGTAACTTATTCATAATATGTAGCTAAGTATGAGAGCTAAGAACAGCATAGTTAATTCCATACATATTTATTGCTACAAGTGAAAGAAAAATACAGGCGGTAGCATGTGATATTTATACTGAGTTTTCATGCCCGATAGTAACCTCTCTTCCAGCATGTTACTGCAGGTCATTCTGAACTGCTTGTGTAGGAAGTGGCTTCTCCCACAATGCTTAAACTTGCTAAACTCCTTAGTCTAGTGTCATATTACAATAATTTTCAAACAGCTATAGGTCCTCTCTCAAGCTACAAAAGGAACAGCTGTTTTATTTCTCCTGTAGAAGACATACACCTCTACCCTGATATAATGCGGTCCTCGGGAAACAAAAAATCTCAGTGTTATAGGTGAGACCGCGTTATGTCAAACTTGCTTTGACCCCCCTGTTCCTTGTTTCCTGACCGCCACCCCCAAGAGCCCACTCCCTACTTAACCCCCCTGCTCCGACCCCTATCCACACACCCTGCACCCTGACAGGCACTCACCAGCAGCGGAGGGAACCAGAGCAATGCGGCCCCAGCCCGCTCCACTCCGCCACCTCCCAGCCATGGTGCTCCGCTTCCACCACTGGTGATTGTGGGGAGGTTGGGGAAAGGATGCCCCCCGTACTCACCGGTGGTGGGAAGCAGAGTGATGCGGCCCCAGCCCGCTCCACTTTCCTTGTCCCAGCTGTGTCGCTGTGGGGTGGTGTGGTGTGTTGGGGAAAGGTCCCGCAGTCACCTGCAGCGGGAAGTGGAGCGCTGTGGCTGGGAGCAGGCTGGGGCTGGGCTGCTCTGCTGCCGGTGAGTGCGGGGGGGAATCCTTTCCCCCAAGCCCCTCCCCCAAGTGACATGGCTGGGGCTGGGGCCGGGGTGAGGGAAGTGGAGTGGGCTGCTTCCAGCCCCCCACTAATCACCCCGGGCCACTCTGGGACTGCGGGGCCCCAAAAGTGCCCCCCCACAGCTCCTGCCTCCCAGACCTTGACCACCCCCGAGACCCTCTGCCCCTTATTCAATGCCCCGGCCCGGCACCCTTAACATGCTGCTCAGAGCAGCGTGTCAAGCTTTACCGCGTTGTATGTGCACCCGTGTTATATCGGGTCGCGTTATATCGGGTAGAGGTGTACTAACAAAGCACAATAACTAAATTGATGATACATTACATTTCAGAAAAATGCATCGTTACCAATCTTTTGAGTTCCAAACTCCTGCAAAAATAGTAATGAAGCCTTATTGATTTTAATTTACACGAGAAAATGTCTCACATCTTCATTGGATGGGTCAATAACTTTCTTCCTTTTGAACTAGCAACATAAAGCATTTATATATTTAATTTCTGTCAGCCATTAGGTTCTAGTGTTAGATGGGGGCCATAAACTGATGAACTCTACTGTCTGAAAACAAATAGCACAAAATATGATGATCCACTATCTTAATGTGAAATTCAAGTTTATTATGAACACGCATATCCCAGGATTGTCGGGTATTTCACTCTTCGTTTTACCAGAAATTTTCAGCTAATTCATTTGTGCAGTGTGGCTGGTCTGATCTGAATGCTTATTACACAGGAGGATTACATATTAGATGTGTCCTTTTTCCCCTCTTTATGATGTATGAAGATCTGAATTTTTTTAATTTGTTTTATAATATAAATTCAAATCCTTTCTATCTTGGAAATTCTTGGTCATCCAGAGATTTAGTGAAACTGCCTTGACAACTTCCTGCAAGTATAGCAGTTGAGAGGGGAAGGAGTTTGAGTGGTACTTTTACATATTGAATTCCAATGAACATTTGAGAGCGAGAGAATCCTTTTATAAAGATAGAATACTCCTGAGTATTCAGTTAAGGTGTCAGAGCTCACAGTCTAAAGCCCGAGAACTTCCAAAAAGTCCTGTATAAGAAAGGAAGAACTGGCTTGACATTCTTGATATTTCTCTGGTTGAAAAAGTCAGAAAAAATGAAAAGACTTCCCTTATAATAAAAAAGGACAAACTTAGTTTTAACTGAGGGCTTGTCTACACCCCAAACGTTATAGTGGCCCAGCTACAGCGCTGCAGCTGTGTGCCTATACAGTAGTGTAGACGCTTGCTACAGTGATGGAAGGGATTTTTCTGTTTTATTGTTAATTCATCCCCACGAGAGGTGGTGGCTAGGTTAACAGAAGACTTCTTGCATTGAAGTCATAGCATCTATACTAGAACTTAGGTTGTCTTAACTGCATCTCTCGGGGTAGCTAAGTCAGCCTAAATTTTAGATTTAGACCAGGCTTGAGACCACTTATCTTTGTGTAAATTACACAAACAAAAACCTTTTTGCACTCACATTGATGTAAGTAGGTCTTTTAGGTTGCATCTGTGTTAGATAATTAAACTATTAACTGAACTGGTGGGGTTACAGTGGTGCAAGTTGCAACTGTGTAGGCCGCACTAAGCAATCCTCTTTTGGATATACACAGCACTCTGGAACTGCATAATGTCTGTTTTTCTTGTGGTCACATTTCTGGTTTAATTCAGTTGATTCCAATATTTCTGTCCTGTAGAAAGTACTACATGTGGTCCCTGAAGGCCAGGAGCTACAGCCTGGTACGCATTCTCTCACACTCACTGCAGGTGCCATGGCATTCTCAGGCCTGTATAAGGGGAAGACATTGAGGAGGGAGAGCAGGCCAGAAGCTTGTCTGAGCTGTCACTGAATAATGAGCAGGTGCACTGGCATGTTTGGAGGATCATTTGTACCACTACAGCTGCAACACCTTGTTTCTTCATTGACATTGCAACCATGCAGATAACACAGGGATGGATGATGTGATAGTCAGCTTTATTCAAAGCAGTTGTGCAAATGCCTGTGCATTGTTGATGAAAATTTTGTATGTAAAAATATGTTGGCTGTCAAGTGGTCCGAACGGTGGTTAACATGACAATTTCTTCAGTGTAGATAAGGCCAGGAGGTCTAGCTTGTACCACGTTAAATATTGCGTCTGAAGTTAGCTTATGTTCGTCACACCTTGACACCATGAGGTATGCAGATCACAGCCCTGGATTTTCCTTAAATTAACTAAATACCACACTTGCTTTTAAATTACAAAAGCATGTTAGCTGTAAATTACTAGATACTACAATATTGAAGAGCTGGAGTGACACAGTTGTCAAACACTGTTTTTTGCCCCTTTTTGAATGGTTTTAAAGTCAGAACACAAGTAGGCAATTTTACCATTTCATTAGAAAGAACTCTGTATGCTAACACTTATTATTCAACTCAGAGGCCTGGTCTATGCACAGAAGTTAGATTGACCTTGCTGCATTGCTCAGGTCCATGAAAAATTTGATGCTCTGAGCACCATAGTTAGGTCAACCTAACCCCCGGTGTAGATTTAGTAAGGTTGACAGAAGAATTCTTCCATTGACCTAGCATCGCTTCTCAGACAGGTGAATTAAGTACATCAAGAAAAGCCTTTCATCGATGTAGGAAGTGCCTCCACTGGCTCTACAGCTGTAGCGTAGTCATGGCCTGAGTGTTTAGTTTACAATGTTGTCTATAATTCTTATGTCAGTTACGTATTCAAAACAACTTCTATCAAATAGATGCCAGAAAGCTGTTTTGACTGAGTAGTAACCTCTCTTTCTTGCCTACATGGAAAATAGTGGAAAACAAAAGTTTAAACTCTTAAATATTTTCTATGGTCTTTATTTTTCTTTGCATTGCTAGGCTTTCCAGGGCATAGCAGATTAATTTGTCTAACCTTTATGGCCATGAAACAGCTGCCATTAGTTAAGTAAATGGAGGTGTGCATGAAGTATCTTATGCCTACTAAATTTTTCTTTTTAAAGAGGGGGAAACAGTTGCTTTTATTGGTGCTCTAATGTGGGTTTCAGTTTATTGGCTGGCTGCTGTTTTTTTAAAATCTAACACCTTTATTGTGGTGAACTATGGCTGCAAAGTTCACAAATTTAGACTGGTTTCCATTGAAATAAAAGGTAAAATGGTCAATGCAGGCATAGATCTATTGAAATAATATGCTGTGGCAGCTCAAATTTCCCAAGCAAGTTTTCTCAGACATGTAGAAAGGAGCAGGCCTATTTCAAGGACATATGTTGTAAACTTTTCCAGTCTTTGAGGTTTCTGTGTTATTCTTTGAGTAGGAAATAAATTCCTTTGAGAAAGAATATACTTTTTCATTTTATCTGAAACATTACCAGTTTATGTTCTAACACAGTTTAAAAGACATTTCCATCTTTCATGGTTTTCAAAATATTTTTTTGCATTTGTAAATAGATGTTTTAATAGATGGTCCAGGCTTGTTTAAAGTAGTTTGTTCATTAGAATAACCTATACTGTCAAGTGATCACTTTAGCAGGGTTCTTGCTCCATTGAATTCAGAGGAATCAGGGTTTAAGGGGTGGTGTTTGCTGTATCAAAGAACTTGCTATAAAACAATTCTCTAACAGAAGGCAAATGGGATTTTTAGAGTAGGGAAGCAAATGGGTTTGAATTTGTGATCCAAGATGATTGGCAGACTTCAGAAGCAGTTTTAGCTTATACTTTCAGATGAGTTTGTTAAACTTTAAAACCTCAGAAGTGACTAGGAGTGGCTCTTTTGTACTTGTTTTAGCAATGAGGCTCCAGAGGAGGATGTATGGCTCCCTATGGTAAAGTGATGGTAATGTAACTTTAGGTCATTGACTGCGAGTAACCCCTGACTAATAGCTACTAGGCATGTCTAACAAATCAGTGACTGTTGCATTGGAACACAGCCCAGGATCTGAAGACATTCAATTCCTGATTGGCTTAGAACTCTTGTCTCGAGGCAGAAAGTTCTGCTTTTGTGGTTAAAAGATTTCTTTGTGAAGCAAGTAGCAAAGAAATCTTGGAACTTGTCACTTTTTATAACAATAAGCAATGTTTGCCAAACTGTATGAAGGGACAAATTGCAGTTAATAGTAGTACTTTTGAAATGTACTGCTTTATCATTTTGTATGTTAAGATAAACTCTCAACTTGAGCCCATATGTACAAAATGTGCCTTGTTTATGAAGTATAGCATTGAAATTAATTTTAAAGTAAAGATTATTCTAAGTAAAATAAAACAAGTTCATTTTTATTTTTTAACTCTTTATTTAGGAATGTTTAAACAAGCTTACGAATCCTTGCCTGGTAAATATCAGAAACCAAACTATCATTACAACAGTTAGCTTTTGTATAAAAAGACATTATACAGGAATTTAATCATCAAATCTTTCTATTAAACAGGGTGTTACCATATTACAGAGTAAGCATTATCACAACACCTGTATTGTTTCTAGTGATTTTAATAAATGAAATTTCTACATACACCTATTTAAGTAAGACAAGGCATGTCTATCAAATGTTAATATTTTTTAAAAAAGGGATGGGTGTATTTTGTCTAAGTATCAGTCTGCCTTCTGTTTGTTCGGTTAATATGGTGTTTTCCATAACCACAGCCTCCCATATTTTTTTGAACCATTCCTCTGTGGTTGTCAGTTTTTCTTTTTCCAGTATGAGGTGATCAGTAGTGGAGCGGCTATTAGCAGATGAGACCAGTTCTTCTTTTCCTTTTGTGTGACCATTTCAACTAGAAAAGGAGTACTTGTGGCACCTTAGAGACTAACAATTTGTGATATTTGGTTATGGATTGCATCGCAATACTCTAATGACTGGACATGACTGCTGGATAATCATAAAATCTCCTCTTTCACCATAATTTCTCCAGCATTTATTTCCTTTTTATATTTTTAACCTGACTGATGTGAGAGACCCTTTGAACAGTATCTTAAAGAAATTTTATTTTATTGTATTAGACTGAGGTTGATAGGTTGATGGTTTTCCAAATCAAACCTCATACCTCTGGGGTAATTTGTCCACATCTTTTTTCCAATATGTAATATATGGACACTTTATTTTGTTAAGAAAGCTTTCTGCAAAGATTGATGTCAGTTAGTTATATTTTGTTTCCTAATTGACCAGAGGCCATCACTTCTATTAAAGTTAGCTTTCTATTTAAAACAGGTTTTCTAGAAAGCTGAGAAACATAATGCCTGACTAAAACAAGCTTTATTAATGTTATTTCAGTAACCTGACACTGAGACAAAGTAGGTTATATAATTTACTTGTGTGACTGGGTTGAAAATCAGATACTCATATATAGCTCTTGGCACCTTTTTGTCACTGACATATTACACTGAAAAGTCTAATGAACTAGCATTTAAAATAGCTCTGTTTTACTTTGAGAACAGTTTTGTTCAAAAATATGGCATTGCTATATTCCATTGAGGACTGTTTTGTTTACTTGTGTATTTTTGAAATATACATATAGTGACTCAGTAAGAAAAATGCAAAATAAGCATTCTGGTTTAAAGACTAGTACAGTGAACTGCTTCATTACCACATTACCTAGTTGCTCTTATGGGCCAGTGTTAGTAAGAATGGCTGGTTTGTTTATGTAAATTTATAGCTAATTTAGACATTTGATTATATGGGGAATAGAGTGAGGAAATGGCCAGTTTCTCGCTTATTTTACATAGTAACACTGGCTGCGCATGGAATTGAATTAGATATGGTGCCCTCTTATTTTAAGAGCAAATAAAAGCTAACTGCTGCCATTGAAACTAGCATGTGTTTGAATGCATCTAATTGTTTATCTGAAGCAGAGTTGAATAGTGTTAGTAACCTTTCACTTACTTTTACAGAGAGCAAATTAGGATAGAGATACTGGGAAATATAATAGGAGTACACCAGTGCAGAGTTTTAGATTCTCATATCAGGTAACTAACTTACATTGGGTCATCTTGTTGGGGTAGGTGGGCCTTATTTTTCAGCTTTTCAGGTGGTGGTTTTTCAACAGTGTAACTCCATTTTGAGAAAATTATACTTCATAGTTCAAATTCACCTCATGCAAGGAGCTGCAAATTACATTTCAGTATCAGTGAGAGGACCCCCAGGTACTAGAGGGGTTTAGCCCCTAAAGGACTGGCAGTATTTCTACCAAGAGCGCAGTAACTGGAGGTTCCAAGAGATGTATGTTCCTGGTTGTGCCACCTAGTTTTGAGAAACACTGGCCACCTATTGCCTCTCCCACCACAAGCAGAGTGGATGGAGATTGCAGCTCTTTTTTTGCTACCTCAGCCTCATTCCCTTGTAGGCACCATTCAGCTAGAGCGTGGAACAAGAAAGGGATTAAGACAGTCCTGTTGGACTGTTCCCATATTTACCTTACTAGACTAAAAAGATTTTTAATTACCTTTATGGATACAAAAGGAATATTTTGATATCAGAACTTGCATATTAAGTGTGAACTTTTTTTCTTGAAGGGGAAGTAGAATTTCAAGTCTGACTTAAAATCTGGAATATATACAATTATGCTTTCTGTGGGCTGTTGAATTTTGCCCCTGTCTAAATTTCATTATGGCTCCTAAGTACCTGTTTCTGTTTGCAACAGCTGTCACTCCAGGGACTCTGCATAAATCATGTATGAAGAGAGGAACAGTAGGCACAACATGTAGATTTGTGTAAGTGATTAGGGTTGGTAGTTTTCAGTACCCCTAAAATTATTTTCATACCGTTGACCATTTAGACAAAGATCCTTATGTTGACCACCTTTTCTGCATCACTAGCATTGCTTTTTAATTTTGGAAAAAAAAGTACTATCAAAAAGAAAAATAAATCTAAGCCAGTATGCATTTGATTCTGAAGTTTTTCTGAGGGTTTGTGTATGCTGCTAAAACGTCAATAAAATTTGTATGAGAAAGATTAGGGCAGTATAAAAGAGAGAAGATTAAAATAAACTAATTTTAATGTTGTAGGTGCTTGGCCAGAAACCTCTTGGTACTGTTGTTCCAACTGCCTTAAATGCTTTATTTCAAAAAGCCTTGGGACTCCTGAGCCCTGTTATGGGCTCCAATTAGCTAGAAATGTCAAATTGAAGACTAAGGGCTTGTCTACGTGGGAGTTGCCATACTAACTAAAGGTGTGAAGTTAATGCACATATATTAGTGCATTAAATCCCTGTGCGGATCCTTGCATTGAGAAGTAAAGTGGCCTTAATTCCAAGGATCAAGCTACAGCAAACTAAGGCCATTTTACTTCTGAATGAGAAGATCCACTTTGGGGTGCAGTGCACTTTAATGTATGCACCCTAACTTCACCTTTAGTTAATTCTCTTAACTTTGGTGAATTATCCTGTATGGACAAACCTTTAGCTACTTTGCAGTTCTGACAGTAATTCTGTAGATTATATTTTGAGGTAGTCTGCTTTATATCCAGAAATATTCTGGAGCACCTGGCTTCATTCTCAAACAAAAATATTCAGACTCAAAACAGAAGACAAGTTTTAATATCCTAATGCTATACAATCTTGGGTGCATTACACTGGAGGCAAGAAATTTTGAATGATTGTCATGCAGGAATACTACAGTTAAACTTGAGAGGAGGATTTGTCCTGCATTGCAGAGTAGTAAGATTAAACTCTTAATTTCAACTCTTTCCTATTAATGTTACAACGTTATGTGAATCCATGATTGAAGGTCTTCAAGGGAGGTATGGGTGACTTTCTGTTACTACACTGGAAAGCAGTTTTTCTGTATACAAGTGATTTCAGAGTTTTTTTTTCACTGGCACACTTCTGACATTACTAAGCCTAAGTCTGGGAGATATTAAGATTAACACAAACCATGATAAAACTTAATTTAAGAGTGAAAATTTGCATTATGAAGATTTGCTTTGTATTTTAAAGAGGTTTTAAGGTTGAAGTGATACTGTACAACTGGTTTGGAAAAATAAATTAAAGAACTACTTGTTTGAATCAGTCACATGATATAAGAGAAGGCAGAATCTTAGAACTGGTGAAGTACTAACTTTTGTAGCAATTCTAATGAGACTAAAGTAGTGTTTTTTCCAGCATGTTTCTAAGGGTTAAAAATGTATCCTTGCATAACTAAAACGATAAATAATGTAGCCATGAAACTTGGTCAGTGACTGTTTAATTCAGTTTTAATAAACTTGTTGAACTGAAATAGTTTATAGCAACCGGTGCAGTTTGTTTAAAAAAAATTAAATAGAAACCAACTTAAAGAAGGCTTCAGTTTTTGAATTAGTGAACTGCTACAGGAATGCTTCTTGGAACCACCACTTCATTTTTATCTTGACTTTCCAGTCAGTTTTCTGAATGTGCTGAATCTCTCTGCCTTGTTGAACAGAATGTCCTAGAAATGAATGCATAGATCTGAAGAATTGAGCACCTTTTGCCTAGAGATCCACCTGAGTCTGTCCTGGCTTTTGGAGATCCAATAAAAGCTTTGTACTCAAGCCCCAAAACTAGTTTGCAGAAATTTGGTTTAATGCCTCCTGGCTCAAGAATGCTACAGGTAGTCCATTCAGCCCTGCAGATGAACTTGGCAGAATTAGGAGTCTAGTTCACAACTTTTCATGTTAAGTAACACACCATTATTTTAATTTGGTGATCTGATACTACCTAGGGCAGCTGACTTCACCAGATTCTGAGGCTCTGGTTGTTGCACGTGTATCAGGCAACTGGAACTTAGATATTCATTAAAATTGACTGATTAAAATGACTTTGGGGAGTGTGAACTGAAACAGGTTGTATGAAGAGGGAACACTGGTCAAAATTAGCATTTTAAATGTTGAGCGCTCTGTAACTGATTAAAGCCTTTAGAAATTTTTCCATCCCAATTTTGCTTTGTCTGCTCCATTCAAGTGTCCTTTTATAAAAATAAAGGTGAAAAAGCTACAGTGGGCGTCTGTCTGAACTATTTATCTGGCCCCCATTACCATGATATCTGAACACCTCACAACACCTCTGTAAGCTAGGGAAGTACTGTTATCTCCATTTTATAGTTGAACTGAGGCACAGAGAGGCCAAGTGACTTGCCCAAGGTCACACTGGAATTCTGTATCTTCTCTGCATCTTCACTTTTTAGGCTTGATAGGTCTTTAGCAAGAGAAGGTGGAAGTGGTTCTAGAACAGTTGTCTCTATTGTAGTTTCTTCTCTAATGCATTTCTATCTGCTGG
Source organism: Natator depressus (assembly GCF_965152275.1). Taxonomy (NCBI): domain Eukaryota; kingdom Metazoa; phylum Chordata; order Testudines; family Cheloniidae; genus Natator; species Natator depressus. Next base: position 108,988,710 of record NC_134235.1, read on the forward strand.
AGAAATCTTTAGCTTTTTCACAGCTCCCTGTTGATGTCTGTAGGGCCTTCTCAGTAATGGTAGAGATTCTTGCTGTTTCTCCTGTATAATCAAAGTGCTGTCAACTGCACAAAGCACACTGAAATATTTTTTGCTTTTTTTCAGTTGTAATCTTGTCACTTGCAACTATAGTAGGAGTAAATTTTTCAGGCAGAGAATGTTTTCAAGTTTGCTATATCCCTTTAAATGTCACTGTTACATAAATCATAAGTACTTTCAAAGAAGCAGTAGTATGCAGAAATGTATAAACAGACTTTTCATATTTCTAATCTTGGGGGGAGGCAAAGTTGAACAAATGATTACTGTTAGACAGCTGTCTTGGCCAGAGCAAGTCTGAGTAGTTTAATTTAGATAACCTGCATTAATTGCTCTTAAAAAGTTAAATATATTGTCAGATTGCATGCATGTGGCTAAAATTTCAATTTGATATAAACCCTACAGTTAAACATGTTGCAATTTTTTAATAATGCTTCAGGTTTTTTTTAGAGGTAAACAGCAAAGCAAAAATAAAATGAATTTTTTTTCATGATGCATAAGATTGCTTTATAAAACAGCTATTTTGGTTAGTTTTTTATATTTGGTATATCAATTCTCTCTTGTGTGTATTGGTATGTAGTCAGATTGAAGATATAAGCATCCCTTCTCTTCCCCTCCTCCCCTGGAGGGTGGCAGGGGAAGAGAGCTGCAACTCAGGTTGCAACTCATCACTATTCAGGACTTGGCTAGCTCTTGTTATTTTTAGTCTTTACAATATTTATTCATTAGATAACTTTCTCATTCTAACTGTAGCAAATGTGAAATCTGCCGCTCAGTGCATCGAATTGGTTGGCAAATGCGTAAGGATTACGAAATGTAAGAACTTACCTGACTCAGCATGTCTAAAGTTAAGAAGGTAGGGAACTGGTGAACAAGTTAGCTGAAGTAATGAAAATGGATAGTTCTAAAATAAATGGTCTAAAATAAACATGGTCAAAAATTGATTAGCAAGATTAGATAGGTTTTATGTTCACCTTAAAATGCAGAAAATACATTTATTTTAATTCTTCAAGATCAAATATGCCATTGCATAAAAAACTTCCACTATTGAAATGGAAGAGCAGAATATTGATTCCCAAATAAGGTCTGGTCTAAACTGTAAAATTAAATTGACCCAGCTACGTTGCTCAGGGGTGTGCAGACCATGCTAGATGGGTGGAAGAATTCTTCAATTCACCTAGCTACCCCCTCTCAGTGAAGTAGATTAACTACAGCACCAGGAAACCCCCTTATGTTGCTGTAGTGAGTATATACACTGAAGTGCTACAGTGGCATAATGTTGTAAGTGTAGACGTAGCTTAAGGCCTGGTCTACTCTGAAAAGTTAGATCAACCCAACTACATTGCTCAGGAGTGTGAAAAATCCACACCCCTCAGCAACATCGTTACACCAGGGGCTAGATCAGTTTACACAGGTTGTTAGAATTCTTCCATTGTCCTAGCTACTGCTTCTTGGGGAGTTGGATTACATACCCTGACAGGAGAACTCCTGTTGGCATAGTAGTGTCTACACTGAAGCGCTACAGTGGGTAAGCCCTTAAGTCCCTGTTCCAGACCTTGGAGTAGCTCTGCATCTTGCTTCAGGATGAGTCTCTGCTTTAACACCCGAAATATGGCAATTAGTCTGTGATCACATTGATTTCCATCACCAGGTTTAACTGATTTAAATTGGCAAGCAGGAAACCATGACTTTTAATCTTGTTTTGCATTTGTACTCTGTAGTTAGTTTCCTGAAGTATGTAAGGTTGATTCTCATTGGTTGGTAACCCTTAAAACATGTTGATTTGAAACAAAATGTGGCCTTTATACTAAATTTGGTGGTACTCTTGCTAACCAGAAGGACACAGTGTATCTACACATTTAAGCAGTTACAGAGCTTAACATTCATTTGTTCAGGTTCGTAATTTTTACATTTTTATTATGTTAGAAAATGAGTGAAGCATTTTCATATTTACTAAATTAATTTTTTACATGAGACTTGTTTCAAGCTGTATGTGGATGGAAAATTAAATGTACAGAACCAATATTTTTCTAAAAGTTTGGTTTTATTAATTCTATACAACTACCTTCAGTGTGCTGGATACATAAGAAAAAGTTGATCATGTTTTGCATTTAAAACTGTTTTATTAAACAAAGGAAGTATTAGTAGTTACTGAATTGAACTGGTGGTTTCTGGTCATCAGGCCCTTCCAAGATTTTAGAACTAGAACATCTCATCTTCATACCTAATTTTTATTTATAATTTGGAATATTAAAACAGGCTTTCCTGCTTTTTTCAATTTTCCTTCGGTTTCTCACCTTTGAATAAACTAGTCATTGATTTGAACTAGCTGAAGAAAGTGACTTGAAGAAAATATTCTCTGCATCTGCAGAAGAGACTACTTCTGTCAAAAGCTGTTTTAACATTTCAAACTCTGATTCCTGGTGCTTAGTGAGTGACTGCCACCAGTTCAGTGATTTGACTTTTTAAAACAGCTGAAAATACATACTGCTTGAAGTCTATTTTTATGTAATGTAAATTATTTTTATAGCTTATAATTTTAGGTCTAAATATAGGTTGTCAAATTTTAAATGGTTTAATTTAAATTGATTTAAATAAGTCTGAATTTTTCAAATTGATTTTTATCCATCCTGTTTTTTTCAACTGTTTAGCCAACATGACAGATCCAAATATAAAGGTCCGAGGCTAAACCCAGAACGGCACTCAATGGCTGAATAAATATGCTTACAAAGTAAACATAGTATATATATGTTTTCACAGCACTTTTATAGGTTTTTCAAGTATTTTTCGCTGGATTCTTTCAGGCTGGGGAAAATCACACCACCTCTGTAAGAGTACTATTGGAGAGCTGTTTGTTTTGAATAAACAGAAAAATCTCCCACAGATTTCTCAACTGTAATATTTCACAGAACTGCATGTGCTGATTTATGCTTAGTATTTTACAATATTCGCTTCACTTAACTACGAATGATAGTGCCTACTGAAGTAATGCATATTTATTTAGAAATGACAGTGGAACAACGTAACTACATGGGTAGCCTTTTACATGCAATATGAGTGCTTTCTTTGTTTAATCTGTAATTCTCACTTGATGACTTTAACATTTCAGATATTCACTGATAGTGAGAATTTTTTTTAATGGCCTTAAGATATTTGATCTTTTTGGACTTGCTGGACAATTCAGTATTTAAATGAAGCTGCTGAAAGAAACTCATCTTTTAATGTAGGCTGGCTTTTGAAAAGATAGCATAAGCGTTAACAAAATCAAGTCAGTTTTCTAACTCTGATGCCAGAACTATTCGGTATTTAATATGCTCAGTGACCATTCTAGAATCTCAAACGATTATTGACTTCTGTGCTAGTCAAACTTTTTAAAAATAAAAAGTAATTCTCTTGCAGGCATATGTTTTTCTTGCATATAAGGGAGGATCTTTTGGCTGGTAATCTTCAGTGTTCTTCAGAGCATGCCATTGAACTTAGTGCATTGTTGGCTCACATGAAGTTTGGGGATTATAACCAGAATACTGCCAAGTACAGTTATGAAGAGATGTGTGCAAAGGAACTCACTACTGCCACCTTAGACAGGTAAGTAACTGCTGTAACTACTCTAACAACCAGTGACAAAAATTGTTTAAGAATTTAAATTAGTAAATGATAATGTCTGGCTATTTGGTGCTAAAACGTAAGTGTAAGTGATGTTGCAAAAAAATCAAAGCTAGTGTTAGTCAGCTATTCTTTGAAAGGAAACCAAATTCTAACCAGAATGTTTTTAATGAAAGTGGCCCTACATATCTGCTGCATTTGTAGACTGCAGTTTACATTTCCTTTTTGGAAATAGAAGTGGTAACTATTTAAATATTCCTTGATTAGAAAGTTAAAAGTAGCCTAAATAGTCTTTCATATAGAAGACTATATTTGTCTAAAGGTACAATTTTAGGACTTTAGATACCTAGACTCTCCATAATTTTAATACCCTTAGATTGTGTTATAAACAAGCCTGAGTCTACTTCCTGCACATGTGCACATATTTTTCTAGTGTAAAACCTGAACGTCAAGGAGAAAAATTCTAAATGTTGTATTTGCATGTATGTGAATTTTTTACTGCTAGGAACTTTGCGATCTGAAAGCCTTTCTACACAAGGGACAGTTTCTAAAATAGCATGCAGCTTTTTCTTTATATTTATATAAAGAAAGGATCTCTCTTTCTACACACACACACACACACACACACACACAATCAATCAATATATGGATCCTTTAAATAGTCCAAGAATATTTAGTTCTGTCACTTTAATGATCAGAAACATATAGCCAGCTATAACTAAACAGACCAACTAATTTAGTACTTTTATATAAGGACCACCTAACTTGATCATTTAAAACCTTGTTAAAATGAGATGTTGCTGTAAATTACTGCATATGGCTGAATGGTTCACCTATCAGTCTTTTTTTTTATCCACAGTATTACTGCAAAGCACAAGGAACTAGAAGGGCTGAGCCAGGCTTCAGCAGAGTACCAGGTTCTGCAGATTGTGTCAACACTGGAGAACTATGGGGTAGAGTGGCACTCAGTGAGAGACAGTGAAGGGCAGAAACTTCTTATTGGTGTTGGGCCTGACGGCATCTCCATCTGTAAAGATGACTTCAGCCCCATTAACAGGTAAGTTCCTGGGGCGAAAGAATCTCATCTTCTGACTTCTGTGAGCTATACTTTGGTTCTATACCTATATAATCAAAACTGTGGTGTTCTAAAGGAAGTGTGTTTAAAATCTTTTGTATCTTTGTGTTCTGGTTGGACCATGCAAGAGCTGCCAAAGCATGCAGTGCCTGGGGATTTATCCACTTCTGATAGCCTTTTCATCAGGAGACCATTGATTTAAAACGCTGTGTTTGGGGCTATACAAATAAATTATGTGCTTCCATGGGGACTGTATTAGTGGTATAGCTGTCCTGTACTTGTTCAGTGTAGCATTTTCAATCTAGCATTATAGAAGATTGGGAAGGCCTCTTGTTTGCAAATGTAGCTGTTAATTTCTTCTGGGTAGTCTTAGAGGACGTTTCTCATAATACAATATGTGAGTGGCTGTAGAAATTGTCTTAATTTTTAGAAGGAGAATAATTCCCCCCCCCACGCGCGCACACTACTCATCATTTTCTATTCACATTTAGGATTGCTTATCCTGTTGTTCAAATGGCAACCCAGTCTGGGAAGAATGTGTATCTGACAGTCACCAAGGAGTCTGGTAATAGCATAGTTCTCTTGTTTAAGATGATCAGTACCAGAGCAGCAAGTGGACTGTACAGAGCAATAACAGAGACACATGCATTTTACAGGTTTGTATTATTAGTGAGTAAACCACTCTTCCTACCTTTTCAACAGCAGTTGAGTCAGGATTTAAACTTGGCACAGGATTGTAGGTATTTGACACTTCCTCAGACTACCTTGCATTTTAGATATTCCCCTGCAGAATTCCATCATATCTTTGCTGCTACTCCTGCACACACAACACCAGGAATGGTATGAAACAAAATTCAAGCATAGTCCTACTTTGCTTCTGTTACATCCAAGAGCTGGATAGATTCTTATTGTTGAGGTTTTCTGGGGTGAGAATATAAAAGATATTTCTCTGCACTACTACAATATACATAGCACTTCCTCAGAATGAGAACTAAATCAGTTTCTAATAGATACCTCAGTAAGCAGTAGACACTAATATATGCTAGAAATGAAAACAAGTTTATAATTTATGGAAAACATCAAAATCTATAGCTTCATTCCTCTAATTCTGTTTGTAAAAATCCTTGCAAATACAGCTGTCATATATAGAAACAAAATTATGTAGGCTAACCATGCTGTGGATCTTCCATCCTTCGCGGGTGTCTGAGCTCAGGGAACAAATAAGATACACTGAGGTTTCAGTATTAACCAAGTTTTTCACTTGTCTCATGGGTTTGTCTTGTAGGTGTGACACTGTTACTAGCGCTGTCATGATGCAGTACAGTCGAGATTTAAAGGGTCACCTAGCATCCTTGTTCCTGAATGAAAACATTAATCTTGGCAAAAAGTATGTCTTTGACATTAAACGAACATCAAAGGAGGTTTATGATCATGCAAGGAGGACTCTTTACAATGCTGGTATTGTGGATCTTGTTTCAAGAAGTGACCAAACGCCACCAAATTCTCCCCTTAAGTCTTCAGAAAGTAATATGAACTGTGACAGCTGTGAGGGTCTCAGCTGCCAGCAAACAAAAGCTCTTCAAGAGAAGTTGCGGAAGCTGAAGGAGTCTATGCTATGTATGGTGTGTTGTGAGGAAGAAATAAATTCAACCTTTTGTCCCTGTGGCCACACAGTATGCTGTGAGACCTGTGCTGCCCAATTGCAGGTAATTGCAATGTCACTTGGGACATTCCACATTAATGTGTTAAACAGCTGATTTCACTTTACAGTTCATTTTTTACAAGTATAATTAACTGATCTTGACCAATATACTCAAAGTTTGATTTGGTATTTAAACTCAGTTTGCATAATGTCTTAGTTCACAATGTTATGTTTAGATGATAAGCTAAATAGGTGAGGCTGTATTGTGAAGAAAGACAACATAGGTGAGGTAATTTATTGGACTAGCTTCTGTTGGTGAAAGACAAGTTTTTTGAGCTTGCACAGAGCTCTTCTTCAGGTCTGGTATAGTATGTAGTCATTACTTTTGATGTAAATTAAGGCATTTTTTGCGGAGAAGTTAGGAATCAGTGGCATGGAAGTTCCTTTTGGTGTCATGTTGGAAATAGAGACAGACCTGAATACTTCAGTCTGACCAACGTTTATTCATTAAGGTGATGACTTTGTGCTCATGAGACATATAGGGTCTCCGAAAATTGTGGTGAAGGAGTGTTCCTTAATACTTTCTATCTTCTCTCCAGTCATGCCCAGTTTGCAGGTCTCGGGTAGAGCATGTCCAGCACGTGTATTTGCCAACCCACACCAGTCTTCTCAATCTGACAGTGATATGATCAACATGTACACTTCTAAAGCATCATGTACTTTTTACAAACTGCACTAAGATGAACTACAGCCATTGATTGTGAAGAAGGCAATCACTCCAGCTCCTGCCTACAATGAGAAGCAAAACTCCCACTACACCTTTGGGTCATGGAGGGGTCAATATTCTCTGTTCAGCATGCCCAAGAAAATGGTTTGGGGTCATCTTGTGAAAACAGAACTCTAAATAAATTCATGTCATCTAAAGGATGAAAAAGTTCTTCTTGATGCATGAGCTTGCAATGTGGCAATATTGCCAAAAGCTAGGTAATTCTGGGGAATGTGGTGTAAAGTCAATTTGATATACCCAGCAGGGATATTTCAATATGTAGTTTTACACATTTTATAATTGGTTTTAAGTTTTTTTTATTTTGTTCCTTTAGTGTGATCACTCCATTATTTTAATAGCAAAACTAGTTTTTTACAAATTTATACATCAGTTTTATTATGTTCATAGTTTCTGTGTTTAGTAAATTGTTCTGAAGTGAGGGGAAACTATTTTAAAAATCAGGTATTTTTAAAAACCTGAGGTTGCAAGGCTTTAAGCAGGCAGTTGTATTTAAATCAGCAATCTAATCAAAGCTTAATTCAAATCAGTGATAATTTTGGAAGTGTTCTTTACAGCAAATTTTAATTTCTGGATGTTGAGGGGTTAGTCAGGAAAGTCTCTCCTGCTTAGTAATGATGCTCCACTGAGGAAATGTTCTGGGGCTTTGCTTGCAAATCAAAAGGGAAGACCATTTCCACTTGGGAAGGATGTAAGTTAGCCAACCCTAGAGATGTGTCCAGGTTGCCACAAATTCATCTGTCATCCTATAAATCTGCCTTACCTGTGGAGGCTGATTTTGCTTGAACTATCAAAAATCCATTTTGGCCTAAATAGTGTAAACGTTGTATAATTTAAGTGCTTTCATAAGTTTATTTTTTGAGTTGCTTGCTAAAACTCTATATCTTCCACCCCCCATTTGGGCATTTTGGACTTCAGTCAACTAGTGTATTCTCCATGATTTAGAGGAAACTAGAAGACCATATTTGGGTGCAATACTAGCTAAATTAAAGCTAGAAAACTACACTGTCACTTTACTGAGATTTTCTGAGTATACTTTTCATATTGCCTTAATGTAGCAGTAATGTGTGTTTATGCATTTGTTTCTTTGCACAGACATTTTGTCAAAATATTAAAACTCTACTTTTTTATCGCACATATTAGCATATAAACCTTACTCCAAGAGGTATTTATTTTTTCACTTTGTAAAGAAATTTTGTTTCCACATGAAGCAAGAACTCTGTCCTATATTGTAGACAACTTCTGTCTTTTTATATTCAGGTTAATAAAGGACTTTAAATCAGATGTCTTTCTACATTATTGATAGTATTTGGAAGTCTGCTTATTAGTTTTGTTGTGAGAAATCCTGCCATGTCATACATAATCCATTCCTTTGCAGTTATCATATTGTCCATTCTTTTTCATAAACCTGCATATTTTGGGACTGATCTAAGAGGTACTGACCATTTGTAACTGCCATTCAGGTTAATGGTGCTTAAAATCTTTCTGGATCAGACCCTTCTCTTTTGTGTTCCTCTCTTGAGCTAACTGGAGGAGGAAGCTTTTTTCATGTTGTAGCTACCTTTTGCTTTCAAGTGATACGGCCTAAAACACCTCACTAGTTGGAGGGTCCTTAATTTTTCTTATAGAAACATTCAGAGGAAATACAAGGTTTTTGTGAGTAGAAACTAAAAATGTAAGATACTGTTTGACCTAAACAAGCTTCTTACAAGATTTAGAATTAAACTTAGTTTCATCAGTCCAACTGAAGCATTTAACATAAATCCTTTTTATACTAGTATGTAGACATTTAGAAATTTTTTTAAAGTTGAGCCACTAGTCATCAGCTATATCACTCTTCAGTTTTGAAGGCTTCATTAGCATCACTTATCCTATTGAAGCTAAAATCTTTCCACATTTGGCCTCTACCTGAACACAGTTTAAATTGACAATCCCAGAAACCTTATTACCTGAACCTATTAATGTCACCTTAGAGCAAATGAAACAATGGTATTTCAACTCAAAATAGTGTAGTAGGTGAATGTAATTTCATGGAATTTTAATATGTATAGCAAATCATAGTGGCCATTTCTAAGTACTTTGGAATGGCTAAGCCTGAACCAAGCACTGTACGTACTTATGCTTGCTTTTATTTTACGCAGTTACATCTCCAAAAGACCACCATGGTTAAGGTGGATAGGAGAACTACAGTCCCTCTTGAAAGCTGAGGCAGAACTTAAGAGACTTCTCTGAAGAGTTGTTCAGGGCTGCCTCTACCTCTTATGCTACTTAAGATGAAGTAGCAGTTGTCGCTGGTTGAAGATACTGAACAAATTATTGCTGGCCAGAGACTAGCTGTCAGACTTCAGCCCGCCTTGCTGCAGGCTAGTATATCTTCTGTTGCCAGATATGCTATTAGCAGGGTATGTCTTTGTACTGTTGTCAGTCTCAGCTGTGAGGGGAGTGAATCAGGTTCAGACTACAGTGATGAGTATGATGTAAATGCTTGGCGCTAGATCTATGGGACTGAATCAGTAATGCACAGATCACTTCTCCAAAGATAGGTTCACATTTCTTTTTAAGGAAAATTCTTTTTGTTGAATTCAAAAAGCTTCATCCGTCGCTGGCAAATATATTCCAGACCTTGGTATCTGACTGATTTCCTTTTAATACTTGGAGTTTTGAGGACCAAGGAGTACAGAGTAACTCTCCTATCCTTAAGAGTGTGGAGTGCTTTATCTGTATTCAAACTTAAGAGCTCACAATACTTGAATAGTAAACCTGTGATGGTTGTCTGACCATGAGAACTGTAATTGGGTTCTGCGCATTGTAATGTCTGTGGCCGCCAAATAAGCTGCCATGTCAGGCATCTAAAATAGCCTACAAGGTTGTCTTTGCCATGTGTTGCCCTTCTGACATGATCTCTCAAGTTCTGCTCTGGTATTTTGTGGCAGTTTATCCAGAAAGGGTGGTGGTCTGTCTTATGTTAAATTGTATTTTGCCAAGCAAACTTGAAAATGCATGTCTGTAGTGTCACAGAGTAGGGTTTTCTGACTAGCAGATTCCCTTGTCATGGTGTGTGTGTTTAGGTGTCTAGCATTTGGGAGTCCAAACTTTTTCCCCCTACACTGGAGAGAAAAGTTACTAGTTTGTATGGGGTGGGAGTAGACATACTTCAGGCTCTTGTATGGAACTTGGTTCCTTTTAGCTGATCACTTGCGAGTTGTTCCTTTTTCTTTCTGGAGAAAATGTAACTCGTGATGAATGGTTGGAGTGGGTAATTCACCCTTTTAGTTTTGTGGGAACTAGTAACTGCAGCCTATCCACTTCTTAACATGATACTGTAACTATAGACAGTTTTTTAAAAACTTAAAAGAATTAGCACTGGAGAGAGAGCTATATACTTGCTAACACTGTTCAGAAACTAGAGCTTGGCCAATACCTAACTTTTCAGTTAACTGGCAGTTCCCATAAAGTTGGTGTGATCCAAAAGCTTCTTGGTGAATTGTTTGACTTCAAATAAAAGTTGTCAGCTTTTCCAGTGTTTCATCTCCACACATTAACCTTTTTTAATAAAAGCAAAGGAAATGAAGGATTTGATGTACAAAACCAGAGCTGGAAGTGCTACTGTTGTGCTCAGTCGTTGGGGCACTCACCTGGAGCAGGGACTCGAAAAGGTTGTGAGTGCCCTAACCTGCAGGTTATTGGCTATTCTGGGGTGGGTCTCCACTATTGAAGCTGTTCCAGTGTGTATAAATAATCATTGGCACAAAGACTGAGGGCCTAAGCACTAGGTTGTAAATATTCTCTCTTGACCTGTACCTATTAAGTATTTGTATAAAATACTTCTCAGCTTCTGGGCAGAAGTCTTTTACTAATAGACTGACAAAAGTATCCAAAGATCAGGTTTTATGCAGCGACAACCATTTAACATAAGCGTCTTCCCCTGTTAAGAGCTTATGCACAGGTACCTGAAGTGAGAGTACTGTCATCCCTGAACTAGAAGGTAATCTTTCCTACTCTTAAAAAAAAAAAAAAAAACTTGTGGCACCTTAGAGACTAACCAATTTATTTGAGCATGAGCTTTCGTGAGCTACAGCTCACTTCATCGGATGCATACTGTGGAAATTGCAGAAGACATTATATACACAGACACCATGAAACGATACCTCCTCCCACCCCACTCTCCTGCTGGTAATAGCTTATCTAAAGTGATCATCAAGTTGGGCCATTTCCAGCCTGGATTTGTGCTGGAAATGGCCCAACTTGATGATCACTTTAGATAAGCTATTACCAGCAGGAGAGTGGGGTGGGAGGAGGTATCGTTTCATGGTGTCTGTGTATATAATGTCTTCTGCAATTTCCACAGTATGCATCCGATGAAGTGAGCTGTAGCTCACGAAAGCTCATGCTCAAATAAATTGGTTAGTCTCTAAGGTGCCACAAGTCCTCCTTTTCTTTTTGCGAATACAGACTAACACGGCTGTTACTCTGAAACCTTTCCTACTCTTAATATTGAAACATTTGCATTTATAAAACATGATCATTACCACAGCTTGTGTATTCGCATAAACAAATATACAACACAAGCTATCCTCTTCATTGCCTTTAGTTACATCTTTGAGGTGAAAGAATAGTCTACCGCACCAGCCTGAAGTCCAAAACAAAGAACTTGCCACCTAAGTAGGTATCCTAAAGTAGCTAGTTGGTTCAGTGGACAACAGTGTCTCAGTGATAGAATCTAAATCCCTGTATCACAAGAAAGCTGGCTAAAACTGATAACCAAATTGTAAATTAACGTCAGGCTGGATTGTTTTAAGTCAAGGTGGTTTAAGTAATTGGTAATCTTTTTCCATTTTTATTTTTCTTTTCTAAAGAAAGGTGCATTTTCATTAGTCCATATACTAATTGATTTACAACTAAATAAGCCTTTATACTAGATTTGGTATATCTGGTGAGCTAGGAAGGTACAACTAATTTAAGCAATATTTAAGCTTAATATTCATTTTAATTTCATTTTTAGTATTTGCAATAGCTGATTCACCATTTTCTTAATTACTAGACAATTAAAGTTTTGTTCATGATTTGTGTCAACCTGCATTAGGATGGTAACTGGACTTTAAACTTGGGCTGTCAAATGATTAAAAAAATCACAATTAATTGCACTGTTAATAGAATACCATTTATTTAAATATTTTTGGATGTTTTCTACATTTTCAAATATTCATTTCAATTACAACACAATAAAAATTGTACAGTGTTCACTTTATTTTTTTACAAATATTTGCACTGTAAAAAACAAGAAATAGTATTTCAATTCACCAACTGTAAATACTGTAGTGCAATCTCTTTATCATGAAAATTCTACTTACAAATGTAGAATTGTGTACAAAACTTTGTTTTATTTTTAAAATGATGTAAAACAAGTCCACTTCAGCTGATCACTCAGACAAACAAGTTTGTTTACATTGATGGGAGATACTTCTAATCACTGCTTATTTACAATGTCACCTGAAAGTGAGAACGGGTGTTTGCATGGCACTTTTGTAGCCAGCTTGCAAGGTATTTACGGGCCAGATATGTTAAACATTCCTATGCCCCTTCATGCTTCGGCCACCATTCCAGAGGACGCTTCCGTGCTGATGATGCTTGTTTAAAAAACCAAAAGTGTTAATTAAATTTGTGACTGACCTCCTTGGGAGAGAATTGTCTCCCCTGTTCTGTTTTACCCACATTCTGCCATATATTTCATGTTTCAAGTAGGACTAAGTGGACTTGTAGGCTCTAAAGTTTTGCATTATTTTGTTTGAGTGCAGTTATGTAACAAAAAAAATCTACATTTGTAAGTTATGCTTTCATGATAGAGATTTGTATGAAGTGAATTGAAAAATATCATTTTTACAGTGCAAATATTTGTAATAAAAATAATATAAAGTGAGCACTGTACACTTTGTATTCTGTTGTACTAGAAATCAATATATTTGAAAATGTAGAAAAATATCCAAAATGTTTAAATTTCAATTGGCATTCTATTTAACAGTGCGATTAATCACAATTTTTAATCAGTTAATTTTTTTGTTATTCATGTGAGTTAACTGCAATTAATCGACAGCCCTACTTTAAACATAACCGCATGTAACTTTTTAATTAAACAAAACTGCCTTAAATGTTTTAGATACACTTCTTTTCAAAAATTGTTTCCCATTTACAACTAAATGATTTATTAAAGGAACAGCAGGACTAACTGTAGTCAGTGAATGATGATTTTAGGTCAGCCTGCAGAAGTTTTCAAAAACACTAGAATTTTGTTCAGTTATAGCTTTTGTGCTACATTTAAGTATTCTGCTATATGGGCATTTCCTGATGTATCAATTGTTTCTATAAGACAACCCCACTTCTGTTGTCACACAAGCACATATTAGTGGATCATTGGCTCCACCTATCAAGAGAGATTAATGAATTTACTGTCAATGTTTTTTGCATGCTGTTTGACTTCCTTCTCAATACTGTCCAGCAACCTTCCTGCAATGTCTGCTCAGCCAGATGGAGCATAGCTTCTTCATAAGGATTGAACCATGTTATTGAAATGTTTGTTCTGAACAAAATGAAAGGGAGAATTTGTTGTACAAATTAACTGAACAGTCTCTTCATCCGAGTCCTAAAATACCAGGGGAGGAAGGGACCTCAGGAGGTCATCTAGTCCAAGCCCCTGCTCAAAGCAGGACCAATCCCCGATTTTTGCCCCAGATCCCTAAATGGCCCCCTCAGGGATTGAACTCACAACCCTGGGTTTAGCAGGCCAATGCTCAAACCACTGAGCTATCCCTCCCTTCAAGTAGTTGTGGTCAAGTGGTTAAGGTGAAGGACTAGAAATCCATTGGGGTCTCCTTGCACAGGTTTGAATCCTGTCAACTACAGAGGAGTCTTGCTGGAATTTGTTGATCCTGATTATGAACTCATCCATGGATTTCCTGGATGAAGTCTTTTTTTTGGTACTGGTATTTTATCTGATGTATACCTTGTTGCACCACTTCTGGTGGTAACCAGCAGATGATGCCGAAGTTGCAGGTGATGGACATTCATAACCTCTTGTCTAAGTTGGACCATGGAAAAAAAAATGGTGAAAAAATCACTCTTAATGAATTACTCAGTGCACTGCTTTAAAAATAAAATTGTAAATGAAAGATTCTTCCTGCTGCAGCTGTTTGTACCACTGTCTAAATGGTGTAACTTACTCTAAACCTAGTTTTATAGGGAAGATGAAAAATCATAATGGTTACCTAAATCTCTTTAAATACTTATCTCTAGCAACATACCTAGTAACTGGGGGGGAAGAGGAAATAAATGCTAGAAGAGAGAAATGCCTAATAAAACATTACTTTTAAACAGGAAATCTTCACCTAGGATGTTTAATTATATTGAGCACCAAATCTATCTGTTTTAGAAGTAATTGTAATTGATAAATACTCCAAATATACCAGGTTTCAGAGTAGCAGCCGTGTTAGTCTGTATTCACAAAAAGAAAAGGAGTACTTGTGGCACCTTGGAGACTAACCAATTTATTTGAGCATAAGCTTTTGTGAGCTACAGCTCATTTCATCGGATGCAAATATACCAATTATACTTTGAACACAGTTTGTTAATAAGTAACCCATCCCAACCACAAATTTTTGATAAACTAAGTTCTTCGAGTGCTTGTTCATGTCTATTCCAGTCAGGTGTGTGCATGCGCGCGCACATGCACAATGGCAGGAAGATTTTTCCCTTAGCAGCATCTGTCAGATCAGCCTGGGCACCCCCTAGAGTCACGCCTAATATATAGCCCTGCCAACTCGCCACCCTTTCAGTTCCTTCTTACCACCAGAGACGGTGTCTGGAACTTCCCTTACTCTTTCTCAGCAAGTTTTCTTAGTCATTCTGTGTATATAGTTAGTTGTTAGTAGTACCAGTTTAAAGTTTAGTACAGCATAGTCATTGGGGGTTCCCCCCACACTCCGGCCCTGGCGCCATGGCATGCCACAGTTCCTGGGATTTAAGAACTGCGTGGGTTGCGCCAAGCGCATGCCTAAGAGTGATCTGCACTCATCGTGTCTTCGGTGCCTGGGGGAGACTCATCAGAACAATCATTGCAAGATCTGCCACGAGTTCTGCCCGAGAAAACCTAAAGAACGGGAACAGCGGCTGAAGGTGATCCTCATGGAGGCAGCCTTGCGCCCCCACTCCAATCCAGGCTCGAGATCTGACCGCAATGGCGTCATCCTCGACATGGAGCACCTTGGCAACTTTGGCACCTAGGAAGGACACCTCCAGGGACACTTAGCACCACCATGGCTCCTCAAGGGGCCCTTCTGATAGTAGGCACCGCTCCCGTTCGCTGGTGCCTCGAAAGAAGAAAAAGCCAGATGACCTTTCTCCAGCTAAGCCTTGAAGTGCAACCCCAGGTGGGCCTTCCGGGGATGTGTCAACTCCTGTCCAGGTGAGGCAGTTGAGTCCAGCCTCACCTCAATCTCTGCCTACACAGCAGCTTCAGCTCCTGTCCACACCGGAAGCATACCAGGCCACCAGAGATCTCCTCCACCTGCCAGCACCATCCTCACCTGCCAGGGAGGAACCATCAGCTCCAACAGAGCCCCATCCTCCGGTGCTTTCTAAGGGAAAGCCGGCTATGATGTCGAGGCACTCCCCTTTGCCTTGTCCATTGGCACCTACACACTCCGACAGAGAGCCTTCCCGCTGCCCGAGCTCTCGCCGTTCGAGACACAAAGGATCGGCTCCTCTGTGGTCTTCGGTGTCCAAGATCTCGGAGTCATTGACCTCAGTGCAGGCACCTACAACCCAGGTGCCGATGTCGGCACCAGGCCCCCCAACTCCCGTGGCTCCTGTGAGCGTGCCGATGCAGCTCCCTCCTGTGAGACTGACATCGACGCTGGCTACGATGCCTATGGCCCCGGCACCATCATCAGTACCTCCTCCAACGCTGCCCCAGGAGTCACGTGACCTGTCTGGGGCAGACGACAGGGAGCTTCTACCACCAGCGCACGCTTCCTCCTCGTAGTCACTGGACGAAGCGTTGGCAGGGATGTCCATAGCCCCTGCATTAGAGGACAACAGAGTTGCTCTGCAGGGCTGCCTTAGGCTTGGGCATAAAGGCTGAGGAGGTGGTTGAGGACATGGATCCCATGGTGGACATCCTAACACCCTCAGTGCCCTCCATGGGTAGCATTACCCCTTATAAAGACAGTGGTGGAAACCTACCAAAACTCTATGGCAGATGCCAGCATCTCTGCCACTCAATGCCAAACATAATGAGTGCCGGTATTTCGTCCCCCTCCAGAGGCTTTGAGCAGCTCTATGCCCATCCGCCCTCCCAACTTGGTCATTGATATGGCTAACCAGCGGGAGAGACAAGGTTTCCAAGGTCCTTCCCCAAAGAATAGGGATGCTAAACGACTGGACCTCGTGGGTACGAAAATCTACTCCACTGGCGGTCTGCAACTCCATATTGCTAACCAGCAGGCCATTGTGAGCAGGTACTTTTATAATATCTGTGCTTCCATGGCTAAGTTCACAGAGCTCATCCCTTCCGATTCTTGGTCAGAGTTCACTGCCTTGGTGGAAGAAGGGAAATTAGTCTCCCACGTTTCACTGCAGGCAGTTTTCGATGCTGCCACAAGAGTCATGGCGACGGATAGCTATGCGATGGGGGGCCTGGTTGCAAGTCTCAGGGTTGCCCTGCGAAGTCCAACAAATGATTCAGGACCTCCCGTTTGAGCGTGAGACCGTTTTTAGAGAAGACGGACAAACGGCTCCACAGCCTAAAAGATTCCCGAGCCACCCTCAGATCCTTGGGCTTGCATACCCTGCCCACACACCACAGACACTTCTGCCCGCAACCTCCTCAAAGGTTCCAACAGCAGAACTGCCAGGACAATTCTAGGAGGAGGAACTGGAGCGGTAGGAGAAGGCAACATCCCTCTGCTAATCAGGGCCAGCCCAAACTACACTCTAGCCCTAAACCGGCATTTTGAAGGTGCGGTCAAGGACAGTGCACCAGACCAGAGACGGGATTCACCCCACCTTACCTTTCCCTCCTAACTATCCCCTTTCTACTGTGCATGGTCTCATATAAGTTCGGACAGCTGGGTGCTTCGCATGGTAGAGAGGGGATACTCCATCCAATTCTGTGCCCTCCCCCCTTCCCCGTCCCTCTTCAGGGACCCTTCTCACGAGCAACTTCTCATTCAGGAGGTGCAATCACTCCTAGCGCTAGGGGCTGTGGAGGAGGTTCCACTGGAGCACAGGGACGAGGGTTTCTGTTCCTGCTATTTCCTAATACCGAAGAACTAAGGCCTATCCTGGACCTGCGCAGCCTCAACAAGTTTGTGAGGAAACTCAGGTTCCACGTGGTCTCCTTGACCTTCATTATCCCTTCATTGGATCCAGCAGACTGGTATGCCCCCCTCAACTTGAAGGACGCGTACTTTCACATAGCAATAGCGCAAAACCACAGAAAGTACCTCAGGTTTGTGGTCAACTGTTCCCATTACCAATTTACAGTCCTCCCTTTCGGCCTGTCAGCAGCACCTCAAGTCTTCGACTCCCATGCACTTGGTGTTGCCGCCTTTCTGCGGAAACATCGGGTACAGGTGTTCCCGTACCTTGACGACTGGCTGATCAAAGGCCAATCCAGAGCTCAGGTGGCGTTCATCAGAGCCACCTTTTGAGAATCTGGGCCTCCTACTGAACAAGGTGAAATCAACTCTGTCCCCGGTCCAGAGGATAGAGTTCATAGGAGCGGTTCTGGACTCAACCTAAGACAGAGCATTCCTCCCGCAGGCAAGATTCCAGTCCCTTGATACCATGATCCAGGGACTCAGGCAGTTCCTCCCTACCACAACTGCGAGAAATTTCCTCAAACTGCTCGGCCATATGGCAGCCTGTACGTACATGGTTCAACATGCCAGACTCAGGCTTCGACCGCTTCAGTTGTGGCTTGCGTCAGTGTACAGACCTGTTAGGGACAGCTTGGACAGGATCGTGACTCTGCCTCCCCCCATCCTCGACTCGCTCCTTTGGTGGATGGACGCTCAGCAAGTGTGCTCAGGAGTCCCCTTCGCTGCCCCACAACCATGCCTGACACTAGTAACGGATGCATCAGATTTGGGGTGGGGGGCTCATCTGGGGGACCACAGGACTCGGGGCCTCTAGTCACAGACAGATCTCAGTCATATATCAATGTCAGGGAGCTCAGGGCAGTACACCTAGTGTGTCAGTCATTCCACCCATATCTAGCGGGTCAATGTGTATCAGTCATGATGAACAATACGACCGTGATGTTCTATATCAATAAACGGGAGTGCACACTCCTCTCCCCTGTGCCAGGAAGCCCTCAGGTTATGGGACTTTGTATAGAGCGCTCAGTTGATTTACAGGCGTCGTACCTTCCGGGGTCCAAAACAAGCTGGCAGACAGCTTCAGCAGGTCTTTTCACAGCCACGAGCGGTCCCTTCGCCCAGAGGTCGCATCTTTGTTCTTCTAGAGGTGGGGCTCTCCCCTGGTCGACCTCTTTGCCACGAGATGCGACAGGAAGTGTCAGCAGTTCTGCTCCTTCCAGAATCACAGTCCAGGCTCCACAGCGGATGCATTCCTCCTCCATTGGGCGGGACCGTTTCTGTACGCCTTCCCACCCATACCCCTCATCCACAAGGTCCTGCTTAAAATCCGCAGAGACTGGGCTTGGCTCATTCTCATAGACCCAGCCTGGCCCCGCCAACATTGGTACATGTTTCTCCTAGACATGTCAGTGGGAACCCCGATTACCCTGCCGCTTTTCCAGGACCTTCTCATGCAGTATCATAGGCGGCTCCAGCACCCAAACCTGCAGTCGCTGCATCTCACAACCTGGAGGCTCCATGGCTGAACCCGTTCGAGGTCTCCTGTTCAGAAGAGGTCAGACAGGTTCTCCTGGGCAGTAGGAAACCCTCCACTAGGGCCACGTACCTGGCCAAGTGGAAGAGATTTTCAATCTGGTCAGCTCAGCATGACTTTCCCCCGGCGCCAGCCTCAGTGCCCCAGATTTTGGATTCTTTTCCACCGAAAGCAGGAAGGTCTCTCCTTATCTTCTATAAGAGTATACCTGGCTGCTATCTCAGCTTTCCACCCGGGGGAACAGGGCTGCTCGGTATTCACTAACCCCCTGGTCAATCGCTTCCTGAAGGGCCTCGACAGGTTGTACCTGCACGTCCGCCAACTGGTTCCTGCTTGGGACCTTAACCTGGTCCTCTCTAGGCTCATGAGGCACCCCTTTGAGCCTCTAGCAACATGGTCCCTGCTCTACCTCTCCTACAAGGTTGCGTTCTTGGTGGCGATAACTTCAGCCTGGAGGGTGTCTGGGCTTAGGGCTCTAACGTCAGAGCCGCCCTACACTGTGTTTTTAAGGACAAGGTTCAGCTCAGACCCCATCCAGCCTTCCTCCCGAAGGTGGTATCGCAGTTCCACATCAACCAGGACATTTTCCTCCCAGTGTTCTACCCCAAGCCTCATGCGAGTAGCAGGGAGCAGAGACTCCACACTCATGACATCCGCAGAGTGCTGGCCTTTTACATAGAAAGGACAAAACCGTTCAGGAAGTCAGTACAGCTTTTTGTCGCAGTAGCGGACAGAATGAAGGGCCAGCCTGTTTCAACACAGCGCATTTCATCATGGATTGTGGCCTGCATTACCGAGTGCTACAATCTAGCAGGGATCCCAGCGCCCCCCATAACGGTGCACTCTACAAGAGCACAAGCTTCATCAACAGCCTTTCTGGCCCAAGTCCCCACCCAGGAAATCTGCAGAGCAGCGATGTGGTCATCGATACACACTTTTGCTGCACACTATGCAATTACTAGACAGGCCAGAGATGCTGCGGCCTTTGGTAGAGCAGTACTCCAGTCAATGGGCAGCTCCGACCCCCGCCTCCTAATTTTGCTTGGGAGTCACCTGATTGGAATCGACAAGAACAAGCACTCGAAGAAAAAACGGTTACTCACCTACTCGCAACTGTTCAAGATGTGGTGTTTATGTTCATTCTACTACCCACCCTCCTACCCCTCTGTTGGAGTAGCCGGCAAGAAGGAACTGAAGGGGTGGCGGGTCAGCAGGGCTATATATTAGGTGCCATAAGGTTGCGACTCCAGGGGGTGCCTGCGCCAACCCTATGGATGCTGCTAAGGGAAAAATCTTCCGGCTATCATGCATGTGCGCGCACAGGCACCTGATTGGAATGGACATGAACAATACATCTCTAAGAACAGTTACGAGAAGGTGAGTAACCGTTTATTTACTGGCACGTAAGACATGATGGGAAGTCCAAGGGAATGATGCAAAACTAGGTTTATTACCAGTTGATCCAGATTGTTGTCATGTCCATATCATCTTTAAACTCATAGTCCTCTGAGGAGCATTGTTCATACTGTTTCATTTTGACAACCGGGCCTTGCATTGCTTTATGTTTACATTTGGCACGTGTTTCTTTTTTACCTAACGATATAGGAATTTCTTGAAAAAATTCTCGCATAGGGTCTTTTTTACGACCTGCACCTATGGCAGTTTTTTCTGGCAGTTCCCAATGCTAGAGGCTGCCTTCTGAAGAATATCATCCCCCCCTTTGCACAGTGTCCTGCTTTTACACCAGTGTTGTGCCTTCCTTGTTGCATAACTCCCCCACCTCTAGAAAAAACACAAGAACCAACAACACTGAAAACTTCACCTATGTAACTCACATGCCTTTTACATGGCAGTTCTTTGCTGAAAGACTGAGACAGCTGCTACAAACAGAAATCCATTAATTTATCTTTGTCTGTACACATACAAGGGGGGAGAGAGAGCAAGATCATCTACTTGAAGTGCCTAGAACCATCCAGAAGCAAGGGCTGGTAGTTACTGGGCTGATCCTTGTTTTTCCATAAGCTGGAGAGTAAATTTCCATGGTAGGGTGAGTCGTAAATATTCTTAAATCAAGAACTGAGCCAGAGTTCAGGTAGGGAGAAGCTATAAAACAGGACTATAAGACCACCAGGGGTCGGGGGTTAGTGGATGATATTGATGGTACACATGATGGTACCCCCTGGAGTCAGAGGCTGGGTCCCAACACCACTGATGACTTCGCCAGTCTCTTCCATCCAGAAGCACAGCCCCTGGCTCCCCCACAGGATCAAGCCCTTAATACAGTATCATGTTAATAAAAATTGACCTCAAGAGTTAGCGGTTTTTCCCCTGACACTTCGTTTATATAGAAATGCAGCCTTTAAATGTCAAGTTTTTGGCTCAGTGCTCATGGATTCAGCATATTTATTTATTAAAATTTTTAAAAGATAAGTTTAGACCTTTATATTAAATTCAGATTTCTTTTTAAACAGGTTTATTTAAAAAAAAATTTAGATTAAAATAGATTTTGAATTCATCCTGATTAGCATGGATATGATTACATTGATAAAAAGGGGTGAGATAGTATATTTTATCAGACCAGCTTCTGTTGGTGAGAGAGACAAGCTTTTGAGCTTACACAGCTGTTAGGCCAAAATATGCACCCATGTTTTGAAAAGTTTGGCTTTCTACAAAAACAGATTTTAAAATAGGTAAGCAAGACTTACACTGCACCTGTACTGAATTGACTAAGCAATTTATTTGACCTCATAATAATGCAGAGATAATAACTGCCGGAAAAGGGCTTAATGCCTAATTAAGAATTGGGTTTCAGTTGATCTTGTATTGTAACAGACTGAAAGTTTAGTAGCCAGTAAGTTAAAGAAGTATGGGCTAGATGAATGGACTATAAGGTGGATAGAAAGCTGGCTTGATTGTCGGGCTCAAGGGGTAGAGATCAATGGCTCTATGTCTAGTTGGCAGCTGGTATCGAGTGGAGTGCCCCAAGGGTCGGTCCTTGGGCCAGTTTTGTTCGATGTCTTCATGAATGATCTGGAGGATGGTGTGGATTGCACCTTCAGCAAGTTTGCAGATGACACTAAACTGGGAGGAGAGGTAGATACGCTGGAGGGTAGGGATAGGATACAGAGGGCCCTAGATAAATTAGAGGATTGGGCCAAAAGAAATCTGATGAGGTTCAACAAGGACAAGTGCAGAGTCCTGCACTTAGGACGGAAGAATCCCATGCACCGCTACAGACTAGGGACCGAATGGCTCGGCAGCAGTTCTGCAGAAAAGGACCTAGGGGTTACAGTGGACGAGAAGCTGGATATGAGTCAACAGTGTGCTGTTGTTGCCAAGAAGGCCAATGGCATTTTGGGATGTATAAGTAGGGGCATAGCGAGCAGATCGAGAGGAATGATCATGTCCTTCTGTTTGATATTGGTGAGGCCTCATCTGGAGTACTGTGTCCAGTTTTGGGCTCCACACTACAAGAAGGGTGTGGAAAAATTGGAAAAGGTCCAGCGGAGGGCAACAAACATGACTAGGGGACCGGAACACATGACTTATGAGGAGAGGCTGAGGGAACTGGGATTATTTAGTCTGCAGAAGAATGAGGCGGGATTTGATAGCTGCTTTCAACTACCTGAAAGGGGGTTCCAAAGAGGATGGGTCTAGACTGTTCTCAGTGGTAGCAGATAACAGAACGAGGAGTAAGGGTCTCAAGTTGCAGGGGGGGAGGTTTAGGTTGGATATTAGGAAACACTATTTCACTAGGAGGGTGGTGAAACACTGGAATGCATTACCTAGGGAGGTGGTGGAATCTCCTTCCTTAGAAGTTTTTAAGGTCAGGCTTGACAAAGTCCTGGCTGGGATGATTTAGTTGGGGCTTGGTCCTGCTTTGAGCAGGGGGTTGGACTAGATGACCTCCTGAGGTCCCTTCCAACCCTGATATTCTATGAATGCCATTATTCACTGTAATTCTGTGGCTGCATTCCCTTAGGAGCTGCCTACATAGGATAGCAGTGACAGTGGAAAATATATCACTCACCATAGTATGCTACAATTTAAGTAAAAAACATGTAGCCATCATGTTGAGTGTGAGCTGTAATTAGAAAGCAGAACAAAAACTGCTTGAGTGTGTTTTGCCTACACATATAGAGCAATAAAAAGACCTTCCTTTGCAAGGCACACATTGCAGAAATCCCCAAGCCTTTCTTGCCTTGCCCTGCCCTGACTTCCTCTTTCACAGCACAAAACCCGGCCCACTTTCTGTTAACATAGTATGCAACTGAAACTAGCTGGATGTGTATGGCAAATCCTTTGGTTAAAAAGAGTATTTTTTATATGTTGTTGTAAGGGATAAGATTGTTTTAGGAAATTATGCCATATTGTGAAATAAAGCCTCCTCAGGACTTAATTTACAGTCTCCAGTGTTTCTGGGTATCATATTGCCAGAAAGATGCATAAGCACTAAATAGAAGCTGATTGCTGAAGGGAGGAGATTAGAAGTACATTTAAAATTAGCAAAAAGCTGATGTCCAATCCTTTACTCATTTGAGAGGCACTTAACTCATAACTATTTTGTTTTTCTTTTTAAACACTGCAGATTGAAATCTCATCAGAACTTTAGTAGGTAAAGTAAAAATCAAGCTACAAGGTGCCCCACAAGCTACCTCAGAAAGGCTGAAGGCGTAAGGGTATTTGTTTTGTTCACAGGGCTTTCCCCAAAAGCCCTGCTTAAAATAACACACTTGACAACACACACAAAAATAATTTCTCTTAGCCACACGTCGCAGAATTCAGGTGGTAGGTTATGCTGGGGATTTCTGACAATAGTATGTATTTTATGAAAGAGCACTACACCCAATCCCCCCAGGAGCAGAGATCTGCTGAAGAAGGCTAAAGAATTTAAAAACAGGAAATAAACCAGCTAACATCTCAAAATTAAACTGTGTGCTGCAGTACATATCAATTATTGTTCATGGTGAGAGTCAGTCCCTATTTCCCAAGACAATCTTGATAATTTTTGCCCTCTCTCCTTCCAAATTATTTCCACAATTTAAATATTAGCAGATAGGGAAGTGGTGTTAAATAAACACTACTGTAAATTTGATTGAAATTAGTGAGGTTTATACTATTTGTATCTTTTTTTGCAAGCGTAGAGGGGTGGCCCAGTATTTACATTCTTGGGTAGTCATTTTTCTCCTTGCCTCAAGACAACATTTTTAGTTTTATACAACAGTGATCCTGTACCCCTTGTGTACCTAAAACTCCCAAAGAAGTCAAGAACACATGCTCCACCTAACTCTATTCCAATGCAAAAAGACTAACTTATAGAAATAATACTTATGTAACACTTTTAATCTCAAAGCACATTACAATGTGTCACTGTCATTATCCCCAGTGTACAGGTGGGGAAATTGAGGGACAGAACAGTGAAGTGACTCATACAAGATCACTTGGCGGGTCAGTGGCAGAGAGGACTATGCCCCAGGTCTCCTGAGTTTCAGTCCAGTGCTCTATCCATTAAGCCAAATTCTCTACATATACACAATGAACATTGTTTGTGTGAAATATTCAGTGGGCCTAGTGCCATGCAACATCTTATTTTAAAGGCTACAGCCTCTAGTTTTGCTACAAGTAAAAATAACTGATTGGAGGAGAAAAGCACCAGCAACAGAGCTAGCATGCTCGCTTATTTGATGGTATGAAAAATAAACCATATTGCGCTGTAGCACCTCTTACCTGACAATTAATAGTACAGCATTAATACTGACCACATGCTCTCCTCTTCTAGTCCTCCCGAAAACATAGCAGTGATCAGCAGGAGAAGTAAGTCCCAGACCAAAAAATAGGGTTGCCAACTACCTGATTGCAGACAATCGAACCCTTGCCCCGCCCCCAGTCCCAAGGTTCTGCCCCCCACTCACTCCATTCCCCCATCCCTCCATCACTTGCTCTCCCCCACCCTTGCTCACTAGTTCATTTTCATTGGGCCTGGGCAGGAGATTTGGGGGGGGGGGGCAAGGCTCCAGCGCTGGGGGGGGAGGCAGGCTCTGGGGTGGGTCTAGGGATGAGGGATTTGGGATAGGAGGGGGTGCAGGCTTTGGGAGGGAGTTTGGGTGTTGGAGGGGGCTCAGGGCTGGAGCAGAGGGGTTCAGAATGCAGGAGGAGCTCAGGGCTGGGGCAGAGGGTTGGGGTGTGGGAGGAGGCTCAGGGATGGGGCAGGGGGTTGGGGCACAGGAGGGGTTCAGGCTCTGGGCAGTGCTTACCTCAGGTGGCTCCTGGAAATGGCTGGCATGTTCCTCTGGCTCCTAGGTGGAGGCCTGTCCAGGTAGCTCTGCACACTACCCCTGTCTACAGGCACCGCCCCCGCAACTCCCATTAGCCATGGTTCCCAGGCAATGGGAGCTGTGGAGCCAGCACTTAGAGCCCCCTGGCTGCCCCTATGCCTAGGAGTGGGAGGGACATACTGGCTGCTTCCGGGAGCCACGCGGAGCCAGGGTAGGCGGGGAACCTGCCTTAGCACTGCCAACTGGACCTTTAACAGCCCAATCAGCAGTGCTGACCGGAGCTACCAGGGTCCCTTTTCGACCGGGTGTTCCAGTTGAAAACTGGATGCCTGGCAACCCTACTGGAAGAGTTGGATTTGCCCTTAATAAAACTCTTTGGGACTTAAATACCACTGAAAAAGTTGTGCATTTAGCTATAGACGCATTTGTGCTACTAACCCACCTTTTCTCAGGCTAAAAAAGATGGACTGCCCCAGTCTTTTCTGGGGTGGGGCAGGAACAGTTGTGCTGATTGGCCCCAGCCTGGTGGAGGCAGTTGCCCCTGGCCTCAGCTCCCCACATTTTTTGTAGGCAAAGGGAGATCGGCACATAGAAGACCCACCTTGCAAGGTTCTACAGCCTGGCCTAAGGGTTTTTTTTCATTTATGTACACTCTTGGAACTATCTATTGTCAAAGCTTACTTCAAGTAATATGCCGTCAAATACTGTTCTTGAACTTCACTCTCAGTTTTCCTTGGAAACATCACAATAGGAAAATAGTGAGGTGTTTAGCTGGGACAGATTTTTACTCTAAAGGCTCAACTAGACCAGCTAGACTTTGAGTCATTGCTTGTGTGGGTGTTTGCAGGCTGGTACGGGTGGACATTTGCTGGTTCACCGAGGGAAAGGCTAGTGACGTTCCTGTTTTGGGGACCCAGAGGAAGAAAGTGGAGCTCTAGAAGAGGAGAAAGTCACTGGGTCCAGGCTGTGGGTCCAAACTGGGAGAGCAAATTTATGGATCAGATAGAAAAACTGAGGAACAAGATTTAGTTGGGTTGGAAGGCGGGTGGGAAACAGATGGGGAAAGGACAGATGTGCCTCAAGAGATCTGACTAAGCAGCCAAAATTTGAGGAGGGGGGAATCTGTCCTAACCTTCAAACCTCTGGGGAGTCCATTCATCAATTTGCTCCCCAGAATATGTCCTCTTCTGTTGGAAAAGAAGGGCTCTTTTTTGATCACAGAAATTACCTTTCATTGTCTTGATTTAAATTGCCCAATAGTAAAAGAGAAAGCTTAACCATGTTACAAATAGGAATATTAAAAACAAGGAAATGACTCAACGTCACATGAGCACTGAGACAATTAGTGGCCAACATTCCAGTTCAACTCACTGTGAGGCGATTCCTGTTTGTGAACTAGCTCTGGAACCTTTTCAGAATGGTTGCCTGAGATCCTTACCACCACCTAGAGGTTACTGGAATCTATTGCATAAATAGCTACAAGAGGAGAGTATTGGCTGAATTCACCTTACTAGAATTAAAGAATAAAAAAAGATAATTACATGAATATCAGATACATCTTGGGATATATCTATAGACACACACTTTATATACACACACACGATCAGAGGCTTAATTTGCTCAACTAGATTCTTGCCTACATGTGTGGAATTGAACAAGTCATCAAATATGGGGAATTAGGAAGGAGTTTCTTTCCCCGTACACCTTCCTTTGGAACATGGAGCAGGGATACACTTGAAAATGACCATTGGGAAGCCCAGGAAATCTATTGCCCCTGATTGCAAGGGGCTGCCATCGATGGACTTCAATTCTTCCTTTCATATCCTATGGTAAGTGTACCAACTTTGGGAACAAGAAAGTAATTTGTATTTCTGACTCTGAAATCAAGGACAAAGCTTCCAGCCTGCCTGGACCTCATTCCAAACAGTATCGCAAAATGAATTGCCCATAACCGGATTTTATTAGATTTTTGAAGCGATACTGAATGATAAAAGCTTTCATAGTTACAGTCTGTTTTTCTGTTGAGAAGGCTTGTGTGGGTTATAACAAGATCCAATGGCTGGAAGTTGAAGCTAGACAATTCAGAATAGAAATAAGGTCCACACTTTTAACATGGAGGGTAATCACTCATTGGAACAACTTACCAAGGGTTGTGGTGGATTCTCCATCACTGGAAATTTTAAAATCAAGATTGGATGGTTTTTAAGAGATATGGTCTAGTTCAAACAGGTCTTAATTCAGGCAAGTCCTATGGCACGTGTTATGTGGGTGGTCAGCTTAGATCACACTGGTTCTTTCTGGCTTTATAATCTATGATGTATCCTATGAAGTGGTGTCAGAAGCAGGACTGACTCAAAACATTTCTGCATCTCTGCTTCTCAGTTAAAGCAAACACTATATTAGACAGAACATTTGGCTTTTGAGAAGGGAGAACTTGGGGGATTGGATAGCTTTGGAGATTGGGATACAATCTTAACTGAATCCATTCCAGGTTGATGAAGACCAAACACTGTTTCTGTTGGCTGGCTCTTGGGTAGTTTGTCTGCTTTCAAAGAGGCAAGTGGCCATATGAGCACTGGGATCCTTGTGGGCAGGCTGAGCTGAAAGGCCAAGAAGGATTGAATGTCATGAGGCCTGCACAGCTTTTCCCCTCTTTGAGCTGGTCCCTCTAGCACACTGCATTGGGTGGACACTGTTAGCAACCTTACCCTACTGCTGCCTGTTCTGTTTTGAAACAGAACTGCCCATGCTACCACTATGACACATTTCACAAGCACTCACATTCACCCCCCAATTATAAAACCACCCCGAACATAAAGCAGACAATCTATGAAAGAAGAACAAAAGAAATATTGGTTTCCCCATCTCAACATACTGAGCTCTTAACAAAAAGAGTTGGAATCACAGAAACAGATCGGACAAGTGTAACTTCAATTTTTTGCCAGCTGAAGTGAAGGATTCCTGGTAGGTGCCCCTCCCAGCTGCTGCCACCAGACCTAATCCAAATTCCCTTTCTTGCCCACCCTATGTGTTGACTCCTGCCTAAGATCCAGATCCTGTTTCTGCCCTCCTGGCCTAGGGTTGCCAGGTGTCCGGTTTTTGACCCCCAGTTGAAAAGGGAACCTGGTGGCTCCAGTCGGCACTGCTTAACGGGCCGTTAAAAGTCCGGTCAGTGGCTCAGCAGGGGCCCAGGGCTAAGGCAGACTCCCTGCAGCTCTCAGAAGTGGCTGCCAGGTCCCTATGGCCCCTAGGCGCATGGGAAAGCCAGGGAGACTCCGCACGCTGCCCCCGCCCCGAGTGCTGGCTCCACATCTCCCATTGGCTGGGAAGCGCGACCAATGGGAGCTGTGGGGGTGGCACCTGCGAGCATGAGGGCAGCGCACGGAGCCTCCCTGGCCACCTGCGCACGTAGGGGCTGCAGGAACCGAGCAGCCGCTTCCTGGGAACCGTGGTAAGCGCCACTGGGACCCCGCACCCCCTCCTGCACCCCAACCCCCTGCTCCAGCCTGGAGGCCCTTCCTTCACCCCAAATTCCTCATCCCCAGCCCAACCTCAGAGCCCACACCC
This sequence comes from Natator depressus, assembly GCF_965152275.1. Taxonomy (NCBI): domain Eukaryota; kingdom Metazoa; phylum Chordata; order Testudines; family Cheloniidae; genus Natator; species Natator depressus. The sequence goes on from NC_134235.1 coordinate 109,017,638, forward strand.
CCAGCCTGAGCCCAAACCCCCTTCCGCACTCCAAATCCCCCTGCCCCATCCCGGAGCCCTCTCCCACACCCTGAACCCCCTCATCCCCAGCCCCACCCCAGAGCCTGCACCCCCAGCTGGAGTCCTAACCCCCCTGCACCCAAACTCCAGCCCTGAGCCTGCACCCCGCCCCATAACCCTGCCCCAGTCTGGACCCCACTCCTGCACTCCAACCCCCTCATCCCCAGCCCTACCCCAGAGCCTGCACCACCCCAGCTGGAACCCTCGCTCCCTCTCACACCCCAACCCCCTGCCCCAGCCCGGTGAAAGTGAGCAAGGGTGGAGGAGAATGAGAGATGGAGGGAGAGGGGTATGGAGTGAGCGGGGGAAAGGGACTGGGCAGGGGCGGGGTCTCATGGCAGGAGGTGGGGAAGGGGTGTTCAGTTTTGTGCCATTAGAATGCTGGCAATCCTATCCTTTCCTGATCTAGCCCTTGCACTGTCTGCTGGCTCCCTTCTAAATCCTGATGGATTCTGATCCACTGCCACTTGCTGGGACCTCTGGAAACAGCAGCAAGATTCTGAAACTAAAATTTAAAAATGTTTAATTACAACTGCTGTTCCGCTCCTGCCAGCATCAGTCCTCCTGATCCAGCTGCATTGCTGGGTTGACTCAACTCACTACCCCACATGGCATTTGCTCTCTGAGTGGCAGGAAGCTGTGTGGCAGCAGGTAGATACAGTTTAGCATGGTATGCAGGAGACAGGCTGACCAATGGCATTGGAACAGCACAGCTGTAACACTGGTCTCGAAAAGCATCTTCTCCTCAAGCTACAGGGGAACAAATGACTATAGGAGGGGGCACGGCTGAGAGGAAGGTGAAGGGCCAGTTTCCTCAGCAGTCCAATGTATTGGGCTCTGTTTTTATTAAATATGAAGAGAACCTCTTCATATGTTTGTCTTCCTACTCGTAGCCATGTAAAAAAACCAACAAACAAGCCAGTCTGCCACAGCCACACCCCGATCCAAACCTCAACCACAAAGGACCTGTGGGTTCAGAGGGTAACTGATGCTGCTTCTTCGAGTGATGGGCCCTAGGTGTATTCCACATGTGGGGGCACATGCGCACCATGCACCTGAGTCTGGAAGTGTTTCCAAGCAGCGGCCACTGACCCGCACGTGTGTAGTATGTTTTCCCGTGCTCTCAACTGAAGGTATAAGGGGCACTGCGGGTCAACACGACTCCAGTTCCCTCTTACCACCGCATGGCCTGAGTCAGAACCTTTGCTCCTTCTTCACTCTTAGTACCCTAAGAGTTGTTCCTCGTCTTGTAGATAGTTTATAGAGATAGTATAGACTAGTGTAAAGTAGTATATAAGGTTTCTGGCTGTCATCCCCTGACCACCCAGAGACTATGGCCAGGATCCCAAGCTTCAGAAACGGTGTCTCCTGTCCTTGTTCCTTCTGTATGAGTGATGAGCACCGACGGTGCCTCTACTGTCTGGGTGAGATGCACATCTCGGTGACTTGCGCTATCTGTAAGTCCTTTCCGCCCAGTATTAGAGAGGACCATGAACACCACCTCTGCAAGTACCTCATGGAGAAGGCAATGAAGCCCTGCGCGCACTTGGATCCTGGCCAGGGACCTCCCCCAGTACAGTGGCCACCGCCAACTGCGAGCACCACTCATAGTGCGGAACCGCTGGCACCAAAGCCTAAAGACGAGCCCCATCATGACAGTAAGAAACTCTCTCACAGGCACAAGAGCAGGTCACCGCAGTGAACTGCTCATAAGAACAGTGTTTCCTCCCTGAGCTGCGCCCGGTCAGGTGAGATGTTGCATGCAGATCCCACAGGACCAGTGCCAAAGACCCCTTGCCAGTTTGAGGGTAAAACAAGAGGAAGAGGGATCCATCGGTATCGATGGTGGGAGCCCAGTATCAAAACAGTCTGACTACCCCGACTGCAAGCATGATTCCAACTACTCTGTCGGTACTGTCTCATCACCATCTGGACTGACTGACCCCAATGACTCCACCAAGCCCCTCTGGAGTATCTATGGGCATCTCTGGCCACATGGAAATGTTCCTTACCATGCAGGAGGTCATTCTGCCATATCCACAATCTCCACTCCTCTCGGGCCTGTGTCTTCTCTGTGATGTCCCCACACCCAAGGATGCCCCACCCCGTCTCTGAAGCCCCGCCCCCACTCACTCCAGCCCCCCTCCATCTATTGCGTGCACTCCCCCATCCTCACTCACTTTCACTGAGCTAGGGCAGGGGTGTGAGAGGGAGTGAGGGCTCGGGGTGGGGCCAGGGATGCGGGATTTGGGGTGAAGGAGGGGGCTCAGGGCTGGGGCAGGGGGTTGGGTTCGGGGGGTGCGGGTTCTGGGAGGGAGTTTGGGTGCAGGAGGGGACTCTGGGTTGAGGATTGGGGTGCAGGAAGGGTTTCAGGGTATGGGGTCCCAGCAGCGCTTACCGCGGCTCCCAGGAAGCAGCTGCCAGGTCATTACAGCCCCTAGACACATGGGTGACCAGGGAGGCTCCGTGCACTGCCTTCACACCCGCAGGCGCCTCCCCCGCAACTCTCACTGGTCGCAGTTCCTGCCAAATAGGAACTGCAGAGCCAGCAGTCGTGCAGGGGCAATGCGTGGAGTCTCCCTGGCCACCCACACGCCTAGGGGCTGCAAGGACCTTGTAGCAGCTTCCAGAAGCCACACGGAGCTAGGGCAAGCAGGGACCCTGCCTTAGCCCCCAGGCCCCTGCTGTGCCGCCGACTGGACTTTTAATGGCCTGGTCGGCGATGCAGACCAGAGCCACCAGGGTTCCTTTTTGACCGGGCATTCTGGTCCAAAACCGGATGCCTGGCAACCCTAACTCTTCCCGTGCTGTGTGTGCACTGAAAAAGAATGTGGTAATGTGGGTTTTTTTCCATTTCCCCAGGGCTTCCTTCTGTATCCCCTGAAAAGGGTTGTGGTCTCCCACGAGAATCTGACCTTTCAAGTTTGAAAAGAGCACGCAGAGTGGGTGAACTGGCTTTGTTTATTTGCTTGCATTTATTTGTTTCTTTGAAACAAAAGCATTTCCTTTAAGAATCTTGCTTGGGGCTAGAACATAGGATTCTTAAACCTTTCCATGGATATTAGTTAGGGTTGGGACAATAAGTTGAACTGCTTTTGAGCTCTATATTCTACTGTAGAAGTAGAGAAAAATGTGGCCCATAGTGGTTCTGATATTTTACACTAACAGCCTTGATTCTTATTTACACTAAGGGTCCTTTACACTGCTCCAGCCATGGAAAAGGGTCTTACAGTAGCTGTTTTATTAATGTCCACTTTGAGGCCCTGTTATACTCTCAGAGTGGTGTAAAGAGGCCATTATGTGAATATATAAGGATCAGGGCCAGACACATCTTTGTATATGTTGGTATCGACCTAGTACAATAGGCCCCACTGGCACAATTCCTGGTTAAATATGTAACAAACAACAACAGTAGCCAAATAACAATATGATTAAGTCTCGGTGGGCTGCATTATGATGAAGTCCCAGCATGCAATGCTCCATCTTGATCTGAGCAGCCAGGCTCTGCAGGCAGCATATCGAGATTCAAATTGAGTACAGATGTAAAATGCTCCATTTTATGAAAATGAGACGTGGTAGCCCTTGAGCTCTGAGCCAGTTGCTAATGTGGCCCTCAGCTGGGCAAAGCTTGAGGGATCCTGGGCTACTGGAATTCACAGCACTCTCGTTCTTTCCCTTTTGGCAGATTTTTGTTAGAATTGGGAGGACGGAATGAGCTGCAACCAGAGCACCACATGCTCCTCCCCTGAGTGGAGGGGAGTACAAAGCAGAAAATGTGAGCGCGCCACCTCCATGGCATACTCCCCTCTGACCCCATGCAAGCACCTTTGCGGGCACACCAGAGGGCCTGGGCTCTAAAGATGGGAAAGAACAGAGGACATGGAGACAGAGGCGTTTTGCAGCACTGTCCCACACTTTGAATTTGCTTGACATCCTCGTAGAAGTCAATGCAACCCTTGTTCAAGCGCCTGCCTAGAGCCCCTGGTTTTCAGAAGTGCTGGGCACCTGTAGCCCTATGTAAAGTCACTTTGGGGGCAGTGAGTGCTCAGCTCCTTTGCAAATCAGCACCATGGAGACTGCTGCCACTAGCAGCCATAGTAACACTAGTTTTGCAAAATAGGAGAGGGCCCATCCTTCCATGCCAGCCCATGGAACGGATTCCACCCCGAGGCAAGTACATGCTGTTTTCTTTCCAAAGGTGTAGCAGCACTGGCACTCTTGTGTCCTCAGAGGCATTGTACCTGCCTCAAGCACAATGCCTCCCAGAGCAATGTGGCCGTGGTTTAAAGCCACCAGGTTTAGCCCTGTATTGACTATCATCACTGATATTTGGCCTCACTTTTCTAATATGTACATTTGTTCTGACTTTAGTATTTAGTGATTATTCGTATATCCCTTTCCTTTTAAAAGCAAACTGCTTACGGTCAGTAAATAGACATTTCATATATTCAATCTAAGAGCTTTTCAATTTTTAACTTATGCTGATTTCCATCCCAAGTCACATATTCCACATATAAGGAAGTTTATATTACGTATAAAGCATTTTAGCAACTGCACCAAATAAATGCAAAGCCATTCATTACTTACAGAAAAGGCCTACACAGAAAATGGAATGGGTACCAAGAAATAAGTGAAATGGAAAGAATCTGCTCCTCCTCAAAGTGCTCTCTTCAACAACAGATGGCCTGTTTGGGAATGTTTGTCTTTGAGAAAATTGGAGGCCTGGACTAAGAGGAAATGCAAACCACAATTTAACTACTTGCATGTGTTTGGCTTTTGGAGTAGTTTCCAGTCAGATATAATGTGGGACATTACATACTGACCCCTCATTTTTGTTAATGTAGTTTTTTGGTTTGCCCTGTGAACCAATGTGACAGCAAAATGGATGATAGTGCTTTACCAAATGACAGAGAATAAATAAAATGAAAGGACTTCTTACAGAAAGGAAGACTTGGGACCACGGAAGATTTTATATATGAAAGGGGTTCTGAAACTTCATTGCACTGCGACCTCCTTCTGATGACAAAAATTACTGCATGACCCCAGGAGTGGGGACCAAAGCCTGAGCCTGTCCAGCCCCACCGCCCTGAGTGGGGGGGCCAAAGCCAAAGACCAAGGGCTTCAGTCCCAAGCAGGTAGCCTGTAACCTCAGCCCCAGCAAATCTAAGCCAGGCCTGATGACCCCATTAAAATGGGGTAGCAACCCACTTTGGGGTCCTGATCCACAGTTTGGGAACCGATGTAAAAGGAATGGAAGTTTAGAGACTAACAAATTTATTTGAGCATAAGCTTTCGTGAGCTACAGCTCACTTCATCGGATGAAGTGAGCTGTAGCTCACGAAAGTTTATGCTCAAATAAATTTGTCAGTCTCTAAGGTGCCACAAATACTCCTTTTCTTTTTGCGAATACAGACAAACATGGCTGATACTCTGAAACTTGTAAAAGGAATGTAATTTTTCTCTTTTCTTATAGGCAGAGCTGGGACCATTGCCTATTAAAGTTGCTTGACACTTCCCATTATAAGACCCTGTTTTCAAGGTCTTATAACTTTGCCAACTTTAATCATTTGGGCTGAAATATACCATGCTGGGTGTTCTAGGAAGTTTCAGCCAACATGGTTCAACCATTTCTGAGAACAAGGCTAGGGACAAAAACATTGTTATGCCCATGTTAAAAAAATACCTGAGATCTTGTCTTTGAAATGTTCTATTGCCCCTGTGCTTTGGAGCAGGGACTTGAAATTTAGCAAGGAGTTGGCTTTTGTCTAAGGGATGGGCCTTTTGCCATCCCGGTGAAAATATGTCCAAATGTGGCTAAGTTATAAGCCTCTGAAAAATTGCAGATTATATATGCTCGGAAGAGACTTGCTAGAGTTTCTCAGCTAAAATCTCTGATGAGTCCATCCTCACTGAACATGGTCCATCCCCTCATGGATCCTGTGTATGACTGCATTGTGCATGCACCATCCCCACAGAGTGACAGACTGGGAAGAGAGCCTGGCACAAGGAGCAGTAAGAGAGGAGAAGACTGACATTGGATGAGGAGCCCAGGGAGGGAAATTGGGACTGGGAGCCAGTGGCGTGGGACAGAGGCAGATCAGACAAGGAGTCAGGAGGGGAGAAACTCTGGTTGGGCAAGACGACTGACATTAGGTGTGGGGAGGAGAAACTGGGAATCATGGGGGCGACTAGGACTTGTACAGCACACCTGGAGGAGGAAGAGTAGCACTGGCTGGGCAAGGAGAATGGAACTGGAACGAGAAGCCCAAGGAATAGAGATTGGGATTGAGTAGGCAAGGAGAAAGAGACAGATAAGCAGAGCGGGAAGGAGACAGTAGTAGGGCAAGGACACATTAAAGGGAATACGGGGAGTAGGTGTCAAGCTAGGAGGAAACCAGCAGAGTGTCTTCCCACAAGGTCACACTCCCATACAGAGTCTGGAATGACAGAGAATAAATAAAATGAAAGGACTTCTTACAGAAAGGAAGACTTGGGACCATGGAAGATTTTATATATGAAAGGGGTTCTGAAACTTCATTGCACTGCGACCTCCTTCTGATGTCATTACACTCCTCCGTTTAAGCCTCAGCCCACCCAGCAGCGGTCTTTCCCCGCTAGGCCCAGGCAGGACTTTTCCTGCAGGAAGAGTAGATACACCAGGTGCAGACCATCACATCCTCCCTCTGGTCAGGGCCAGGGCCAGTCCAAGCCCCCTCCGGGCCCTAAACGCACATTTTGAAGACAGATTACCAGTCCATATCCCGGCCAGTTATCCTCCCTTCCTGAACCATCTATCCCGCTTCTACCCTGCATGGTCCCTTATTACATCAGACCAGTGGGTCCTCTGCACAGTGGAGGCAGGCTATTCTATCCACTTCTGTTCCTTCCCACTTCTGTTCCTTCCCACCCCCCATACCCATCCCTCTTCAGGGACCCCTCTCACAAGCAACTCCTGGTCCAGGAGCAGTGGAGGAGGTACCTCGGGAGCTCAGAGGCAAGGGTTTCTACTCATGCTACTTCCTTGTTCCCAAGGCAAAGGGGGGGGTCTACAGCCCATTCTGGACCTAAGGGAATTCAACAAGCACATTGTCAACTCAAGTTCCTCATGGTCTCCTTGAGCACGATCATCCCCTTCCTGGATTCAGGAGACTGGTACGCCACCCTCAATATGCAGGACGCTTATTTTCACGTTTCAATCAACCCGTCTCACAGACGTTTTCTCTGTTTCGTAGTAGACAAGACGCATTATCAGTTCCCGGCTCTCCCGTTCGGCGTGTGCACGGCTCCCCACATCTTCACCAAATGCATGGCAGTCTTTCTTTGCCGCCATCATGTACACGTTTACCCGTACCTAGACGATTGGCTCATACAAGGCCGGTCTCGCCAGCAGGTAGAATCACAGGTACAATTGGTCAGGGACACATTCAATCACTTAGGCATTATTCTGAATGTCAACAAGTCTGTTCTCACCCCAACAAGAACAATAGAGTTCATTGGGGCAGTCCTGGATGCAAACCAGGTGAGAGCGTTCCTCCCAGAGGCCTGTCGTCTATCCCTCGTGCATGTAATCACCGGCCTTTGCAACTTTCCCACCACCACGGTGAGACAGTGCCTCAAGCTTCTGGGCCACATGACGTCCTGCAGCTACGTGGTGCAGCATGCCAGGTTGTGGCTCAGGCCCCTGCAGGTGTGGCTTGTGTCCATGTATCGCCTGGGCCGCAACAGTCTGGACATGGTGCTGACCATTCCGGGACATACCCTCGATTCCCTACAATGGTGGCTGGACCCCCGAATGGTAAGCGCTGGGGTACCGTCCCAAAGCCCCCTCACCCAGCCCACTCTGACATTGGTAACGGATGCGTCGGCCCTCAACTGGGGAGCACATCTCGGGAGCATGATGACTCAGGGCCTATGACAAGTAGAGGAACTGGCTCTGCATATCAACATCAAAGAGCTCAGGGCAATCCGCCTCGTGTGCCAGGCATTCCTGTCTCACTTGCAGGGCCACTGTGTAGCGATACTGACGGACAATACCACGGCTATATTTTACATAAATAAGCAAGGCGGAGTTCGGTTGTCTCCTCTCTGCCAGGAAGCTCTCCTCCTATGGGAATTTTGTTTAGCCAACTCCATCTTCTCCAAGCCTCATACCTGCCAGGCATTCAGAACGTACTGGTGGACAGCTTGAGCAGGCGGTTCCTCACATACGAATGGTCGATTCGGCCGGACATCATCCACTCCGTCTTCTACAGCTGGGGGTTTCTCCAAATTGACCTGTTCACCACGCGGGCCAACAAGAAGTGCCCAATCTTTTGCTCTTTCCGAGCTCACAGCCCAGGCTCGATTACAGATGCCTGCCTGATCCCATGGTCCAGCCAACTACTATACGTCTTTCTGCCATTTCCTCTCATCCACAAGGTACTTCTCAAGCTGCGCAGGGACAAGGCAGATGTCATCCTGGTGGCCCCAGCTGGCCTCACCAGTGCTGGTACCCCACCCTCATGGACCTATCGATCCGGTCACCAATTCGTCTACCTCTCACTTCCAACCTCATCTTGCAGAATCACAGTTGCTTCCTCCACCCGGACCTTCAGTCACTTCACCTCCTGGCCTGGAGGATCTGTGGTTGAACCAAGCAGAGCTCGCCTGTTTGGACCCGGTGAGGCAGGTGCTCCTGGAAAGCCCCAAGCCTTCTACCAGAACCACTTACAAAGCAAAGTGGAAAAGGTTTTCTATCTGGTATGCCCAACTGCAGGTACTCCCACTCCAGGCTTCAATCCTGTGCATCCTGGACTATTTGGTGCACCTGAAAAATCAGCGCCTGGCATTCAGTTCTCTTAAGGTTCACCTTGCGGCTATTTCGGCATTTCACCCGGACGTTTCCGGGCGTTCAGTGTTTGCGCACTCTATCGTGGGACATTTCCTAAAAGGACTAGAAAAGATCCATCCCCCGATGAAGCCCCCTGTCCCTGCCTGGGACCTCAATTTAGTCCTATCTCATGGGTCCTCCCTTTGAGCTGCTAGCTTCATGTTCGCTCCTCTACCTCTCCTGGAAGGTTGCCTTCCTAGAGTTCATCACTTCAGCATGACACGTTTCTGAACTATGAACCCTCACACGTGAGCCCCCGTATGCCATCTTTCATAAGGACAAAGTGAAGCTTAGGCCTCACCCGGCCTTCCTACCAAAAGTCGTGTCTCGCCTCCATGTCAGCCAGGATATTTTCCTGCTGGTTTTCTATCCAAAGCCGCACGCCACCCTCCATGAGCAGCAGCTGCATTTGCTGGACGTTAGAAGGGTGCTCGCCTTCTGCATAGACCGAACGAAGCCGTTCCACAAAACAACCCAGTTGTTCGTCGCTCTAACACAGCGGATGAAAGGTTTGCCGGTCTCTTCCCAGCGGATATCCTTCTGGATCACGGCGTGTATTTGTATTTGTTATGAGTTAGCGAAGGTCTCTCCGCCTGTTGTCATGGCTCATTCCACAAGGGCTCAGGCCTTGTCAGCAACCTTCTTGGCACACATACCCCTCCAGGAAATCTGCAGGGCTGCCACATGGGCTTCGGTGCACACCTTCACGTCGCACTACACCATCATCCACCAATCACGTGACGAGAGGGCCTTCGGCAGGGCGATTCTCCAGTCTGCAATTCCTTGACTCTGACCCCACCTCCGAAGTAAGGCTTGGGAGTCACCTAACTGGAACTGACATGAGCAAGCACTCGAAGAAGAAAAAACAGTTACGCACCTTTTTGTAACTGTTGTTCTTCAAGATGTGTTGCTCATATCTATTCCATTCCCCCCCATCTTCCCCTCTGTCGGAGTAGCCGGCAAGAAGGAACTGAAGTGGGGGGTCTGGCCGGCAGGGTCCTATATAGAGCACCATATCGGCGCCACTCCAGGGGGCTCCACAGCTGGCCCGATGGGTAGCTGCTGGGGAAAAAGTTTCCGACATCCGTGCTCATGGGAGGGCAGCCACAGGCTCACCCCCACACCAGGGCCAGCTCTAGGTTTTTTGCTGCCCCAAGCAAAAAAAAAAAAAAAGCTGGAGTAACACCGAAGCAAATGGCGCCACAACTGTACATCAGTTGGGACGCGGGACAAACAACTAAATATCAGGACATCTGGTCACCCTAAACACATCTCGAAGAACAACAGTTACAAAAAGGTGAGTAACCATTTTCTTGGGAAGCACTCAGGTTCTATAGTGATGAGCACCATAGTAAAACCCAGGAGGAAATTAATAATTCTCTCCATAGCAGGTTTTGAATAGTGTGCAGTAAATAAGGCCTGGGGGTACACATTGAACAATGAGGATAAAACAAAATAATAAACAGGTGCTCACTAATTAAGTACCATCCATCTTGTGCACTGTGTGAGCAAGGGGTCCTATGGAATATAAAGTAAGTGATCATGTAATTAAAAAGAGTGTGGAGAATGTGGGAGATATCTGTATTATTTTTTGTTCATATTGTGTGTACCCCAATTTACTTGTTTGATATTATTCTGTCTAATCACCTGGAGTTGAATCAAAGGAGCTGTTAGAAAGAGCAAACAGGAAATGAAAACCACCACAGATAAGATACCTCTGGCTAAACAACTTCAAGGTTGGTGAGAGACCCATAGCTGGGCCATTAATTGCCGGGATATTATTTCCAGGTACTAGCCAAAGATACACTGCTGGTTTGACAAGGCTGAAGGCCTGAGATCAAAAGGACACTAAATAGCTAAAAACTTTATAGGGGGAAGGGCAGTTCAGTCATCTGGGGCTGTTTGCAGAGTACAGAGACTTTGACACAGCTCTACTGGATGGGTTTGAGGTAGCTAGGCTTGCACAAGCTTTGAGGGAAATGATAAGCTTTAGGTAAGAGCCAGGCCTGTAGGCCTTTTGTCATTTTAACCGTTTTCTCTGGTTGCTGTTTACCTTTAGGTGAATAAACAAATTTATTCCAAAGAAGCTGTTTTGAGTCACTTCAATCAGCAGACGGTCACAGGCTCTGGGAAGGAAGTTTCTTGCTGGTTGCAAATAAGTTGGGCCTTTTGAGTTAACATAGTTGGGAAACAAGGGGGCTGTAGCCCAGAGAGCCAGTCTAATAGTGGCTGACCTACAGGTTCTACCCTGACAGAGTTGAAGGAAGCAAACCCTGGCACTTGGGAGGGGCACTCATGAGGGACTGCCAAGAGGTCTAAGGTTCAGCTCACTCTGTAATAGTTACAATATCATAATGCATATGCACAAGCGAGTTGAATTAAGGTTGCATAGGCAACCTTAATTCTGGCATTTTCCAACTTTTGAGTGCTTACCTTTGCAAGCTTAATAATGTTCATTTAAAGTAGTTTGTGTGTGTGTGTGTGTGTGTAATATATACCACTTTTCATCTGAGGACTGTAAAAAGCTCTATAAACATTGGTTAATAAAAGTTCACAACAACCCTCAGGGGTAGCTTAGAATTATTGCACAGAAAGGTTAAACAACTTGACTGAGGACACCCGGTATATTAGTGGAAGAGCTGAAACAGAGGCCCCAATTCATCCAGGCACTGTTATCCCTTTTGACCTGAGTGGTTATCCAAATTCAGGGCCCTGAAGGTTGTTTTGGTGAGGAAGGTGAAACTGATGTAGTCAGGTATCTTTGTACATTCTTTGTAAATAATTTGGATTGCATCAAAGTCCTGTTTCCTTAGACACAGCAGAAATCAAACAGCAGGAGACAGCGTCTTCGCTCAGAGCTCACGACTTGGCTCCCTTTCTAGCCTTTTCACAGGGCCACACTCCTAGTGTTTGTTCAGGCTGTGTCTGGTGCTTCTTTTTCTCGCAGCTTCTCTGGTCTTTCTGCCTCTCTTTCACAGAAGCAAATTTTCACAAAACAATAGCCAGAGAAACCCCTCTGCTCACATGTGTCTTTGTTTGGCACAGTGACATGTGCCTGTGTTTTGGGTGGAGGCTGCTATTGTTTCAGCTACTGGTTCCATAAGGGAGCTTAATTGTTTCTTATATGTATCCCAAATGAAGGGCAGCTGTTACACCCTCCAGTTTCAACACGGTTTAACCTAACAACCCATAACAGTATTTAAACACATGCCTAACTTTAAGTGTGACACTAGTTCTATTGAAGTCAATGGAACCACTCGTGCTTAATGTAAGGCACATGCTCAAGTACATTGCTGAACCAGGTCCAGAATACAGAAGTTCTGAGTTCCTTTAACTAGTAGATCACACTGGCTTCAAACCCCCCTTTGAAGAAAGCAGTTTTTTTAAAAGGGGGAAATCACAGATACCAATAAATGTGGGGGACAGTGGAGTTGGCTCCTCCCACCACATCTGGAGCTACCAAGATCTCTTTCCTCTCCTCCCAAGCAATTTATAAAGAAGCCAGCTCCTGCATCTGGAATACACTAGAGTTTGCTCTGTCTGGAGAGAAGCAAAATAATTTTTCCTACTGACAGGCTGAGGCTGCTACTAGCTACTGTGTCACTTGACTGGTCACTCAGATTGACTGGGAAGGGCTGGGAAATCTCTTCCAGGTACTCAGGTGGTAAATGGGTGGGTGGGGTAGGGATTCAAGAAAAATAAATGCGTAAAGTTTACTTAAGCATTATGTTTGGGGAAAATTGAAATACATTTTTTGAGGAGGGAAAGGCGGGTGAAAAAAGAAAGAAAACAGGGAAATAGTTGCTACACAAGAAGAAAATTAACAGCATACAGACAAGGCAGTGATGTCTAGTAGTTTGAGCAGGGTGCTGGCACTCTTTGAAGTCCTCAATTCTATTCCTGACTCCACCACTAATTTTGCTCTGTGACTCTGGGCAACCTCTCTGTGCCTCAGTTTACCCATCTGTAAAATGGGAATAATACCTGTCTCAGAGAAGTGTTGTGAAGCATAATTAATTTTTTTGAAGAGACTGAGATGACTGATGCTATATATGACAGCTACAAAGTACACAAGATTTAAGGGAACACCTTTAATTTAGATAGCAGCAGCAGTAACATAACCATAATGTTTAGAAGCCACAGTCATGTCCCAGAACCCCACTCTGCTAGGTGCTGTACAAACAGAACACAAAGATGGTCACTTCTGCTTGAACATTTCTGTCACTTTGTAACACCCACTATCATTGAAAGATTATGGGAACTAATATTTTAACTACTTTTTTTGTTTACTTTTTTTTGCACATGACAGCACTTGGTGGATGGTCAATGTCATGGTTTCCCCTGAACAATCAACTGTTAATGAGTCATTCCCTTCTCTTTATGTGGGTTTTATACACAGCAATAGGCAGAAAGGCAGATATGTAGGACCTGATTTCTTCCATACTTACCTTGCATTGGCTCAGATTACCATTTCTCCAAGTGCAAGGATGGACTATGACATAGAGAGGGTTTAAAGTGCCTTTAAGTCACCTTTGCACTCCCTGTATTTTGGGGTGATGCAGCAGCATGCCCAGTCACCAGAGTAAGCTACAGCAACCTCAGGACTGTTCTCTGCTTATGCTCAGCTTTCCACGATCCTCTGTCGTGCCCAACCTCATTACACAGGAGGGCCAGGTAAACCTAAGCACAACCTTGTGTGGGCCAAACAGATTCTACATATTTTAATCAATTTAAAGTCACTTGTATTTTTAAGTTCAGCTTGTTTTGTATGTATTGAGACAGAAACAACCTATGTACAGTGTTGTCTATACACTTGTGTAAACTAAAATGATGTGAACATGATGACACAACACTAATGAATCGGCCGTTAGTATGTTGTGTTGAAGCAGGCTGTGGGCCTTATGAAATGCTGCAGTGGGCTGTTTACGGCCCAGAGGTTGGGCACCCTTGAGCGGTCCTAGGAAGCTGAGAATAGCTGTATCTTGCCTGCCCCCTGTGCTGAGGGTGAGGAGCAGGGCTAGTTTAGAGTTAGCTATCAGCCTGGAGCCCTTATACTTAGTTATGAGTTCTGTATAGATACACCAGCTCTATGTTGGCCTGGGAAGCCCCCTGTGGATGGGGTGTTAACCGGGGGGGGGGGCTATCCCCATGTTTCTAAGGCCCTGTTATGCTGCCAGAGTGGGATAAGGGGACCTTAGTGTAACAGAGAATTAGACCCCTTGAGTAGTTACACAAATAAGCTCAAATGCACGTGATTGAGAGGCCAGCAGCTTTCCCTCAGCTTCTCTTCCACAAGGATGCAGACTTCTGGGACTGGTTACAGCTAGTTTTTGCTGTTTGTGTTTTTCCTAGTTCAATGCTTCCTACAGTATTTACCTTGTCTAGAACGCTACAGCATTCTAAAGCCTACTGTTTAAGTCTCCACCCTAGACAGGAGTTGCAACACTATGTCAGAATGCACTGAGTCTAGATATCCCCACCCCCCCACGCCCAAGGCACTCCTAACCTCACAGCCTCCCTTTGTGGTGGGAGGCATCAATTTTGTAATCCAGTGTATACATTTTGTGCCAAGCCTAGTTACAGGTATTTGAGACATTTCTTAAAGTGACAACTTGAAACCTAATCAGTATTTTTTTAAAAAAAATTAAAGTAGTTCCAGGTGCTACACTTGTCACCAAGCCTCCCTGCCAATTTTTTAATTTTTAAACAGGATGTGATCGTAAAGGGCTTGATTCTGCCACCCTGAAGCTGAGTAGCATTTTCTGATGCAAATGGTCTCACTGCCAATCCCTTTAAATGGAAATGTCTCTTTGGAGTTTCACCAGACCAAGCACTGCAAGACCTCTATGATGGAAAAGACTCCTTCCTCCCAGTCACAGAAAGACATTTTCCCCATGATACTGGCCTCCTTCGTAAAGCACTCAGATCTCCTGATGAAAAGCACTAGATAAGTGCTAGGTATTATTGTTACCCTTCCTTGGATCACTCATACAGGAACAGTTAAACTTTCTCACTTCCTTAACAGCTGTTCTCCTGCCCACTGTGCCTCAGGGATGCGGTCCGGACAGGACAGGAGGGTGCATATCAACCTCCTCAAGCTCAGAGCAGTCGGGGGACTACCCGTACAGCAGTTCAAGGACATGGTCTCCCAGGATGAGGAGACCATGCGGCTACCTGACAATGCCATGGTGGTCTCATATCAATCATCAGCAGGGCACCAGGCAAAGAACTGTATAGCGATTGGGACTGTGGCGGTTCAATGATGAGACAGAACACAGCTTTTAGCAAGCAAGCAGGCTGTTCTCTGCTAACGGGCTTCTGCCTGTCAGCTTTCCACCTTCCCCTTTATTCTCTCTCTCCCCGCGCATTACATTCTCCAACAGATAAAAGTAATACACTGGCTTTGTTAACATTCTTATTTACCAATTTCTATCTACCGCATTCCTTGCTCTCGGGCCTTGAGCCCAGTCCTGAGAGGCTTCCCACGATACATGTCATCTTCGCGAGATTCCAAGGTTGATGCCCTTGAAAGGAGCTGTGTGTGCACTACTCCTACACAACACTCCGGGTGTGCCCTGAATGTTGCCAAGCGCATAAACCTTTATGAATCCTACATGGGACGAATGCTCTCATAATGGATGGAGAAGAATTTCACAGCCTTAAAAGTATCACATTTGGCAGGAGCCCCCAGCTTGCCGTCAGACTGGCTGAGTTATCGAGCTATCAGCCCTAGTAAGCAGTCCGTCAACAGGGCAGGTGGGCGGGCGGTCTCTCTCTCTCTCAATTTGCTCAAACCGGGGGAGACTCAAAATGGATCTCTTTGCCTTGCCATAGAACCACAAGCTACCAAAGCTCTGAAGCAAGGTTAGAGAATCTCAGGCCTGGGCAACAGATTCATTCTCGATCAGATGGTTCCTCATTATGCTGTTATTCCCTTCCCATTCATTCCAATGGTCCCGAGAAAAGCAAAATCTCATAGAGGCTGTCCAGTGGAGCTGGAGCAGGCCTAATCTCTTCCAAGAAGCAAAATTTACTCTTTTTCGCTCCCCAGTTCTTTTCCTATCCAAACGCCTTCTTGTGCTTTGCACTAGAAATGTCTACTGTACATATTCTGTCTGGTTCATTGGGTCCATAGAGCCTTGCTTACTCATACATTGAAATTGTGCTGAGAGGCATGGTGACACCCATTGTGTGCATGCCCTCACAAGAGCTGGAGGCACTGTACAAAATCACTGTTAATTTGATTACGTTAACAACAACCCTGGCAGCAGCAACAGCTCTTTCCTAACAAGTGGTATGACCAGTTGAAGGTCAGTAACGGAGTCCCTTCAGACAAATGTCCAAGAAAGCCGTGGCTTTATTTTGCTCACTAGAATCCCACCTGTGATGAATCAATAACATGACTCTGTGATGTATCTCTCAGTGTTAGAGACACTAATGGACAAAATCCTATTCTCGGTTACTTCAATGAGGTTGCACCAGTATAATTTAGTGAAAAATTTGGCTCCGTATGTCACCTGCTGTCACCATCAGAACACAATTTCTAAGGTTAGTTGAATCCCAAAGGTGCTACTGAAGAAAAATAACTGTCTGGTGTTAGGTGATAGATGTGCTATCTTACTGGGAGGAGAGAAGCCATTACAGTTCAAATATAGCTTGAAATTTCACAGTAAGAGTTCTATTGCAAAGAAAGGAAAATATATCTAAGAAGATATTTCCATGTTTTCTAAACAGCTCCCCATCTCCAAGACATCCCTGTGCCACTAACATGCTGACAAAATGACATATTGTACACCTATGAATGTTTCGCGTTATTCAATCGTAGATCACCCAGCACTTTACAGAACAGAGTCAGTATCAATTGCTCTATTTTACAGATGGGGAATCGCACAGCAGAATGATTAAGTGACTTGACTAAGGTCACACAAGTCAATACAGATCACATGCCTCTTCACTCAGTCTTGTATACATCCATTGAGGCACAATTCCCTCATCCAGGATTGCCTTCAGACAGCCAGATACAATTGCTACTGGAAAAATTCACCCATGTTGAGTTTTTTTGAACTTTGGTTTGCTGACACCATAAAAAAAAAAGACATCACTTTTCAATGCCTTAGTCAAATCCTAGGACTGACATTTTAATTTTCATTATAATTATACAGGCTTATTTGCTGAGGGAGCACCCATAACCTGGGCTGATGATTTGGAATTTGAAATTAGCATAATAATTATATTTCACAGGCCACTGACTGACTGAAAATTGCATTTCACTTGTAAATTTGCATGCTTTGAAACAGGTCAGAGAAGCAGATGGCTTTCAAAAGAAATGTTGGGGATTGGTCTCTTGTTTTGTTTATTTAATTAAGCTCTTTCTGACAGAGCAAATGTTCAACTCAAGTGATGTGATTCAGTGTAGCTGAATGAATAGCCAAGAGTGTCTTTGGAACTTTCCTGGGGGATATTTTCTGTTTCCAGTGTTATACACAGCATGTCAAGAAGTCCCAGCTTATTACTCACATTGGCAGCATCCTCCATTAATGAGGTTTAAAAGAAAACCAGAGGAGCCTGACTGACTATCTGAGAGTCCAAAGGGCACAAGGAGGAGCAGTTTTTCCAATCACCATGACTCTGAAACGGTTACTAAATATAGGTGATGCCAGCGGTAAGAAGAGCATTTTGATTGTGCAGACACTTCTCCAGGGAAGTGATTTCAGCTTGCACTATTTTGTGGTATTTTCTGTGGACACTTCAAAAATTGTGGACATCCACATTTAGGTTTTTTTGCCACAGCTTCAGTCACAACAATCTGTTGTTTCAGGAACAGCAGACAGAAGCCACTCAAAGAGCAAGAGAGTAAGCCAGCCAAGTTTCTTCATAAAGTATTTGAAAGAACACACATTACAATGTGGTCTATTTTTTCTCTCTAATAACATACTGTGCTGGGAGGATAGAAAACAGTTTTCATGGCCACAGAGAGCATACCTCCCCAAGGGAAGTGTTTAATTTCAGGCTATTGTGTGTGTTTGACTGTATGTCCTTCATTTTTTTCCCATCACACTTACCCTCCTTTCTGCACAAACAGAACCTGTCATTTCTGCTGTTGGGCTAATCTCCGAGTCCCAAAAAGAACTCATACAAGACCTTTACAAAATGACTTTTTATGAATGACCATTTACCCCTTGCAGAATTCAGTGCCTTGATTTCAGCCAGGCACTGAGAAAGCTGGGAGATGGTGCTACATATACTTGACACAAGTTGTAGAACTGTGTGTTATCTGTGTGCTGCTATCACATCACCTTGTGTTGTTTCACCAGCTCTCTCAATAGCTTCATACAGATGTTGACTAAAATGGAGGAGGAGAGGATTGAGCCTTGGAGGACTCCAGACAGAGAAGCAGCTGCCATTTCCAACCCACTGACAGGGAAGAAGGACCAAAGCCATTTCAGGGCATTTCTGTTCACTCCAGTAACCTCTTCATGATGGCCAAGACTAGCTGGTGATCAGTACCGTTAGATGCCATAGAAGGATCCAACAAAGAATATGGATGCATTTCCATCACCTGCGGATAGAAAGAAGTAATCCACAAGTGCAGTGTCTGTACTATTTTCCCTGATCTGAAGCCTGACTGAGAGGGATCCCAGGTCCTGGCAGCTAACAGAGGGCATCAGAGACTGTTTTCTGCAAACTGGCCAACTATCTTACTTAGGAAAAAGGTAACACACTGGGCAATAGTTTGTGAGGTGTCCAGCATCAAGCAGTAGTTTATTTAGTACTGTTCAGACTATTGTATACGCTAGATGGTAGGTGCTAGATTCCTTTCATAAAAGGTGTTGATAATCTCGTAGCAATCTAGCCTTGCTTTAGTCTCTCCTTTGCCTGATTATATAGTTTTTGTTTTGTTATTTTAATTGACTTCTGTTTGATTCACACGCACACAAAAAATAGATAATCTACCACTCTACACAGAACATATCTATTTTCAAATGATTAAATTATGAGTTGGATATAAACTGCAAAACAAGAGTGTGTCCGGAGTAATTCAACTTATCACCAGCCATGAAAAGTGGGAACAAGTATCTTACAAAATTCACAAGAAAAGTCATCCATAAGAAAGGCACAAAGGACTAATGTTGTCAGCAAAGAACATGTAAACAAAGCTGCAACAGGAGAAAAATAAGAAAAAATAAATAAAAAGAAGGAAAATATTTACTGCTAAATTTGGGGTTCTACTGTCTCCCTGTGCACAACAATCAGCTCCATCATCCACTGACTAGATCTACATTTGACTTTCGATGCAAAATGCTTTCATAACACTGACAGAGAAATAAAACAGTAATAATGAACTGACTACACAAACTTACCGATCTTTAATGCTGTCGATAGACTGGTCAGAAGTCATCACAGACCATCGGCATTCATCAGCATTCGCAAATTTGTTGAAAACCAAACAGACATGGTTCAATTTTGATGAAATTCTGATGGGACCCAAGTAGGTCATGAAACCTGCCTATTTTTCTGCCATCTTGCCTGCCCGGCTCCTGGGCAGCGCAGGCTCCCAGAGCTTTCAGGGTCCCTGGCTTCAAGCTAGCCAGGGCTCCATTCCTTTCCACAGAGAATTCTGAAATTTTTGGTTTTCATTCCAAATCCAAAGTAAACCAATTTTTAAAAATCAAAATCTCCTGCAAAACAAAATGACCTTTTATTGTCCTGCTCTAGATGCAGGTTTCTCACTAAGAACTGATACACTGGAACTGTCCATAATACCCAGATCTGCTTTGATCATTTGATACATGTGAGACATCCAGATACCTTTCAAAGAGGGCCTCTCATATCCTTGATATATGCCTTCATTACTATATGTCATCTTGAGAACATAATAAATATGGCCTCAACAATTTGTGAAGGTCTTTTATCATTTTATGCTTCTCACATGGTGGTCATTCATGAAAGTACTTCTGATTTTTAATTTTTTTTTTTTTTGCACTAAGATACTTTCTGTTTTTGATTTGGGGTCATGGTGTTAATGGCAATTTAGATGTTGCACATATAGCAAAGTGGCAACTTTGCATAGTTAAGATTTAGAGTCACTCTAAAATCCACATGGTGGCTTGTATTGTCTTGAAAGTTGCTGTGCAATATGGGGCTGGGGGAAGGATTCAAATTTGGGGTCATTTGAACAAAGGGTTCCTGAAATGCAGTCCCCCTAAAAATCATGTTTACAAAATCACTGGGTTCTTCTAACAGTTTTTGTGCATACCTGGGTTTTGAACAATGGCTCTAATCTTCTCCACACTGATTTTACCTGCTCTGGATTTATCTCAACTATTGCATGCTACCCACTGCCTCTTTAGGGAATGCAATATTTCCAAAGCTATTCAGGGTAAAGTTTAGAACTTCACCCTGGGTTGAGCCTAACTGACAAGCCAAAGAGTGAAATGCACATGTGCAGCAAGACTAGGGTTCTGTTCATGCCAGAAAGTTCGCAGGCAGTCTTATCACAGTGACTGGATGGCTCAAGGTGACATGCTATGGTCACTGAACCTGAGCAATGGCTATGAACAGTGAATTGGACCTGTACCCTTGGCAGTTTTCAGAGCATCTGTATTATACATTTGAGTTCTCTGCCTGCATTCTGTAGGGGCTCCTTTTGAAAAGTTTTGCCCTGGTTTAAGAGCCAATATTTTAAAGTGCTCTAAAAACCACATGCACTCTGGTTTTACTTTAGAAGTATTACCAAGGAAATTAGTATTAAACAGACGTCAGATGAAAGATTCTAGTAAAGGTAATGCAATTATGACTCATGAGGCTCAATCATTTCCTGAACAATAGGACTGAATGTGATCAAAGGAAAGCAAGTAAGTCGTTGGGTCCTCTGGTCATGGGGGTTAGTGATAGACAACCCATTAACATGAGCTGCTTATAACATTTTCAGATTTTCATAACTTTTTTGTTTCATAGGAACATGGAGGAATTGGAGAGGTGAGGGAGAAATAGGGGTATATGTTGGAGCAGGGCAGGCAATGTTGGAGTTGGGACTGCAGCTCTGCCCCTTTGCTAACCGGGCACATCTACTGAGAGGCCAGCACACACTTAGACAATGACTTTTATTAATGCAAGGGATTGTACAAGCATTATGTTTCTGAAAACCTAGTCTGATTATTAGAGCTTTGATGAAGAACTAAGTTCCCAAAAAGTATAGTTTTTCTACAATCACTCTATGAATAAGGGATCATCCTCAAAGGGATCTTTGCTCCATGGGAGCTCATAAGTGCTGACAGAACAGTACCATAAGGAGGGGAAAGGAAATGGAGCGAGCTCTCCCTTGCCCTAGGTCCCTTACAGATACACCCATCACCTCAAAGTTCCTCCCCATGGCTTCTCCACCAGGCCAAGGGAGGGGGCTCAGTGGTTCTCCTTCCCTTCAATGAAACCTGATCGGGGAAGGAACCCAGGACTTTGTCCTTCCCCGTGTTGCCTCCAGGGTGCTGGATATTGCTGCTTCTAGGAGGAAAGGGAAGGTCAGAGAAGTGCAGAAGAATGTGGGGAGGAAAGGAGAGGGTCAGAGCTGTGCACTGAGGGAAGAAGGGAGGCTTCAGCATCCCCAAAACCTACCCATGCCCCTCATTTTTGTCCCCCCTTCAAAATATGCCTTTACTGACTGTGTCAGTGCCTGTATTATTCCTGCATCTTGTACCCAGATTCTCAATCTAATGGGCCCCCCACTGATGCCCATTCCTCTGTGGGTAGGAAGGCTGGGAAGGGAAGACCAGGCTGTGCTGAACAGGCAGAGAGGTGATTGTGGGGCAGTGAAGGGACCAACAAAAGTTCAGTACCTTCTGTGGCCAGGGTAATAGTTGTCAGGGAGCCAGAGGCAGTAGAGATGGAGAGCTGGCCTGTGGAACATGGGGTTCTTAGAATTTTTTTTAAAGGAAATTAAAGGACCAAAAACTTTGTTAAGGCAGAGTTAAGATTGTCCAGTGATGCTTCATCTCAGAATAGGGTGACCAGATGTCCCGATTTTATAGGGACAAGTCCCGATTTTTGGGTCTTTTTCTTATGTAGGCTCCTATTACCCCCCCCACCCCGTCCCGATTTTTCATGCTTTCTGTCTGGTCACCCTATCTCAGAACATCAAGTTCAGCTACACTTAAACCCCTGAAAGCTAGGAAATGAAGAGCTAAGGTAAGGCAAATTTAACCTTCTGAAAGCCAGGAAATACAGAACTACATGCCACCCCCACAACACAACCTTAACGAGGCCTCTTTGAGCAGTGTCCCCATATGCCAGCACTGCACATACTTGCATTCTGCCCTTGCAGATTCTACAGAACATTTCAGGAATGGAGTACATGATCACTGTAGAACAGTAACACCTTCTCTCTGCTAAGGCAAAACTAGGGTTTAGGACAGGTATAGCGAACAGGAGCTACCTACACTTGGCCTACCCTCAAACGCATGGCCTACTCCATAGAACCCATTCCAGACTTACCAAATGGTACCATCATCAAGGCCCATTCATCCCCCTAAAGAGTGGCACAGCCCACTTCATACGATGGTGCAGAGGAGAAGTTCATTGCCTTGTCCCTCCATGTACGTGTGCCCTGGAGGATGCCCCAAAAATACAGCCCCTGCATGGTCCTGGAATGGATCCTGCAATGGGAGGCAGCTTCTTGTTCACTACCATTACGCGCATCACCAGGGTGGATAAAAATCAATTATTTTTTTTATTTAAATCATATTTTTTTGATAAAATGCTTTTTGAGGGAAAAACCTATCTAAAGATAGTTTTAATTAAGATACATTATAGCTCAAAGATATCTCATCATGGAATAGGGATTATAAATTCTAATTCTATAGTATGAGACAATATGTTCATGTAATGTTTAAGAAAAGTTTTGTAAATGAGTTCCAGTAGTTCATGGATTAGGAACCCAATCTTATGGGGTTCCAAGGACTTCTGTATAGATTATTTAGGTTAATCTTTCTATCTACCCAATGGGACTCAGTGCTCAGTCTAGAAGATACCATCAGAGATGCTTAGTTTTGCAGTTCTCAAACTGTGGATTTGTGTCTCCAGAGATAACATGCTTGTTAACAGCAAAAAAGTTTTAAAATAAATAAATATATAGAGGTGAGAAATAACAGACCTCAACCCTATTGTCCCTCTGCAAATTTGTGTACACAGAGTCAATCCTTACCTCTCTCTAAAAGTGCAAAGTTTCAAAAAGTTCAATGAATAGAAGATTGTTGGGGGCGGAATAGATCTGGACAAGGAGAAGAAGTCTGGACATAAACGTGAGAAGCGAGGGACATATGCTTGTTTTGTTAAAATATTATACGTTTGCTGTTCAAGAAAAAAATCCAGAATACTTAACGTTGTTGTTTTAGTTAAATAAAACAATTTAAATGTCTGTCTGGTAATGTTCTCCTCCTAATACAGCATGGCAAGAAAATCCTCCAAATATTAATGATTAACCTGTTAAATTGGAGGTAGTTCACCTCCCAATGACTTCATAAATATCTGCTTCAATTACCTTTGGTAAATGAAATAACCAAATAATCATTCTTTTCTGATATAGCTATAAAACTAATCTGAAAAGTTTTCAAAATAAATCACTTTAAAAATGTATAGTGTGTACAGTACCTTCTAAAAATGAAACCTACATCTATCTCTGTGTTGTGAAGAATATGTATTCAGGTTATAACAACCAACATGAATGCACTTTTATGTAGAAAATCATGATTAAATTGATTCTTCCTGACTAGTGATTTAAATCATGATTTAAATCAAATCCACCCTGCACATCAATGAGAGAGTCTTCCATAACCTGGCCCTAAAAGTTTAGTAGACACTGGCCTGCAAGAAGCATAATAATAATTGGGACTATCAGCCAAGTTACTGCCTTAGTAAACCAATAAGCAGCAGCGTACTGGAATACCTTGAGGAGTTCCTGAAAACCCTTGTTAAAATTCTACATAGAGGATTGGGGTGATTTCACTGTCTCTTCTAGCATTTAGCCCTTCCTCCCTATCGCCCCCTGCAAGTACTGATAGATCATCCTTCCCACAGACAGCCTGGACAGTGGCAAGGGTACAGCCTCCTGATTCAATGGGTGTGCTCACAGTGGCGAGAGAGACACCACCTGGGACGTGGTGAGGGAGTCAGCCCAGCTAGGCATCCATCCCCACGTCCTTACTGCCTGGAGACTGGGACACATGGGGGCATCAAACATCTCCCTCCAGCACCCCACTGCTCCCTCTTGTACATTTTGTTCTTCAGGCCTTCACAGTGGTGCATGACTCTGACATCATCACACAGTGACATGGCTAGGAGCAGCACCAACATGATGCAGGACCTGAGCTATGCATGGTTTCTTGTGCAAAGGAGTGAATGCAGTTCCCCAATCCTTCCCCCCCTCATGGGGGGGGGGTTGCACCCTTGTTTTCATGCTTTCTGTGGGTGCAACTGAACCCACAAAACCCATCTAAAGCTGATCCGATCCCAAGGCTCATAAAATACTGCTGAAGAGAAAAATTCGTACTTATCGAATAAACCAGATTGCATCAGATGATCGGTACTTTAGAACAATTTCCTGGAGAAAGATCTCCTCATATCTGTCTGTAAAGGTCTTCCTCCCTCTCCACCCTATCTCACTCAGATGATACAGCTTGAACAAAGTACTCAGTGTAGTTTCAGGATTGCCAACCTTCAGTGTTCAAAATCCATGAGCCAGGCTCCCCAAAACCATGAGACTGGCTTAACAAGCATGAGCTTTTAAATAAAATAATAAAGCTTAGCTTCTTTTTATTTGCCTTTTGGTTTTTGAGCCTTTAGGTTATACATTTTTTAAAATGCACCTGAGATTCTCACATAATCACAGGATTCCAGGGGCTGGGACATTAAGAAAAACACCAAATAGAGCAAGATTCACAATAAAATCATGAGACCTGGCAACATCGTAGGGGCAATGTATACATATATAGCAAATGCACTGAATAGAACTTTGTTTGCACAGTGGCATTCCAGTCTTCCTAATTTCTTCTTATGAGACAACATTTTTGTTCAAATTAATCGATTCTCCAGTCCCTCTTGCCACTTGTCTGCAAGCATACATACCCCAGGACAATGCTAAGAAGGAAGTTTTTGTTAAAATATTAAGATATTGGTAGTACATCACTGCCAAATAGTGCCCAGCTACCTATGCCCAAATTTCTGAGCAGCAGTCCACACAGGAGCTGGTCTTTAGGCAGAAATCTTCCCTATCATAGCCCATGGTTTATCTGGCATTTTGCATTCTTAGCAGAGCTGGCTGGAAAATGTTTTGTTCCTACAAAAAAAAAATTTCAAACTAAACCAAAATTTTTCATTTTTGTCAACATTTTTCTTCAACTGTTTTCCAGTTTATGGCAAAAACCAGAACACGTTCAGCAAACTGAAAAAAATTTGTCTGGAAACTGAAAAATATTTTGTTTTCAGCAATTAAGACTTAAACATTTTTCAGTTTTTGGCCAAAATATTGTGGGTTTGTTTTTTTGACAACCTTCTTCTCCCCACAAATCCTTTTTGGCAAAATTAGACAGTTTCCTCTGAAATTTTCATTTTGATAAAAAAGCCATATTTAATTTGAACAAACAAACAAACCAGACCAAAACCCCAAAAGACTCAAAACAAAACAAAAAAAACACCTTTTGAATGAAAAACTCCATCTGTTTCTACCTCTTACAGAGTTCCTATGGAATCACTCTTTATTTGCATTCTTTTCCAGATGGCATGTTATGGGTGATATTTTTTTCTTACTTCACTTTCTCAGCAGTACATTATTTCCCCTAGTTCTCACAGAAGGTGTTCACATTACCGTTTGTTTTACATTTAATCTCTAGTGGGTGTAATCAGTCTTTGCAATGGAACAATGAGATGAGATGAAATGAGATGAAAAAGCCAAAGGAGAAGAGCTGTTCTCACTGTAACCATATATGAATCCCCAAGAGGCAAGATAAGGAGAAACCAACTGCAAAGAAAGTTTCTTCCTTCCTCTGGCTCTTATATTACAAAAAGACATTCTGACCTCAGAGGAGTGTTTTTCAGAATTCAAGATTTTCTCTGGATCCAAGAGAAGAGCTGTACTTGCTGATGGATGCCATTTTGGATCACATAAAGGAACTGGTGAGTGCTGCTATTTATACCCTTACACAGCACCCTCTGTGCTAAGGATACAGTACTACAGCTTCTTAGTGAAATGAATGGGGAACAGTCAAATACTTACTAGACAAGGTGGGTGAAGTAATGTCTTTTATTGCACCAACTTCTGTGAGAAAATAAAAAGCTATTACCTCACCCACCTTGTCTCTCTTATATCCTGGCATCAACACGGCTCAACAACACTGCAAAATACTAATTAGCTGTTTTTGTTTGATTTGGTCTGGTCTATCATACCAGGTAATTATATTAGTGCTTCTGTTGTTCTGTGTGCTTATGAATGGTTGGTGTTGATGACTGTGGAAGGCTAAGGTGTCAAATTGGTTTTAGTGGTTAACATCCAAACCAGGGGGAAACTATGAAACAAAAATATAACAACAAAAGCCAGCTGGGAGAAAAGAGGGGCTGAAACCAATGGCCTTTAAAATTAGTTTCCAGCACCTAAACAAATCAGGCTCAACACAGCACTCAGACAGGAACATTCTATGGCCTAATCCTGCAATGAGCTCTGTGCACCTCCTGCGGCTGTGGGAATCTCATAGCAGAATCTGGGCATAGGCCCAGATCCTCAAAACCCTGGTCTACACTAGGACTTTACGTCGAATTTAGCAGCGTTAAATCGATGTAAACCTGCACCCGTCCACACGATGAAGCCCTTTTTTTCGACTTAAAGGGCTCTTAAAATTGATTTCCTTCCTCCACCCCTGACAAGTGGATTAGCGCTTAAATCGGCCTTGCCAGGTCGAATTTGGGGTACTGTGGACACAATGCGATGGTATTGGCCTCCGGGAGCTATCCCAGAGTGCTCCATTGTGACCGTTCTGGACAGCACTCTCAACTCAGATGCACTGGCCAGGTAGACAGGAAAAGAACCGTGAACTTTTGAATCTCATTTCCTGTTTGGCCAGCGTGGCAAGCTGCAGGTGACCATGCAGAGCTCATCAGCAGAGGTGACCATGCAGAGCTCAGCAGCAGAGGTGACCATGATGGAGTCCCAGAATCGCAAAAGAGCTCCAGCATGGACTGAACGGGAGGTACGGGATCTGATCGCTGTATGGGGAGAGGAATCCGTGCTATCAGAACTCCGTTCCAGTTTTCGAAATGCCAAAACCTTTGTCAAAATCTCCCAGGGCATGAAGGACAGAGGCCATAACAGGGACCCGAAGCAGTGCCGCTTGAAACTTAAGGAGCTGAGGCAAGCCTACCAGAAAACCAGAGAGGCGAACGGCCGCTCCGGGTCAGAGCCCCAAACGTGCCGCTTCTATGATGAGCTGCATGCCATTTTAGGGGGTTCAGCCACCACTACCCCAGCCGTGTTGTTTGACTCCTTCAATGGAGATGGAGGCAACACGGAAGCAGGTTTTGGGGACGAAGAAGATGATGATGATGATGAGGTTGTAGAGAGCTCACAGCAAGCAAGCGGAGAAACCAGTTTTCCCGACAGCCAGGAACTGTTTCTCACCCTGGACCTGGAGCCAGTACCCCCCGAACCCACCCAAGGCTGCCTCCTGGACCTGGCAGGCGGAGAAGGGACCTCCGGTGAGTGTACCTTTTAAAATACTATACATGGTTTAAAAGCAAGCATGTGAAAGGATTGATTTGCCCTGGCATTCGCGGCTCTCCTGGATGTACTTCCAAAGCCTTTGCAAAAGGTTTCTGGGGAGGGCAGCCTTATTGCGTCCTCCATGGTGGGACACTTTACCACTCCAGGCCAGTAACACGTACTTGGGAATCATTGTACAACAAAGCATTGCAGTGTATGTTTGCTGGCGTTCAAACAACATCCGTTCTTTATCTCTCTGTGTTATCCTCAGGAGAGTGAGATATCATTCATGGTCACCTGGTTGAAACAGGGTGCTTTTCTTCAGGAGACACTCAGAGGTGCCCATTCCTGCTGGGCTGTTTGCCTGTGGCTGAACAGAAATGTTCCCTGCTGTTAGCCACGGGGAGGGGGGAGGGTTGAGGGGGTAGCCACGTGGTGGGGGGAGGCAAAATGCAACCTTGTAATGAAAGCATATGTGCTATGTATGTAATGTTAACAGCAAGGTTTATCCTGAAAGAGTGTAGCCACTGTTTTATAAAATGTGTCTTTTTAAATACCGCTGTCCCTTTTTTTTTCTCCACCAGCTGCATGTGTTTCAATGATCACAAGATCTTCTCCTTCCCAGAGGCTAGTGAAGATTAGAAAGAAAAAAAAACGTGATGAAATGTTCTCTGAGCTCATGCTGTCCTCCCACACTGACAGAGCACAGACGAATGCGTGGAGGCAAATAATGTCAGAGTGCAGGAAAGCACAAAATGACCGGGAGGAGAGGTGGCGGGCTGAAGAGAGTAAGTGGCGGGCTGAAGACAGGGCTGAAGCTCAAATGTGGCGGCAGCGTGATGAGAGGAGGCAGGATTCAATGCTGAGGCTGCTGGAGGATTAAACCAGTATGCTCCAGTGTATGGTTGAGCTGCAGCAAAGGCAGCTGGAGCACAGACTGCCACTACAGCCCCTGTGTAACCAACCGCCCTCCTCCCCAAGTTCCATAGCCTCCACACCCAGACGCCCAAGAACGTGGTGGGGGGGCCTCCGGCCAACCAGCCACTCCACCACAGAGCATTGCCCAAAAAACAGAAGGCTGGCATTCAATAAATTTTAAAGTTGTAAACTTTTAAAGTGCTGTGTGGCATTTTCCTTCCCTCCTCCACCACCCCTCCTGGGCTACCTTGGTAGTCATCCCCCTATTTGTGTGATGAATGAATAAAGAATGCATGAATGTGAAGCAACAATGACTTTATTGCCTCTGCAAGCGGTGATCAAAGGGAGGAGGGGAGGGTGGTTAGCTTACAGGGAAGTAGAGTGAACCAAGGGGCGGGGGGTTTCATCAAGGAGAAACAAACAGAACTTTCACACCGTAGCCTGGCCAGTCATGAAACTGGTTTTCAAAGCTTCTCTGATGCGTACTGCGCCCTCCTGTGTTCTTCTAACCGCCCTGGTGTCTGGCTGCGCGTAACCAGCAGCCAGGCGATTTGCCACAACCTCCCACCCCGCCATAAACGTCTCCCCCTTACTCTCACAGATATTGTGGAGCGCACAGCAAGCAGTAATAACAGTGGGAATATTGGTTTCGCTGAGGTCTAAGCGAGTCAGTAAACTGCGCCAGTGCACCTTTAAACGTCCAAATGCACATTCTACCACCATTCTGCACTTGCTCAGCCTGTAGTTGAACAGCTCCTGACTACTGTCCAGGCTGCCTGTGTACGGCTTCATGAGCCATGGCATTAAGGGGTAGGCTGGGTCCCCAAGGATACATATAGGCATTTCAACATCCCCAACAGTTATTTTCTGGTCTGGAAATAAAGTCCCTTCCTGCAGCTTTTGAAACAGACCAGAGTTCCTGAAGATGCGAGCATCATGTACCTTTCCCGGCCATCCCACGCTGATGTTGGTGAAACATCCCTTGTGATCCACCAGAGCTTGCAGCACTGTTGAAAAGTACCCCTTGCGGTTTATGTACTCGCCGGCTTGGTGCTCTGGTGCCAAGATAGGGATATGGATTCCGTCTATGGCCCCACCACAGTTAGGGAATCCCATTGCAGCAAAGCCATCCATTATGACCTGCACATTTCCCAGGGTCACTACCCTTGATATCAGCAGATCTTTGATTGCGTGGGCTACTTGCATCACAGCAGCCCCCACAGTAGATTTGCCCACTCCAAATTGATTCCCGACTGACCGGTAGCTGTCTGGCGTTGCAAGCTTCCACAGGGCTATCGCCACTCGCTTCTCAACTGTGAGGGCTGCTCTCATCTTGGTATTCATGCGCTTCAGGGCAGGGGAAAGCAAGTCACAAAGTTCCATGGAAGTGCCCTTACACATGCGAAAGTTTCGCAGCCACTGGGAATCGTCCCACATCTGCAACACTATGCGGTCCCAGTCTGTGCTTGTTTCCCGAGCCCAGAATCGGTGTTCCACAGCATGAACCTGCCCCATTAGCACCATGATGCATGCATTGGCAGGGCCCATGCTTTCAGAGAAATCTGTGTCCATGTCCTGATCACTCACGTGACTGCGCTGACGTCACCTCCTCGACCGGTATCGCTCTGCCAGGTTCTGGTGCTGCATATACTGCTGGATAATGCGTGTGGTGTTTAATGTGCTCCTAATTGCCAAAGTGAGCTGAGCGGCCTCCACGCTTGCCTTGGTATGGCGTCGGCACAGAAAAAAGGCGCAGAACAATTGTCTGCCGTTGCTCTGACGGAGGGAGGGGCGACTGACAACATGACTTACAGGGTTGGCTTACAGGGAATTAAAATCAACAAAGGGGGTGGCTTTACATCAATGAGTATTTCAGGCAGCACTTCACGGAGGGTTCCAATAAGAAATGGTGCACCTAAGTAATTGTTCTTATTGGAACAAGCAGGTTGGTCTGGCCTCTGATTGATAACATGGCTAGATTTACCTCGCTGCACCTTCTCTGTGAGTGACTGCAGTGTGACCTAGAGGAATGAGTCCCCTAGACGGGGGAGCGGGGGAAGCAAATGAGTACAAAACAAATCTGGTCTATTTCTTGTTTTGATCCACTCCATCTATCTTTTACGTTTGGCTGGCAGCAGACGGTGCAAAAGGACTGCAAGCCATCCACATCTCATGGCTGCTCGGCAGAAGACGGTGCAGTAGGACTGCTAGCCATCCTCATCTCTTGCCTGCCTGGCAGAAGATGGTACAGTAGGACTGCTAGCAATCCGTATCGCCTGCCTGCTTACCATAAGATGGTTCAATAGGACTGACTGCAGGACTAAAGAAAATGACCTCGTTAAGTCACTCCAAATTTAGTCCCTGCGCCCATGTCTGCCCAGGCGCTCCTGGCCGACGTGGCCAGGAGCACCTCGGACATGACGATGACGGCTACCAGTCGTACTGTACCGTCTGCTGCCACAAGGCAATGGGTTGATGCTGCTGTGTAGCAATGCAGTACCACATCTGCCAGCACCCAGGAGACATACGGTGACGGTTACCTGAGCGGGCTCCATGCTTGCCGTGGTATGGCGTCTGCACAGGTAACTCAGGAAAAAAGGCGCGAAACGATTGTCTGCCCTTGCTTTCATGGAGGGAGGGAGGGAACAGGGGCCTGACGATATGTACCCAGAACCACCCGTGACAATGTTTTAGCCCCATCAGGCATTGGGATCTCAACCCAGAATTCCAATGGGCAGCGGAGACTGCGGGAACTGTGGGATAGCTACCCACAGTGCAACACTCCGGAAGTCGACTCTAGCCTCGGTACTGTGGAAGCACTCCGCTGAGTTAATGCACTTAATGCACTTAGAGCATTTTCTGTGGGGACACACACACTCGAATATATAAAACCGATTTCTAAAAAAACGACTTCTATAAATTCTACCTAATTTCGTAGTGTAGACATACCCAAAGATATTCAGGCTCCTAAGTCCCATTGAGATCAATGAGCATCAAGGGCTTGGATATCACTGAGGATCTGGGGCCTGGTACTTTTGCTGGGATGACTTTCTGCAGAGAGATCTTTATTTTATCTGACTTTTTCTAAGTCACATTAATTTACTGTTTGTGGGATTTAAAATTAAAATACCCCCTTTATATAGACTACTGACTTCTTTCTGTGCTTCCTCTCCTGCTTTTATCTCTTACATAGTCATTTATACCCACACAAAGGGAGCTGATTTGCTGATCCAATTTGATAGCTTTTCACAACTGCTTTGGACAGGTGTATAGGCATCATGGTCTAGTAGTGGAGGGAGCACTAGACTGGGACATAGGAGACGTGACTATATTCCTGGCTTTGCCACTAACCTCCTCTGTGACCTTAGGCAAGTTACTTCACCTCTCTGTGTCTGTTTCTCCTCCCATCCCTTGTTTGTCTTACCTTTTTAGACTGTAAGCTTTTCAAGGCCTGGATCATCTCTCATGTGTTTGTACAATATATAGCACAGTGGGGCCTTGATCTTAGTTAGGGCCTGTTGGAAATAATTTTCCTAAGGTCTAACCATGACTCAGCTTCCACACAAGCATTCCTTTATTAGTCCAAAGGTCACATGGTGCTGATTACATCCAAAATACAAATACAAGCACTTATATTCCATACCTTAACAATACGGTTACATGCATTGTGCAAATACTTACAACAGGATCAGGCCCAGGAGATACCTTCCAATCATGGTGTGATTCCATATGAAAAGCTCTGACAAAGAAAATTCTAAAGAACCTTGTTTCTTATACACTATCCTAAAAAAGTGATGTCATTGGTGGTTATCAGACCTTAGCAGTTTAGGGCTGGACACTGTCCTCTGCTCCAGTCAAGACAGATTAATGACTAGGCACCTTTCTTCAAAGTTTTCTTCTTATCTCATTTTGCCATAAGTCTCCCTAACTACTGGGCACTTGGTGTCCAATTAACCATGTTTTTCTTTGTTTCTATTTCCTCATCCCAAACCTTAAATAAGATAATGCTGGTATTTCAAAGGTCACAACAAATTTAACACAAACAATCTTTCTGTCTCATGAGTTCATACGGTCTAGTCACACTCTTTGGGCCTATCACTCATGCCTACATTCAAGTGCAAACCCAGGTGTAATGTCAGCCTATATTCTCTACAGGGCCTCTAAGAGCGAGTGCAACACAAATAATGAATAATAATAAAACAGAAATAATTAACACTAAATAATAAGTGCTGAGCCAGTGGTGAACCAGGCCAACCGATTTTAAATACACCTGCAACCCACAGTTTCATGTTGCAGCTCTACTGTGCCAGTCTGCACCCGAACAGCTCTTATGTACAGTTACTGGCACCATTATTTTTAAACTCAGACTGGCTTCAATCTTGCAAAACCACTGCTCCTTAATCCTCAAAGCTTGCCTCAGTGAACAGATTTACTGGCACTGCTTCACTGCTGGGCTGGATGACAGGAACATCTGAAACCCAGTTTTTTGGCTCATAGAAGCCATTCTGTTGCTTTTGTTCTCAGTGCCATTCAACCTTATTTTCTCAATGGAACACTTCACAGAGTTTGGGAATGGACTGTGCCCAGTACTGGATCCTATCCATGTCTCATGAGTGCCACTTTATTTTGGGGCTCTGGCATCTTGTGAATGGCCCTTACCTTTCCAGGATTTGGCATGAAACATTTTCTGCTTAGTCAGTAGATGCCCAGTGAAGCCTACTTCATTCAGCCAGACTTTGTACTTTCTTGCAGTTTCAAAGTTGTTGCTTCTAGCTGCAATGCGAGACTCTGATCATGCTTCTGCCATGTATTTCTAAACACATATCCAAATGTCACCTCTAGAATTTCCAAATTCTCAGACATTTCTGGGATTCTTACACTGCAGATGAGCTATTAAAGAGAGATCATGTGAATCAACATTATGCTGGACAAAATGTAATGTACAGAACACAGCTTCCAGCATTCCTCCTTTAGCCGTATTTGCCAAAGCCACTGATGTGTAGCCAGTCTAAAAAACAATACAGCATTGTCACTACAGTGTAACATTTTCTGCTCTACACGACAGGTAAAGCTTCCTTTTCATCACATTTTAAATCTCCCAGGACTAGGCAGATTCTGATTTTGTTTAGCTTCACTGATGCTACCATGCTAGTCACCTAATCAGCAGCCTCTCAGGGTACCTGGTAATCACATTTATTATTTTTGTTCTCTCCAATTCAGTTCAGATATTTTTCTGTGTGGATTAAAATAAAACAATACCCAGCTTTTCCCATCCAGCAGCCAGAAAGGCATGGGGCACTACTCAGCACAAGTAAATTGGGACTTGTCTTTGAAAATGAAGTCATCAGTCCTGCAACTAGATCTATGTTGGTGGGTCTAAGAGAAGATAAAGGAGTGGATAAAGGGATCTACCTTTGTGGAGCTGATAGCAATGACTCTTCTTCTTTTTTCTCGTCACTTCCCTATTTGGGATCAGTGACTTTTAGAGCCTTCTTCCAAAACTCATGATTGTATGCCAGGCTGTTTTGCAAATAGGTCTCTCTAAGGTCCGCTGATATCCAGTCCATGTACAGAATCTTTGGCCTCCCCCTTGCTCGTCTTCCATCCACAATCATTACAAAGGCCATCCTATCAATATATGTCTCAGGTCTCCACCAGACATGTCCATTCCAAAATAGCCTAGCCTCTCTCAACTTGTCTTCAGTTGGGGCAACCAACAATAGTCCTCTCACAACCTCATTTTGTTTCCTATCACAGCGTGTCCAACCACTTGACCTTGTCAACATCTTCATTTCCATGGTGGTGAACATACAGATTTATTTTCTTGTGACTGGCCAAGTCTCTGTTCCATACATTAGGATGTATCAAATTACAGTTTTATACACGCTACCTTTTAACTTTATATAATGCCCCTGTTAGTGCTGAGCCCAAACAGGTCTGTAATGTCAGCCAGGTATTTCTGATATTTGCAGGGCCAGACCCTCAGTTCCACCAGAGCCATATTCTCAGATTCTACAAGAGCTGAGGATTTGGTCGACAATGTCTTCAGAGTTAGCACTAAGGAAATTTCCAGCATTTAACCATGTTATGCAATCTAGTCTCTCATTTCACTAGGAGGGTGGTGAAGCACTGGAATGGGTTACCTAGGGAGGTGATGGAATCTCCATCCTTTGAGGTTTTTAAGGCCTGACTTGACAAAGCCCTGGCTGGGATGATTTAGTTGGTGTTGGTCCTGCTTTGAGCAGGGGATTGGACTAGATGACCTCCTGAGGTCTCTTCCAATCCTAATCTTCTATGATTCTATAAAAGTCTTCCTCAACTATATAAGAGCTATTATAATTATTATTATTCGCAGTGCCTGGGAATGGATGGAAGTTATGCTTCTGGCTTTTTAAATGTACATGTGAATCTCTCTAATGACATAGGTTTATTTAAATTAACATGTAAATGAGTGTAGGTTGCTATCTTGCTTATTCAGTTTCTGTTAAATCCAAGCAGTTATCAAAATATTCTCTCCTCCCATGTCAAATTTAAATGGATCTTACTTACTATAGGCAGCACAGGGTAGCAATGCCTATAGTTAAGGTTGCCTGACACGTTTTATTATAAAATCCTAGTTTCAGATGTTTATAACTTTGCTAAACTTAAACCATTTGGGCTGAAATTTTCCAGGCCATGTGTCTATCTTAGCCTGAATTTAGGCAGAAATGTATCTGCCATTTCTTAGAATCAAGTTAGCAGAAAATACATTGTTTTTCCTAAGTAAAAAATGTCTGACAAGCTTTTTAATGAGAAGCTCTAGAGCGTCTATGCTTTGGAGCAGGACTTGAAATTTGGCAAATGGGTGTCACCCTGTTGTCAGGGCTGTGTCTTTTGCCATCCCAATGACAATCCACCCACATTTGGCCAAGTTATACATTTCTGAAAAATCTCAGTTTGTAGATGCTCAGTAAAGAGTCTGGCAGTAGAGCTGGCTGGAAGATGAGCAATCCCTTCCTGCCAAAAAAAGGTGGTTTTTTTTTAAAAAAACTGTCATCATGAATTGAGTTGAAAATACCACATTTTTCATGGGAAGGGATTTCTAGAAAAATTCTGTTTAGAAAGAACTGAAAAGGAATTTTCCAGCTCTCCAGCTGCCTGGCCCGGAGGCTCTCCTCAGTTGTCCCTGCTGCAGAAAGTGAAATTGACAAGAACCTCCCAGGCAGACTGCTGAAGGCTGAGCACCCAGGTTCTTTCCCGTCTGGCTCTCCGCCTTCCTCCAGAGAACTGGGGTGCTCAGCCTCCCCACCTCACCCTAGGGCTGGGACTAGGATGAGTTGGTGTTGGGGATTTTGGGACTGAGATGAAGAGCTTAGGGGAAGACTGGGATTGGAACAAGGAGTCCATAGGGTGCGGGGGTCTGTGTGTGTGTAGACTGGGACAAGGAGATGAACAGAATGGGGATGGGGAGACTGGGACTGAGCCAAGAAGCCAACAGGTGGGACTGGGATATGGGCAGGCTGGAGGAGCCAGAGACAGAAGGGTCTCTAACCACTAGAGTATTCCTCTCAGAACCTGGAATTAATGCTACCTTTGCGTTCCATATGCCTGGACTGTGCTGTGAAACCCACTCTCAAAATGAGTGCCTTGTCTGCCTCTACTGGACGGCCCACATAGAGGATGACAACCTATTACTACTGTCCTTTACTTTGTCAGCTCAAGCGGAAGAGATCTGTGCTGTGGATCTAAAGGTTCTAAACCTGCTGATGACCCATGTGAGTGTCAATATGATGCTACATGATGGATTTACTCTTTTTTCATTTTGCTTGTTGAAAAACCTAGGAAAAACTACACTGTCACGAGTAAGGTCACTACAAATTCTGAGGGGTGAGCTCCTTTGAAGAGCACTTGATTGAGCTTCTACTGTATTTCATTTCTTCACTTTTGCCTTTCTTTTCCCTTTTGGAAACCGCTCCCGGTGGTGCTAGGGAGAGCTATACTTCAGTTAAGGTTCAATTTTACACCTACAGATTCAGGGCCAGATCCTGGATTAAGTCCAAGCTGTGCTCAGCACAGCACAGGTCAGGCATATGGAGAGCAAAGGTAGCAGTAAGCCCACCTTGAGTTCAGTTCTCATTCTGGGGCCATTTTGGTGCTAGTCTAGTTCCTGGCATAACGTAGAGCAGGCTGAGGGCTTCTTTACTTTATCTGTCTGGCAATGGTGCCCCAGAGTCATTTCAACAGCCAGGGCTCACCAAGAAGCCGGAACTCCTTAGCCATACTTCTTTTCCCTTAAATTGGGGGCCAATATGGAGGATACCATATAGGATGCCCCTATTCAGAGGAAATCCTTCTTTTGTCAAGTACATCTGGCTTATGGCGGTTTTTTTTTCTTCTGGCTGGTCCCATGCAAAGCAGGCACAACACAACCTGGAACATGGCCTTCATTCCTTACTTTAATTTGGCTTTGACAGACAGCCAAATGTCATTTGCAGTCACAGCTTATTTATTTTGTGATGCATACTTTGGTGCTGTAGAAATAATACAGAATTTAGTAATGACAAATTAGATCATTAGTGCTCTGAGTTTGTACAGTGCTGAGCACAATGGAGCACAATTCAGATTTAAATCAGTAGGTGAGATCACACTATAATATACATAATAATAACAAATGGATATAATACTGATCTAATGCATGGCAATTCTATAGCAATTTGTTCATTTAATTTTAATTATATGAAGAGCTCCTCTTCTGTTCTCTAGGTACCTGAACATTGTTTATAAAGGAAAAACATCCATATAGGGCTTTCAACATGTAAGCACTTTATAAATATTAGGTAATTAATCCCCTGTGAGGCGGGTAATTAACTGTTATCTCCATTTCACAGATGGGGAAACAAAACAGAGAAATTAAGTGACCTGCACAAGAAACTAGGCCATGTCTTGCACAGAGGGCATCGGTCTCAGAACTGAGATTAGAATAGAGAAATACCAGAGTCTAACCAGACTCAAACTAGTAGGGTACACCTGACTTGGAATTTAGAACTTTTGTGAATATCAATTCTGTGTCTTTATGAGAAATATACTTTTGGCCTGATAATCCTGAACAAGACAGAAAATAAGGCCTTGAATCAGTTACTCAGAAGACTGAACTCATAGGTGCTCAGGATTTCTGAAAATCTGACTACTTATTTATGTGCCTAAATAGAGATTTAGGAGCCTATAGTTAGACTGCTATATTTAAAATCTTGGCTACAACTTTTAAAATAAGTTCTATGGTTGATAGTTCTCACCCTCTTGAGATTTTCGAATGGCTGTAATGTCCTTCTTAGATCAAAACTGTTATTTCTAATTCCAAAACAAACACCTTGTCCCAGCTGGGCCCCCATTCATGGGCACTTCAGCCCACCTAAATCTGGCATCCTGTCCTCCACCTCTCTCTATCATCACTAACTTTACCCAGCCCTCCCAAATAAGCCTCCTCCTCTGAGGGTTGGATTGGTAGGTGGTAGTGGTTTGTGTTGTGTGTTTTTAGTGGCTCCAAATATTGTACAATCACTCCCTTAAATTTACCATAACTGTTTGTACAGGACAAGCACATGTGTGCACCCCTGCTCCCGCCCCATTATGCATTATGTAATGTAAGACATCAAAACTGAAAAGAATTAATGTGCAACTTTATGGGCCACTCAGAAAATATTCTTTGATTTATGTGTATTGCAACATTCTGGCATTAAACTTTATTACATTAAAAAGACTATATTTAGTATTATTTCCCTAACTGTTATTATTCCTTCTTTCCCTTTTCTATTCCTTCATTCTTTTTTTAATTCATCCACATCTCTGTGATATCTGTTTTTAATTTATCTTTACAGGGTTTCTCTTTTGGGCTAATTCATCTTTCTCTACCCCAGTTCATCACCCTTCCTCCATATTCTTTCATATATTGCTCTCTCCTTCCTTTCCAGTAGTATTTCATCCTGTCTTTCCATCAACTTTCCCACCTCCATCAACGTCTGACTCTCTCTTCCCCCCATCCACAAATTCTCCCTCATTTTCTTCTAACCCCCTTTCAGGCTCTCCCTCCTTGTCTCCATTACCCTCAGTCTTTCCTCTCCAGTCTGCGTCTACACCCTCAGTCATCCTGGCCGTCCTACATCCACCCACCCATTGCTCACTCATTGTCTCCTTCTCACAACTACTCCTTGCTCACTACTTCTCCCTCCATCACTGGTTCCCCTCAATACACCTTACTTCCTTATACCTAACACACCTTACATTCCTCCTCATGCCCTTCATTCCTGGTTGAGCCCCTCTGACACTCACTGCTGTCCCCCCAGCACTGACATTTCACTTACTGTTGGCTTTTCCATTTTTACTATTTGATCATTAGTTGGCTTATGTGACAGGGTGCCTGTGATGGGCCACACTGAGAAGGCCACACTCAGGGCAGACTGCAAGAAATAGGGCAGACAATCCTCAAAACTGGGGGTTTACTCTATAATTAGATTCCCCAAGCCAGTAACAAAAGAGCTGCAGTTCCACACTGGTTAACCAAAAGCCAAAAACACAGTCCCCTTTAAGGATTCCAGTCTTTGGCTCCCATCCAGACAACCAAGTCTGATATAGTGGGAGGTTACTGAAAACCCATTTCACATGTGAGGTTCTTACTGATCCCAAAGGATCAGATGCTTACCCCAGATCAATATATATCTCAGATCTTACCCAAATATCACACTGTCAGCCAATCCTTAGTAAACGAACTAAAGATTTATTAATAAAATAAGGGAGTTACATGGTTAATAGATTATATACATACAAATGATTGCAAAGTCCTCATATCAGGTTTGTAGCAGTGATGGAATAGACTGCCGGCTTGTAAAATCTCTCTGGTAACTTCCAAAAGACTGAAAGGTCCTCAATCCATAGTTCAAGATGTTCCTTTTAGTTGTAAATTCAGTCCAGAGAATTAGAGCATGGAAGAAACAACATGGCAGTGTCTCAGAAGTCTTTTTATATCCTCTGGTATGTGCATGGAAATTTACCACCTTGAACAAAGCCCACAGCCTCTGTATGTGGAAAGTGACTGGCCTAAGATGGAGTCCAGGGTCACATGAGCACATCACATGCCCTTACACATTTTGCTGAGTCACAGGGGGCGGCCATTGCTTCGCTGCTGTCTGAAGCATCCTCAGGAAGAGATAGCTGGACGGGATGAGTTTCTTCAATGGCCCATTGTGAGAGTGGAGTGTCCTTGATAGGCCATCACCACGTAGCTGTCTAGCCCCAGTGTAAATTCTGTCTGAGGGTGTCACCCAGGAATATAACACAGGTTTAAGATACAAGTATATAGCCAATATTCATAACTTCAGATACAGAGATGATAAATGCATATAAACATGATAATCATACTTAGCAAATCATAACTTTTTTATTGACACCTTAAATGACACACTTTGTAGAAGGTTTGTTGCAATTGTATAACAGTGGTAGCAACAATGATACAAATTGTCATCTTTCTTATACACAGCATCACAAGCTTGCATGACGCTTTGCTGTAGGTGTGCATGGGGCTTTACCCTGAGCCTATCCCAGAATTAACAGAAAAACTGAAATAGCTCATCCTGGTTCCGAGGCGTTTAGAACAGAATTAGGGTTAACATAGCAAGACATGAGGATGCATGGGGAGGGAGATTTGCAAAAGTGAAAGATCGTGAAATAAGATTATTGCTAGTCATGGATCTTCATAGATTCATAGACTTTAAAGTCAAACGGGACTGTTATGATAACCAGAGAACTTTATCCAGGAATTCCAACATTGATGCCAATTCCAGTTGCACTGTAAGTTCTAATGGGCTAAAGAGATTGAGACTGGAAACGTATATGGTAATTATCAAGGTATCTGAGCCTACAGAGCAAGGAAACTCCATAATAGTAGAGGAAAAAATCACACAGAGAGAGCTGTGACTGTCTTGATCCACCAGACTTGCACAAGGCAATCAAGCAAGAGCATTACTAGATGCCTACATCTGAGGATGAAACAAGTAAATTAGCTAATGCCCAGCTTTTCAGTATCCAGGATGCGAGATCTGGGTATTGGCATATTAAGTGGACAGATTAAACTGGACACTGAAAACTGTATTTAATACTTAGTACAAAATATACAGATTCATCCTTTGGTTTTCATTCAGCCCAAGAAGAGCATGAGGTACTAACAATTACAAATGGTCTGATTTGTAATGATGAAAGACTAGTGGTTCCATGATCAATGAGATTGGAAATGAACAAACATAAACTTGGGACACATGACAGTAGAAAACTACAAATGTGAGAGCAAGAATTTGCTTTTCTGGCCTAGCACTGCCAAAGACAAAATTATACAGCCCGAGAACCTCTTTAGTAGAGAAAAAACAACAGGAAAGTGTCTAGACATCAAACTGTAGACATTTGGTCAAGCTGACGGAAGTTAATTTGATGTCTAGACACTTCCCTGTTTTACTCTACTAAAAAGGTTCTCGGGGTGTATAATTTTGTCTTTGGCAGTGCTAGGCCAGAAAAGCAAATCCTTGCTCTCACATTTGTTGTTTTCTACTGTCATGTGTCCCATGTTTGTTCATTTCCAACCTCGTTGAGTTTTATTTTTGGACCAGATGACAGTTTTGTTCAATACGAGAACTTTCCAGCACTTTTGACGTCCCCTAAATCTTTGTTGCACACGGTGAAACCAACACAGACATAGGTGCCGACTCCATGGGTGCTCCGGGGCTGAAGCACCCATGGGGAAAAAATGGTGGGTACTGAGCACCCACCAGCAGCCCCCCTATCAGCACCTCCCCCTCCCCCCAGCTCCTCCTGCCTGCCGGTGAGCCCTGCCAATCAGCACTTACCTTTCCCTCCCGGCACCTACCCCCGCCGCAATCAGATGTTTTGCAGCATGCAGGAGGCTGGGGGGGGAGGGGAGAGAGGACGCGCGGAAGAGGGTGGGAAGAGGCGGGGTGGGGGTGGAGCGGGCTGGGAAGAGGCAGGGCGGGGAGTGGCCTTGATGGAAGGGGTGGAGTGGGGGCGAGGCCTGGGGCAGAGCTGAGGGTCAGGCCCTCCCTCCCTGCCCGCAGAATGGAAAGTCAGCGCCTGTGAACACAGACACAGACAGTCTTTATGTTGCCTGTGCTGAAAGACTGAAATTACAAATCTTTGTTATGAAGTTACTATTACTACATTAACTCTGATATCTGCATGTGCTCAGCACGTCTCAATATCCAGCCATTTATTTATGTGCTTAAATAAAGATGGCTTTAGCTGTCTAACCACAGGCACCCAGTTTTGAAAATTTTGCCCTGAATATTTTACCAAATAGGCTATCCCTTAACTACCTCACCAGGTGCTGTGGGGATTAAATTGCTAATGTTTGTAAAGTATATTGAGGTCATCAGATGAATTGCATTATAGAAATGAAATGTATCATCAATTATTGTACATTATTTGATGATAGTTTTTTTTATAGGTGCTGCCAAACATTTAACTGATGGTTACTTTCTAATCTCTATTACCCCCAGGTTTTCTTCTTCATCAGTATCTTCCTGCCACTTGTGATCATGTAGGTGAATCCCTTTTGCCATTTTGAACTCACCGACCCTAATCTTATTCAGCGCTAACTCTAATAGATCACCTGAATTCCTCTGTCACAAGGATGTTTTTATATGCTCCTCTGAGGGAAGGAAGGTGCTATTTAAATGCCATTTTGTATTAATTATTATTCTCTCGTGCTGGCAAGAAAGCAGCATTGCTGAGTGTCTGATCACACACATTGAAAGGCAGGGCCTTAATAGGAAATGCAAAAGTGCCCTCTGGTGGCTTCCCTATCACAGTAGCTGGTGCCCCATGCAGAACCTAGCGGACAAGAAACAGGAGCAGCAGATTCACTGGGTAATTTAACTATCTCATGTCACATCACAACTTGGCAACTGACTTAAGGGAAGTGGGCAGCTGGCATTTGGATACAGCCCGAGATGCAAGAAGGTTTGCAACACTACTTCCCCTTTTCTTTCCTTTGAGGAGATGAGCAAAAATAAGGCTCCTACCTCTTCTGGCATATGGACTAATGAGGGCTCTGCACTACTATGTATGTGGTGCCTGTAACTGCTGGTAGCTGCACATTTCAGGACTTCAAATTATATCATCCACTAGTATAGCCTGTGGGGCTTATGGCAATTACCAGCTCTGCCAGCGTGGTGCAAATCGGACTGTACATTTTGTGAGTGTAACCCTTCTGCCCGTCAGAGTTGGCAGCAACAAGGGCTGGGTTCAATATCTAGGGGATCCATTCCAATAACACAATGCAAACCGGCTCGAGCCCCCACCCAGTGACCTGGGACAAATATACACCACCCCCGCTGGGCGCCTCCAAGAGGCAATACTTCCCCTCTCGCAAGCACATAGT
Source organism: Natator depressus (assembly GCF_965152275.1). NCBI lineage: Eukaryota > Metazoa > Chordata > Testudines > Cheloniidae > Natator > Natator depressus. The sequence goes on from NC_134235.1 coordinate 109,060,640, forward strand.
CTGAGTGTAGCAAAAAGCCTTTTAATAACAGAGAGAAACAATGTGGCATTATGTTGGGGAAACACCACCAACAGGATTCATAACACAACCCATGAGCAAAAAAACCCCCACCCCAAGCAAATTGGGGCATGCCCCTTTCCCTTTGGTTCTTGAGTCCAGCAACCCCAAATCACCCAAAGTCCCAAAAGTCCAATGACCCAAAAGTCTCTGTCCCTGGTCAGGGCAGCCCCAGAGTTCGAAAGTTTATCTGTGGAGCTTTACCTCCCACCCTGGGTGGAGATGGGATGGGGGTAAGAGGCACCTTACATGATCTGAAGCTGACCGCCCCACAGCTCCATAGGCCTTCGCTCCGCTCCGCCAGCTGCCCCACGAACTCCTTCGCTCAGCTCCGCTCCGCGGCCCACAAGCAGCTCCCGCCGTCCCACGAACTGCTCCACCAGCCGGTCCACAAACTGCTCCGCGTCCCACCAACAGCTCCCGCCGTCCTACGAACTGCTCTGCCAGCCTGTCCACAAGGCACTCCAGCCGTCCCGCAAACTGCTCCACGATATATCTTCAGGCTCCCCCACTACTTAACACAATGCTCAGTGATTTCAGCTCTTAGTCAGTTCAGCTCTTTGGTGAATTCAGCTTGTAGTAGGGGAGCCACAGTGCTGGTGCACTATTAGCCCAAAGTGAGCTCAGCAGCCTGTAACTACACTTCTAATGAAATCAAAATTAGCTCTGATATTCCACAGTGGAGAGAGGAGGAAGTGCAATTAGCATGTAAGGCCCTCACCAAGGGGCCCATGCCACCAAGTATTAATACTTGTCCCCAGCCTCTCTCAATTCACACAGTTTTGGAACCCATGACCCTTGCCTAGCGAGTGCTACTTAGTTGATGGTGAGTCCCTCCATCATAACAAAAGGCCAAGTACAGTTCCAAGCACAGTTCCCATAATCAGGGTAATAACAATTTATTCTTCCTGCCCCAATAACAGAGACACTGGGGATCCCACAGCAGCCGAAGTGACCATTTGGGCAGCTATGGCCTCAGTCTAGGCAGGGTGGGTGTGCCTATGCAAATGAGATCGGCCCCTGAAGTTTTTTTCCACAACTTGCCACACCTCACCACCAGATGTCAGGGTGGAGCTCATCCTGACACTGCTTACATGAGCATAGGAGAAATAATTCTCCAGCTGTGTAACAGTCAGAGCCGAAGGCTCAGGACCAGTAACATAAGCAAGTTTAGTCTGATTTCTGAATCTAGCTGCAGAATTTTGCAGGAGCCGAAGAAAAACTAAAAAATAGGAAGGGAAGAGATACTGATCAGCAGTCAAGTACAACAGTCAAGCCTGGATGACAGCAAGGCGTGAACTAACATCTTCTTATCCTGATAAGATAAAGCCTGGAAGTGTTCCAAATTCTTAAACTGAGGTTATAAGCTTGTCAAGGGCATTTCATACTCAAAATAACACCACAATTTCGAATAAGTATATCTGCCAGGGGACCAAGTTTGACCTATTCAAGGGCAGATTATTAAGTGTGTGTGTGTGTGTGTGTGTGTGTGTGTGTGTGTATAAATTTATAAAGGTCCAGATCCTTCAGTGAAGCTACACCAACTGACACCAGCTGATGATCTAGGCTACGTTTCTCAGGAACCAGGGTCCCACGCTTCCTTTCTATGCCTCCCTATTCCTTAGTGAATGAATAAGAACATTGTGGAAGCATTGTTCCAGCCAGTGGCCTTCTGGAATGTGGCTGTCCTCTGTGAATTACACTTCAGAGCAGACAAAATGTTTGCTGTTAGGTCCCATTTCTCTCTCTCTCCTCTTTACGATAGCAGGCAAAATCTGCACTTCCCAATCACCAAAACTTGGTGCACATTTTTCCCCCTAGTTTGGTCAGCAGTACAATTTTTTTTTATCCATACACAGGTCCACATGAAACGTAAGTAATAAACCGTAAGTAAACAAATAATACTGTCTTCTTGCTCCTGGGATAAGAGGTGCTAGACTTGCAGCTCAAACAGAAAAAATGTAATGAGCAGAGATGAGTTCGAGCCACCAAGATTTGATCCAAGGCAGAACTTTCCCAAAGTTTAAGGGATCTTTGGATCTGGAATTTTGGTTTGGACTCATCTATATTAAACAAGATAACAAAAGTATCATCAGGTTTCAGAGTAGCAGCCGTGTTAGTCTGTATTCACAAAAAGAAAAGGAGGACTTGTGGCACCTTAGAGACTAACAAATTTATTTGACCATAAGCTTTCATGAGCTACAGCTCACTTCATCGGATGCATTCAGTGGAAAATACAGTGGGGAGATTTATATACACAGAGAACATGAAACAATGGGTGTTACCATCCACACTGTAAGGAGAGTTATCAGGTAAGGTGAGCTATTACCAGCAGGAGAGCCGGGGGTGGGGGGTGATAATCAAGGTGGGCCATTTCCAGCAGTTGACAGTGGGGGATGGGGGTGGGGAATAAACATGGGAAAATAGTTTTACTTTGTGTAATGACCCATCCACTCCCAGTCTTTATTCAAGCCTAAGTTGATGGTGTCCAGTTTGCAAATTAATTCCAATTCAGCAGTCTCTCGTTGGAGTCTGTTTTTGAAGTTTTTTTTTTTTTGAAGAATTGCCATCTGTAATCGAGTGACCAAAGAGATTGAAGTGTTCTCCGACTGGTTTTTGAATGTTATAATTCTTGACGTCTGATTTCTGTCCATTTATTCTTTTACGTAGAGACTGTCCAGTCATTCATCACATACTATTTTTTTGAAGTCTCAGTTGAAGAAGAGCTAATAAAGAGAATAAGAAAATAGTATCAGTTTTCCATATTGTACCTGAACTGGAGCTGGTAAAGAAATCTCAAAACAACCTATTTGCACAACAATTTTGAAGTTGTTTTCATTTCAAAGTGTTTGTTTTTTGTTTTTACTTTTTTTCACAATTTCTTAAAAATAAAAAGGTCAAAATATTTAGATATTATTTTCATTTACCAAAACTTTAGTTCTGAATAATCAAAAATTTAGATAACCATTCTGATAATGTTTTCAATAATATTTTTGTAACATTTTGAAAAAAAAAATTGAAAAAAGGAAAACATTTTTGCAAAAAAAAAGTTGACAGTTTTTCATAAAAATAAATATTTTTGAAAAAAAAAAAAAAAGACTAAATTTTGACAAAAATAACCTTTTCTTTCAACTAGTTTTGACCAGTTCTAATTGAACTTTTGGAGGAGAAAAGAAAAGCACAGAGAAAATGGTTCTGATTCTCATCTGACCTATATCAGTTTTACACAGGGGTAACTCCACTGGCTTCAACAGAGTTACTCCTGATATATATTTATGTAAGTCAGGGGAGAAAGAAGCAAATGTCTGGTAACATAATGGACATTACAAGAGTAGGAGAATAATCTACTGAGGAAAGGGTCTTTTTGCCGAATCATGTAATATTTATGATTCATGCACAGATCGATTTGTGACCAGTGAACTAGCCAAATTTTTCAACCGTCCAAGTATTCGCCCCACCACCAGATGTCAGGGAAGGCACAGACATCACGGAAAGATCGCAACTGCACCTTTTCCCAGCAAAGGGCTGTTATAGATCATAGACTCCTGAAAAGCTGTCGTGCTGCTAGCCAACGTATCAACACCTTACAGCAACGTGTGTGGGCGGACAGCAGAAAGGTAACTGAGGCCTGAATAGAAGAGACACTAGCAGGAATTGAATTCTTATGAAAACAACCAGGTCAGTGTATTTAGGACAGAAGGAATAAAGACCAGGAGAGGTGCTACCCTTGTCCGGTGTTCACCGTTTAAGCCCCCTGAGTGACTAGCACATCCCAGGCTTCTTAGGATGAAGTGTCTTTTGGACTGGATTGATGCCAGCAGCGGCACTCGACATTCCCTTGTAAAAGACCAGGAGGCAGCTCTCGGGATGTGGTTTGGAACAGATCCCCTTTTCAGTTGTGTTTACTACAGTAGTGGCTGCAGCTATAACAAAGTGGGGTCAAAGGAGGGGACTTGGAGGGAAGAAAAGGAGGTGTTGGCTTGGCAGCTACTTGAAGCTAATTATTCTGTTTCCCACAGGGCTGTGCAGAACAGCTCACGGAAATGATTTGATGTGGCCCTTTCTGCTTGTGAAGAGAACGAGCTGCTTCTTGGGTAGCCAGAAGGAGCTGATTATTTGGTTTCCCGCAGTGCTTTGCCTACACAGGACAAGCCTTTCCTCTTCTAATTCAGCAGACGGAAGAAAAGGACTCAGAAGCCTGATGAAGCATCCTCACTCTGGTCCTTGTTATTTCAGGGGACCAACTCAGGCTTTACTTGAGCTGAAGGACAGCCGACATGGCAAGGGGGAAATGGAAGCTGAGCAACATCCAAGGCCTAAGGCTACACACAGAAAATACAAGGGATGTGGAAGAGAAAGCCAGTAGGTGAATCAATTGTGCGTCTTGAGAATAGCCATGTCTTTATAAGGATTGAGCTAACAGAACTGTGATTATTAGTCTGCCTGGAGCAAAAGTTCAGACTATTACTGAGACTCTTGACAATTTAATCTGGGGAACGCAAGAAGAAAGCAAAGGATACTAGTGCTGTGTGTACTGGAAAAAGCAAATGAATAATATCTTACATTTATATCATGCCTTTCATCCCAAAAGACCCCAGTGCACTTTACAAACCATACACAGAAATTACTTGAGCCTTCTCTGAAAAACAGCTGGCTGTGGGGTGAAACATGGGAACTGTTTAACATCACAGAGCAACACTATTACGTAGCAGCTGAGGCCAGGAGAGATATAGATGAGAAGCAATCAATACATAAAATAACAGACACCTTACCTGGAAACAGAGGAAAAAGAGCACTACAATAAGCTGTGTTTTCTATCGTCCATTACCACCTACTGATAAGATTTGATGAAGCAAATCATTAACAACATACAGCCCAGTGTTTCCACCCAGCTCTTTCAATTCGTTTAACTTATTTTTATTGAGATGCATTTATCCATCTACTATTTACATGTATTTTATTTTGTTTAATATTATCCAATTATGACATTTTTGTAAGTGTGAAGTTGAGGGAGAGCACAGCTAAAGAGGATTTCTTTCACTGGGAAAAGGTGGAGAGCAACACCATGGGTCCGAGCCACCAGAAATGCACTTGACCTTCTAAGTATCACATGATGATCTGTAACTGTTTGATGACAGGAATATTTAAATGGCCTGACTAGGGTGTTAGGTGTGGGCTAGTATCTACAGCTGTGTACTTGTAAAAGGCTTATGTGCTAATAAGTTGCAGCGTTAAGCAACATTGCAAAAACTGTTGTGAACATTTACAAGCCCAGGCAGAAAACCTATTCTTTCCATTTTATCAGGATGAGTGAGGAAAATGAAAATAACTAATGAGATTTTTACCCACTCTGGGAAGAGGTGGGTAGCATTTTGGTAGGTTGTTTTAAGAATAGTTTTACCTTTGCTGTTAGGGAATTATGGGTAAGGAACTAGAGAACAGTAATGGGAACTAACATAGTGTTAATCTGATGCCTGATCTACACTGGGGGGGAAAGGAGAGGGGATCTAAGTTACGCAACTTCAGCTACGTAAATAACGTAGCTGAAGTCGACGTACTTAGATCTACTTACTGCAATATCTTCACTGCGATAAGTTGATGGCTGACGCTTCCCCGTTGACTCCACCTGTGCCTCTCACTCCAATGGCATACCGGAGTCGAAAGGAGCGTGCTCGGCAGTCAATTTATCGCGTCTAGACTAGATGCGATAAATTGACCCCCGCTGGATCAATGCCCGTCAATCCAGGGGGTAAGGTAGACAAGCCCACAGTCTGTGTGTAGACCTGGTAACAAGACAGCATGTGGTGGTGTTGTGGTATGTGATTATAAAATGCCGTAGTATTTATCTACACTCCCTGGAATTTTAAAATGGAACAAGGATACATGCCAGCCTTGTTTTTGATTTTCTCAAGACAAAATGCAACGTAGGTTCTGTAAAAGCAAAACCAAGCCTGCTTGGTCCACCGCTAGACATCCTAACTCGTGCAAAAAAGGGCGGAGGTTAAAAGTTTCTGTGAGAAATTTAATTATAAATTGTTTTGGCTTTTGTGGGCGTGAAATCTCATACTTACCTATCAATTAATGTGGGTGGTGGGGGTGGTTTTGTTTCTTAACTGTAATATTTATAAACAGGCATTTGGTACACATTTAACATTTTGTAGTAATAATAATAATACATTTTAAGAATGTGATATCTGTTGTCAGTAGGTGGGGCTCTTGGGCATCCAAATTAACCTCTTTTTATAATGCAGGGTAAAATGTTGATGAAAAACATTAATAGAGATTATTGCACAGACTTCTCTGATAAGATCTTCTTTTTAGTTTTAAACTTGTATTAAGATTTTCACACAAAGCAAAAATATAAAGGAAACGGCAAAAGATGCAGAAAATGTGCCACTTAGTTCCAGAATTCTTTTATTATTAATGAATTACCATTAATTTATTTTGTTTTGCACTGACAGAGTAGCATGCTCATTTTCACAGAGACTGGGCACACCCATAGAAAAAACAATCCGAGTTAAAAGAGTCTGTGTCCTGAGCCTTATTCATAAACAACCAAACCAAACAGGGATTTTGGATTGGATGGAAACAAGCTTTCAGTATTTTAATCTCTTTTCCCTCAGTGGATTAACCATCATGGCAGTACAGGAAAGCAGATCTCTTTCTCAATGCACCATGAAATCTTGTAACTGCCTTGCGCAGGTAAAACAAAGATTGGACGCTGAATTTACAACTCAATAAAAGACATGAAAGAAAAAGAATTCCAGAGGAAATGAATTAATATAAAAGCAGACAACAATCTTGTATAAATAATATATAGTATAAAAGCAGACAGCATGTTGTTATAAATTATAAAAAATTAAAACAATATTAAAAGGCAGACAGCAACATAGCAGAAAAAGAAATTCAGACTTAAGGCTGTTATAGTATCAATAATTAATTTCATATTATAGTATGTTCTGCAGTGGTCTCCAAACTTTTTTGTCCGTGGCCCCCCCTTACCTAGTCCGCGCCTCATCTGGGAGCCACAGTTTGGATCCAGGGCCGGGGCCACAGTCGGGAGTGGGGCCAGCACTGCAGCTGGGGCCTCAGCTGGGAGCAGCGGCTGCAGTTGGGGCCACAGTCATGGCTGGGAGCCAGGGGCCATCACCAGGAGCTGTGGCCAGGGCTTGGGACAGGGCCGGAGTGGAGCGGGGGGCAGAGCTCTCTCTCTGCCCCCTGTGGGGTCTGGCCCGTGCCCCACCATGCCCCCCTGAACATTCCTCTATTCCCCCCTAGGGGTGCACTCCACAGTTTGGGGGCCACTGATGTACTGTAAAATCACCCACAGATGCAAAATTCCCTCCAGCCTGACAGTGTACATTGACTCCAATACTACCCTGTCCCAACATGCATATCCCACTGATATAAGTTCCTAGGGGCTTTCTAGGAATGGGTTTAGATGCAAATATACATTCAAATCTACTGCATTGAACGCAAAAGTTTCTGTGTTTGATTTGGCAGATGTTTCATCTTGTGAAGTTATGATGCAGAATCACCACATTGGGATGTGTTGACACAAAGTCGTGCACTTGGAGAGCAAGTGGCAGGAGGAGTTCAGGTTTGCGGAGCTTCATGTTCAGAACCTCAGTTCAAGTCCCTCTGTATTTAAGACCACCGCTAGTTTATCTCTGGGACTGAACATTATTCCAACAACCAATCTTTTATTTTATTCTTATTTATTTGAGAATCCAAATTATTACTTGGTGAGAAAGATTTGTTACATAGATTATGCCGCATTTCATGAAAATTAATTACTGCATGCTCATCCCCTGAAAGAGGACTAGGAGCCAGGACTCTTGGCTGCTAGTCCCAGCTCTTCCACTGACTTGCTGTGTGACCATGGCCATGTCACACTTAATTTCTCTAGGCCAAATTCCACTCTGGTTTCGTGGTTACAATTTCTATTGATGTAAATAGGAATCTGTGCCTGCTGTATTTGTTGTCCACAGCATGCCAACTTGGTGTAAATAGCACTCATTTTGCATACCTACTGAATGCCAAATCACTGCAAATTACACTGCTTTGCCACTTGCATCTGATGAATTTACATGTTGGGGTTGCTTCTCCACCAACTGGTGTAAATCAGGCATAACCCCCTCAAGTCATTAAAGTTCAACTGGTGTAAAACCAGTGTGAGATCATAATCAGGATACCAATGTGTAGCATAGACAATGATTTACTTCATCCTTGCATTTGGCCCTCTGTACCTTTCTCATCTATAAAATGGGTATGAAGCTTCACTGGAGTGCTGTGTAGCTTAATTAATTAAAAATGTTTGTCAGGCCCTTTGAGATCCTCAGATGGAAGAAGCGATGTACAGTAATTACAAAGTTAACAAATAAAAATAATATAAATATAATTATTACAATAAACAAAAGGACTTACTTCTCATCATGTTGTCTTGTAAACTTGTAGGTCCAGGTCCTCGCTCCATGACCCCTTTGGACAACTTCACCAGTGCAAAAGGGTTGTAAAGCTGGCTTACCCAGCCATCTGAGGATGGGGGAATCCCCAGGTGCAACCTTTCCAATCTCGATAGCAGGAGGATGGCCAGGGAAGGGATTGGCCAGAGCATTTCTGTGCTCCAGTAATGCCCCTTGGTAAAGACTTGGCTTTGGCTAGCCCCAAGACTGGGTATGCATAATGGTAGTCTAAAGCCGATCACGACCTGTGCTGAGCACAGGTGGTGACCAGACATGTCAAACCTGAGGAAAAAAAACGCAGAAATTGGGCTTGTTTTTGACTAAATTGGCTTGAGAGTTGATTGTTGGCTAGTTTTTGGCTTGTAGCTTGTTCCTTCTCTTTTTTGATTGGCTCCCGGCAAGCAGGGGAAGCAGGGGCAAGGGGCAAGCTGGGGCGAGTGGGGAGAGAGTCAGGGGTTCACAGCAGACCCACCACAGTCCTGGACTGCATGCCAGGGGGATCTAGTCACATAGAGTGTTGGAGTTCTTAGGGATTGGCTTGTTTTGGCCTTGTTTTGAAATGGGATTAGCTTGATTTTTGGCTTATTGTGAAAGTTGGGATGTTTATTTACCATGTGAAAGTTGGCAACTGTGGTCCTGACGTGAGGACCAAGTCCACAATTTTACAAATAAATTAAGAGAAGTATCTCAATGCATCTTTTGTGATGAGCAAGACATGGTTTTCTGTTGACATTCTCATTAGTCATTCAGTCTCAGGAGTCTCCAAAGCTCTGAAGCACTCAGACTTTGCTAGGATTGACATCCCATGCATTTTTCAATATTTTGCAATTGCAACTGGCTGGCGAAGAGGTTAGTTTTCTCATTTAAAAGCAAACTGAAACTGGATACAAAGGAGTACTTTTTATGCAGTTGTCATAAATATAAAGGGAAGAGTAACCACATTTCTGTATACAGTGCTATAAAATCCCTCTGGCCAGAGGCAAAATCCTTTCACCTGTAAAGGGTTAAGAAGCTAAGGTAACCTAGCTGGCACCTGACCCAAATGACCAATGAGAGGACAAGATACTTTCAAAACTGGGGGGTTTTTCTGTCTGTGTGATGCTTTTGCTGGGAACAGATCAGGAAGGCAACCTCAGAACTTCTGTTAAGTTAGTAAGTAATCTAGCTAGAAATGCGTTAGATTTCCTTTTGTTTAATGGCTGGTAAAATAAGCTGTGCTGGAGGGAATGTATATTCCTGCTTTTGTGTCTTTTTGTAACTTAAGGTTTTGCCTAGAGGGATTCTCTGTGTTTTGAATCTGATTCCCCGTAAGGTATTTACCATCCTGATTTTACAGAGGTGATTCTTTTACCTTTTCTTTAATTAAAATTCTTCTTTTAAGAACCTGATTGATTTTTCATTGTTCTTAAGATCCAAGGGTTTGGGTCTGTGTTCACCTGTACAAATTGGTGAGGATTCTTATCAAGCCTGCCCCAGGAAAGGGGGTGTACAGTTTGGGGGGATATTTTGGGGGAAGACGTCTCCAAGTGGGCTCTTTCCCTGTTCTTTGTTTAAATGCTTGGTGGCGGCAGCATACGGTTCAAGGACAAGGCAAAGTTTGTACCTTGGGAAAGTTTTAACCTAAGCTGGTAAGAATAAGCTTAGTGGGTCTTGCATGCAGGTCCCCACATCTGTATCCGAGAGTTTCATAGATATTTAGGTCAGAAGGGACCATTATGATCATCTAGTCTGACCTGCACAACGCAGGCCACAGAATTTCACCCACCACTCCTACAAAAAAAACCTCACACCTATATCTGTACTATTGAAGTCCTCAAATCGTAGTTTAAAGACTTCAAGGAGCAGAGAATCCTCCAGCAAGTGACCCGTGCCCCATGCTACAGAAAAAGGCGAAAAACCTCCAGGGCCTCTTCCAATCTACCCTGGAGGAAAATTCCTTCCCAACCCCAAACATGGCGATCAGCTAAACCCTGAGCATATGGGCAAGATTCATCAGCCAGATACTACAGAAAATTCTTTCCTGGGTAACTCGGATCTCACCCTTCTAATAGCCCATCACAGGCCATTGGGCCTATTTATGAATATTTAATTACCAAAACCATGTTATCCCATCATACCATCTCCTCCATAAACTTATCGAGTTTAATCTTAAAGCCAGATAGATCTTTTGCCCCCACTGCTTCCCTTGGAAGGCTATTCCAAAACTTCACTCCTCTGATGGTTAAAAACCTTCATCTAATTTCTAGTCTAAATTTCCTAGTGGCCAGTTTATATCCATTTGTTCTTGTGTCCACATTGGTACTGAGCTTAAATAATTCCTCTCCCTCTCTGGTATTTATCCCTCTGATATATTTATAGAGAGCAATCATATCTCCCCTCAACCTTCTTTTAGTTAGGCTAAACAAGCCAAGCTCCCTGAGTCTCCTTTCATAAGACAAGTTTTCCATTCCCCGGATCATCCTAGCAGCCCTTCTCTGTACCTGTTCCAGTTTGAATTCATCCTTCTTAAACATGGGAGACCAGAACTGCACACAGTATTCCAGGTGAGGTCTCACCAGTGCCTTCTATAACGGAACTAAAACCTCCTTATCCCTACTGGAAATACCTCTCCTGATGCATCCCAAGACTGCATTAGCTTTTTTCACAGCCATATCACATTGGCGGCTCATAGTCATCCTATGATCAACCAATACTCCATGGTCCTTTTCCTCCTCCGTTACTTCTAATTGATGCGTCCCTAGCTTATAACTAAAATTCTTGTTATTAATCCCTAAATGCATGACCTTACACTTCTCACTATTAAATTTCATCCTATTACTATTACTCCAGTTTACAAGATCATCCAGATCCTCCTGTAGGGTATCCCTGTCCTTCTCTAAATTGGCAATACCTCCCAGCTTTGTATCATCCGCAAACTTTATTAGCACACTCCCACTTTTTGTGCCAAGGTCAGTAATAAAAAGATTGGTCCCAAAACCGATCCTTGAGGAACTCCACTGGTAACCTCCCTCCAGCCTGACAGTTCACCTTTCAGTAGGACCCGTTGTAGTCTCCCCTTTAACCAATTCCTTATCCACCTTTCAATTTTCCTATTGATCCCCATCTTATCCAATTTAACTAATAATTCCCCATGTGGCAAGGTATCAAATGTCTTACTAAAATCCAGGTAAATTAGATCCACTGCGTTTCCTTTGTCTAAAAAATCTGTTCCTTTCTCAAAGAAGGAGATCTGGTTGGTTTGGCACGATCTACCTTTTGTAAAACCATGTTGTATTTTGTCCCATTTACCATTGACTTCAATGTCCTTAACTACCTTCTCCTTCAAAATTTTTTCCAAGACCTTGCATACTACAGATGTCAAACTAACAGGCCTATAATTACCCAGATCACTTTTTTTCCCTTTCTTAAAAATAGGAACTATGTTAGCAATTCTCCAATCATATGGTACAACCCCTGAGTTTACAGATTCATTAAAAATTCTTGCTAATGGGCTTGCAATTTCTTGTGCCAATTCCTTTAATATTCTTGGATGAAGATTATCTGGGCCCCCCGATTTAGTCCCATTAAGCTGTTTGAGTTTCTCTTCTACCTCAAATATGGTGATGTCTACCTCCATATCCTCATTCCCATTTGTCATGCTACCATTATCCCTAAGATCCTCTTTAGTCTTATTAAAGACTGAGGCAAAGTATTTGTTTAGATATTGGGCCATGCCTAGATTATCCTTGACCTCCACTCCATCCTCAGTGTTTAGCGGTCCCACTTTTTCTTTCTTTGTTTTCCTCTTATTTATATGACTATAGAACCTTTTACTATTGATTTTAATTCCCTTTGCAAGGTCCAACTCTACTTGACTTTTAGCCTGTCTCACTTTATCCCTACATGTTCTGACCTCAATAAGGTAGCTTTCCTTGCTGATCCCTCCCTTCTTTCATTCCCTATATGCTTTCTGCTTTTTCTTAATCACCTCTCTGAGATGCTTGCTCATCCAGCTTGGTCTACAACTCCTGCCTATGATTTTTTTCCCCTTACTTGGGATGTAGGCTTCCAATAGCTTCTGCAGCTTTGATTTAAAATAATCCCAGGCCTCCTCTACCTTTAGATCCATAAATTCTTCAGTCCAATCCACTTCACTAACAAATTTCCTTAATTTTTGAAAGTCAGCCCTTTTGAAATCAAAAACTCTAGCTGCAGATTTATTTTTATTAATCCTTCCGTTCAGTTTGAACTGAATTAGCTCATGATCACTTGAGCCAAGATTATCCCCTACAACCATTTCTTCTATGAGGTCCTCACTACTCACCAAAACCAAATCTAAAATGGCATCCCCTCTAGTCAGTTCAGCAACTACTTGCTGAAGGAATCCATCAGCTATCGCATCTAGGAAAATCTGAGCCCTATTATTATTACTAGCACTCGTCCTCCAGTCTATATCTGGGAAGTTAAAGTCTCCCATGATCACACAGTTTCCATTAGTATTTACTTTATTAAAAACATTAAAAAGGGCTCTATCCATATCCAAATTAGATCCCGGCGGTCTATAGCACACTCCAAGCACTATCCCAGGGGAGGCTCTAATAGTTTTCTTCCCCAATTTAATTTTTGCCCAGATGGACTCAGTCATATCCATTTCATCGCTTCTTATTTCTTTACATTCTACCTCATCATTGATATACAGTGCTACTCCACCACCTTTACCTTTATTTCGGTCTTTCCTAACAGCACATACCCTTCAATACCTGTAGCCCAGTCATGACTACTATTCCATCATGTTTCTGTTATCCCTATAATATCTGGTTTCACTTCCTGCACCAGTAGCTCTAGTTCCTCCATTTTGTTACCTAGGCTCCTCGCATTAGTGTACAAATGTAGGATTCATACAAGGTTCATGCGCTTGGCAACATTCAGGGCACACCCGGAGTGTTGTGCTGGACCTGTGCACACACAGCTCCTCTCAAGGGCATCAACCTTGGAATCTCGCCCAAATGACATGAACCGTGGGAAGCCTCCCAGGACTGGGCTCAAGGCCCGAGAGCAAGGAATGCGGTAGATAGAAATTGGTAAATAAGAATGTTAAACAAAGCCAGTGTATTCCTTTTATCTGTTGGAGAATGTAATGCGCGGGGGGAAGAGAGAGAATAAAGGGGAAGGTGGAAAGCTGACAGGCAGAAGCCTGTTAGCAGACCAGCCTGTTTGCTTGCTAAAAGCTGTGTTCCATCTTGTCATTGAACCGCCACAACTGGTGCCCAAACGTGGGGCCCTCAGCACTCACCTCGCCCGGCAAGGGTTTCAGACGCGTCACTCATCCGCTTCGCGGATCCCGGTGATTATTTTTCATTGTGGTAAGTATGGGAAGCTCCCTCTCTGCTTTGCAAGTGCAACACCGCAATGAGCTACAGTATTTGCTGCGTAAGGCTCAGCATGACTGCCCCACTCGAGAACTCACTCTCCTGCTACAGGAGGTGAGTGCCCAATGCCCGTGGTACCCTGAAGCCGGAACCCTTAAGCTAGCGGACTGGGAGCGGTTGGGCCAGACATTGCACAAAGAGCCTCGGGCGCCCGTGCAGGCTTTACATGCCTGGCACCTCTGCCGCGACGCGATACAGCGTGTCGCCTCGGACAGGCCCTCCCTCGTGAGGCTGGTGATCTCGCCACGCCCGTCCGCTCCTGCGGCCACCCCCCCTCCTACCGATGCAACACAGTGTGTCGCCTCAGAAAGACCCTCTCCCGCGCCAACAGAGGGGCTGCCGATCCCGCCACCCCCGTCCGCTCCTGCAACCATCCCTCCCCCTGCTTCACCCCCAGTGCCTTTATTACCACCGCCTCCCTGGCCTTCCCCACCGGAGCCGGTGTGTGATCACCATCCCACCGTGAGGCCCCATGCTCCGGGGCCCCTCGGGGGGTCGTCTGCGTCTGCTCAGGGGCTTTCGCTGGTGCAACAAATGGTTCACGCAGCGAAGACTCGCTCAGATATTACAGCAGAGGAGCTGGCTGATCTGGTCTCAGTTTGTCCGGTGACCTGGCAGGATGATGGCCAGGGCAACCAGGTTGCAGACTGGGTCAGTTTGCCTTACTCGGTGATCAGAGAGGTAAAGAAAGCGATTCGCGAGTTCGGCCTGACTAGCACGTATGTACGTGGTCTCATTGAAGGGCTAGGTACTGGGTACACCCTGATCCCTGAAGATTGGAAGGTGCTGTTGCGCATGATGCTGACGCCCAGTCAGTATGTTATTTGGCTTAGTGAGTATCGGCAGATGGCGGAACGCCAAGCCCAGGTATATAGAGAGCAAGGTGTCATTTATGAGCAGTTGGCAGGGGAGGGCCAGTTTGCTACTGTTCAGCTGCAGTCTAAACTCCCTCAGGCCGTCTTCCCCATTATTTCCACTTGCGCCCAGCATGCTTTCCGGAAGGTCCCGGATTCAGGCAAGCCTACCAAAAGCTTTGCCAGTATCCGTCAGGGTGCATCAGAGTCCTTTATTGATTTTACCAATAGACTGCAGGAGGCTATCCTCCGACAGGTGGATAACCCTGCGGCAGCTCAAGAGATCCTGTTAAAAATGGCGGTTGAAAATGCGAACGAGGATTGCCACCGTGCTCTCCAAGCTGCACAAGCCTCTGGAATTCTAGAGCTGTCAGACATGCTGCGGGCGTGCCAAAACATCGGAACCCAAGCACATACAGCTGGAGTTATGGCCGCCGCCCTGCGGAAAAGCGGGAAGGAGGGGAAGCGTTGTTACCGCTGTGGTAAGGAGGGTCACTTTCAGCGGGAGTGCCGCTCATCGACGGCGCCAACCCGCCCCTCAAAGAAGTGCCCCAAGTGTCGGAAGGGCTATCACTGGGCTAATCAGTGTCGTAGCGGGTCGGGAAACCGCACGATGGGTCCCCCCCGAACCCAGGGCCAAACGGGGGTGTTTCCCACTCAGACAACTGTTCCTCTGCCTTAAAATCCATAGATTCCATGAGGGTGGCGACTGCCGGAAGTGCAGGGCTTGATTTGATTATGCAGGAGGACGCTGATTTTCAGTTGCCGGGGGAGGTTTGCGCCATACCTACACAGGTGACGGGACCTCTCCCTGCCGGATTTGTGGGTCTGGTTCTCCCTCGCTCACATGCTGGGAAACAGGGTTTTTTTGTCATCCCAGGGGTCATTGACGCCGATTACACCGGCGTTATTAAGGTTCAGGTGTGGACCCATCTTCCGCAGTGGCTCCCGCGTGGACGATCAATTGCACAATTGATTTTGGTCCCCTATCAGGTGCCAGCCGCAGAGGATCGAACCCGGGGTGGAGGCGGCTTTGGATCAACGCTGTCTCAGTTGCCGTCTCACAACACGTCCTCTCCACTTGTTGCTCTAACAATGTCGGTCCGCCCCTCGAAACCTCAGTTAACACTTCTCTTAAATAATGTTCCTTTTACAGGACTGGTGGACACTGGAGCTGACGTTATGGTGATTCGTGATCCAGAGTGGCCGGTCGGTTGGCCAACAGTTCCTTCTAAAGAGTTGTGCGGGATCGGGGGTAGCAAACCCGGGCGCCAAAGTTTGTCTTGGGTCACGGTCTCTAAACCAGGAGGCCGTGCCCTTGCTACAATCCGCCCTTTCATACTCCCTGTCCACCTCAATATTTGGGGCCGTGATTTACTTACAAAGCTGGACACCACCCTCGATATTGATACGTAATGGCCCAAAATCCTCCCTCACCCACCTTGCCATCCGCATTACCATTGGTATGGCAATCCTTAGAGCCCGTATGGATTGACCAGTGGCCCCTCCCTCTAGAAAAGCTGAAAGCGCTTCATTCACTTGTACAACAATATTTGCATGCACAGCGCTTGGAGAGCTTCACTAGTCCTTGGAACTAGCTGCTGTTATTTTGGCCTTTCAACTTTTTGCTGATTGTCCCTTTAATTTGATTGTGGACATGCATTATGTTTATTAGGTAATTGATCATTTACCCCTTGCCCTCATTACCCCTCAGGTCGATGCGGACCTCCTTCGCCTGTTTTTGTCCTTACAGTATCTCCTCACCACTCATAATTTCCCTTATTTTATTGCTCATATTTGCAGTCATACCCCTCTGCTTGGGCTACTCACTGAAGGCAATGCGCGCGCCGATCGCGCGTTACGTGGTCAGGTAAATTCCCTTTTTTCTGACCCCATTGAAAGCCATTCCTTATTTCATCAGTCTGCCTCTGTTTTGGCCAGACAGTTTCACATTCCTGCTGATCAGGCATGTTCTATTGTTTGTTCCTGCCCCCCCTGTGCCGCTGCTGCCCCTACCTTTTCTTATGCCGTTAACCCCAGAGGTACCGCAGCGAATCAGCTGTGGCAAATGGATGTCACTCACGTGCCACAATTCCGCCCCTATTCGTTTTTACATGTTTTCATTGATATCTATTTGGGATTCCTTTGGGCGACCCCACAGCGTGGGGAAGCCACTCCCAAAGTTATTCACCATTTGCTAGCCTGTTTTGCTGTTATGGGTCACCCGAGCCAGATGAAAATGGATAATGCCCCAGCCTATTGCTCTATAGCCCTCTCCACCTTTTGTGCCCAATGGGACGTCCGTCTCAAACACGGGATCCCTTATAATTCCACAGGCCAAGCTATTGTTGAACGTGCACGCTAAAAACCTTGCTCGACAAACAATTAAAACAAGGGGAGCTGCGTCTCCGAACCTTAGGAGACATTCAGCAACAAATGCATATCCTTTTGTTTACTTTAAATAATTTAACGCTGAACGCAGATCAGCAGACCCCCGCGGATCGGCATTTTCACAAATCCGAGGTACTGGAAAGACCGCGTGTCTATTACCGTCAGCTGCCTGATCTGCAATGGCTGGGCCCAGTACCTTTAATTACTTGGGGTCGGGGATATGCTGCTGTGTCTCTCCCTGCAGGACCGTTGTGGGTTCCGGCCCGGTGTGTGCGACCGGCACTGAAACAGCATGGTGTGGCACCAGGGGCTGTCGAACCCCATACCGGATTTTCAGCTGACCTTGGAGGAGAACGCGGTGCCTCCCGGGTCGACAACGACGGGACGGAGACGGAGGAGACGTAGCATCCCAAGCCAGCCCGTGACATGGGGAGCAGTAAAAGCATTGGTCGCCGCGGCTCAACGAAGACTGGCAGCAAACCAACAGCCAGAGACTCCTGAGATTTTGTTTGTGGCAATTCTAGCCCAAATTACTGCTAATTCTGTATTGATTGTGTGCCTTTTGTGCCTGCTATTTCCTGGAGGGGTTGACTCGGGAGCGCTTCCTCCATTATGGGCCCGAATGACATATAACCTATGGGAAAGATTGGCTTCAATAGCAAATGTTACCCACTTTTGTTTATTTGATTTTGTAGCAGCTGAAGAATTGTTAGGTACGTGCCTTATTCCAGTATGTCATCACCCTGAGGAAATTGGGAATGAGATGATGCTCGCTGCTTACTCGAACCTCTCTTCTCAGTACTTTAGCATGGCTAATTGGGGCCCGGCCAATCACACTTTACCTTTTTAAGCTTATTTTTTGCTGTTCCTGTGTGCAATGTATTTCCTTTTTGTTAAGGCTTTGTCGAGACCCGCCCTGGCAGGCTCCACGAGTTATGACCTTGTCTGTCCGGGAGTTAACTGGCTTGCAAAAGCAAATTGATGGCTACCATGAGATGGCCGAGCACAAATAAACAAAAAAGGAGGGGATGTAGGATTCATAGAAGGTTCATGCGCTTGGCAACATTCAGGGCACACCCAGAGTGTTGGGCTGGACCTGTGCACACACAGCTCCTCTCAAGGGCATCAACCTTGGAATCTCGCCCAAATGACATGAACCATGGGAAGCCTCCCAGGACTGGGCTCAAGGCCCGAGAGCAAGGAATGCGGTAGACAGAAATTGGTAAATAAGAATGTTAAACAAAGCCAGTGTATTCCTTTTATCTGTTGGAGAATGTAATGCGCAGGGGGAGAGAGAGAATAAAGGGGAAGGTGGAAAGCTGACAGGCAGAAGCCCGTTAGCAGACCAGCCTGTTTTCCTTGCTAAAAGCTGTGTTCCGTCTTGTCATTGAACCGCCACATACAAACATCTTAATTTTTGCTGTTTGGCCCCACTCACATTCTGTACCCTATTAGGCACAGTCATTTTACTACCAGTATAACCTATTAGACTTGTATCTACACTGCCCTTCCTCCTAGCCACGGCTGTATCCACTCTTACTTCATTTTCTTTCCTCTCAATGCTAAATTTTGGCGTGGAGTTTACCTGGACATCTCCCAGCCATCTCCTCCTAATTCCTAGTTTAAAGCTCTCTTAATCAGTTGTGCCAGCCTCCATCCTAGAAGTCTATTTCCTTCCCTACTGAGATGAAGTCCATTCCGAGAGAAGTGTCCTCTATCCATGAATGCCTCCCAGTGGCCATACATCCCAAAGCCCTCCTTATAGCACCACTGCCTAAGCCATCTGTTGATAGTCATAATCTTGTCACACCTTTGTTGCCCTTCTCTAGGAACAGGCAGTATCCCACTAAAGATCACCTGAGCCTCAATTTCCTTAAGCATCTTCCCCAGCCTAGCATAGTCTCCCTTAATACTTTCCAGCGAGAATCTAGCCGTATCATTTGTTCCCACATGAAGGATAATTAGGGGATTCTTTCCCGCTCCCTTTAGAATCCTTTTCAACCTCAGGTCTACATCCCATATCTTAGCACCTGGAAGACAGCACACCATCCTATTCTCCGGATCAGCTCTGGTTACAGGCCTATCTATTTTTCTCAGTAAAGAGTCCCCAATCACATAGACCTGTCTTTTCCTAGTGACGGTGCTATTCTCCAGTCTATCCCCTGTTCCCTCTGGCTGCAAGTTCTTTCCATTCCTATTCTCCCTTGTAATCCTCTTTAACCCATCCTGTATCCTTCTGGGGCTCATATTTGGTGTAATCTCCATTAACTCTTCCCCTTTTCCTATAGGACTAGCTGCTCTTCTCTTCTTCCTTGCCCCTCCACCTTCAGTGACTACCTGCTGAGCCCCTTCTTCATTTTCCAACTCTGCATACCTATTCTTAAGCTCTATTTCTCCTTCACTAGCCCATCTTTTCCTCTGCCTGGTTCTTTTAGTCACATGCTTCCACTGACCACTTTCCTCACCCAGTCTCCCCTCAGAATTCCCCAGTCCTGCTTCCATCTGCAAGTCTGAGCTTTTCCCTTCAGATACCTCATGTCTTTGCTCCATAATCTGCTCAAACCCCTTCCTAAACTCTACCAAAGTTTCCACCTGCATCTCCAAACCTCGGATCTTTTCCTCCATCAGCTCTATCAGACGGCACTTCATACAGACAAAACTCTTACCAGGTGCCCCCTCCAGGATCACGTACATACCACGTGCCCCCTCCAGGATCACGTACATACCACAGCTTCCACATCCAGTCATCTTCATTGTGTCTTCCGCTACATGGGTCACTCCCACTGCTACCTCTGTATCTGTCATAGCCTTCCCACCTAAACCCTGTTAATCTGGGAAACACAAACCACACCAAAACACCACCACCCACAGCAAAAATCAAGCACCACAAGACAAACTCCCCTTGCAAACCCCTTGCTGTCTGTGCCGCTGCCTGACTGGCTGCTACCTTTTAGGACCCCTAGTCAGAGAAGCCCCGCCCCCTAATCAGGGCTCAGCTTCTCTCCCAGCACAAAGCCCCTACAAGCCTCTCCACATACAAATACTACCAATACAAAACCAGACACAAATACCTTCTCCTCCAGCAGAGCTCCCACTCACACTCTGTTCAGAGTGCAGAAGGAACCGTGACAGCAGTATATAATTAACTTGTGAAAATACTTGTCAACAGATATAACTGATGAAAACAGCATAGTAAGATTAAAAAATAAACAGATCTTAATGAAAGTGGCACCTGGACCAACCTCCTAGACCTACACACACCCAGTTTTAGGGTAGTTCAGATCAGAATTTTGCAACTGACCAGGTCTATAAAATGGGCCAGATCAAAACCCCAGGCCTGCAACACCCTGAATTCTGGGAGGACTTCAGATCGGGATCTGAAATTTGTGGTTTAGGCTCATCTTTACTATGAAATAAATAAGCATGTGTAATTACACCAACAAGGCTAAAAATCACAAGGGCAGTACTCCTCCAGCTTCAGTTAATCACCAGCTGGAGTCAGGAAGATGTTTCTCACTGAGACATAACCCTGGTCTACTCTGGGGGCGGGATCGATCTAAGTTATGCAACTTCAGCTAATTGAATAACTTAGCTGAAGTCGACGTACTTAGATCGACTTACCGTGGTGTCTTCACTGCGGTGAGTCAACTGCTGCCGCTCCCCCGTCGACTCTGCCTGTGCCTCTCGTGGTGCTGGAGTACAGGAGTCGACGGGAGAGCGCTCGGGGGGTCGATTTATCACATCTAGACTAGACGCGATAAATTGATCCCCGCTGGATCAATCGCTGCCCGCCGATCTGGCGGGTAGTGAAGACATACCCATAGTGTTGCACATTATTATGATTCATTTTTTCACCTTTCTCTGAAGCATGAGGCATAGAGAAATGTCAGAAGACAGCATACTAGATGAGATTGACCACTGAGCTTTTCTGATAAAGCAGTTCAGAAGTTTTCCTCCATCATGCCACTCCCAAGACAAGGGGCTAACTTGATCCTTGGATGTATAATGGGAATATCAAGTAGGAGTAGGGTGGTGATATTATTTTTGTCGACAGCAGTGATGACCACTACTAATTGAACACCTAGCTGGTGTCCACACTTTAAAATTGGAGAGAGTTCACAAAAGAGCTACAAAAATAATTAGAGTTTTGGTACTCATGTCTTAAAGTGAGAAACTAAAGGAGCTCAATCTATTTAGTTTATTGAAGAGATGAGCCAGTCACAGTCTATTAGTACCTATGCAGGGTGAAAATATGTAATATTAAAGGGTTCTGTAATCTAGAGAAAAAGACATTCAAACCAGAAATAAAGGACAATTTTTTAACAGTGGTAATTAACCATTGGCACAGCAAACAAAGGGATATGTGGTAAATTCTCCATCACGTGAAGTCTTTAAATCGAGATTAGATGCCTCTCTAAAAGATATGTGTCACAGGCTATGCCTACACTGCCCCACAGCTCAGACTATGGGGGGTATGAATAGCAGTGTGCACCGAAGCGCTGAGCTGAAATGCCTGTGTGGATGCTGCAGGATGTTTGAAGAGGATTACACTAACATGAACTAGGAACCTTTAAGTTTGCGCCAGAGCAGTGGTGCTGGAACAATTTGTATAGTGGGGGTGCTGATGGCAGAAACCATGTATTTAGGTTGTTATTACTACTTCAAGCTAACGGGTGCAGCAGCACCCCTAGTTCCAGCACTTATGGCCAGCAGTGTCCACATGGAGGAGTTACAGTACAGCACTTTGGTGTACACTGCTATTCACACCCCTTAGTCTGAATTACGGGGCAACGTAGACAAGCCAACAGTTTCAGTGTAGCTGCACCTGTATTTCCCTCTCTCACGTTGGACACCCCAAAAATGGAGACACGCAAAATTAGTTGCTACTTTTGAAAATCTAGTCTACAGTGCTGAGCAATATTGCTTTATCTGGGAGACACCAGCAACCACTGCCATAAGAGCCATGCTGAGGGCAGAGGATCTGCTGGGCTGTGTGCAACTTGGAGATAAAGAAGGCAGTGTCATGTGGCTTTGCAACACATCTGCTTTTTGCTTGGAAAAAGAAGCCCATGGTGAATGTCATGTTCCACTCTCCAGCTATGGGCAACATAAGCCTTATATTGCTCCCACCAAAGTCAGTGGCAAAACTGTCATTGACTCCAGTTTAATAGATCTTTAAGACCAGAAGGGATTGCTTTGATGAACAAGTCTAACCTCCTGTATTACATGCCATAGAATTTCAGTCAGTTAATCCTGTACTCAGCCTAACTTAATGGAAGCAGAATGGGCACAAAATATATTTCTTTGCTATGGCACTTTTTTCATTTAAACTTGTCTAACAGCTCCTAATATTTTAAAAAAATAGATAATAAGTAAACCAGTTTCAGCCTAATTGATATTTCAGAGGGCCAAAAGTACCCTTACTTCCCCATACCCACCAAAATTGGGGTGTATGTACAAAGGAAACTCCAAATGACTGATGGTGCTACTAAGATGTAGTAATCAACCAGCTGAAGGTTTCATCTACATTTCTACTCTGTGACTGCAAGGCTGTAACAGAACAAACACACATTAATTTGTGTAACAATTCCTACACTTCACTCACTATCAGTTTTCCTTTCAGGTAGGAGTTACACAACTCAGCCTAGTAAATAGACATGGGCCTGAGCTGAATTTCACCACAGCTCAGGGACAATCAGGTCTAGGGTTTTGGGCAGCCCTTTATAAAGAGACAGGGATTAACTGCAAAGGTCAGGTCCAGATCTGAGGTTCCCAGCATCTTGTAGGGTTCCAGATTCAGGAAGATGGCTTGCCTCCAGGCCTACACCATTACTTGGCTGAGAGCTTAATTATGATTGTGCCCCACAGGCAGGACGGGTTTCAGAGTAGCAGCCGTGTTAGTCTGTATTCGCAAAAAGAACAGAAGGACTTGTGGCACCTTAGAGACTAACAAATTTATTTGAGCATAAGCTTTCGTGAGCTACAGCTCACTTCATTGGACGGTCACTCTCCTCCCTTGGCTGCATAGAGCATTGGCTTCACTAAGCACAGCCAGCAGGGGAGGAGCAGTTTCACAACCTCACCTCTCTTAAGTGCCAATACACTATTCTCTCAGAGCTGCTCTCCTGTGTGAAGGCTGCAGCAGAGAGCACAGAAGGAAAGATCAAAGAGGGAAAAACCAGCAGTCAGAAGGGAAGGAAAGAGAGTAGCCAGCCACTGAAGCCTAAACGCGAATGACTGCCTCAGAACAGAGGAAATGAGGTCAGGCCCTCATGCCAAGTGCTGGAGGAACTAGGGACGCAGTTTCCCCGAAATCTTAAACAAAGGGGCTGCACAATTGTTAAAGAAACACTGAACAAGGCCTGCAGGATGAGTGTCCCCATTTAAAACAAGCAGCACTGGTGTGTGGGGGGGATACCAAGGCAGGGGCACCGCAGCCGCCCGGTCTTCCTCCGCCGGGGAATGCAGCTTCAAAGGAAAGTCTGAGCCCCCGCTGCCACAAGTGACGTTTCACAAGGGGACCGCGGCAGCCCAGCACAGCCCGAGGAACACGCAGACCCTGCCCCCCGGCGCGCGTACAGCTCTCTCTCTCTACAGCTGGGGCTTGGTCACATGGGCGGGGAGCGGCCGTCTTCCCCCTTGGTGCGCCCTCCCCGCGCCGCGGCTCCAGGCGCCGCGCCCGCTCTCCGGCGCGTGACGCCTCGCTCCCGCCCACGGCCCCGCTCGGCTGAATGCGGAGCGCCCTGCGGCAGCGCTCGCTAGCAACACGCCGCCCAGCCCCAGCCCGCGGAGCCAGACACACGCACGGGCGGGCAGGCGAAAAGGGGGAGGACGAGCAGCAGCTGCCATTGTGCCGTGCAGCGGCGCGTGCTAAAAACAGCCCCCCCCCCCATGACTGTCCTAATAAAGCTCGGGCGCTTAAGCACCGGCTCCCTATAAAAACCCTCCCTGCAAAGGGAGCGGGCTCGGCACCAGACGCGGACCGGCGGCCGCCGCAAGGAAGCGCATCCGCGCAGCTGGGGGGCACCCCCCACCGTCCCGGTGAGATGCCCCACGTAGAAGCGGATCTCAAACTGGACTTTCATGACGTCCTGCTCAGACCTAAGAGAAGCAGCCTCAAAAGCAGAGCCGAGGTGGGGGCATTCAAACCGAGCATGCTGGGTGGGGGTGGGAAGCTGTCCTTCTGTAGCGTTAACTTCGCAGCCGCTGTCTCGCGGTTGTTTTTATTCCCCAGGCTACGCAGGGTTACCCGGGGAACCCGCCCCCGCCCATCGATTTCACAGAAGCGGCCCTTGTGCCGCCGCGGTTGGAAAGGCGGCCGCTGCTCGCGGAGAGGTGCCAGGAGCGCTGCTGATGCGAGCGCGGACTTGAAAACTAAAGAGTGCTCGGACCTTAGCCTGCGCCCGGCGCTGCTTTCTCCTGGCAGGTGCCTCTGCGGGTTTTTGCAGCGCCCCGGGTGGGGCGAGAGACGGTGACCTAGAGCGTCGCTCCCCGGCAGCGCGCAGGGAACAGCTGCGCCGCTACAGTAGCGGTGGGACGCTGCCCCTCCCCGGGGGTCTGGTTACAAACCCGGCGTCCCAGGGCGGGCAGGAAAGTACCAGCAGCCAGAGGAGGGTGGAAGGTGCACGTGCCAATCCATACACGGTGAGCGGGTGGAGAGCCCCAGTTATGAACAAAGGAGGAGGGGAGATTTTGAATGCCGTGGTGCCATTGAATTGGCTCTGCCTGTCAGAGGGCTGGGATCCTGTTCAGCCGGCAACCCTATAAACTGGCCGCTTCTTTCTCCGCTATGTAAAAAATCCCTGCAGCCTGACCAGTTCTGGGTGTGTAACGGCACCGCCACAGCTGAGCTGGTTCTCTGTAACTGCAGCATATGCAGCTCTCAGTAATCGGACTGCGGATCATTATTAGCCAGTCAAAGCATTTCCATAATGCTGCATGGGTCTTGCTGAGTAACCTTACCACTGATTTGGGGAAAGCCCACAAAACTCGGCATCGCTATGAACTCACAACAAACATGGCCGCCTCATCTTGTGACACCATTCACCCCACCTCACCCCAGATGTCAAACACCATGTGATTAATACAGGCATTGCACTGGGTTGGGGAAGGGCGGGAGGATTCAACCTTCAACAAGGGGCAAAGGAGGTAGTGAGAAGAATGGGATCAGGAGGGAAAGGAGTCAAAGGGAGAGGTGGCTGGATTTGTTATGGCCAGGAATTCTGAGAGCTAATCCAAGCAGAAGCGTTTCACCAAGAATGGAGGAATAAGGCTAAAGAGTCCATCTCAGTATGATGATAACTTGAGGAGTGCTCCCTTTCAATTCAGTAATAATGGTATCCTGGACTAATTTACTCATTGCCCTTTTTACTTCTGCCCTCAAGTAAGGAGGAGCACCTTTGACCAAAAGGAGCACCTTTGACCATTTTCAGTAGTTCACTTAAGCAGCGTGAAAATTCCTCTTCAAAATTAAATGCAGTGGCCTGGCAAACAGGTGGGGCTGAGGGTCTCCTTTACTTGCTTATTTATTTACTTTATTTAAATGCAGGGTTTTGTATATTAGCTGTGCATGCATGGGGGAAGGAGGGGTTGATGGGAATGGGAAAAGCTAGAAGAACCAGGGCCAGTAAGGGAGAGTTACCTCAGGGGAGCATGATGAACGGCAAAAAGCATTTCATGTCATGAGGGCTCAGTGAAAGCTGATGAAGGTTAAGAAATTGGACACCATCACTGAGGCTGTAGCAACAGCTATTGACAGTACCTGAGAGAGCCAAATCTGAAACAGTCCCAGTCCTGCTTCAAAACAAGAGTACTGTATAAATAAATAGCGCTGGCAAGGGAACAGAGGCTGCTTACTACAGTGCCTGATACCCAACAAGCTGCTGCTTTGAAGTTTAAATTAACAGTGCCTGGCTAAGCTGTTTGAGTGTCTTATTCTGCACAGACAACACTTCACTTAATAGCTGGGAGTAAGTCACCTTCACAGAGGGACAGTGTAGTGCAGCACAGTATGACAAAGTCGGCGGTGTACATTCCTTTCCCTGGCTCGTTTGCAGTGTCATCTTTTATTCTTGTTACTTTTCCTTGTCTTTGCTTCCTGGAGTTACTCCCTCCTTTTAGAGAGAAGGAACCAAAATTCAGAAGCTCGAATTCAGATTTTGAAAAAAAGGTGTGGGTAGGGAGGGGGAGTTGCATGGGCCAGGGGCTTGCTAGGGTACAGAATCATGCACCCAGAGGGCATGGATTTCATATCAAACTTGGGTTGGGAATAACTGGAAGTTGTTAGCATCAGATGGTTGTGGGTGTCCTCGCTGAAGTGAATCCATGGTCTCACTACAGTTATTTGGGGGAAGCAGAGATGTGCATGGGTCCCAACATTTGCATTTGGGCACAACTGGGGGGTATTCAGGTTTGGCAGTGAGGCAGGCCCAACTGTGCTGCTGGACTTGGCCACTGTCTGATTTCTCCTCTTCTCTCCCCTCCCTGCACAGACAACATAGTTGAGGGAAATGGGTCCTTCTTTCACCTTGACCACTAGAATGGGGGTGGGTGGGGGCTGGGCCAATGGTGCATTCCTCTTAGCCTTCCCCAGGGAGGAGACAGTGCACAGGACAATGCATTTTCTCCCCTTTCCTCCTTCCACCCCACACTGTCTGATCAGGAGGTGGGAGAGAGCCCAATATCTGCTGGGTTTTTAAGAGCAAGGTACACATTGATCAGTGCTCCCTTCTGCCTGCACTACAATTTAGGATCAGGCAGAGCTAATAGAGCATTGATCGGTGTGCCATATGACTACGTTTTCTGAGTAGCTTGAACATCAGTAATGCAGGGTATGGTGGATATTTGTCCAAACTCAAATATCGCTAATATTCCAGATATGACCAATATTAATTGCAGCTCTCACCTCTGCTGGGCGGGTGGCACATGATAAAAACACCTTCACCACAGTTGGCACGAAGCCCCTTGTTGGCCCTCTTAGGAGAAGGGCCAGGGCCAGTATAGAATGGAGGCTGCACCGCTCTCTCGCTCTTACGGGTCACTCCAATTTCAGGCTGAGATATGCTTATCGGACAATGCTTGGGAAGCTTACACTGCTGCTGCCTGTGCTGGATTTTATTCTGAGGTCTTTCCATTTTGAGGGTTTCCAGTCCAGTATCTTTCAGGAAGACTAGCCATTGGTTTAAAATTGTAAACTGAAAGAAGGCTGGAGAGCTGTTCCTCCACTTACCTTAATGTCAAAACTCCTTTTCTGTAAAGTAGGGTAATCTGCACATTGCAGTGTGGCTGCTACCAGTGCCCTCATTCCTGGAAAAATGGGGCAGCCTGTTCACAGTAGATTTTTTTTTTTTTTGGTTGGTTGGTTTTACATTTTTTTCTAAGTGTACTTTCCCATTGGTGAAAAGTTGCTGGATTAACAGCCCTGGAGACTGAAGTCTTTTCTCTCTAGATACACAGGAAAAGAGCCTCATTGGTAGAGGGATTGCAAGCTTCCTCCACAACAGCCCTGTCAATACAGCATTATCCCTGGAAATGTCATTGTACACCTGGAGTAACGTGAGAAAGACACGCAGCACCTATCTGGGTCATTTCAGAGATGGAATAATCCGTGGAAGTGAGGCGCCCTGGAAGAAGAAAGGTCTTGTGGTTCAGGCACAGGTTTACAGCTTGCCCTGTGTCTTGGTGCTCTTCAGATGAGCATTTCCTTTCCTCCTCTTTTCATGCCCATTTGAATGGGCATTTGGCTTGTATATTAGTTTAGAGCAGTGGTTTTCAGACTGTGCTCTGTTATCTCTTCCTGTCCCCAGCTTCTAAATTGCATTAAAAGTAGTACCAATACATTAAATGCTTTGCTAATATTAGCTTTCCCATGTGGGATGTGGCAGAAATTGCCATATGAATATTATGTGATTGCAAATGGGAGGCTGGGTGGGTCTACATGATTGCCTTGAGGATCAACTCCCATTCCATTTACAATCTCTCTGTTAAGATGTAAACTCCTATTTGGATTGTAAGCTCTTAGGGGAAAGACCATTCTTTTCCTTGTTATGTGTTTGTAGAGCCTAACACAATAAGGTACTCAGCAGTGCCTGAGGCCCCTAGGTGGGACTGAAATAATAAATAATGTGGTTCACATTGAGAAAAAGTCTGATAACTCCTGACTTAGAGCTCCAAAGAGCCTGTAAGCAAACTGTCAAAGTCAGGTGTTCTCATGGTATCTGTGGTGGTGGGCATTTTACCTCATTTCAGCTCTTTGAAGCATCTCTCAGGTGAAGGCTGAAAAGTGGAAAACGTAGAGACCAATGAAGGAGTCTCAGCAGTATGTGGGGAGATCGTTCACAGATTAACTCGATGTCTTAATATTGTGCGTTTATGTTAACATTTTCTATTGGGGAGTGCTAAATGAGAGAAATGCTCTTTATATTTAAGAATTGTTTAGATCAAATATATTGTTATCATGAGCTCTTGTTTTCTGTTTAGGAAATAATACAGTTTCCTGGGCTGAATAAACTCAGGCTAACATATTTATAAAATAAATGGCTGAAGGCCTCAGTTTATTTGCCCAGGATATGGTGGTGGTTTTTTATATATTATTAGTATTGCAGTAGTTACAACCAGGACCCTATTGTGCGGCACAATGAACATACACTGTAGATACTGAACAAAAAGTCTCTGAGTTCATGGGAAGCAACTTCAAGTTATTATCATGCTGCTACTTTTCACTAAAGGTCAGGAGTGAAATCCTAGCTCCATGGAAGCCAGTGGGAGTTTTGCCAGTGAAGCCAGGATTTCACCCCATTTTTAAATGAAAGAGTAGAAAAAATATCAGTATAGGTTGACAAACTGCTGAGAGGTTAATCGTTTATAAATAGGGCCCTACCCAATTCACGGTCCATTTTGGCCAATTTCACAGTCATAGGATTTTAAAAATTGTAAATGTCATGATTTCAGCTATTTAAATCTGAAATGTCGTGGTGTTTGTAATTTGTAGGAGTTCTGACCCAAAAAGGAGTTGTGGGGGGATCGCAAGGTTATTTATTGTAGGGGCTTTGCAGTACTACTACCATTACTTCTGTGCTGCCGCTGGCGGCAGCGCTGCCTTCAGAGCTGGGCAGCTGGAGAGCAGGGGTTGCAGGCCAGGAGCCGAGCTCTGCAGGCAGAGCCACCACCACCAGCAGCGCAGAGGTAAGGATGACATGGTATGGTATTGCCACCTTGACTTCTGCGCTGTTGCCTGCAGAGCTGGGCCCTCAGTCAGCAGCCACAACTATCCGTCTGTCCAGCTCTGAAGGCAGCAGCGCAGAAGTAAGGGTGGCCTGGTATAGTATTGCCACCCTTACTTCTGCGCTGCTGGTGGCAGGGCACTGCCTTCAGAGCTGGGTGTCTGACAACAGCAGCCGCTCTCTGGCGGCCCAGCTCTGAAGTCAATGCTGAAATAAGGGTGGCAATACCGCAACCCTCCTAAAATAACTTTGTGACCCTCCCTGCAACTCCCTTTTGGGTCAGGACCTGCAATTTGAGAAAAGCTGGTGTCCCGTTCCCTCCGGTGAAATCTGTATAGTATAGGGTAAAAGCACACAAGACCAGATTTCATGGTCCGTGACACGTTTTTCATGTCCATGAATTTGGTAAGGCCCTATTTATAAAATAATTCAAAATCATCTTGACCTTTCCCTATTCCCATCAGCTCCTATCACTTCTCATTTTAATTTGTTCCCTACCTCCTTTCCCCCTTCCAGTTTCCTTCCCTACATGTCAACAAGACTCTTCTCCTTATCATAGCCACAGTATTTTGTTTTATGACATTTTCATTCTCACCTGGTAGGCAGAGGTAGGAATGCTTCCAATGGAAGCAAACAATGGTACATATAAGAGTACTGCGGGGATGAGTGAGAGGCTGGGCTGAATTCTGCTCCCGCTGAAATCAGGCAAAACTCCTGTTGTCTCTATGCTGTATATAATTGTGACAGCTTGGGCGTAATCTCTGTTGGTCTAAAGGTACTTACCAGAATTTGCATTCATTACTCACAGGTAGATCTCAGGCGCACCTTCATATTCCGCAACTCCAAACAAACGTACACAGGGATCCCCATTATGGTGGCAAATATGGACACTGTGGGCACATTTGAAATGGCAAAGGTGATGACTAAAGTAAGTGCTGACTTTCCTCTTTCTCTGCAAAAGCGAGGAAACCATTTGTTTGGTGACAGAATGTCCTGTAATAAGGCAATTACATAATTTAGATATGGGCCTTGGGAGTTGGGATACAAAGGGAACCACTATTATAAAATCAAGAACAGGATGGTAAAATCTTAAGACAATGTCTTCACTGCAAAAAGAGGTGTGTTTTCACATCAAGATACCTAACCTAAGATAGTGCTCTGCATGTAAAATCCTAGTGGGCACAAGGCACAGGTCATTTTTACCTTGATGTAGGTAATTGAGGTCACCCAGTGGGGGTGCGGATAGAATTGATGTTATCAGAACCCTTTAGTGACATTACAACCTTCTATGACAGAGGAATTTCTTCTCTATTGTTTCTATTTATAAATTGTGCATTATGTAAGAGAAATCTGATTAGCTACAAAGATTTTGATCATGCAGGTTATCTAGTAGTACAGTTACTGCAATCAGAACTCATTAGTTAATTGACCTCTAGCCTCACGACTCACAACACATCCATAGTGAGCAAGAAATTGAGAATGCACTGTACAACTGCATGCTTAATGGTAGATTATTGCTTATTTAGTCACTGATCCTGCATGGTGCTAAGCACTCTGAACTCTCACTGAAGAGGAATCAGGATCAAACCCTAATTCATTATTATTTCAAGCAAGATGAATATAAAAGTAAGACACAGTGACATGTCATAGTGCTAAGTTTGCCACTGCAGAATGGGAGAAGAAGAGATGACTAACTTGGATGTTAATATCAGTTTGCTTGTTTCTTTTCTTTTTCTAGCATGCAATGTTCACTGCTATTCAGAAGCATTATTCTCTGGAAGAATGGAAACTGTTTGCAGTCAATCACCCAGAATGCCTTGAGGTATATTCCCATATTATAAGCTCATTCTGTCCTGCCTTAGAGCAGCCTATGCAGGGCTATGAAAGTCATTCCTTTATGGAAAATAATGCCCATGGCATTGTTCTCTTGACATTGCACAAGGTGTTTCATTACCTGTGGCTCACTTTTAAATGATATTTTAATTATGAGGGGCTTGTCGAAAGGCCAACCTATCACTTAGGCTCAACAGCTTTTTTTCATATATAGTACGAGAGTAGGGGTAGGCCCCAAGGAATATGCTCTGTCTGAACACTTTGTCACTTAAGTTACATATCTTATAGATCGATTGAAAGCACATTTTGTGTTGCACAGTGATTGCAGTAGTGTCATCTGATGCTTAAATGCTGACTTGCTCTGTAGCCTTGGATCTCTGCTGAGGTTCTGTGAGCCAGCAGCTGTGGAAGCTATTTTTTTCTGTGAGGACATAGTGAGGATGTAGATTAAGGGAGGATTGAGTGAATTGACAGGTCCATGCCCTATTCTCTAAGGGATCCCCAAAGTTTGCAACTCTGTCTTTTTGGAATTATACAAACTGGTGAGGGTTTCTGTGGTTTTTGTTGATCTGGGCAACTCAGATGATAATGGTTGCCCATGAAAGAGTCCACTTATACATTTCACATTAGTTTATAGACCGTTTAAATGTAAATAGGGTTTATAATATGTCACTACTGCTGTATTGAAGAAGAGCCTCAATACAAAGTGTAGGTAACTGGTTGATTTGTCCAGCTATGGTATTTATTTCTGTATGGTTTTACATAACAGAGCACTCGATAGTTTCCAGCATGGGTTTCTATGGAAGCTTTCCCAGGGTGGGTGGAAACAGATGCAAG
The DNA here is from genome assembly GCF_965152275.1 of Natator depressus. Lineage (NCBI taxonomy): Eukaryota > Metazoa > Chordata > Testudines > Cheloniidae > Natator > Natator depressus. Next base: position 109,092,706 of record NC_134235.1, read on the forward strand.
AACTGTGCACTTGTCTGATCTCTAAGAGCTGCTGATCATTTTTCTCTATCTCTCCAGCATGTAGCAGTGAGCTCAGGCAGTGGGAAGGACGACTTGGACAGGCTTACAAGTATTCTGGAGGCCATTCCTCTTATCAAGTACATCTGCCTGGATGTGGCCAATGGATATTCAGAGCACTTTGTGGAATCTGTGAAAACTGTCCATGCCAAGTTTCCAAATCACACCATCATGGTAGGTGGGTAGAAGAGGGGTATTGGGGTTATCGTCCTAAACAGGGCTCAATTTTTCCTGATACTGGATAGTTATGCCAGACTAGCACTTCTGGTGCAGCCCCATCTATTTCTGCAGGATCTAAGTCCTCATTAACAAAATAGAGGGGCCTGAAGTTCTGCTGATTTACCTCTGCTGAAAGTCTCACCCTAAATTCCTGTTTTTGTGGTTGCAAAGGTAATCTTCCCCACATGAACAAATACAGTGCTGTCTTCCTGAGCCTGAGGACACGGGAAGTAGCTCTGTGACGGTTTGATCTGCCCCCATTCGTCTCAGAAGGGTGTTGACTGGGAAGCCAAATGATGGCAGTTTAATAAAACGTCAGTGTTGTCACTTTTCAGAGTAGCAGCCGTGTTAGTCTGTATTCGCAAAAAGAAAAGGAGTACTTGTGGCACCTTAGAGACTAACAAATTTATTTGACCATAAGCTTTCGTGAGCTACAGCTCACTTTATTGGATGCGTTTCACTACTAATCAGGTTAGTAGAAATGTTCATTGTTTACTCTGAGATTGTGGTTAGAATTTGGGATTGTGGGCAGAGTTTGGATTAAGTTTTTCTCCAACCTCCTTCCACACCGACTCTGACCTTCACTCATAAATTTTGTAGTTTCGCCTTCCATGTCAGTGGTTCCAAGCGGAGTTCCACAGAGCACTTCTTGCTGGTAGTGTGCGCAGAGCTGGCTGGTCACATGATGCTGGCTCCTCCTCGTTGCCAGCGACTAAATTACATCAAAGGCATCTAAACATTCCTAATATTGTTGTACTGGGTCAGCAGTTGCTGTAGTTGCCAGAGGAATGTCAGGGTATGTCTACACTACGAAATTAGGTCGAATTTATAGAAGTCGGTTTTGTAGAAAGCGTTTTTATACAGTCGATTGTGTGTGTCCCCACACAAATGCTCTCAGTGCATGTAGTCAGCGGAATGTGTCCACAGTACTGAGGCAACCATCAACTTCCGGAGCGTTGCACTGTGGGTAGCTATCCCACAGTTCCCGCAGTCTCTGCCACCCATTTGAATTCTGGGTAGAAATCCCAGTGCCTGATGGGGCTAAAACATTGTCGCGGGTGGTTCTGGGTACATATCATCAGGCCCCCCTTCCCTCCCTCCTTTCGTGAAAGCAAGGGCAGACAATCGTTTTGCGCCTTTTTTTCTTGAGATACGTGTGCAGACGCCATACCACAGCAAGAATGGAGCCTGCTCAGCTAACCGTCACCGTATGTCTCCTGGGTGCTGGCAGACGCGGTACTGCATTGCTACGCAGCAGCAGTTTATTGCCTTTTGGCAGCAGACAGTGCAGTATGACTGGTAGCTGTCATCGACGTAGTCCTGGGTGCTCTTTTAACCGACCTCGATGAGGTCGGGGCACCTGGGCAAACATGGGAGTGACTCAGCCAGGTCATTTCCTTTTTAAGTTTCATCTCATGGCGATTGAGTCCTGTCGGCAGTGCACTGTCTTTTAATCAGCAGCCAGCAGAAGACAATGGCCAGCAGTCATACTGCACCGTCTTCTGCCGAGCACCCAGGAGATAACAATGGCCAGCAGTCATACTGCACAGTCTGCTGCCAGCAAGATGTGTAAAGATAGATGAAGTGGATCAAAACAAGAAATAGATCACATTTGTTTTGTATTCATTTTCTCCTCCGTGAAATCAACGGCCTGCTAAACCCAGTTTTGCGTTCTGTCCTTGAGGTTTTGAGTTATATCCTTGAGGGGGCCATTCTGTTTCTCGCAAAGCCACCCCCTTCGTTGATTTTTTTTAATTCCCTGTAAGCCAACCCTGTAAGCCATGTTGTCAGTCGCCCCTCCTTCCATCAGGGCAACGGCAGACAATCGTTCCGCGCCTTTTTTCTGTGCAGATGCCATACCACAGCAAGCATGGAGCCCGCTCAGATCACTTTGGCAATTAGGAGCACATTAAACACCACACGCATTATCCAGCAGTATATGCAGCACCAGAACCTGGCAAAGCGAAACCGGGCGAATAGGTGACGTCAGCGCGATGACGAGAGTGACGAGGACATGGACACAGACTTCTCTCAAAGCACAGGCCCTGGCAGTGTGGGCATCATGGTGCTAATGGGGCAGGTTCAGGCGGTAGAACGGCGATTCTGGGCCCGGGAAACAAGCACAGACTGGTGGGACCGCATAGTGTTGCAGGTCTGGGACAATTCCCAGTGGCTCTGAAACTTTTGCATGCGTAAGGGCACTTTCATGGATCTTTGTGACTTGCTTTCCCCTGCCCTGAGGTGCAAGAATACCAAGATCAGAGCAGCCCTCACAGTTGAGAAGCAAGTGGCAATAGCCCTGTGGAAGCTTGCAATGCCAGACAGCTACCAGTCAGTTGGGAATCAATTTGGAGTGGGCAAATCTACTATGGGGGCTGCTGTGATGCAAGTAGCCCACGCAATCAAAGATCTGCTGATATCAAGGGTAGTGACCCTGGGAAATGTGCAGATCATAGTGGATGGCTTTGCTGCAATGGGATTCCCTAACTGTGGTGGGGCCATAGACGGAACCCATATCCCTATCTTGGCACCGGAGCACCAAGCCAGCGAGTACATAAACCGCAAGGGGTACTTTTCAATAGTGCTGCAGGCACTGGTGGATCACAAGGGACGTTTCACCAACATCAACGTGGGATGGCTGGGAAAGGTACATGACGCTCGCATCTTTCAGGAACTCTGGTCTGTTTCAAAAGCTGCAGGAAGGGACTTCATTCCCAGACCAGAAAATAACTGTTGGAGATGTTGAAATGCCTATAGTTATCCTTGGGGACCCAGTCTACCCCTTAATGCCATGGCTCCATGAAGCCGTACACAGGCAGCCTGGACAGTAGTCAGGAGCTGTTCAACTACAGGCTGAGCACGTGCAGAATGGTGGTAGAATGTGCATTTGGACATTAAAAAGCGCACTGGCGCAGTTTACTGACTCGCTTAGACCTCAGCGAAACCAATATTCCCACTGTTATTACTGCTTGCTGTGCGATCCACAATATCTGAGAGTAAGGGGGAGACGTTTATGGCAGGGTGGGAGGTTGAGGCAAATCGCCTGGCTACTGGTTACGCACAGCCGGACACCAGGGCGATAAGAAGAGCACAGGAGGGTGCAGTGCGCATCAGAGAAGCTTTGAAAACCAGTTTCATGACTGGCCAGGCTACGGTGTGAAAGTTCTGTTTTTCTTCTTGATGGAAACCCCCCCGCCCCTTGGTTCACTCTACTTCCCTGTAAGCTAACCACCCTCCCCTCCTCCCTTCGATCACTGCTTGCAGAGGCAATAAAGTCACTGTTGCTTCACATTCATGCATTCTTTATTAATTCATCACACAAACAGGGGGATAACTACCCAGGTAGCGCCAGGAGGGATGGTGGAGGAGGGAAGAACAAGGCCACACAGTACTTTAAAAGTTTAAAACTTATTGAATGCCAGCCTTCTGTTGCTTAGGCAGTCCTCGGGGGTGGAGTGGCTGGTTGGGCGGAGGCCCCCCCACCGCCGCCTTGGGCATCTGGGTGAGGAGGCTATGGAACTTGGGGAGGAGGGCGGTTGGTTACACAGGAGCTGTAGCGGCGGTCTGTGCTCCAGCTGCCTTTCCTGCAGCTGAACCGTACGCTGCCTCCTCTCATCACACTGCCGCCACCTTTCAGCTTCAGCCCGCCACTTACTCTCTTCAGCCTTTCACCTCTCCTCCTGGTCAATTTGTGCTTTCCTCCACTCTGACATTGTCTGCCTCCACACATTCGTCTGTGCTCTGTCAGTGTGGGAGGACAGCATGAGCTCAGAGAACATTTCATAGCGAGTGTGGTTTTTTTCGCCTTCTGATCTTCGCTAGCCTCTGGGAAGGAGAAGATCCTGTGATCCTTGAAACACATGCAGCTGGTGGAGGAAAAAAAAGGGACAGTGGTATTTAAAAAGACACATTTTATAGAACAATGGGTACGCTCTTTCATGGGTAAACCTTGCTGTTAACATTACATACATAGCACATGTGCTTTCATTCCAAGGTCGCATTTTGCCTCCCCCCAGCTCGTGGCTAGCACCTCCACCTTCCCCGTGGCTGACAGCGGGGAACATTTCTGTTCAGCCACAGGCAAACAGCGCAGCAGGAACGGGCACCTCTGAATGTCCCCTTAAGAAAAGCACCCTATTTCAACCAGGTGACCATGAATGATAACATCCGTTCTTTATCTCTCTGTGTTATCTTCAGGGGAGTGATGTTTGAACGCCAGCAAACATACACTGCAATGCTTTGTTCTACAATGATTCCCAAGTATGTGCTACTGGCCTGGAGTGGTAAAGTGTCCTACCATGGTGGATGGAATACGGCTGCCCTCCCCAGAAACCTTTTGCAAAGGCTTTGGGAGTACATCCAGGAGAGCCGCGAATGCCAGGGCAAATTAATCATTAAACATGCTTGCTTTTAAACTATGTATACTATTTTAAAAGGTACACTCTCCAGAGGTCCCTTCTCCGCCTGGCGGGTCCGGGAGGCAGCCTTGGGTGGGTTCGGGGGGTACTGGCTCCAGGTCCAGGGTGAGAAACAGTTCCTGGCTGTCGGGAAAACTGGTTTCTCTGCTTGCTTGCTGTGAGCTATCTACAACCTCATTGTCGTCATCTTCCTCGTCTCCAAAACCTGCTTCCGTGTTGCCTCCATCTCCATTGAAGGAGTCAAACAACATGGCTGGGGTAGTGGTGGCTGAACCTCCTGAAATGGCATTCAGCTTGTCATAGAAGTGGCATGTTTTGGGCTCTGACCCGGAGCGGCCGTTCGCCTCTCTGGTTTTCTGGTTGGCTTGCCTCAGCTCCTTAAGTTTCACGCGGCACTGCTTCGGGTCTCTGTTATGGCCTATGTCCTTTATGTCCTGGGAGATTTTGACAAATGTTTTGGCATTTCGAAAACTGGAACGGAGTTCTGATAGCACGGATTCCTCTCCCCATACAGCGATCAGATCCCGTACCTCCCGTTCGGTCCATGCTGGAGCTCTTTTGCGATTCTGGGACACCATCATGGTCACCTCTGCTGATGAGCTCTGCATGGTCACCTGCAGCTTGCCACGCTGGCCAAACAAGAAATTGAAATTCAAAAGTTTGCGGGCCTTTTCCTGTCTACCTGGCCAGTGCATCTGAGTTGAGAGTGCTGTCCAGAGCTGTCACGATGGAGCACTCTGGGATAGCTCCCGGAGGCCAATACCGTCTAATTGTGTCCACAGTACCCCAAATTCGACCCAGCAAGGCCGATTTCAGCGCTAATCCCCTTGTTGGGGGTGGAGTAAGGAAATCGATTTTAAGAGCCCTTTAAGTCGAAAAAAAGGGCTTCGTCATGTGGACGGGTGCAGGATTAAATCTATTTAACGCTGCTAAATGCGACCTCAACTCCTAGTGTAGACCTTAGGCACTCATGAATGTGAAGGGGAGGTGTCAGTCCAGTGAATGGAGCTGCCACTGAGGGGACTTCACCAAGGCGTGTCTACCCCTTTTCAGTCCACTATGCTGTCTCCCTTCTGTCCCATAAGTGCTAATGAGTAGGGAGCTTGTGCAGAAGAGGGCACCATGCGGAGAGCATATGTACACTCTTGATAGCATCATGCCTGCAGCAGAACCACACCGATTCTGCTGCCAGTGGTCCTCAGTGGCTAAGGAGCAGGGGGCGGAATTTGTTCCTTAGAGAGCAGCAAAGGCTCTAGTATTAGAATGATTAGCTGTCTCTTAAAGCTTTTGGCCTTTCTTCAAACTAACACAAAAGAAATCATTTGCATGGGCAAGACCATGCCATTCTTTCATGCCAGGCACAAAGCTCCTCCACCATACCCTTAAAATAACTGGAAAAAAAACAGGTCATAACCAGATCATCCTGCTTGAAGCAGAGAATGGAGCTGCATGTTCATGCAACTCGGGGGAGCCCATGTTCTTCCGGCCCACAGGAGATGAAGCTGCAGTGGAAAATGGGACAGGGAGGAGGGGAAGGAACATGAAAGAAAAAGGGACTGAGCGTTCTTGCCTGCTGAGATCTGGTTTGTAAATGGGAAGATTGTGCTGGGGCGCCCATGGGTACCTGGGTAACCATCACCTCACAAGCAGGCCCACTGCCACAGTGACTAGATAAGATGCACATGTATGTCCCAATTCTGCCTTCTTTGCACATGCACGACTCTCAGTGACTTTGATAGGAGTTTGTGGGTATGCAAAGAGGGCAGGATTGGGCCCTGGAGGGACTGACTTCAGTTTTTGAATGAATGTCTTTTTATTTCTGATGAACAGCAAAGGAGTAGCTCACAATATTATTATTTATATTCCAGTAGTATGGAGCAACCCCAGCTGAGATCAGGGCCCCATTGTCCAAACACATAAGAGACAGTCCCTGCTCGGAATAGCTTACAATCTAAATACAGAGAGAAAATGTTACTGTTTCCATTTTATAGATGGAAACTGAGAAATTAAGTGACTTGCCCTGGGTAAAGCAGGAAATCAGTGGTAGACCCAAGAGTTGAGTCCAAATGCCTTAATCATATCCTTTCTTAGCTACCTTCTTGCTCTCTGCAGTTTCTCTACTGTTGTCATTAAAATTATTATTTATGATAATTATGTCATGTTTTAGTAACAACACCACATCTATAGTCCTGGCTCACTATATCTGAATGACACTAGCCTACATGAGGGTGGCTGCTTTTCTGATCACCTGCAGAGATACATTTCTCCTAAAAACTTATTAACAAATTCAGGGGGATTCCTCCCTCTTGAAAGCCTCCATACATTCCTAACCCTTCAAATGCCCCGACAGCCTGCAAAGTCTGTGAGTCAGCTCTACCCCATCCTCAAAAGCAGTTTGAAGAAACAAATTTATGCTTCTGTTTTACCCCTGCAGTGTTCTCTGTGTTCTTACGGGCTCAAAGTGAAAGCTCCAGCCCTTAACTACTAGGTCTAAAAATAACTGTGTTTTAATAGCTGAAAGTGATCCGCAGGACCTTGCAGGCTGCCCTGTTCACTCTCCTCAGAATGACCCCCACAGTTGGCTCACACTAGGAGTGCAGTACAAAACTGTAACACGAACCAGGGTCTCAGGAGGGAATGTTTGTTCCCAGGGGTCATATAACAGGTTCAGCTGTGGGTCTGTAATGAACTGTGCAAGGCAGCGACAGCTCCTACACTATATATCCCAGGGCTCCTCATTGGCTTTTGCCCTGTGTGCTGATGGAAGGATGTCTGTTGTATAATGGGATTTAGGAGAGTGGGATATGTTTTTATAATCAATTTGGCATGCTGTCTTCTCCTTTTGAATACCTAGCTCTGACATAGCCCTTTTCATCCATAGATCTCAGAGCACTTCAGAAAGCAGTTCAGTCTCATTATTCACATGACAGGTAGGGAAATGAAGGCACAGAGAGGCAAAGTGATGTGCGTCAGGTTATCCAGCAGGACAGAAACAGACCTGGGAATAGATCCCAGGCCTCCTGAGTTGCAACCTAGCACCCTGTCCAGTAGATCTCATGGCCTCCCAGTGTCAGGGTATTATTACAGTGTTTTGTTTATCAGCAGCATAGAATCAGGAAGTTAGGGCCTGATCCTACACTCACTGAAGTCAATGTCAAAACTCCTGTTGGCTTAAATGGTGGAAGATCCTTTCCTTACAGAGGGAAATCGAGTTCATGTTTACCAATCTAGTTTTAAATGTCCCAAATGGTAGGATTTCCATCATTTTCATTGGAAGACTGTTACATGGCCTAATATATGTTTCTGCCAGTAAGTTTTTTCTGGTATTCATCTTGAATGTGTCTTTTTTTTAATTCTCTCCCATTACTCCTAATGACACCACTGTGCACCATTCAAATTAATTCATCTCCATCCTTGGTTTTTACATTAAAACTGCTAGAACATCTCCCCTGAGTTGTGCTTACATAGCTCTTTGGACTGACTGTGTTTGGTGACTTCATTTTCCAGAAATATGACATTTAGTCTTGGATCTACTCAGAATGTTATGGCTACTATAACAGTCATGGTGGGACTGTCTCAAATGGTTCCTGGCTCATCGTGCCAAGAGGGCACAGTCATGATCTGGTGTTTTGGCCTTGGATTAGAGGTAGGAAGGTAGAGCTAGAGGAGGTTGTACCTCCTAGGCACGTCCTCTCACCTTGATCCATTGCCATTTGCCAGTGGTCTTTTAGCCAGCTTTCAATCAGGATGGCAGTGCTCCTCCCTAAGTCAATGGGAGATAATAAAAGCAAAAATTGGAAATAACTACAACTCCACAACCCAAAAAACACCACCTCTGGGAGAAACCATGACACCAGGACCCACCACATGGATTCTACATGACACCCCAATCAACACTACCCCTAGCTAGAGCTGAATTTTTTGTATTTTCCAAAGGACTGAACTTCTCCCCCACCATAGAACCTGACACCATAGTAATGTGGAGAACTAAAAGAATTCTTTCTCCAACTCTGCCTCAAAGAATTCTTTCACAACACAGACACCACCACCCACAACTACTGTGTCCCTACTAACAGTCATAAGAAAAATGAATAATCTGACTGCACACCAACTAGTGGACAAAACCTCCCACTTGAACATTACATTGATTGCTTCAGGAAAAAAATAAACTGTGAAATCCTTAACAAACATCACATCCACCACAATCTCTCCGTTGCCAAGTGGACAACTATACAATCCCTGAAATCCAGCCACCAAATAATGATCAAACCAGCAGACAAAGGGGCACTGTCATAGTCCTCAACCATGATGACTATGTCAATGAGGCCAGCCAACAGCTATCTGATACCACGTACTATAAAGAACGTAAAGAAGACCCCACACCACAATTCACTAAAGAATTTAAGGATATCATCAATTCCTTCCCCAAACAACTCCAAGAGAAAGTCTACACCCTCATCTCCTACAAATCCATCCCAGGGACCTTCTACATACTTCCCAGGATACACGAAAAGGGAATCTAGGTAGACCCATCACATCTGGCCATGGAAGTCTTACTCAAGGAATATCGGGACTCACAGAAACCATCTTCAAACCACTCCCTGCACGAAGGGCCAGCTTCCTGTAGGACACTACCAACTTCCTCCAGAAATTCCACAACATCAACGATTTCTTGCCATCATGGATATCAACTCCCTATACACCAACATCCCTCACCATGACAGCATCACTGCCTGCCTCAAATATCTACAAGACAATGGACAACACTCAGATATCCCTCCCAAACACCAAACTCAACCATTTCAGCTTCACCCATAACAACTTTTACTTTCAACAACAAACACTTTCCCCAAACCTTGGGAACAGCCATGGGTACTAGGATGGCTCCCCAATATGCCAACCTCTTCATGGCCCATCTTGAGGAAAAATGAAACATGAACCCAATGATATACCTGAGATATACTGATGATATTTTCATCTTCTGGGCAGACAACCAAAACTCCTTCATAGACTTTGACAACAACTTCAGCCACCACCACCCGTTCATCAAACTCTCTCTAGAACACTCCCACACCAGCATCAACTTCCTGCACATCATGATCAGCTTCAACAACAGAACCTATAGAATATATCAGAAACGCCACATAGATCCAGCAACCACTCCAGACACACCAAGAAATCTGTTTTCTACAGCTTGGCACACATATACCACAGAATATGTTCTGAGTAGAAAGTTTAGGATACACACCTTAACACACTTAAAACTGCCTTCAGCAAACAAGGATGCTTCACCAGAGAAGTAGATTGCATCATGGAACAGGCCACCCTAATTCATAAAATCATAGACTTTAAGATCAGAAGGGACCATTATGATCATCTAGTCTGACCTGCACAACGCAGGCCACAGAATCTCACCCACCCACTCCTGTAATAAACCCCTAACCTATGTCTAAGCTATTGAAGTCCTCAAATCATGGTTTAAAGACTTCCAGGTGCAGAGAATCCTCCAGCAAGTGCCCCACGCTGCTGAGGAAGGCGAAAACCCCCCAGGGCCTCTGCCACTGTGCCTTGGAGGAAAATTCCTTCCCGACCACAAATATGGCAATCAGCTAAACCCTGAGCATGTGGGCAAGACTCACCAGCCAGACACCCAGGAAAGAATTCTCTGTAGTAACTCAGATCCCACCCCATCTAACATCCCATCACAGGCCATTGGGCATATTTACTGCTAATAATCAAAGATCAATTAATTGCCAAAATTAGACTATCCCATCATACCATCCCCTCCATAAACGTGTCAAGCTTAGTCTTCAAGCCAGATATGTCTTTTTCCCCCACTGCTCCCCTTGGAAGGCTGTTCTAAAATTTTACTCCTCTGATGGTTAGAAACCTTCGTCTAATTTCAAGTCTAAACTTCCTGATGGCCAGTTTATATCCATTGATTCTTGTATCCACATTGGTACTGAGCTTAAATAATTCCTCTCCCTCTCTGGTATTTATCCCTCTGATATATTTATAGAGAGCAATCATATCTCCCCTCAGCCTTCTTTCTGTTAGGCTAAACAAGTCAAGCTCTTTGAGTCTCCTTTCATAAGACAAGTTTTCCATTCCTCAGATCATCCTAGTAGCCCTTCTCTGTACCTGTTCCAGTTTGAATTCATCCTTCTTAAACATGGGAGACCAGAACTGCACACAGTATTCCAGGTGAGGTCTCACCCTCTCTCTGAGAGAACCTGCTTCAATACAGGAAAAAAACCACCACTGACCACACACCCCTAATTGTCATCTACCATCCCATACTGGAACCCATATGGAGTATCATCAAACAGTTACAGCCCATACCTGATGGGGACCACATCCTGAAAGAAATCTTTCCTGAACCCCCCTTTTCTGCCCTTCAGGCAACCCCCCAACCTTGCCAAACTTTGTCATGAGACGCAAACTCCCCACAGACCAGGACACACCAACTCAAAGAGGAACCAGACCCTGCCATAACAATAGATGCGAAACCTGAAGCTGTATCTCCACTGCTTCGTGATCAGTCCTGCCCCCAACACACCTTTTTAAGATCCATGGCTCCTATGCATGCCTATCACAACGTGTGCTGTATTTCATCCCGTGCATCAGATGCCTCAACAACTGTGTGGATGAAACTAGACAATTGCTGTGCTCTCAAATGAACTCCCACAGAAAAATGATAAAAGACAAAAACATCCTATCACCTGTGAGCGAACTCTTTTCACAAAAGGATCACTCCATATCTGACCTCTCAGTCCTTATCCTCAAAGGAAATCTGCACAACACCTTCAAAAGGCCAGCCTGGGAGCTTAAATTCATAATTCTACTAGACACCAAAAATCATGGATTCAGTAGAGATGGTGGTTTTATGTCTCATTACACCACACGGTAACCCACTAACCCTCCTTTGTCCTAGGACTGATGAGGTGTTACTTGCCCGCTTCATTGTGAATGGTCGCTTGCAACAGGTGTTAACTCCTTATGCTTAAAAATCTGTCTTACCTTGTATTTAGCTGTGAAACACTGAGTACCTTTTCCCAGATCTGAAGAAGAGCGCTGCTGCATGGCTTGAGAGCTTGTCTCTCTCACCAACAGAAGTTGGTCCAATAAAAGATATTACCTCACCTACCTTGTCTCTCTAATATTTCTAATAAGATTTCTTGAGACACTGAATCAAATGCTTTCCTAACATCCACTTATTACGTCTACAGTGTTCACTAATACTTTAATTCTGTCAAAAAGGTTGTAGTATTTATAAAGCTGAGGTGAATCCTCTCCCCATTAAGGTCAATAGTGAAATGCCCAATTACTTCAGTGAGGCCAGGATTTCACTCGGGAGTTTGCTCATGGTTCTGTCACCTCGTAGAGACCTGGCACAAGCCATTTGCGATTTCAGTTAAAGTCACAAGTCAGATGATGATAGTGCTAGAGTTAGTCCTTGATTTGTATGGCCAGATCCAGCGCTAGTGCAGTTTGGCATAACTCCAAACCGACTGGTTTCAGTTTACACCAGCTGCAGATCCAACCCATAGTGACTTTTAAAATTAGCCCTGGTTCAAATTATTTTCAAATTTTGTAGGAAGTAGAAGTTAGACGTATGGGATGGCAATTGCCAGAGTCTCTCTCCTTGCCTTTATTAAAAAACAGTTCTACCGCACATTAGATTTTGTCTACCACTTTGGTACTTCAAGATGGCAGTGATTTTCAATGGTATAGTAAATTCCTTAGTTAATTAGTATTGTCTCTAACTAATCCCCCCAATGCTCTAGGTAGTATATCACCTGCGGTGGCTTATTTGTATATGTTTCCAAGTACTCTTTTACCTGCTCTTTATCCTTAGTTACTTTTACAGGTTCTTCATCCCTACTGCTTGTCCATACTTTTCTAGGTTTTTCTTATTGAAGTAACCCCCTCTTTTCTTCTTGGTGGGGTTTTTCAAAGCACTCAGTGTTGGCCTAACTCTGCTCTCCCACTGAAGTCAATAGTAGAACTCCCATTTGTCTTCATTGGGAGCAGAGTGAGGTCAAAACCAAGTGCTTTTGAAAATCTCACCCTCCTTACCCTAATAACACCATTCAGTTTTGCTCCTAAGATATTGAGCCTCTATAGACATAGATAGGTTTCCATGTAGGTAGACGGATATATCCTTGTATACACACACACAGAAAAGGTGTGGTGGAGGTGAAGGTCTTTTCACTCCTAGTTTGAGCAGCGTGAATGAACATTTTTTGTTAGTGCTGTCTCTGTGGGAATGGCTTCCCGTTGTGGTTTCTGGTTAACACTTCATGGGCCATATAGGAAATGATCAGATAACAAACTGTACTGTGTCGGTGAGAAGAACAGTGCAGTTAACTTAACTATACATTTGAAAAGGTTAGTAAAAAAGAGCAAGTGTAATACTTTTGAACTTCAACAAAGGTGCTTGCTTACGTATTGATCCAAACCCCATTGAAGTCAATGGACAGACTTCTACTGACTTTAGTGCGCTTTGGACCAGGCCCTGTTTGCCCAGGTTCATAAATGTGCTGCATGCACTCTGGTATTTGACATACCATAACATACCAAGTATCACACTGTGCACATGGTAATCTGCTTTACTGATACAGAGTGTGTTCTTAGTCTTGCAAGTGCCACACTTCCTTCCACCTCACCCAAGAGCTCACAACATAAAGCATAGCAAGAGGTGGCAGGACATGAAAGAAGCAGCACTTTGCTGGAAGCACTGAGCCAATTCTACATCCTGTAGTTTTTGGTGGTCTTTCATCTTTTTTTATCTTGTTATTTTAAAAAATCCATTTCATACAGTTTTGAGTGTTTCCTACACCCCAATCTACTGCCCACAATGTTGCTGGTTTGTTAACTGCCTCAAATGGCGGCTTTCTGACTAGTTCAGTTTTATTAAAAGAAAACTGAAATGCATTTAAAAAAATAAATAGTGAGTTACAAGCCAATAGCAGCAAACAGAGAATGGGCCAACCCTACATTATCCAATTTCTGTTGACTTCAATAGGAATTGTGAACGAATAAGGACTGAGTAAATGCTGAGTTTGGATTTTAAGAATTGCTCCCTGGTCTTCCGTATCAGTGCTGCCACAAACAACTGCTTTAGTAAGGATCCTTATCTAAAGGTGATCTAAGTGGCTTTTAACCTCTCAAAATCTAAATTCAGATCCTCCCTAAAATGAACAACCCATACTAGCACAAGGGTCACAAATGGATGATGCAAGGCATGCAGGAATCCAGCAACATGCAAGAGTTGTGCCTGGTTAAAGATGCATGCACTTCCCATAGGTGTTGGCCTGTATACTCTTTGGATGCTTGCTGCTGTGGGAAATGACTTGGGGATTTGGCCCTGCATGAATAAATGATTCACTGGGAAGGATGCAGGGTTTTTTCCATTGGGTGCAATAGGGTGGTAGCTGCCCTCTTGCCCCATAACAATACTGTCTCAGAGGATCCACCAAAGCATTCTGTTACCGTCTCCCATTCTGATAATTGCTGACAATTTCAGGAAACATGTTTCTTGAAAACAAGCCAGTGGCATTTGGACTCACCTAACTAACCACTGGCTCTCGTTAGAGATACAAGTATTTTCAAGACAATTCAGTTGCAGGCAGTAACATCCACTATAGCAAAATTCTGCTGGCCATGGACAAGTGGGGTAGGCAGCAGTGTTTACAAGATGCTAGTGCTGTTATAGCAGTGCTTGGAACGCTCATGAAATGTTTGGAGCACTTCTGAATGTGGACCAGAGGCATTTACAAACCTCTCAAGTCCTGGAACTGGTACTGTAAATGCCAACATTCTCGAGGGTAGGCCAGCGTATAGTGAGACCTACCCTACTGGGGAGTCTTTTAATTGCTGCCATCTTACCTGCTATTCCTCAGTGCATGGTGCTTTCAGTAAAAATATCCTGCAGTAGTAACTGCATTATAAGACAGGTTTCAGAGTAGCAGCCGTGTTAGTCTGTATTCTCAAAAAGAAAAGGAGGACTTGTGGCACCTTGGAGACTAAGGTGCCACAAGTCCTCCTTTTCTTTTTGCATTATAGGATGAGATCAAGACTGCTATCCCAGGAAATTCTATAGGAAAATTCTCTATATATGCATGGATTTTGATAAAGGAGAAGGAGGTGTTCTTCGCTTCTTCTGCCCATTTAACTTCCGTTGTTCTTTAGTTATCAAACCTTTTTTAGCATAGCTCGGGGGACGGGGAGCTCATTTAGGGATGGGCCTGAACTGCAGACTCACCCATGGAAGTTAAAGATTGTTTGCCTCCGGGGTTGTAATGCAACCCATTATTGAAGAAGAGACCCAGCCACAAAATTGAAATCTGGAACTGGGCTTGGATTCCAGACATCTAAGTTTAGAGGTGTTTGGGCCAATCACTAATCTCATTTGAATCCACAAGGTACCTGTACTATTTGTCTAATTTATAGGAAATGTACAGTGGACAACTTGGTAATATTTTAATGATAACAGAAGTACAGTTTCCTAATGAGTGAATTTAACTGTTCGCCCTTCCTGGTCTATCAGCTAGGATAAGAAATGAATAAAAACCAGCAGTATCATCGTTATTTTCCACTGCACGTGGCTTTAAAATCTCCCATGTATAATATTGTTGCTTTTGTCTCAGGCAGGTAACGTCGTGACAGGAGAGATGGTGGAGGAACTTATTCTTTCTGGAGCAGATATCATTAAAGTGGGTATCGGACCTGGTAAGTCAAATCTGGGCTGAAAAGTGAAGACGTGGGTGGAGGATTTGTTGCATAGATGAACCCAATGTATATGTCACAGCCAATTCACCTGTGCACAGGGTCGCACTTTTTAAAGGTGCCTGGGCCCATTCATGTTAGCAGAGTCGTAGAGTCCTTTCTCAGAGACAGTTTATGTGAGAGATAACGGGCAGGATATATGCATGAAGAGCCACAAAGAATGATTGACTGAAGAGCTCAAGGATTTAAATGTGGAGGAGGCTTGGAATTTCTTCAACTATACGAAAACTGTCTGAAATTTGCATCGCAAGCAAATGAAAAACTTGTAGGGAAAAGCACCAGACCAAGCTGGATGAATAAATCACCTCAAAATAGGTTATTAGGAGTAAGCAGAGAGCACGTAGGAATGGAAAATAGGGGTATATCAACAAAAAAAACCCCTACATTGTGGATATTAGAAAATGTAGGAGTAAAGTGAGAATTGCTACAAGTCAAGCTGAATTAACTCTTGCCAAGGAAATTTAAAAAACCTTCTTATTATTTATCTAAATAAAAAGAATAAGGAAGGATGAGGTTGGGATGCTAGTGTGGATGGGAAAGAGATTAAAGATAATCTAGGTATGGGCCAAAAACTAAATGAATGCTTTGCTTTGGTTTTCAGTAAGGATGATAATATGGAACATGTTCATGAAGACAGTAAGGCTGATGAAGTGAGTGTCTAGACATGGAAATTATCACTTATGTGGTGGAGGAAAACCTTGATGTGCAAAAACTGGGCAGACCAGATCATTTCCATGCCAGAAAACTGAAAGAATGGGCGTATGGGATTGCTATTCTGGTCGCAAGGATTTTTAATAAATCTGTCTATTTGGGGGAAGTACCATATGACTAGAGCATCACTAACATTCTACCTATATTTAAGAAAGGGAATAAAGTGATCATGTGCTTATAGACCTGTAAATCCGATTTCAGTAGTATGCAAAGTGCCTTAGAACAAATTGTGAAATGAAGAATAATTAAATTAACGGAGGTAAATGGTAAAGGGCATGTTTACCAAAGGTAGATCATACCAGACTAACCTGATTTCCTTCTTGTGAAAATAAGTGATTATTTTAGATAAGGGAAATGCAGTGGATTTAGAATACTTGAAGGGGAGAAGGCAACAGGTTGTGCTGCAAAGTGAAATAGCAGAGTGGAGGGAGGTTACTAGTGGAGTTCCTCGAGGATTGGACTTGCGACCAATCTTATTTACTATTCTTTTATTAATGATCTCGGCACAAAAAGTAGGAGTTGCAAATTGACTGATGATACAAAGATGGGAGGAGGCATCGTCAATACGGAGGCATATCGGAATATTAGGAAACTCTGGATGCTCTTGAAAACTGGAGTGACAGAAATGGGATGAAATTCAATAGTACAAAATACACTTAGGTCTAATAATAATTCCTGCTACAAGCTGGGGGCTTATCACTCAGAAGCAACAAGGGAGGCAAGAAACCTGAATGTGTGGGTTGGTCACAGGATGACTATGAACCACCAATGTGATGCGGCTGTGAAAAAGGCAAATGCAATCCTAGGATGTATCAGGTGAATCATTTCCAGTAAAGCGAGAGAAATATTAATGACACTGTACAAGGCACTGCTAATTTGGAATACTATGTGTAATTTTGGTCACCCATGTTAAAGATAAATTCAGACTGGAACAGGTGCAGAGATGAGCGACTAGGATGATCAGGGGAATGCAGGGCCTATTTTATGAGAGGTGACTGGAACAATTTGGCTTGTTTAGCAGAAAGAAGGCTGAGATGGGATATGAATGCTCTCTATAAATACGTTGCGGGGTAAATACCATGGAGAGTGAAGAGCTATTTAAGCCAAAGGACAATGTTGGCACAAGAACAAATGGATATAAACTGGCCATGAAAAATTCAGGTTGGAAATTAGGAGGAGGTTTCAGAGCGATGAGATTCTGAACACCTCCCAACAGGAGATGTGGGGACATTAGTTTTAAGAGCGAGATGGACAAATTTATGAGTGCAGCTGTATGATGGGGTTGCTTGTGATGGTAAGGGGTACAGCTTAGCAGCCCTGTGGCTCACCTCCAGTTTATGGCTTATGTTCCTGAAAGCTCATGCTTCAGGGTTTCAGCCAGCCACCTGCAGGGGTCAGGAAGGGATATCTTCCTCCCTAGTGTTTGTTTTTTTTTTTTTTTATATCTCCTTCCTCTGAAGCATCAGAGATGGCCATGGCTGGAGATGGGACATTGAATGGGGAGGGCCCAAGGCTTTGAGGTGGCACTCAGCATTCTCTCTCTCTCTCAGGTGTTTGACTGGCTGGTCCTTGCTCAAGGTCGCCATATTTAGGGGCAGGAAGGAATTTCCCCCCCAAGGCAGATTGGCAGTGACTGTTTTTTTTTCACCTCAGTCTGCAGTGTGTGGGTGTGGGTCACTGCCAGGATTCTCTGGGTATATCTCAGTTATTTCCCATTGCAGGGACCTCGGGCGCTGGAGCACCTCAGTCCCTCCTATTCTCTGCCTTTGGCTCATAATAGTCTAGTCTCCTGTGGGCTGTAATACTTTGGTCTAATTTCAGGTGTTGGGTTTAGGGTGCTGGGTGGTGTTGGTGGCCTGTGCTATATAGGAAGCCAGATTGGATCCTTTCTGGCCTTAAGCACCCTGACTCTATTAGCAAACAAGCCTTATAGTGACAGGAGCTGGATCTGTTTAGCTTAACGAAGAGAAGTTTAAGGAGTGACTTGATCACAGTCTGTAATTACCTACATGGGGAGCAAAAGTTTGATAATGGGTTCTTCAGTCTAGCAGACAGAGCAATGACAAGACCCAATGGTTGGAAGTGGAAGATTGGATGTTTTTTAAAAGAGATATTCTAGTTCAAACGGAATTATTTTGGGTGAGTTCTAAGCCCTGTGTTATACAGGAGGGTTGGACTAGATGATCACAGTGGTCCCTTCTGGCTTTGGAATCTATTTCACGGTGTTATTTTCTGAGCTAAAGATGTGTGGGTGATAGGAAGCATGGTGGTGTCGGCACAGTCAATGGCAATACTATGTTCAGGACTGCTGGTGAGACTTGCCGCATCCTGTTACAAAAAAGACACGCTGAATCATCTCAGTTAAGTCTCCTGAGGATATATTGTTCAGGGTAGGCACTTTTATTTAATCTATTGCCTAATAAACATAGTGCAAATCACTAAATCATTTATAAAACGATATTAAGATCAGATTGCCGCCTTGCACACCTCTTTAAAGTGCTTTGAGATCCATGGACGAAAAAGCACTAAGTACAAAGGTATGATGCATTAATATTTAGTAGTTGTAATGTGTATGTTAATGGTTTCTTAGCTGCCAATCACTGTAGCACTTTCTAGGGTAAATTAAATCTGTGTGGGAGAATCCCACAGGATTTCATAAGTCTTTTGTATTTTACCTTGTTCCCTTCCCTGGTATTGCTATCTGGGATATAGAGCTAGAATTTCTTTGCTCTTCTTCTGTCTCCTACCCCTTCGGGCCTGTGTCTTAGGGTATGTCTACACTACGAAATTAGGTCGAATTTATAGAAGTTGGTTTTTTAGAAATCATTTTTATATATTCGAGTGTGTGTGTCCCCACGGAAAATGCTCTAAGTGCATTAAGTGCATTAACTCAGCGGAGTGCTTCCACAGTACTGAGGCAAGCGTCGACTTCCGGAGTGTTGCACTGTGGGTAGTTATCCCACAGTTCCCGCAGTCTCCGCTGCCCATTGGAATTCTGGGTTGAGATCCCAGTGCCTGATGGGGCTAAAACATTGTCGCGGGTTGTTCTGGGTACATATCGTCAGGCCCCCGTTCCCTCCGTCCCTCCATGAAAGCAGCAGCAGACAATCGTTTCGTGCCTTCTTTCTTGAGTTACCTGTGCAGACGCCATACCACGGCAAGCATGGAGCCCGCTCAGGTAACTGTCACCGTATGTCTCCTGGGTGCTGGCAGACGTGGTACTGCATTGCTACACAGCAGCATCAACCCATTGCCTTGTGGCAGCAGACGGTACAGTACGACTGGTAGCCGTCATCGTCATGTCCGAGGTGCTCCTGGTCGCCTCTGTGAGGTCGATCAGGAGCGCCTGGGCAGACATGGGTGCAGGGACTAAATTTGGAGTGACTTGACCAGGTCATTCTCTTTAGTCCTGCAGTCAATCCTATTGAACCATATTATGGTAAGCAGGCAGGCGATACGGATTGCTAGCTATCCTACTGTACCATCTTCTGCCAGGCAGGCAAGAGATGAGGATGGCTAGCAGTCCTACTGCACCGTCTTCTGCCGAGCAGCCATGAGATGTGGATGGCTTGCAGTCCTTCTGCACCGTCTGCTGCCAGCCAAAGATGTAAAAGATAGATGGAGTGGATCAAAACAAGAAATAGACCAGATTTGTTTTGTACTCATTTGCTTCCCCCCCTCCCCCGTCTAGGGGACTCATTCCTCTAGGTCACACTGCAGTCACTCACAGAGAAGGTGCAGCGAGGTAAATCTAGCCACGTATCAATCAGAGGCCAGACCAACCTGCTTGTTCCAATAAGAACAATTGCTTAGGTGCACCATTTCTTATTAGAACCCTCCGTGAAGTGCTGCCTGAAATACTCATTGATGTAAAGCCACCCCCTTTGTTGATTTTAATTTCCTGTAAGCCATGTTGTCAGTCGCCCCTCCCTCCGTCAGAGCAATGACAGACAATCGTTCCGCGCCTTTTTTCTGTGCCAACGCCATACCAAGGCAAGCATGGAGGCCACTCAGCTCACTTTGGCAATTAGGAGCACATTAAACACCACACGCATTATCCAGCAGTATATGCAGCACCAGAACCTGGCAGAGCGATACCGGGCGAGGAGGCGACGTCAGCGCGGTCACGTGAGTGATCAGGACATGGACACAGATTTCTCTCAAAGCATGGGCCCTGCCAATGCATGCATCATGGTGCTGATGGGGCAGGTTCATGCTGTGGAACACTGATTGTGGGCTCGGGAAACAAGCACAGACTGGTGGGACTGCATAGTGTTGCAGGTGTGGGACGATTCCCAGTGGCTGCGAAACTTTCGCATGCGTAAGGGCACTTTCATGGAACTTTGTGACTTGCTTTCCCCTGCCCTGAAGTGCCTGAATACCAAGATGAGAGCAGCCCTCACAGTTGAGAAGCGAGTGGCGATAGCCCTGTGGAAGCTTGCAACGCCAGACAGCTACCGGTCAGTTGGGAATCAATTTGGAGTGGGCAAATCTACTGTGGGGGCTGCTGTGATGCAAGTAGCCCACGCAATCAAAGATCTGCTGATATCAAGGGTAGTGACCCTGGGAAATGTGCAGATCATAGTGGATGGCTTTGCTGCAATGGGATTCCCTAACTGTGATGGGGCCATAGACGGAACCCATATCCCTATCTTGGCACTGGAGCACCAAGCCTGCGAGTACATAAACCGCAAGGGTACTTTTCAATAGTGCTGCAAGCTCTGGTGGATCACAAGGGACGTTTCACCAACATCAACGTTGGATGGCTGGGAAAGGTACATGACGCTCGCATCTTCAGGAACTCTGGTCTGTTTCAAAAGCTGCAGGAAGGGACTTTATTCCCAGACCAGAAAATAACTGTTGGAGATGTTGAAATGCCTATAGTTATCCTTGGGGACCCAGCCTACCCCTTAATGCCATGGCTCATGAAGCCGTACACAGGCAGCCTGGACAGTAGTCAGGAGCTGTTCAACTATAGGCTGAGCAAGTGCAGAATGGTGGTAGAATGTGTATTTGGACGTTTAAAGGCGCGCTGGCGCAGTTTACTGACTCGCTTAGACCTCAGCGAAACCAGTATTCCCACTGTTATTACTGCTTGCTGTGCGATCCACAATATCTGTGAGAGTAAGGGGGAGACGTTTATGGCGGGGTGGGAGGTTGAGGCAAATCGCCTGGCTGCTGGTTACGCGCAGCCAGACACCAGGGCGGTTAGAAGAGCACAGGAGGGCGCGGTACGCATCAGAGAAGCTTTGAAAACCAGTTTCATGACTGGCCAGGCTACGGTGTGAAAGTTTTGTTTGTTTCTTCTTGATGGAAACCCCCCCGCCCCTTGGTTCACTCTACTTCTCTGTAAGCTAACCACCCTCCCCTCCTCCCTTCGATCACCGCTTGCAGAGGCAATAAAGTCATTGTTGCTTCACATTCATGCATTCTTTATTCATTCATCACACAAATAGGGGGATGACTACCAAGGTAGCCCAGGAGGGATGGTGGAGGAGGGAAGGAAAATGCCACACAGCACTTTAAAAGTTTACAACTTTAAAATTTATTGAATGCCAGCCTTCTGTTTTTTGGGCAATGCTCTGTGGTGGAGTGGCTGGTTGGCCGGAGGCCCCCCCCACCGCCGCCTTGGGCATCTGGGTGAGGAGGCTATGGAACTTGGGGGGGAGGGCGGTTGGTTACACAGGGGCTGTAGTGGCAGTCTGTGCTCCAGCTGCCTTTGCTGCAGCTCAACCATACACTGGAGCATACTGGTTTAATCCTCCAGCAGCCTCAGCATTGAATCCTGCCTCCTCTGATCATGCTGCCACCACATTTGAGCTTCAGCCCTGTCTTCAGCCCGCCACTTACTCTCTTCAGCTCATCACTTACTCTCTTCAGCCCGCCACCTCTCCTCCTGGTCATTTTGTGCTTTCCTGCACTCTGACATTATTTGCCTCCACGCATTCGTCTGTGCTCTGTCAGTGTGGGAGGACAGCATGAGCTCAGAGAACATTTCATCACGAGTGCGTTTTTTTTTTCTTTCTAATCTTCACTAACCTCTGGGAAGGAGAAGATCCTGTGATCATTGAAACATATGCAGCTGGTGGAGAAAAAAAAAGGGACAGCGGTATTTAAAAAGACACATTTTATAAAACAGTGGCTACACTCTTTCAGGGTAAACTTTGCTGTTAACATTACATACAAAGCACATGTGCTTTCGTTACAAGGTCGCATTTTGCCTCCCCCTACCACGTGGCTACCCCCTCAACCCTCCCCCCTCCCCGTGGCTAACAGCGGGGAACATTTCTGTTCAGCCACAGGCAAACAGCCCAGCAGGAACGGGCACCTCTGAGTGTCCCCTGAAGAAAAGCACCCTGTTTCAACCAGGTGACCATGAATGATATCTCACTCTCCTGAGGATAACACAGAGAGATAAAGAACGGATGTTGTTTGAACGCCAGCAAACATACACTGCAATGCTTTGTTGTACAATGATTCCCGAGTACATGTTACTGGCCTGGAGTGGTAAAGTGTCCTACCATGGAGGACGCAATAAGGCTGCCCTCCCCAGAAACCTTTTGCAAAGGCTTTGGAAGTACATCCAGGAGAGCCGCGAATGCCAGGGCAAATTAATCCTTTCACATGCTTGCTTTTAAACCATGTATAGTATTTTAAAAGGTACACTCACCGGAGGTCTCTCCTCCGCCTGCCGGGTCCGGGAGGGAGCCTTGGGTGGGTTCGGGGGGTACTGGCTCCAGGTCCAGGGTGAGAAACAGTTCCTGGCTGTCGGGAAAACTGGTTTCTCTGCTTGCTTGCTGTGAGCTATCTACAACCTCATCATCATCATCTTCGTCCCCAAAACCTGCTTCCATGTTGCCTCCATCTCCATTGAAGGAGTCAAACAACACGGCTGGGGTAGTGGTGGCTGAACCCCCTAAAATGGCATGCAGCTCATCATAGAAGCGGCATGTTTGGGGCTCTGACCCGGAGCGGCTGTTCGCCTCTCTGGTTTTCTGGTAGGCTTGCCTCAGCTCCTTAAGTTTCACGCGGCACTGCTTCGGGTCCCTGTTATGGCCTCTGTCCTTCATGCCCTGGGAGATTTTTACAGAGGTTTTGGGATTTCGAAAACTGGAACGGAGTTCTGATAGCACGGATTCCTCTCCCCATACAGCGATCAGATCCCGTACCTCCCGTTCAGTCCATGCTGGAGCTCTTTTGCGATTCTGGGACTCCATCATGGTCACCTGCAGCTTGCCACGCTGGCCAAACAGGAAATGAGATTCAAAAGTTCGCGGTTCTTTTCCTGTCTACCTGGCCAGTGCATCTGAGTTGAGAGTGCTGTCCAGAGCGGTCACAATGGAGCATTCTGGGATAGCTCCCGGAGGCCAATACCGTCGAATTGTGTCCACAGTACCCCAAATTCGACCCGGCAAGGCCGATTTAAGCGCTAATCCACTTGTCAGGGGTGGAGGAAGGAAATCAATTTTAAGAGCCCTTTAAGTCGAAAAAAAGGGCTTCATCGTGTGGACGGGTGCAGGTTTACATCGATTTAACGCTGCTAAATTCGACCTAAAGTCCTAGTGTAGACCAGGGCTTAGAGGATATGTTTACAGTACAAAGGAAAGACCTGTGGCCATGAGTCTCAAAGCCTAAGTCAGTTGACTAGGGCTCCTGCTATGGGGCTAAAAATAGCAGTATATACATTTGGGCTAGGCTGGAGCCTGATCTCTGAAACCCAGCAGGGGAGGGTTTCAGACCCTGGGCTACAACTCAAGCCCAAATGTCTGCACTGCTACTTTTAGCCCCCAGGGTGTGAGCTTTGTGAGCTCAGGCTCTGGCAGTCGCTGCTGTGGGTTGTCGTCTTCTTTTTTTTTTTTTTTTTAGTGTTGGCAAACCCTCAGTCGCTGGATGTTGGTTGTCAAACAGGGGTGTGCCTGGTCCTTTTGTGTCTTCCCATTTACCTTTCCCCTTCTCATAGAAGCCTGCTTTGTTGTTTTTTAATAGCTGTGATTGCAGACCATTAGAAAACACTTAGACATAAACATCCCAGAGCATTCAACAGAAAGCAGAAAATAGTTGCTCTAGTAATACCTATCTTTCATACAGCGCTTGTCATTGGTAGCTCTCAGAGCACTTTAACACAGTAGGTAAGTATCATTAGCCTCAATTTACAGATAGAGAAACTAAGGCACAGAGAGGCAAAGTGACTTGCCCAAGGTCATCCAGCAGGTCAGCAGCAGAGCTGGGAACAGAATGCAGTTCTTCTAAGGCCCGATTCAGGGCTTGGCCACTGGACCGCAATGCAAAGCAAAGGGAAGTGTAGAAACAGATAAGACTGGGTTTAAGTTTGAAAGTGTCAATCGGATTGACCAGTGTAGCACTCACTGATTAAAAGATCCAGGGACAGGCGGGTGAAGCCTTTTAGCTCATGTAATGAACTCTGTGAACAGATAATTTGAGAGCTGCAAAGGCTTGCAGTTGTGTCCAGAACAATAGAATGTAGGAGGACCATAAGATACCTTACATGCAAACAGCAGAGATGTTGAGGTGTAATGACTACCGTACTGGTGAATTATCACAGAAATAATTTAGTCTGTAGTATCTAAGTGGAGACAATTAACAGTGAATGCACTATACTCTCTGCTGGGAGACCTGTCAGAAAAGATCTTCAGTTGTAATCCAGCCTAGAAGCAGACGTAACAAAGTTCACTCGCAGAAGATCAAATCTTGAGGTTTTTACTCAGACGAACTCCCATCCTGTTTCAGAGAAAACTGCCTTGATAAATTATAAAGCTTGAGGCAGCTAAATAGTTACAGTGAAGGTTATATTTAAATTAATTTTCCAACCAGTTTTCAGAAAAATCAGTCACTGTTTAAATATCTTTACTCCTGTGAAAGATCAGTGGAAGTTGCTATTTTTCCAATAGTTCCCTTCTGCTTGTATATGTTGATTAGGGCTTTGGAATCTGGGTTTGTTTGACTGCTTTACAAAACTGACAGGTTTCAGAGTAGCAGCCGTGTTAGTCTGTATCCACAAAAAGAAAAGGAGTACTTGTGGCACCGTAGAGACTAACAAATTTATATGAGCATAAGCTTTCATGAGCTATAGCTCACTTCATCAGATGCATTCAGTGGAAAAAAATTGAATGCATCCAGTGAAGTGAGCTGTAGTTCACGAAAACTTATGCTCAAATAAATTTGTTAGTCTCTAAGGTGCCACAAGTACTCCTTTTCTTTTTGCAAATACAGACTAACACGGCTGCTACTCTGAAACCTCACAGGAATTGTAGTTTTGGTGCTTCATGCTAGCATTCTTTTCTGTAGAGTTGATTCCCTGGTTGGGCTACATCTCCCACAAGACATGGTCTTTCCTCTTAGAGGGAAGTACATCATGGGAGTCCCTGGCAATGGTGGTGCATTATAGGAAAGGAAGTCCAACTTGGGAGTCTGGCCGATAAAAGGGAAAGGGGATACGAGGCATCTGAACTATAACTCCCATGAGCCACTGTGGCAGTGTTTCAAAATCAAAATATTTCAGTTTTCAGATGTTGTTTTATGATGAAAAATTAAAATTTTCCATGGAAGGCAGACACTTTTTGTTTAAAAAAAATATTCATTTAGGCTAAAACCCAATTGTCTGTTGTGGAAACAAAAATCAACAGAAACATTTTTCTGCTAGCCTGTTGGCTACATTCTTTTGATCTTATTTTCTTTTCATCTAGGTTCTGTGTGCACCACCCGGATTAAGACAGGTGTGGGCTACCCTCAGCTGAGTGCTGTGATCGAGTGTGCAGACTCTGCCCATGGCCTGAAGGGGCATATCATTTCTGTAAGTGAGTATAGTCTGCCAAACACCACTCGCTGCAAATCAGGGCAGGAATGCTGAATAAAAAGCCCAGAACACTGAAAATAGGGATCTTCATTAAACTCTCTTTTGTAGTTCTTAGTTAATCAGGCAGAGGTTTGCAAAGGTACAAATGATACCCAATTCCCACTGACTTTCAGTGGGAATTGGGCACTTAATTCCTATTTATGCTTTTGAAAATTTCCTTCTCAGCCTCCTGCACCCCGCAGTGGAAAATTACAAAACACCAAAGTCTGGATATATAAATTAACAGAATTAAAAGAATGTTAACATTTTGATTTGGAGCCAAACAACTGTCCCTGTGGAAGGAAGATCCCTTTGAATGGGTGAAAGAAAAGTGAGCCTGCCAGTGAGCAGGACATGGGGAGTCACAGGCAGCCATTCTATTAGAAGCTCGTGTGCTGACGAGAGGACCATTTCGGACAGTGGAGCTGCAGGGGTCCTTACCCCACCAAGACAAGTTGAAATGTTGGGGGGGTACTGCAGAGCCACATGGTGTGGAGTATGAGCTGCTGCAATTTGACTGAGCTTTGTGGTGGTAATGGCTTGAGGCTCTGGGGAATAAAAATGTCTCCCCTTCCCAGTAACTTGATGCTCTGAAATGTTCTAAGTTGAAATGGTCTGTTTGTATTTCTTGGAACTGGATGTGTAATAGACTGGGGGCAGGGAGGAGGGGGAAGGAAAGCAAGTACTAGTTAAAATCAGATCTTTATCCCTTTTTTATTATTCATTCATATATATATTTTTCTTCTCCCCTGCTCACCTATATGGAATTCACAAGAGCAAGTAGAAATACCTGACCATATATAAAAGAAATTCATAATTTTATGAGTTATGGAGTTTTACAGATGTGTTCATGGCAACAGCAGAGACCAAAACAATATGTATGAAAGGGTGAGCCACGATCAAGAAGTCTTGAGAATTTAATAGGTGGTATCAAAGCAATGATGTTTACAGGACCATCCTGATTTTCCAATGATCCTTTTCTCCCGCTCACCATTCTAAAGAATTTTATTTTTTAATAGAGATGGGCTCAAAATTTGGATCGAGATCCATATTTCAAACTCCTTAAAGTCTTGGATCAGGTGTTTTGATTTGGGCCCAGATCCTTGACTGGGGCCTCAACTCTAGGTTGTTTTTTGTTGTTTGTTTGTTTTTTAATAAACTCTATCCACTTAAACACTGCTCACTTGCCTCTTGGATACGTCTAGATGTTGAGCTGGGACTATGATTCCCATCTTGAGGAGACATGCCCATGCTAGCTCTCGTCAAACTTGTATGATAAAAATAGAGTGTAGTTGCAGCATTGTGAGCAGTGGGAGGGGCTAGCTGCCCACAGTATGTGCCTAGACTGGGGAGGTACTTGGGGTGGCTAGACCTTCCTACCACTCGCACCAGTGACTACACTCTATTTTTAGCATGCTAGCTTGATGAGAGCTAGTGCAAATAGGTCTCCTTGAGCTGGGAATCACACCCGCAGCTCAAAGTGTAGACATACGCTTGGAGAACAAAGGCTTTAGGCTTTTGACAGCAGGCAAAAAACAAGAACCTGTCATCCCTTCTGCCAGTACTTGAGTCTGGCTCCCTTCAATTGCTGGAGAGATTACAGTTACTAAGAGACAATGGGAATGGGAGTCTTTTCATTAATTTACACATGAGAGTTTCCTTGTAGAGAGATTGTTAATGGATACAATTGGAGGCATGGCAAGGAAGAATCCAGTGTTTGGATGCACTATAATAGGGCTTTTTTTAATACTTGGACTTTACGGTAATTGAAGTACAGTTAAAGTCAGAACAGTGATTGACTCAAATTCCCCTCCCAGTTATGACCATGCAACCCCATTTAGTTCAATGAGATGGTAGGGCTCTATATTTAATCCATTTCATTGATCTCAAGCTCAGATACATTCTGTTAAGGGGAAAAAAAAAAGGAAATATTTTCCCCCCTAACTGCTGGCACTGTACACTCTGCTTGGGATCTGAGCATTGCAGCTGGGTTCTTTCTGACTCTTGTGTCATTACCAGTAATAAAGGGTCTGCGGGCTGAATTTAGCTGTGAATTTTGCTGATGGCATATTTCTTAGCTATCTGTTCTAATGTAACGTTATGCATTTATACCACACTCATCACTGTGATATCTGACTGAGTGTTTTGCAAAATCCACTCACTTAAAATGGTTACCTTCTCTTTAGTTCTCTGTCCCCTATCCACAAAAAGATAGAAAGGCTTTATTTTATTGTGAGAAAGCTCAGGCTTATGTCAGAGGTGTCCCTAAAATAGGGTGGACTCAACCCACTGAAAGCTTTGAAGATCAGGACTTGAGGGGAGCTTCTGTTCTCTCTGTGCCTACACTTGAGAGGACGGCATGATTCCAAGATCGAGGAGACATACTCACGGTAACAGTGTGCTAAAAATAATAGCTGCTGCCTGTGCGACACTCTCCATCCCCAGTACAAATCCACCGTAACCCTCTGGCTATGTATTCAGGGTGGCTAGCCCATGTCACCACTGCTGCTGCTGCCTGTGTTACCGTGGCTAAGTTGCGGCTAGTTTGAGAGCTAGCACAGGTATGCCTACATGACCTGGGAATCACACCCCTAGCTTGTAGTGTAGACGCAACCTAAGAGATGCAGCGCAGAACCTGCATCCCAAGCAGAGGGAGTTCTAACATGGCTTTCGGCCACCTTTGCACACGCCTGATCCTGGGCAGTTTTGGGGGCCAGAGCAGCTTCCAGCGTAATTTAAACCTGGCGCCTGTGTTAGTTATGAGAGCCTCCCTGCGCTACCGTATGGGCAGCAGCACTGCCTGGAAAGTCTGCAGCCTGCCCCGACAAGCCCTTTAAGCCAGGGCTTTTGACTTATGGGGGAGTCCTTGGAGGACAGCCTTGTAGCTGGGTGCTACGGTACCTGAGCCAGGAGAATCCTCCTCTAGCTGGAACCGAGGCCTTTAGGGTTCCTTTACACCACTGGAATCCAGTGTAAAGGGACTAGACCGAGGGTGAGGATGGGATTACCCCACACCGCTGCGGGGCGGGGGCGGGGGGTGTACACTCCCTGTGAATTTCCCCAACACCCCTCCCAGTTTTGTGAACTACTTACATGCAGTGTTTCCTGTTTAGTGACTGGAAATTTGAATTGAAATTGAAACATTAATACACACTTTAAAAGCATATACAGTGTGTGATAAAATACGTGTATGTGAAAAAGTATAATAGATTTGAAAAGTATGAACATAGACTAGCTTCCTTATACAGCTGTTGTTCTTTATGACAATGTCAGTGCATTCATTTTGGTGATGTTGGCCAACCTAATAATTTCAAATTATGATTTGTAAGCAAAGTCTAAATGAGCTGTCCCTGACAGCTAGTGATGAGCTGGGGAGAAAGGCTTCAGGACCAGATTGTATTTACATTCACACCTAATCTACCTAGGTATCCAGCAAACAGAACTGTGTTGCCCAAGTGATAGATTTTGGCTGGGGTTGGGTTACAAATCACTTGAATGCAGGAGGGGGCAGAGCGGGTGGAGGGTAATGAAATGTAGTTTTTCTTATTGTCTGAGTAAAGGGCAGTAGAACTGTACTTAGCCTGTGCTGATTGAGGGCATCAAGAGAGAGGGTGGGGACAGGTGTTTTGCTTGATGGTCTACCTGAGTCAGAAGTACTGTTTGACCTGCCCCTCTCCACTGTTTAAAGACAGAGCTGATTAGGCTCCATAGAGAGTCTTTTGTTTTGTTAAGTGACCACTACAGCTGAAATCACTGAAAATCAGGTCTAAGTGCTTAGAGCTGCTGTGGGACAGTGTTTCTGTGGAAGAGACGGCCCAGTCTGCACAAGCAGTGAGGTTCCCCCACTGAGAGCTCAGCTGAAATCACTGAGAGCTGGGTGGAACCTCAAGAGACTAACTCGCAGAGGTCACAGTGGCAAATGGCAGCAGAAGGTGGCGGTGCAGGGCCATTGGCAACAGAGCGATGGAGTGAACAGTGGCACAACGAACAACAGTGGCAAGAGCAAACAGTGAGCAGCTGGAGGAACAAGCAGGGTGCCTTCTTGCCCCCCACGTGGGAGGTGAACTCATGTGAAAGTACCTCTGAACTCTGAGTCTCCACTGACCAAGGACAACACCGTGAGTGTTACTGAGGCTGTTAAGAATGCTGGAGACACAACACAGTTCATGCGAACAAACATGGCTGTGGCATCATACTTTCTATTTAAGCAAGAGATACCACACACTACAAACTGGAGGCCAATGTTTAGTTCATTGTCACTTGTTCATGCTGAAGTTGAACACTGGTTCTGAACAAGACCAGCAAATGCTCACTATCTTTCTGCCAGAAACTCAACTGACTGGCTAGAAGCATGTGGTGCAAGAGTGAAAGACTCAAATGCTGAAAAAGTGAAGAACTCTCTCACCACAAAAAAAATTTGCATACCGGCTGATGAATGCAATGATGCAAATGCGCATCAAGTGTTAAGTCATTGTGTCCGTTATCTTGATGTCAGCGGTCGGCCAGTAGATGCATTTCTAGATTTTCAAGTTATAGAAGACACATCGGCTGCATCTGTGACAACCCACATCTTAGAAGAGTTACATGCTTGTCAACTGGACCCCAAACAGATGGCTGCTTGTGCATTTGATGGAGCTGCAAACTTCTCTAGAAGACATGGTGGAGTACAAGCTTTGCTCAGAGAAAAGTGTAACCCTAATCTCTCCTATACACACTGCAGAGGCCATCTACTCCAACTAGTGCTAGAACAAGCTGCAGACTCTTCAAAAGACATTTAAAAAGCTATAAATTTAATGTCTTCATTATATTCTTTTTTCAGCAAGAGTCTAAAAAGACTGAATATCATGGAAAATATAGAAGATACATTGGGACTGAAGTTCAAATTAGTCCAACCTGGGAAAACCCTCTGGCTTTCTCATGAGCGATCCTTGGCTGTTGTCTTAAAATTACTCCAGCCATTATTACTGGCTTTGGAAAGTATCTACCAAGATGGGATGGATCTAAGTAGTGAGGCTGGTGGATTACTTTTGCTATTACGTTCAGAGAAGACTTTTGCCATTCTCCCCCCTATAAGTCTACTGTTGAAACCACTTGGATCATTAAACAATGCCATCCAGGCATCTGCTACAACAGTAATAAATCTTTGTCCAGCAATAGAAGCTACATTTGGATCAATCAGAGAGCTATCATTGAAAAAGTACTGGAAGAAGCAAAGACTTCAGTCCAGAAGTTGAGTAATGAAGACATTTATATCGAATCCTTAAGTGAAGAGGACAAGAAGTGTTTGTTAAGACAACTGAAAAAGTACACAGACTTGATTCTTAAAAATCTACATCAGCAACTT
This sequence comes from Natator depressus, assembly GCF_965152275.1. Classification (NCBI taxonomy): domain Eukaryota; kingdom Metazoa; phylum Chordata; order Testudines; family Cheloniidae; genus Natator; species Natator depressus. Next base: position 109,124,099 of record NC_134235.1, read on the forward strand.
ACAGATTCTACTCAACCTCTATGTAGCTTTTACAGATCCCTGTCTTATAAAACACCGACAGTTGAGTGAAGTGAGGCACTACCAGCAATGGGGTTGCCATGTGCTCAGGACAGAATAGAGAATTTGAACAATGAATGAAGATTTGACTTCAACTTCTTTTTTATCATCACTAGTGGCTCGACCCGATCTTTGTGCTATGTTTCCTGGGATGAAAGAAGTAGGAATTCATCTCTTGTTACTCCCAGTCACAACAGCTACAGTTGAGCATTCTTTTGCCTCATTGAATAGAATTTTGTGTTCTGAAAGAAGTCTCCTTCTGTCTGATCTTGTGAATGATCTAATGAGCATATCAATTGAAGGAATGGAAGTACCGGACACACGAGAAGCCACCAAAGATGAACGCATTGCATCCAAGAAGTTCATTAACAGAGTTGTGCAAAATTATAACAAGGAACCAAGAAGGATGAAGATGTAGTGCTTCATAGAAGGCTTGAGTAGCCAACTTTAATTTTTGTGATGATTTTAAAACATGAGTTAAATCTAATTAAATGGTCATGAAACATTTTTCAGTTTTTACTATGGTGCCATAGAGCCACCTTCACCCTCATGGTCTCACCCCTCCTCGGCCCTGACCCCTCCACCCTCCCGTAAATTCAAACCTCCCCCCTGAATTTCTGGGGAAAACACTGTAACTGATCTGCAGCATTCAATCAGGCATTGGGAAGGTGACTGGAAAACCAGGGTAGTGTGTGCACATCAACTCAGAAAGCTTGAGCAGGGGATGTGCCACATTCTGAACCACCTGAGGGTTTTCACAGCTTCTTGTTTACAGCCCCAGGTGCTGCGTGTTACAAGAATCAAGCCTGGAGGTGACAAATACATGGATCACCAGAGCCAAGTCAGCATTTGTCTGGGTGGAATGTAAGTGGAAGAAGCATTGTTAGCAGCTGTGGTTATTTTGATATCTGGTATCCGCGAGGAATGTCAAAGTATTCCAAAGCTACATACCATCTTCATGATCTGCAGGCAGACACCATTGATTTTGGGTAATGATCTGATACTCATTAGTTCTTTGGAATGGTTTTCCTCCACTTTCCAGTGCTTTTTCAGCCATTTGCTCTTCATCCATGAGCTAGTCTTGTTTAGGTAGCGTACTGCTGGCTGTGGTGCTGTTTGCCTGCAAAGTGAAGGATATCTTAAAAATGGAACGGACCGGTCACATCGCAGTGGTGGGTGCACTATGTGAACAGAACAGGCTCCAGCTAACTCTCCCATAGCTGTACGAGCACTGCAATGGTAACTGGATTTAAAACTTGTTTAAATCAATACAGTGAGTAGATAAAACTCACGGGGCAAATATGTTGAGTGAGAACGTGCCAGTTCTTACATGGTGGGCCAAATTCATTCCCTGTCTACCAATTGAGTTGCACCAGGGATGAAGTTTGGTACACCTATTTTTCTGGCTTTAACTAAACTTTAAGACCCAAAGCTCATCTCAGAAATGAATCACAATCCACTGAAAGAAAAGAGGAAACACTGTCAAAAAGACATGGACTTTTTTTGTCCCCCTGCTATTTTGTCTGAGAGCCAACTGTCTCCTTTTTCACTTTCCCTGCTGCATTAGCACACTGGTCTTATGAAAGTGCAGAAGTAAGCTGCAGCAAGGAGGTTATTCAGGAGGCAAGTTTGCTCTTCATGGCTTTGCTTGGGATAAAGTTTCTGTTTCTTTTAGGTTTCAGAGTGGTAGCCGTGTTAGTCTGTATCAGCAAAAAGAACGAGGAGTACTTGTGGCACCTTAGAAAGTACTACTCGTTCTTTTTGTTTCTTTTAGGTCAGAGAACTATTGTCCTGCATAGAAAAGCAGACATATATTTTAATAAGCCAACAATCTTGAAAAAAGAAAAGGAGTACTTGTGGCACCTTAGAGACTAACAAATGTATTTGAACATAAGCTTTCCTGAGCTACAGCATCCGATGAAGTGAGCTGTAGCTCACGAAAGCTTATGCTCAAATAAATTGGTTAGTCTCTAAGGTGCCACAAGTACTCCTTTTCTTTTTGCGAATACAGACTAATACGGCTGCTACTCTGAAATCTTGAAAATGAAGTGCATTTCTACTATAGACTGCATATATTATATGTGCCCCCACAAAGAGGCAATGCACATTCTCTCATGCTGCCCCATCATGTGGTAGAAACCCCCTAGCCTGTCTGAGCCATCAATTGCTACATAAGTAGGATGACTTAGGTATTCTTCACTCAGCTGCTGCCACTCCATTTTGCCCATGCCTAACTGTGCCATATGTATATACCGTTGTACTGTGTCTATCGTGTGCCATATGTATGTTCTTCACGTAGTATAGCGGATATATATTTTTACTGGTGCTATAGGTGGGGTTGAAAGAACAACCTATTATCAAAGTTGCTTGACACTTCCCATTACAATACCTTGTTTTCAAACTTTGCCAGACTTTAACTGTTTGGAGGGAAATTTTCCATGCTAGGGTCTGCCTTAGGCTGAATTGTTTAGGAAAATTTCAGACAAAATGGTTCAGCTGTTTCTGAGAATGAGGCTAGGGGACAATATGCTTGTTTTCCCTTGTTAAAAAAAAATTCTGGCAACTTTTTTGTGTGAAAAATTATAGCGCCCCCATGCTTTGAACCAGGAACTCAAAATTTGGCGGGGGGTGGCCTTTGTCTCAGGCACATACCATTTGTTGTCCCCAAGAAAGCTGCAAAAAATTGGCTAAGTTATTATAAGCCTTTGAAAAATCAAATTTTGCACATGCTCAGTACAGACTTTAGCTGCTGAATTCCCAGAAGATTCCATCAGCATTGAGCCTACTTCTCCCTGGGGCTGAGTGGGACTTGCCCTGCAATTGCAGCCCTGGGCTGCTGTGTGCTGTGACAATCCAGACACCTGATCTGAGAGCAGGGAGCCTGGTTAGCCTTTGCTCTAAATGACCCCTCCCTCCTCCCCCCATACTGCTGGGGCCCAGGCAGGTGAAGGAAGTAGCTTTCTGATTGAATGACAGAGGAGACAAGAGCTGAACCTGGCAGAGGGAGTAGATCCGGAAAAGGAGCCTAGGAAGTTGGGAAGCACAGGAATGGAGGCAGGTGGCGTGGGGGGGGAGTGGGAAACTGAGACTGGTGTTGGGGTGGAAGGCGAGACTGGAACTGGCTGGGCAAGGAGACTGGGGTTGGGAGCCAGGGAGGGAACCGGGGGGACTGGGAGCCAATAGGTGGGAGGAAACTGAGATTGGATGAGGAGCTGGAGTGCAGGCTGGGCAAGGATTCTTGGACTGAGACCCAGTGGGACAAGGAGATTGAGGTGTAGGGGGAGGGGAGACAGCTTTGATGAGGAGCCAGGATGTGGGAGAACTGGGACTGACTGAATTGGGTCCTGTGGGAAAAAATAGTATGTGATCATGTAATTAAAGACTGTATCATAATGCCTGTGCACAAAATGTTGTACAGGAAACCTTAAATCTGGTATTTCCCAACTTTGGGATGCTTGACTTTGCAATCTTAGTAATGTTCTTTTAACACAGGTTATCGTGTGTGACATTTTGTTTGTTCTGTCAGAGTATATCTGGAACTATTTATCATCACATCTTTCTGTGCCTGTTACTCACTCTGTAACATGGGGATTATGATGATTACTCACCTTTGTAAATGGCTTTGAGATCTCTCTTGATAAAAAACACCATTTAGTCCTGAAATAGTATTAGTATTTTTCTTTATCTTAGCTTGTATGCTCAGATGTTTGGGGCATTAATCTTACTCTGTCTCTTATGCACTGGGTAGTTTTATTGCACTGTAAGTGAATTATAAAATGAATACATAATAATTATACACTAAGGTCCCATCACTTACGTTTTTAAGGGAGGTTTTAAGTCCCTGTCACCTGTGCAGTTGGGATAGTTGCAAAAATAAGACATGAAGCAACTGAACAGGTGTAGCCCATAAACACAACTGCTGTTGCTGCTAAACTAGCCTCACGTTCTCAGACAGACAGTGACAATTAGGCAAATGCCGTACCTTGTTCCTCGAAGATGATCTGTCTCCCGGGCTCTGGCAGACTATGAGAGGGAGTGGAAGCCACGGATGGGGCCCATCCAGTGAGAAAACGTTGCTCACAGTCCAGAAGCATGCCCTTGTGGGAGCTGACAGCAAGAGGTTCAGCTATCTTAACCTCCAGCAGAGTGTCTCTCTTGCTATCCGCAAATAGAGTAAAACCCCAAACATCAGCAGGATATATTCCCCCTGGGCAATCAAAGCACCATGATACCAACTTAGGCCACTGGCTCAGTTTCCTTTGGAAAGCCCATCAAACACTTGTGTGCGCACCCAAGGCTTAACACGCCCACTGCTGCCACTGTCTGTTCTAAAATGCGGCAGAGATGGGAGTTTCTGGCTGTGCTCAGCTGCATGGGTCATACACAAGCACAGACTGCTGCAGATGGGGAAAAAGTGAAGCAAAATGAAGTAAAAATACTAGCTTTGGAGCAGCTTGCACAACAAAATCAAAAGCAGGAAACTTATTAGGCTGGAAAGGGCTGATCCTGTAAGGTGCTCCCTCAGGTCACATGCTCATCAATCAGCTCGAAGGGCATTTAGCATCTAGCAATAGGTGCTCAGCACTTTACAGGACAGAACCTACATTAACATACAGAGAGCTGCCCCAGAATCCTTCATTCCTCCCTTCCTCCACCTACATGGCTCTTCCCCAACCACCATTCCACTCACTGCCACCACCACGTTGCACAGAAGATGAAACATTCAGGTCTAAGATGAAAAACCTCAAGCTTGTGCTTTATGAAGCCCATAGCTTATGGTGAAGAACATGATGAGAGAATTATATTTTGTACTAGAGGCGAGATTACCCAACTCACTTGTGGATTATCGCATCAAAAAACTATTTCTGCTAGCACAGTGCCTTCTGCTGTGACTCCTCAGTGTACAGTAAGCCAACAGTTAAAATGTCTGTTGGTTTGTAATAGAGCTCTCAGTAGCAGCAGTAGTGGGCACAGTCCTTCGTTGACAGGGAGGTGGCCTGTGTGAGCATTGAGGGCTTACATTTCCAATTTTTATGCTTCTGGGGTTTGCAACAGGGAGTGAATGTTGCGGTTTTTACCAGTAGTATCATTAGCAGAATGTGTAGCAGAGTAAATAAGGTTTAAAAAGATAATGAAACTACAATGATTAATCTGGGTTCCTAAAAATCCTGTCCTGTTGTGTCCTAAATGCGCACACAGCTTTGTCATTTCCACTGGCACCTAATCATTACATTTGAATTTTCCATGCTGGTTCCCAAGGGTTGCTGTGTTATTACAGGTTTTGTATTGTACAAATGTTTGCTGTGTCAAATTAGTTTTGAGGGCACCAATGAGTGTGAGCTCCCTGCTGCTCACTGACTTCTATTTTGTTTTGCTTGTTGCAGGATGGAGGCTGTAGCTGTCCAGGAGATGTCGCCAAAGCGTTTGGTAAGTACACTGTGTCGTGTTTAGAGTCTGAGGGCCTGATTCATCTCCGATGAAACTCCCATGCAGTCAGTAAAGTTACATCAGCGTGAATTTGGCCTTAAATGTCTAATCAATACCAGGCTATCTTCATCCCTGGGGTAACCCCACTAAAGTTAATACACAAACTATGAATTTGGCCCTACATCTAATTTATAGAGTCCAAATTATACAGACCAAAAAAATGCACAGATCAACGTCTTATTTAGAAACATTGGGGTGACTGAGGCGGGAGTTTTATGACCTGCAGAGACAGTAGCTGACAGATAAAGGTTACCTCCAACTAGCTTTCACCATTACTTCACTGGGACGTTGCCAAATCTGGGAGGCCTGACATTAGGCTTTGTTTCGGTTCGTGGCTACGCCATGCGTAAGACACATGCAGTTCGTCCTGACCCTCTGTTCTGCTCAGCTGCTCACTGTTGAGAGCAGGCTGACAAGTGAAGGTACAATGCGTATGCAGCAAAACAACGATTGCAGGCAAACTCGATGTCCGGGGTAAATTGTAGGGAGTCAGTCGCACAGCTGAAGAGTGGGGATTTTATTTTTACTAAGCTGCTGGGGCTGAGCAAGCTTTCAGTATATCCCAGTTAATTATTAAGAGAGATTGTTCTCACTGTTATCAGTGGCTTCGGTGGAGTTACTCCAACTTTACGCTGGTGTGACTGTGAGCAGAATCTGCCTTACGTGTTTTCTGTTGTTCACAGAAATTACAGCTGGGGCCTGTCAGTCCTAGCAGTAAGGTTGACGTTGGTTCATGTTTAAGTTGGGCAGTCCTGATTTTGATGGGGCTGAGCGCATCCCCACACTGGGATGGAAGGGCATAAAGACACCCTGGAATACCTTTGGGGGTGTTACAACATGGCAATGCCAGGGTGCAACAGGACAACACAGTGTCATTGTTACGGTAGCATGTTGTGATGCCAGTGTCACGGCACGGCATTGTGGTACAGCATATATCTCCAAAAAGGTACATTAGAATTGGAAAAGGTACAGAGAAGGCAACAAAAATGATTAAGGGTATGGAACAGCTGCCTTATCAGGAGAGATTGTAAAGACTGGAACTGTTCAGGTTGAAAAAGAGACGACTAAGAGGGGATCTGATAGAGATCTATAAAATCATGACTGGTGTGGAGAAAGTGACTAAGGAAGTATTATTTACCCCTTCACATAACACAAGAACCAGGGGGCACCTGATGAAATTAATAGGCAGCAGGTTTAAAACGAACGAAAAAGTACTTCTTCACACAACGCACAGTCAACCTATGGAACTTGTTGCTATGGCCAAAATTATAATGGGGGTTCAAAAAAAGATTTAGATAAGTTCATGGAGGATAGGTCCTTCTTGGCTAATAGCCACTGATGGTCAGGGATGTGACCCCCATGCTCTGGGTATCCCTAAACCTCTGACTGCCAAGAAGCTGTGAGTGGACAGCAGGCGAGGGAACACTTGTTGATTGCCTGTTTTCTTCATTTCCTTTGAAGCACCTGGATTTGGCCACTGGTGGAAGAGGGGATACTGGGCTAGATGGACCATTGGTCTGACCCAGTATGGCCATTCTTATGTTCTTATATTTACCTGGCAGGAAATTTTCAAAGGGTAGAAATCAGAGGCCTAAACCAAAACCTCAGATCTGCACCAACCCAAACTTTGTGTGAGTGCTGGGAGAGTTGAAATCCAGCTCCAGCTCCGAGGATTGCATATAGCTCCTATCTTTAGAATAGGCCAGATGATAAAGGGAGAATTAAAGCAGGATCCTTGTGATCTGGGACCCATAGTCAGGAAGCCTCAGTTCTGGAGTGAGCGGCCAGGCCAGCACTCTAGCTGATTGCCGCCAGCTGGGTACTATCGACTTGCTGCTTGGAATCCTCGGAACTATCACAGGACCCTTAGATCACATCATGAGTGACATGACCTAGGGATGTGGAGCGCTGTTAGAATTGTAAAAGCGGCAAAGAGTCCTGTGCACCTTACAGACTAACAGACGTATTGGAGCATAAGCTTTCGTGGGTGAATACCCACTTCGTCAGATGCATGTAGTGGAAATTTCCAGAGACAGGTATAAATATGCAAGCAAGAATCAGGCTAGGGATAACGAGCTTAGCTCCATCAGGGAGGATGAGGCCCTCTTCTAGCAGTTGAGCTGTGAGCACCAAGGGAGGAGAAACTGCTTTTGTAGTTGGCTAGCCATTCACAGTCTTTGTTTAATCCTGAGCTGATGATGTCAAATTTGCAAATGAACTGAAGCTCAGCAGTTTCTCTTTGAAGTCTGGTCCTGAAATTTTTTTGCTGCAGGATGGCTACCTTTCAATCTGCTGTTGTGTGTCCAGGGAGGTTGAAGTGTTCTCCTACAGGTTTTTGTATATTGCCATTCCTAAGATCTGATTTGTGTCATTTATCCTTTTACGTAGGGACTGTCCAGTTTGGCCAATGTACATAGCAGAGGGTCATTGCTGGCACATGATGGCGTCTATTACATTGGTGGACGTGCAGGTGAATGAACCGGTGATGGTGTGGCTGATCTGGTTAGGTCCTGTGATGGTGTCGCTGGTGTAGATATGTGGGCAGAGTTGGCATCAAGGTTTGTTGCGTGGATTGGTTGGTGAGAATATGCTTAAGGTTGGCAGACGTGTACCCAGAAGCCTCCTGCTGCAAGACAAGTCCAAGAAAGAAACCAACAGAACTCCACTGGCCGTCACATACAGTCCTCAGCTAAAACCTCTCCAACGCATCATCAGTGATCTACAACCCATCCTGGACAACAATCCCTCACTTTCACAGGCCTTGGGAGGCAGGCCAGTCCTCACCCACAGACAACCCACCAACCTGAAGCATATTCTCACCAGCAACTACACACCGCAGCATAGTAATTCTAACTCAGGAACCAATCCATGCAACAAACCTCGATGCCAACTCTGCCCACATATCTACACCACCGACACCATCACAGGACCTAACCAGTCTATAAGGTGCCACAGGACTCTTTGCTGCTTTTACAGATCTAGACTAACACGGCTTCCCCTCTGATACCTGTTAGAATTGTGTAATTCTGACATGGTTGAATGGTGGCAGCTGGTGCTGGCTTTGGACAGTCCAAAGTTGGGCTGAACGTGGGGCCACTGTCACTATGTCTACGCAGCCAGCGGGAGCAAGACTCCGAGCCTGCATAGGGCTTAAAATAGCTGTGTAGACAGCATTTGGAAGCTGCAGCTCAGCCTGGAGGTCAGGCTCCGAAGCCTGGGGGAGGGGGATCTGTCTGTCAACCTGGCCTGGGAGACTCACTCCTGTAGGTTGTATAGATATACCCCATAGGGCTAAGTCGCCCTATGGATAGACTTAGCCCTATGGGGTATAATAGATTGGATTGGATAGAATTTCGCATGTGGCATTTTACTGTCAGTTGTTCCACAGTCACCCCCGGTGCAGTTTGTTCTTTGTTCTGCCAGTCTCTCTTCAGCCTGATCCTGCTCAGTCTCCTGCCCTGGTTGTTGTTAAGGACATTACAAGCTGAGGACTATGACCTCACTGCATTCCAAGCTGGAGGGGAAGAGACCTGGCCAGTGGAAAAACTCTTATTTCAATGGGAATCTTTCCAGAAATTAGAACAACAGGAAACTACTTCAAAACGTTTAACTGTTTGTCTTTGTAATGTTCGCTGTGAGTCCGAAGGGTCTCTTTGGGCTGCCCTGAGCAGAAATTTGCTCTCTGAAACCTGTGGAAGTGCAGATGTGGGCGTGGCAACTGGCTAGTCAGGATATGCATTGGGGCATTAGAGCCCTCTTGAGTGAGAACCCAGATTGCTTCTTGGAGAGGGGGAGGGTTGAGAAACACTTGAGATTAGGCAACAGTCCTGCACTGGCAGCAGGCCGGACAAAATGACCGAACAATTAGGGCTGTGTCGTTCTGAAAGTTGACACAGATTAGGGCGATCTCCTTAGCATTAATAGATTGATGATTGAGAGCCCCCGTAGGGCCAGGGGCCCATGCTAGTAGATTTGAATGCAGGATTGGGGCCTAAGGTAGACAAACATAACAGCCCAGATGCACACCAGACTGGATGACCTGATGATGGAAGTGTTTGAAAGCAGCATGGAGATCACTGGTGTTCAATATGTGGTTATTGTTGAAAGACATTGTGAAAAGGAGCCGTTGGAATGGGCATCTGAAAGAACAGCCAGGCTGGTTGTTCTGTGCTTAGTGCCAGGAAAGAAGCTCCAAGCGTAAAGGGGGGCATGGAAGGAAGCAAAAAAGGTGAGTGTGACAGGAGGCGGCAAAGGGGCATTTAGGAGGCAGCCAGCGAGGCAATAGGAAGAAATTAAATGAATGGAGGTGCAGCGCTGTGCAGAGCCTTGAGGGTAAGGACAAGCAGACTAAAAGGCAAAAGGTGAGGGTTTGCCAGCATGGGTGGCAGGTATCGTAGGCCAGGGGAAGCTAAACCTCCCCTAACCCAGGCCGTGGCCCCGCCCATGGTCCACCTTGAGGCCCCGCCCTCATTCCCCCTCTCCCCTGAAGCTGGCGGGGGCTCAGCTCCACCCGGCCACCTGGAGCTTGGGGGCCTGAAGGTCGCACTGGCAGCCTGGTGCAGCTTAGGCCAGCTGGCGGCCCAGGAGTCAGGCTGGTGCTTGAGCCAACCGACAGCCCAGGGACAGTGCTCAGGCTGGGCGCTGGCATGAGGTGGCTGGGGCAGGCGGGCTGGAGCGCCTCTGGCCATGGGGGGCCCCTCAGGGCTCCAGGTGTGAGTGGGGGAGGATCAGGGCCCTGATGGTTGGGGGCGGAGCATTGGGTGGAAGGGGCGGGCCCTGGGGGCTAGCCTCCCTGAAGGGCGGGGTCATTCGCTGCCCATGTCTGCCAGTGAATGGTTTCCGAGAGTGCAGTGATGTGATTGGAAAATGCCTCTTGTAGCAGCCATTTGGTTAGACTGGGGGAAGCAAAGGGAGGGAGTATAGGTTACAACGGGATGTGGGAAATGACCAGCCGGGCACAGCTGGTGTTTTTGTGCGAAGGGTGCAGAAGAAGAGCTGGAGTGTCTCGATGTTTCAGGAGAACTGACAGGATCCAGTTTTTGTCTGGATGTGAGCACACAATGAGAGGGAGAAGTCAAAGATGACGCTGAGGTTTTGGACCAGGGTGCCTGAGTTGAGAGTGAAAAGTTCGGGGCTGGTGAAAAAGGAAGGGAAAGGATTTGAGGTGGAGAGGAAGGTTGGGAACAAGGAATTCAGTCTGTTTTAGCACCTGTTTTCATCACTGCACTAGCTGAGTGCCTCACAAACATGAGTGGCTTCCATGAACCTTCTCGTGAGGTAGGGAAATATCATCCCTTTAGACAGAGGTGGAAACTGAGGCATGGAGCAATTAAGTGACTTGGCCACGATCACATTGGAAGCCTGTGGCTCAGCTAGGAACAGAACGCAGGGCTCCTGAATCCCAGTCCAGTGTCCAAGGCACAACACAGCCTTCCTGCCGAGGGGTAGTGATGGTATGAGTTATGAGAGTAGAGACGGGATGAAGTAGCTGTTTTGGAGTCATTAGCATAGAGGGGGTAAGTGAAACTATGAGAGCAGAAAACATCTGCTCTGCATAGAGGATTTATCAGACAGACCTTACAGTGGTTTCTTTGCAGTCTGTCATGCTGCGTATCTGTGGAGCCTGATAATGCTCACTGAGGATCCTTATGAAAAGTACTTACTGTGTTGTTGCACTTTCCCTTTCCTGACAAATGGGCTTTTGAATGGAAACATTGTCCATGGAAAACAAAGACTCCAGCAGTGTGTGATCGTGAGCGAGCAAAAAGCCCGGTTTGCAATCCATCACCAGCACCTCTGGTCACTACGGAGCGTGAGCAAGCCAAACAAACATAGCCCCCACCGCCGCACAAAAGGGGAAGAGTGTTCTGAAAACCCCTGGTCCTCAGTGAAGCAGAAAGTACTGAAGCAAAAGCACTTTGGGAAAAACAATGTTAAAAGGACTTCTTGTGGTTGGAGCTGGTGGATGGTAAGAACGTGTATTTCAGTTAGTTTAGTTCAATGTTCTGGAGGGTATGAGGTCAAGTTCTGGGCTGGGTTTGCAGAAACCCTGCCCATCCCTGACAGGAACCTTGGCAAACTATGCTGGGGTAAGCAAAAGTGGTAAATTTTTATACCAGTAATTTAAAGCCATTCCCCCCGCCCCCCCAAGTGATTCAAGTGGTTTTTTTGTTTTGTTTTAAATTAGAACTGTGAGGGAACCGGAATTGCTGTTTTCTGGGAAATGCTCAGGGCCCTACCAAATTCAGGGTCCATTTTGGTCAATTTCATGGCCAGGGTTTTTTTTAATTAGTCAGTTTCACGTTTTCAGATGTGTACTTCTGAAATTTCACAGTGTTGTAACGGTGGGGGTCCTGACCCAAAAGGGGGTTGGGTGGGGGGGAGTCGCAGCCGGAGGAGGTTCACAGAGGTGAAGCTGGGCTCTGAAGCTTCCTGCAGCTGGGGGAAGTTTGTGGAGGTGGGTCTGTGCAGGGGAAGAGGAAGTCCTGTCCCTCCCTGGCCTGAGCAGGACTAGCAGCTGGAGTGTGGTAGGAGCCCCCTGGCTAGGGCACTCCCAGCCCTGCCCTGCCCTTCCACCTCCCCTCCAGACCTCCCCTGTGAAATCTAGCTATTGATTTAATGGTCTGTGACATGTTTGTCACGTCCATGAATTTGGTAGAGCCTTAGAAATGCTGCAGTTTTGAAATTTGGTTTTGATGTGAGAGGACCATGGCCCCAGAAAGTTTGATGGAGTGGATTGATGGGGTGGAGAAGCCATCACCAGAGAGAGGGTGAGGACTAGGTGGCAGCATTGGCAGGGCAGAGACCCAGGAGAACCAAAAGCACTTTGTCAAGGCAGCCTTTGTTTTGTTTTGGGGTCCCTTTGGATGGACTGAATCTAGGCCTCCACGTAATTTTAATCCAGCCATGGTGATAAGAAGTACAATTCTCACAGTGCCATTGCTTTAAAGATGGTATACGGTTATGCTGAGGAAAGGGAAGCTCCCCACAAGTGATCTAGAATGACTGTGATGAAGGTGGGCACTAATCCTGGTTTTGGTAGTTTAGGAAAAGTATCAGATTAGTTTCTAACTGGGCCTTTGAATCTCACAGCCATCTGAAACAGCCTGTCAGTGAGCTGGAGTGACAGGAGACCCTGAATGGGTGCCTGTCTATAAATATTACATATGCTACAGTGATTTGGCACAAAGATAATTTTTTAAAATACCTTTTAACATGAACATATTGTTCTCATCAAATAAACAATGGGGCAGATGGAGCAAGAGTTATATACCAGGGCAGATGGGTTCTGTGTTAGAGTTGCCCTGTAGCTGGACTCAACTTTGCTAGGGCTATTAGAAATGAACCCAGACTCCATAATTTGGATGTGATTCCAGATAAAAATATTCCCATATTCAAGTTTGTCTCTACGGTTTTGGTTCATCCTATGATACAGATAGAGGAGCGGTGAAGATCAGATAAGGATCCAGATTTTCCCAAGGTTTTTTTTTGGGGGGGGGCGGCAATATTTTGGTTTGGCTCAACAGAGATGGGAGCCAGTCATAAACGTTGTATCTAGATTTGAACTTTCCCAACATTTGGAAGTGTTTAGATGTGGCATTTTAGTTCTGGCCCATCTCTGTGAGATCAGGTTCTGCATAAATGCCAGTTATTTGTGGGCAGTATAAAGGAGCTGGGCAGCGGAGGAGAGTGCTGTCTATACCAGTAACTCAGTTCCACACAGACATAGACAAAACAGTCATCTTGGACCACTGAAGTGTTTTGTTTCAGGGGTGGATCACAACAGGCTCTAAAAACAGCAAGATCTGAACCTTTTTACCTGGTTCAAAAACATTTGCTTCTGTTTTAAAAATGAGTTTTCAGTTTCTTGGAATTCTGCATGTCCTGGTTCCAACCAAGACTGGAAGCCCTGAAATGTCCTAGGGGAGGCTGTTCAAGGTATAACTCCAGCACAGATGGGAAAACTGGCCAATCTCTTGAGAGAACCTATTCAGATTCCAAAAGCCTCATCCTACTTCTGTTAACTACAATGGCCTCATGATTTGCAAACCCAAGGGAGGCGTAGGAGCTGGATAAGCATCCAGATATTTGGGTGTTTATTATTATATTTTGTATAACCCTGGCGATAAGGAGGACCGGTGACGGACTAGAACCCCAGTGTGCTATGTGCCTTTCATACACACGAGAAAAAAAATGAGCCATGCCCCGGCTAGTTTACAGTGTTAGGTTTCGGAGTAGCAGCCGTGTTAGTCTGTATTTGCAAAAAGAAAAGGAGGACTTGTGGCACCTTAGAGACTAACCAGTTTATTTGAGCATAAACTTTCATGAGCTACAACCGATGAAGTGAGCTGTAGCTCACGAAAGCTTATGTTCAAATAAATTGGTTAGTCTCTAAGGTGCCACAAGTACTCCTTTTCTTTTTACAATGTTAGTAATCTGAACCAAACACAAACTCACCTCATACCCATTGCGGTTTACCCCTCATTGTACTGTATGACTGCATTGCTGGGGGGGGGGGGGGGGCGGGCAGAAAAATTTCAGAGCCATCACATCTTTCACTTCAAAAGTCCACCTACAAAGTAAATAAAGGTGAACGTTCCTCTTCCATGTCCTCCCAAACATGTATTCCCATTTACGTATATGACCTGATTGGAGAGGATTTGGGGAGCTGTGCAGCTGACTGACATCTTCTCCGTGTGTTTGGATTGTAATGCGAGTTAAAAGCACTAAACTGAATTTGAAAGCGAGAACATGGAAGCGAAAAAGAGCACTTTCTGTGGTGTTCAGTATCACAGCCAGATCAGATGCTTCTTGTTTGAAATATCAAGGGAATACGACATCAGCGTGTATAGGTCCCGCTGGTAAAGGATGTCTTTTAACTTGGTTGTGTCTGTTACAGTTAAGGTTTCCCTGCTCTGAAGCATTCAAGACAGGGCTGGCTATCATTTTCGGCTGCATGACTGTTTTTGCTTTGTTTTTTATTGTGCTCTCTCTCTCTCTCTCGCCCCCACCCCCATCCTTCTCATCTCACATTCTCTGCTGATCACAGGAGCTGGTGCTGATTTTGTCATGCTTGGAGGAATGTTTGCAGGCCACGATCAATGTGCTGGGGAGGTTCTAGAAAAAAATGGCAAGAAGATGAAACTGTTCTACGGGATGAGTTCTGATACAGCCATGAAGAAGCACGTAGGAGGAGTTGCTGAATACAGGTACAAGTTATACTCAGATTTTACTATGGGCTGGAACCACCACCAAACCTGCGTCTGGATCTGCATTTTGCAACTGGCTCCTGTTACAAGCTGGGCCTGTTCCCTCTTCTGGATGAGCACCAGGCTGTTGTATACAGACCCAACTCCTGGGCCTATATGCTTACAAGATCTCTGGGACTGGGCAGTGACTGGGCACTGTTCCTAAAGCTGGATGTCTCAGGCACACGAACAGAGGTGCAGACTCCTTGTCTGACACCCTTCTTGGGCAGTGGGACCTGGCAGTCCAGCTGTCTGAGCCCCATGTTGCTTACTCACATCCCCCCAGAATCTACCTGGCTGTGGGAGCTCTGGTGTCTTCAGGGACAACATGACAGGAAGGGAAGGAACACAGTCTTAAAGGATTTTTTTAATCACAGACACTTTACTCTTGAAAGCACTGGAGAGTTACAGATCTATGGAAAACAACAACAACAACATTCTCACCCTGATATCAGCCCTGCTCTGAGTCCTGCGTTTTATGAGCATCCTTAGAGCATCACCCCTCTTTTATCTTAGTCCACATTTTGTTCTTGTGCATTTAACCAGGGGAGTTGTGGGTTCCAGGCCCCTCCTTCCCCCAATTGGCTTCTGGGTAGGTAGACTATGGGTTATTCATAGTCAATGACCATACCAGTAGAAAAACCATTATTCCAGTAGGGGATATTCATTCAGTGTTGATGGCGCTGTCATACCTCCTCATACATAGTCTTTCCATGAGGAGTCCAGCCAGCCCCTACCATAAAATGGATACTCTGATCCACAAAGGAATTCACAATACAACGTGAAGGTCACACTCCAGAAGGAAGGTTATAATGGACAAAATGGGGTTGACAAAACAAAATGGAGTTCACAGACATATCCCCAGTCTGGCACAGCCCCTAACTTTGCAGCAGGCCAAGCCACAACCCAGGATGCAAACGCCTCCCAAACTTTGATCCAAGCCTAAATTTAGCAGCTTGTATCTGTCTTCAGAGCTGCTGCTTATTATTAACTGTTTTTAAAGATGTAGAAAGTACCCTATAGACATACATAGTACTTACAGAAGGCAGGTAACTTCTCCCTAAGACATTTAAGTCTAGCAGCGTTGGCCTAAATTTCCCATGTATTCAGTATTGCTTATTGGGTTGCAACAAAATGACTGTAATAATGGAGATCAAAAAAGTTAGTGGCAGGCAAAGTGCAGCCATCAAGGGAGACCTGAGCACAGACATGGTCATGGCACTTCTGCCTTCTGTTCTGGCTGAAATCAGACCCATCAAGGAGACAGAGCTGCCCCACTCATTGGTCCAATAATTTGGGCCAAATTCTGAACACAGCTGCATCTACTCCAGTTCCTAAGGAAAGCTTTTGGGGAGGAGTAAAAAGACATCTTTAGGACAAAGGGGTGGGGTGGGGGGGGGGGAGAGAGCTAAGAGAAATCGTGCAGTGCAGTTTAGTCCCCACTAAAGGGTTAATCCTGCAAAAAATAAAAATACACAAGTGGCATAGCCAGCAGCTCCCCTCTGTTTAGCGGTATGGGAAGGGCAGGGTGGTTGCAACCCCTCAGTTGAGAAACCATAAGCTAGATTAAGCCTTTGCTCAGTGCCTTGGATATGGGGCAGCACACACCTGTGCTTCCCCAGAAGGAACCCTGGAGAAGAATTGTGGCTCTGCTCCTGGGCAGGGGTGGAGTAATTGGACATTGCTGAGTGTAATATAATCTCCCCTACTTGTGCTCCAATCCACCTCCCCAACCTGGTGGGTGGGGGGAACCAGGCAGTCCCTACTTGTCCCCCCGACCCAATGTCTAGGAAGCCCTAACAGCCAAAGAGCAGTGGGGAGTCTTTTTCTTTTCAGCTCAAATGTTTCTTTGCAGCTAAATGTTGCACAAGAGAATGGCCCTGTTTAGGACAAGCTGAAATGTTGCACAAGGCAGTCTGCATGCCTGCATGAGCTGTAATTCACTCGATCATGTCTCACGCCAGTCCCAAGAGGCTGTTAATTTTTTTTTCCATGATGTCGCTTGGCATCAAAGCATCTGGAACTAACAGTCTGAGTGGATGTTACTAGCAATTATCTTATAATTTAAAAATGGCAGCTGCCAGTTACACACAAGCACTGGCAGCCTTTCATCTGAGCTGCAATTACAAACTCCACTTTCGCCCTCTTTTTTATGTCAGTGACTGGAGCATGTATACAGCGGGGTAGGTCTAAACCATTACATTGCTCAGCACAGCGTGTCATTAATGACCATTTCACAATGGAACAGACCGCCCGAACAAGCCGAGCAAATCTTTGGAGGCTCAGTTCAGTTAGTGACAGGCCACCACCGATGTTGGTGAAGGTTGTGTGCCAGGGTGGCAACTGAAAGGCCAAATTCCACCCCCCAGTTACGAGAGAGTGTGTGTGTGTGTGGTAACTGAGGGCAAGACTCATCACTAAGGTTCTGACAGTGGAGTAAATTGATAACACCATTGAAATCCAGTGTCCCATTTGGATAAACAGTGCAGAAGGAAAGGGGCTTTATTTAGCTACTTAAACATAAAGGTTAGTTGCTTTCAGCCCCTGCCAGAAATGCTGCACAAGCTGCCATCCTGTTAGAGGCACACTCCCTCTTTTCCACTCCCTGATTTATGAAGGCTTAGAGTGCTCAGGAAATGTGTTACCCAAGCTTCTCTAAAAAGAACAGGAGGACAGGAAAGCTTTGCATCCGATATGCATCCGATGAAGTGAGCTGTAGCTCACGAAAGCTTATGCTCAAATAAATTGGTTGGTCTCCAGGGTGCCACAAGTCCTCCTGTTCTTTTTGCTGCTACAGACTAACACGGCTGCTCCTCTGAAACCAGCTTCTCTGACTCTCTCAGGCAACTGAAAGTTTCAACAGCCAATAAGAGGCTGCTGCTCCTGTGTTGTAAGCGATAAGTTACACAGTTGTGTACGGGGGATTCCTGCTAGCAGCGAACCTAGGAATCCAGCCAGGCAGCCTGATACTCTGCTGCGCTGGCACTGGCTGTTAGCAGTATAGGGTGCTTAGATACCATGCCTCGTACACAGGGTTATAGAATGGTGGACACGAGGATATAGTTAATTAGCTAGTCTGGTTTGGTTGAGTTTTTTGGTCTGCCACAGATACTGTAGATTCAAAATAGTTTTTAAAAATAGGGGTTATTGTTTCTACAGCACTGAGAGAGGGCATGGTGGTGCTGAAGAGGCAAATCAAAGAAATGGGGCCAGATTTTGCCTTCAATTCCATAGGCGTAGAGCTAAACTAACTGCACTGAAGTACCGCAAATTCTAGCCCACAGCCAAATCTGGTCCGGAGTGCCGTTTCTAAAATGTCCAGTCTAACCTCAGCATTTATAATGTTGGGTGCCTAAAGGCAGGGGCTTGCTTAGGGTTTCCAAAGACGCCAGAGGGAACTGCTACTCCAAACCTATTGAAATTCAGTGGGCGTTGAGTGCTTTGCGCTCCTTTGAAAATCCCAACTGTCAGTCTGTGTTGAGGCACCAACAGAAGTGGTTAGCCCCGCAGCTTCCAATCAAGCTGCTGGGGATCTGGGATCCCTCAGCCACTGTGAAAATCAGGCCACTTAAAGTGCCTGAGTATGGATTTATGCTCTCAAAACTGAAAATTTTGCCTTCAGAACTCTGTCACAGTTCAGGGCAACTGCACCTGTATTTCCACCCGTGGTACAACAAGGGCACCACCTCTAGGCTCATGGTTCATCAGGAATCACCTCGCTAGGATGCAGACCTGCATCTCCCTCACTATTTTGGTTAAATAGCCTCTCTTTCTGAGTCGGTCCCTGGAGAATCCAGTTTGATCAAGTATATGCAAGCTTTCCTCCAGGTGGTGGTAGCTCTCTGGAGGTGTTACAACTTGAGCATATTTGAATTCATGATCCTTGACCTCCCCTTGTTGTAAAAACAAAACACCCAACCCCAAACCTTAACAGGTATTGTCCAAAATGCACAGAGTTGCACTCTCTGACTATAACCTAACATGTTATATAACCAACTACTGCTTGATCATTTTCTGAACAAGTTAACTATGAAGTGGCGTTAGGATTTTGGACACAAATGAAGCTTTCCAACCACTTTAAAGCACAAGATCCCATTCCCAGCAGTCACAGGACAATGCACATTCTAAGCCCCTCTGCCTTGCCCCAAAGATGATGTTTGCCTCATGTTGCACAATCATCTTATTCGAAGGAACACAAAGATCAGATGACATCTGGGGACATTCCACTACAGCAGGGCCTGCAAAGGGTGGGATAGTGAGGCAGGAGGGATGGGTGTGAAAATCACAAGACCAAATTCTTCTCTGACCTAAGCCCACAGACTTCAACTTCTTTCTTTTTGCCTCCTGAGGAAAAAAGAAGATCTGCTTTGAAAGACAATGCAGGCCGTTTGCCTGTGTGCCAGTCATTTACACTATATAAAGTATTTCTGCAGTCTGCCCTGTTGGAATAGCTCTAATTCTGCTTTCATCTGAGTAAGGAGTAAGCTGAGTAAGGAGTGCAGTAAGGCTGGTACATTGTAAACTCTCCTGGCAGAGAAGCCTAATATTTATCTGTTCTGTAATGCACCGTGCACACTTCCGGTCCTAAGTAGGAATGGGGCAGATCCTCAGCTGAAGTCAATGAGGGTAGCTCTGTTCAGTGCTTAATTTGTAATGAAAGAGGTGCTGGGGCCTCAAGCAATTTTTTTACTTTCATCCCTGACGCGGCAAGCCCACAGGTGCCGGGGCTCTGAACTGCCAAGCCCACAGGTGCTGGGGCTCAGCCCTGGCACAAATTAAGCACAGGCTCTGGTACATCACTGAAGCTATGCCAGTTTATACCAGTGGAGGATTAGCCCCAATATTTTTAAACATTGCCTCGGCCTGTCTGTCTTCTGGGGTAAGGCTCCATCTTACAGCCCTGGGGCAAAACTCCCATTTATATAAACAGAAGGATCAAGCCCATAGTGCGCTCAGGCATTGTTTGGGCATTTGCCAGAAGCATTCGCTTCCTCTTCACAGTACTTGACATGACTTTGGTACAGTGCACTGAAGAACCTTTGAACACCCAACAGGAATGGGCAGCAATCCAAAAAGAGTGGAAGGTTCTTTAAAACAGTAAGGTGCTGAGTGCTGAAAAATTCATTGCACGCTACTGCCAACTCTCTGTCTGCAGGGCTTCGGAGGGCAGAACCGTGGAAGTGCCTTACAGAGGGGACGTGGAAACTACCATCCTCGATATCCTCGGGGGCCTGCGATCCACCTGCACCTACGTGGGAGCTGCCAAGCTCAAAGAGCTGAGCCGGAGGGCGACATTCATCCGGGTCACCCAACAGCACAGCCAGGTGTTTTCTTAACCAAGGACTGGGACCTGTGACATGTGTCTGCCGCTTCTCCCCCCTCCCTCTGTGTTTTGTGTTTGGGGCAAACCCCCCAGGCGGTGGAAGTAGGGGGGTCAGTTGCCACTGGTGTGGGGTTTAGCAGAAGGACATGCCATCAAACACAGTGCCATGTAGGATTCTTTTGGTTCACGATGCAAGAGCCTCATCTTCTAAAGTCACGTCTGTTTGTTTTCAATCTAGTTTTTTCACCATTCATTTTTCTCTCTGATGAAGAAGCCTCCATTCACAGTGAGTTAGCCTCGCCAGACCCTGGTCGCTGTTACCAAGTTTTGAAACATCCCCACAACCTCTCGCCAGCACCGTTCCAGCAGTATGGGTTATAGGAGCTGCCGGCTGGGAGGGGAAGGGGAAGGGGTTCAGTATGTTGATCGGGGTAACCAAAGGTCAGAGCCATACTTTTTGACCTTTCAGGTGGCTGGATGAGCCAAGGTTGCTGCTGCATTTTCACTGTGATGTTAAAAATGCTGGAGCTGTATCAATGGCATTTCATGCCTTTTAAGGCCTTTTTTATTTAAATCAATATATTAACGGACTTACCGCTCCATAGACACTGGCATTATAGTGAGTGCTTCCTCCTCCCACCCCCACCCAGAACATTTAACAGGGTACTAGTTTTTTGATGGGTACAATCCTCAGGGGTCCTGTTTTTATCATCTCTGAATAGGTTTTGAAGCGGTAGAGACACAGCACTACTCAACACCAGTGGCCTGATCCTGCACAGCCCTGTGATTTGCATAGTCATTTCAAAAAAGAAAAGGAGGACTTGTGGCACCTTCGAGACTAACAAATTTATTTGAGCATAGCTGACACAAAGCAACTACAAATACACACTGGCTTTGGCCAGGTGTAGAAATGATTACACATTGAGCAAGCCCTGGGGAATCAGGCCAAAGGGGTCAGATCCATCTCTCTGTTACCCTGGTGCAACTCTTTTGAAGTCATAGGTGTAACTGAGAGCAAAATATGGCCTGCAGTAGACCAGCTGAAGACTTCATTGCAAGAAGCCAGTTGTCTGATCTTGAGTTAAAGCCGTTGCTGTGAAGGAAATAATGAATATTTTAGACTCTGGGCAACACTTTAATAAACTGTAATGGTAGACTAATTAATTGATAAATCACAATGAAATTTCTTTGGAAGTACACATTGAATTCCCAGGAATATCACAGTAGTTCATTATGATAAATGTTATTAGAATGAATACCAATGAATTAATAATGACCGGCCACTTACTTTAGCCTGTTACTGAGATTTCAATACAATTGGAAACTGAAGTAACTTCAGAGTTTTTTTTCCCTTCTGTGGAAAGATAGAGACTTCCTTTGGAATGCAAAACTGTGACCCGTGGGAAAAGGAGCGGACAGAAAGCAAATGGCATTATTCTAGCATTCTTTGTTGTTCAGAAAAGATCAAGGAGGATCAGTACAATGGAACATGTTAAGTAACAAACCTAAACCCCAAATCAGTCACTGATGGTGTTAATCAGATTATGCATAATGGGAAAAGCCTAGATGATCCTTTATCTGAAGGCAGGTGGTTTACAATAAAATGTTAAGTATTCCCCATTAAACATTGTGGACCTGATTCTAATTTACAATAAGACTTTGCCCTGGTATTGTACGGGGGGCCTTAAAGAGGGCATAGGTTACACGTACACTGATTTTAAGGCCCATTTACACTGCCAGAGTGGTGTAAAGAAACCTAAGTGTAAATGAGACTCAGGCTCCCAGGCCCTGCCAATTAACTTTTCTTCTGAAGTTGGAATTTGTATGTAGTGAACTCCAAAAAGGCAGCCGAATGGTTTCTTTACTAAAAATAAATAAAAATACTGTGGGCCAAATTCTGCTGTCAGTTAACCTGATGTAAACCCAGAGTAATTCCACTTAAATCTCTGAAGTTACTTGGAATTTACATAGATATAACTAAGAGTAGACTGTCTCCCCTCTCCCCCCCCACATACCCTCCAGCCACATGCCCACAAGAAAAGTGTATTTGTATACAGGTAAATCAAAACTTCTTCAAGGAATGAGGTTATACTGAATATACACTCATACCACCAGTGCATTCCATACTTCAGAAGTGTGGCTCTCCCCTAGACGCTCCAGGGTTGGGATGTTAATTGTTTTTATAGGGCTTTTGGGGCTACATTTTAAACCTCTGCACATTTAAAAGACTACATCTTTAAAGTACACATTGGAACTGCTTCTTTTCTGCAGTGAAAACTCCTTGATTCTCCACTGCTGTGGCCATTATGGAGTCAGTTACACCTGTTTCTTCAGAGGACACCTTCAGTCAGATGGCTCCTTTCACAATGCCCCTTGTACAAAATACAGCACACACACGTTTGAAAGTGGAACAAAGAGATTGGCCTGAGGCTAACACAGGACCCAGTCTGGTGAGGTGACAGATGCCCTCAATGTCTGTAGGACCCAACTCCTCCTTCCACTCCAATTAGAGGCCAAACGCTTGTTGAATGCATTGGAAATTGAGGGTGTGCTACACCTGGCAGGATTAGGCCCCCAAGCAGTTAACTTGAGCTACCTCATCTGATCATTTTACAAGGTTCTCCGGTTCCTAGTGTCTTTCCCAGCAGCTTCGCACTGTGCTGCACTTCATGAACTGCTACTGCCAAAAGAGCCCCCCCCCCCCCCCAGCTACATTGCAAGTGTCTTAAGCAGCGGCTACCCATGACAGTGGGCCAAATTCTGACTTGCTTTCCACACCCTTGTAACACCACTGACTTCAGTACATAAGAGGAAAGTTAGAATTTGGCTCATTGGCTCCATCAAGGTGTAGCTGACGGACCACGTTGCTTTAAAAATGAAGCTAGTTAAAACAAATCTGATTGTACGATAATACACATTTAAAGCCAAAGCCTGCACAAGGCACAGGAGCCTCTGTGTCCCCCAGTCCATCTGTGAGACTGCAGGGAAGGCTGAGGAGTACTACTGTCTGTAGGAGTGGTGCCTACACCACAGCACCAAGGGATTGTGGTCTGACAGGTAGTGCTGTGTGGTCAGTGAATGTGCTGGGACCAGGAGTGGGGCTGGTCTGCGGTAAGAAGAGGTACACACTGCTGTCCTCAGCCCACTACCTCACCCTGCTCAGCATCCTCAGGGGGGCTCTGGAAAGCACCATGTGACTGGCACACTTCTGTGCCTTCCCCCTCACCCTGAGTGGGTAAGTGTTGGATTTTGTCCTTGCTGCT
Organism: Natator depressus; assembly: GCF_965152275.1. Lineage (NCBI taxonomy): Eukaryota > Metazoa > Chordata > Testudines > Cheloniidae > Natator > Natator depressus. The sequence goes on from NC_134235.1 coordinate 109,147,477, forward strand.
GTCAGGTATTGTGTGCAGGGGTGGTTCTAGGAAGCACAAGTTAGGAGGGCTTTGGGGAAGTTTGCTGAGGATGGGGAAAGGCGAGAGCTTTTGCAAGTCTTCCAAGACACAATATGACACCATCACTGGATACAGGATTAATGTTTTAATCCATGGGCCCTTGTGGTCTGAAACTCCTGCTGGGCCTAATTCTCACATGCACCAATTTCACATTGGTCTAAACCCATTGACTTCAACAGAGTCTCTCCTAATTGTCACCAGTGTAAATGAGAGCTAAATCAGGCTTCTCTTGCCAAACTCTGATGGGCATTTAGGCCAAATCCTGTGCTGCTGGAGTCAATGGGAATTTTGCCGCTGACCTCAGAGACACTGCAGGATTTGGCTTTTCTTGGTTAGAGTGGGAAAATCACAAGGCCTAGGAGTGGCAGTGTGGCTGCACTGCTAAAGCCCACCTGCAGCAAGGCACTTGTTTTCCCCCGTCTAGAAGCAATGTGTTCTCTTTGGGGGTTGGTTACGAAAATTTGAATAAGCTTGCGGTACTGCCACCTGCTGCATGACTTCTATGCTGGAAGTGCCCTAAATGCAGTCAGTCTCGCCCACTAGTAATAAGGGGTCTCCCCACCATCTGCCTTAGACTTGGTTCTTTTTTATTCATTCAGACATTTAGGCCTGTCCTCTGGATGTGACTTCACATCATCAGCCATTACACTGCTGACATGCATAACATTTCCAAACGTATGTAATCAATAGCCCAGAGCTCCTTTGTGACAAATAAAGTTTGTGATCATTTTGAAGACCATACATGAAGTCTTTAAAAAAGAGTGAGTTTTAACCATTTCCATAACACTGCATGCACCACAGCTGAGATGATTAAGAATGGGTATCTTCTTTCCTCATTCGTAGCCAAAAAACGGTGCACAGAATGCGTCCGCCATGACGAACCTGCTCATATAAAGTGATCACGTTGGGCACCCTGGCTGTTCTGTTATGAAATAAATGGTTCCATTCTGGCGGCCTGGATGGGATTATACGCTGTATGTGGGAATGTGCAAACTTCTGTGTATAGTGATAAAAACAAACTCCATAAAAATGTATTCCTGAAGCTAAATCTGAAGAGGGAAAAATTAAATGAACAAATTATTCATTCACAGGAAAATTGTGTCTCATTCTTTCTGAACGCATAAAGACAGACACACGTGCAATTGGCACTGTTATTTTATTAGTACGAGTATACTGAAACAATAAACTTGTACTGGTATACAGACAGTTTCTTTAAAACAACTTTGTTCAAATTTTGAATCAAACATTGTTTTATTATAATAATGAAATAATTTCTACCTAGAAAACCTGCAAGCACCATCAAAGAAAGGGACCATAAAATTCAATAAACAGACGCGAGTGTATCCTACAAATAGACACACCACCATTAGAAAATAGAATATGAATTCTTCCATTTTTTTAATATTTGTTTTAAAAAAGCTAGTGCAAGTACAATATTTTACACTGGAATTACAGAGAGTATGCACGCATATGGAAAAAAGTTCTCCTGTCACAATAAAAGCTCTTAACTATGTCTGTATGCACTTAAAATTTTCTCTTTTAATTAAGGTGCAAAACATTATTCCCTCCCTATTTCTCCTTTGTACTGGCCATGTCAGCTTGATTTCTCCACAACACAAAGCTGCATTATCCCTTTTTCTGAGCCTACATTAGGCACAACACTGGAAGTGTGATTTGCAACAACCCTCTTCAGAAATACCAAGCAATTAAAACCTTAGAGACTATTATTGTGGAATCACTAGACTTACCCACATGAGGACTTTCCTCAAGTGCCAGGGCTAGTTGGCCAGTCCAAGCCTGCTGGCTGTCAAAGACTGTGACACTGATACTACAAAATTATTTTCAGTAGCTAATTTGAATGGGAAAAGTTGGAAATTCCCCTTTTCAAACACTGCAGAGAGAACAGTGTTCACAAAAAGTTAATATTTTAAAAAAGCCAGACAGAAATACATACATTAGTGAGTTGCAACATTAGCTGACTGTCTGCGAAAAGTTATACCTGCTGCCTTAATAAGATTAGCAACTTTGCTAAGTAGCCAAAGGGCCAGACAGAAGACATGAATTCAACCACTTGCAGCCACAGTTACAGAGATCCAACAACTACTGACTTCAATTGGAGAGAGAGAGAGAGAGAGGGAGTGTGTCTCTCTCTAAAGCTAGAATCATCAGGCTCTTTATTTTTAAAGCAAACAAACATCAGGGGCCAGATCTAGCTGGCTCCTGCTGTTTTCACACAACCCAGTAATACAGCTTCAAAGAGTGAGTAAGGATTAATGCAAACAACACTTCCAATGCACGCCTGCAGCATGGTCAAGGGAAAGGGCACAGGAGCTTTGACCACTCAGAATAGAAACAAACGAATGAACAACAAAAAAGTCAACCTTGGATGAAGCCTCCAATTAATTCTCAGTGGAAGACTTGAGTGCTTTCAGATAACGATGAGTAAAACTATAGCAATCTTAGAGACTGTTATTGTATAACTACTTATTGGCTGAATGCACTTCATTCTAATACATTTGTTGGGGCCATTCTTTTGGGTGTCAAGGGGTCATTTTAACGTGGTAATTATTTTTCCCCATGTGACTGTTAGGTATCAGAACTGAAGCTTGCATTACAGGCTGTCAGGGGAGGGAGAGAAGGGTTCTGAAAGTTAACTGTTTATCCCCGCGGTGCGTAGGCTCGCAGCTGTCCAACTTGACCTTTGGCCAAGGAAAGGGCCCTTTCCCTGGAAATTGCTCCAGGATTCTTTCATTTTGGCCTGTGAATAACATGAATCTCTAAATCAAATGAGAAAGAACCTGTCCAAGCTCAGAGCATATCTGGAAAAACTGAAATTCATGTCTTTACCTCCTGTTTAAATGAGGTGGGAGGGTGTGTGTACACAAAAGGCCATGTCTCGTTGGATATTACTCTTATTTACTGGTAAGCGAGGATTCCTTGTTATAAACACTTCTTGTTCAAGTTATAGTCTTTGGGTTGATTGGAACAGGAAGTGCTGAAAATGTAGAACAGCATCCCAGAGGGAGTAAGGAAGTTACAATGGCTTCAGAATCTAAACTACACAGGGTGCTTAAAGATATATTTTCAGCGCAGGAACAAACATTCCCCCCTTTCCCCCGCATCAGGATTTATGTGATATGAACAGAAAATTGAGCACAGTTGTTCTTTAAGAGCCTTTTAACTATATAATTCTTCCTGTCCAGAGCCAATACAAATCAGATCATCTAAACGTGACAGTTTCTATATACAAAACACATGTAACTTTCAACCTTTTCTGCTTTTGTATTTAAAAAAAAACTTTTTTTTTTTTTTTTTTTACAAACAAGGTATGAAACACACTGTTTCAACAGATCCATCTCTTTTTCAAACACTGAATGAATCATTCCAACATTCATTTTTCTTTTGTGCAATTTTTAAAAACATTACCTGTACTCCTCAATGTGAGTGCTTCCAAAAAGTTTTTTTTTGGTAAGCTTCTCAAATTAGGTTTACATCAAAAAAATATTCCCACAAGGTATAGTGCTACAAGAAAAGATCCTATCAGTAAGGTAACACATCTGAAGCGAGGTCGTCTATGTAAAAGAAATTAACTCTGGAGTAGAGGTGTGCAACTTGTTTGGAATTTCCTTATCAACAGAAAACACAACCCTGTCCTTGAAAAGGATATGAAATCAACTGAACATAATAGTTATTTGCTTTTATATTCATATATATGTGTGTGTGTGTGTGTGTGTGTGTGTGTGTGTCTGTGTCCACATTTGTGGGTGGACTCTTTTTTATTTCAGGATTTTGGGGGTTGGGAAAAAAAAAAGCCATGAAAAGAAAAGCACTGACCACACACTGCTAAAATTCCTTTGCTTTTCATATCAACACTGGGTAAGTCCACAGATTGGCCTCTGCTGTTGTCTGGTGCTGTCTCCACTTTCCCGTTTTTGCGTATGCTTCATAATAGAAGTGACAACAGGAGGTCAAATTCTCATCTCAGTTACACGCATGCAAGTCTGGACTAACTCCACTGATGTCAACAGTTACTCCAAACATATCGCTGTTGTAACTAAGATCAGAATCTGGCTCTAAATGATCGAGCCACTAATTTCTGTAAACACTTATACCTGTAGTTAACATTAACATGTAAGTCCCCCTGCCTTCAATAGGCCTAATCAGATACTTAAAGTTAAGCATGTGCATAAGTGTTGGCAGAACTGTGGCCTAGTGCCCATGGCATTACATACTAAGAACCCGAGTGAGTGCTAGTGAAATAACACTATTAGTATTTTTAAAATAGCTCAGATTCGTTCTCCCTGAAACATTTTTTTTTCATTTTAGTAGTCACATGCATTAACAGAATTTCATCATTTTCTTTACCATTGGCAACATACTTAGGTAAAATTAATCTCTGTGCAACGAGAGAGTCTCATGGTAACCAACAGCTATGGTTCACTTTGAATCTGCTGCTTTGTATTGCAATCTATGTGATATCTACAAAATTAATCCACGAGATGCAGGAAATCCAAACTTGTCCTTGAAATTGTACATCCCTACTCCAGAGCAGTAAAAGTGCTGCTTCTGGTCACATCAGTGTACCACACATACGCCAGCCCCGTCCCTGAGTAAGAGGTGTGAAAGGTTTCTAAATGTTCCTTGCTTTAGGGAAACAAGAGCAGTGATGTCACTTCCTGGTGCTGAGAAAATGACAGAACAACGGTTTAACCAAGTGACGACAGGGTTAAAAAAAACGGAACCCCCCCCCCCACATACATTAAAAAAAATCCCCCCCAAACCCCACAACAACGATGTACAAAATCATTAAACAGTTCAAACAAAAATCCAATTTGGGTTTCAACTAAAGGACTTGAGGTAAGTGACATCAAACTCCAAATTCCCCATGATGTGGCCCAGACAAACTGAAACGATGCCTAAGTTAAACACTATAAGGAACAGTCATTATCTAGAGAGAGATAGAGAGAGAGATTGTTTTTTAGAAATCCCTATAAAGAGGTTCTTGTTTATTTTTTTGTTTTGCCCTGACTAGATTTCTTGGTGATTGTATTCATTTCATTGTAAACTAAACAGGTCTGGTACAAAAAAAAAAAAGACGACTTGTCAGTTAATATTGCAAAGTGGACACTGTAAAGAGGCCCATGATTAATCCTTTTACACCGAACTCACCTAAATATTTCTATGCCCGTGATTGTTATTTTCACTGTGCACCTCAAGGCACAAGAATTCTAGCCACATCTACACTTAAAAATCAGATCGACCTAGCAATGTTGCTCAGGGCTGTGAAAAATTTCATACCCTGAGCACCACAGTTAGGTCCACCTAATCCCCAGTGTAGATGTGGCTAGAATTCTTCCACTGACCTAGCCCTACATCACAGAGAAGTGGATTCACTACGCTGACGGAAAGCCCCTTCCGTCTATGTAGGAAGTGTGTACACTACTGTGTGTGGCAGAGCTGTAGCTATTCTGCTGGAGAGCACACATACCCTTACTCCTTTGAGCTATCAATGGGGCAACTCGCCCCACTGGATTAAGGATTTACTCATGTGAATAAGGGGTCATGGCTCTGCCAAACTCCAGATGCCACCAGGCAAACCAGATTCAGCCAACTGAAAGTAGTCACTTCTTTCTGTCCATTTAGGGGTGAAATTCCCTCCTGTACAGAGAGCCAATACCAAGTTAATGCACCAGTTAGTGACATAAGTGGTGTATAGGCTTTGTGCTGGCTTTTTGCACAGGGGTGAATTTCACCCACATTGTACATCACGCAGATGGTAACATTCATATACAAGAGCATGTAAAGTATACGTATATTATATATATAAAGTAACAGTTACAGGCATAGTTTGAAGAGAAAATGACACTGATGGTGCTGTAGAAGGCTGCTTTCACTCATGTAAGAGACGATGTTATTTACTCATGACTGAACTGTTTGTGATTTACAGGTCCCTCACATTCTCAAAATTCTTATCCCCCCTTTAAAAATCTTTTTTTGTGTGTGTGGGGGGAACATCCACTAAGCCTTTTTCTGGATCTTCTTCTTTATATTGCGGAGGCCAGGGTCTTACATTTGAAAGAATATGGACCATCCAGGGCCATCGATCCATGTGTGCCACACTTGTTAACTACATACAGATTCTGTGCCCCCAATCAAGGGAGGTATAAGGCCCTAAACACTTTTTTTTTGTTTGTTTTTTTGTTTTTTGGGAGGAGGGGGGTAGAGAAAACAGTGAAAGAAAACAAAAAGGTGAAAGTGGAAGAGGGTGTGAGATCTAGCTACCACCACGTGGGTGGGTCTACATTGGCACATAAAGTATTGCACATCCTAAAAAAGCAAAAGCACAAAAAGGGACAATTGCTTGGAAGGAACCAATTATTTCAGAATTCCTAAATCTGAAATACCAGCACAGAACTAATACATTCCTATTGCTCCAAACTTTTTTTATTTGTTTACTGTTAGTGTTAGTAGAATAGATCCAGTCAGTTTAAGAGTCCCTGCTTCTTTATTAGCCAAAAAGATGTGTGTGTGGTTTTATTTCAGATTTTCTGAGTATGTGTATTATGAATATAGTGGTACTAACGTGAACTAAAATCTAATTCTGCCCACATCTTTCTATTCTTCTTACCATCAAAGGTTAAAACGTAACAAAAACAAAACAAACAAAACAACAATAAATTGCAAGTGCCCTGAGCGGAGTATATGGAAGATTAAGCAAGTTCTCTGAGCAGAAATGTTAAAAAAAAGTACAGCACTAGATAAGCAGTGTGACCATGAGAATGAACCTGCTCAGCTATTTGGTAGCCTGCTGAGAGGTTAATGAAATTCAAGAAAAGTTTCAAGCTATTTTAAACTTATTTAAATGTTTTTGGTGCACCGCAGAAAATGGTATAAAACCAGTTAGTTCTGGTGTGAGCTAAATTTCAAGTAACGAACAGAAGAACCAAAAAGCTGGGGGGGTTTCAGATTTTTTGTAAATAAAGGAGCTGGAAATACTGTATTTTAGGAGAGGGAAAATGAGATTTTTAAGGAATTTGTTCACTTTAGATACTGTATCTCTAATTAAGAACTTTTATAGCCTACTTCTCCCTATTAGTACAGCTTCTTCAAAAGTACTTGAAGGATGCAAACTCAATTACAAACCAAAAGTAATAGTAATATAAAGGCTTAATCCAAAGCCCACTGAAACCAATGGGATTGAATGCAATGGGCTTCAGCTCAGACCTGAAGTGCTTAGTATTTGCACCTCCTGTAGAAAGATGTGGGCCAAAGATGCACAGCACCTCTAAGGATCCGGCCCTACCTTTGTTTCAGATTACCGGGAACAAAAAAGACTTAACTGTCTGAAACCCCCATTCCCTCTCACTGTTTTGTACCAAACTCTGAAATCTAGATTGTATTTCAACTGGAAAATGTCATTAAAACAACAAATAATAATAATAATAAAATAATAACGGTTGTTGTTTTTTTTATAAAATCCTGCTTATGTGTAGAGATGTCTTTTCTGGAAAACTCTCTCAATGTATCTGAAGAAAAATTCTCCGAGTTGTCCTGCTAGGACCTGGTTCTGTGCGACAGATATGGCAGAAAGACCAAAAATGAACTTTAAAGGAACGTAACTCTATAAAATGGCATAGAGCTTAGGCAGGTTAGTAAATAATTGCTACATTTGTTTATGCTCTCTCAGTCCCCCTCCCTTCCCCACAACATTATTAGGTAAAAACTGCAGGAATACCACACAAATGATAAACTCAAGATGTGCAAATTGCAAGATTCTTTAAAGTCCATCTTTTTCAAAAACACTGGACAATAATGATTTTTTTCCTCTTTCCTTTTTCCTCTCTCTTATTCTTTTATTATCTGTCAGCTCGCATATGCCTTTAACTCTTTCTCAAGCATTAAAGTTTTAAAAGTGCCTCCTATTAAGTAGTCCTTTGTGGACAATGACTGTCACATACTAGTTCAATAATTCACATTCATCCCTTTGAAACCACATTAAAATTTCCAACATCTTGCTTGTGAGAAAACTCTACATAGTCATATGTAGTTAACAGTGTTGAATAGATTCTTTTTTCCCCCTCAAACAGATTAAAGTGAGATACAGTACTTATTGAGTGTTAGACCAGGATGCTCGACAAGAAAGCGTGAACAGCATTTTAAGTGCTTAAAGACATTCTATGTTCATCTTCAACATCCGATTCCTTGTGTCACACTGAATTTTGAAAAAAGTGGCACCAGTTGTCCATCGTCATGAACTAAAAACAGTACTAGAGTTAAAGACAAAGATTTGCAACCTAAATGCAAACAATTTATGTCTGCGCTCTCAAAGGGGCAGTACGTGTCTACCTTGTGGAAGCAAATGTTAATGGCGTAACCTGATCAGTTTATCTAACACTGCACAGAACCAGGAGTTTCCCCTTAGCTAGGGGACCCAACAAACTTTAGGCTTCCCTCGCCCTGGCTATGTCATTAAGAAAAACAAGCAGTGTAACAATGCAAGCATAGGACCTTACTGAATGTTACACTCTGGCAATGGAACTGCACTAGCAAGCTGAAAAGAAACATCTGCGTGGCAGTCACTTTATGAATAAAATTCAGTGCAGTCGGACCCCATGGGGGAAAATATATATACTGTAGAGCCTTGACTAAGAGTTGGTTTGATTGTGAAATGTGTCAAAGACTGTCTGATCCTTTTTTAATAATGTGTGTGTGTGTGTGTGTGTGTTGGGTTCTTAAGAGTTCTCTCGGCACGAGAGAACCTCCTAATGACCCAGCCAGGGAGCGGCAATCCCTCCTTGGGACTGAAACACACACAATGCATGCAGTGCAGTTTATCTCTGCTACAGTTCCCTTCTCGTCACCTCACAGAAAAAAGAACAGCTGGAGTCTGCTCTACACTAGGTGACAGAAAACAGGAGCCATGACAACACATTCATTTCCACTAAGGGTGCGTGAAGCAGATACTGCCCCTTCTGTAGCTCTCAATAAACCTAGTCACTGACAAAACACTTGTGGAAAAACATATGCACCTGTCTCCTGCATAATACCAGCTGCAACTATAACAACAAGGTTATAACATAAACCTAAAATAAGATGATAACATGTAAATACTGGGTTATTTAGTCTACAGTACAGTAATCTGGATAAAAATGACAAGGGATAGCCTAATTTCCTTTTCCCAAACAGCCTTTACTTGCCTACGTTAGATCGACCTTCAATGCAAATTTTAACCTCCTGAGGAATAAAAGAAGGCTTGGGAAGAGTCAAAGGTGGTTCCTCTTCTGATTTCTCTAGTTTCCGTGTTTCAGGGGCCGACCACCTCCTCTTCCTCGTCGCCGTGGGCTTGCTGGGTTCTGTTTTGGTGAGCAAAGGTGCTGCAGGCAATCCTATTTTGTCCAGAAACTTCAGTTCACCATTCTCAGATAACATCTGTGCACTTCCCTGATTAATACCATTTTCCTGCTCCACATACCTGTGTCTACTTCCAGCTAGACTGTCATTCTTTGAGTGCTTCAGCAAGATACTAGCTGAATCCATGGGCTGGCCCTTTTTAATAGAGCCATTCTTCAGATTCTTGAGAGTAAGCGATATGCAGACATCCCCAACTGAGAGTTTGGAACATGGCAAATCAAAGAGCTGGCTGGTTCTCTCAGGGCAGCAGGATGACCAGCCTTGTCCAAATACAAAAAAAGGGTATTCGACCAAGACTTCAACGCTGACCTGTAGAAAGAGAAGAAAACAAGAGAGAGAGGGGGAGAGAGAGAGAGAGAGAGAACATGAATCTGAAAACACTGATTCACTACAGTATGTTCTCAGCACACACACAGTTACGGTCAGCTCTTTAGTTTTAGCTGGAGAGACTGATAAATACGTGCCCTGTAAAAGCTTATTCAGTATCCATAATGTCACTACACTGGACATTACACTTAATGTTTGTCCTTGTTAAAATGGCATTAACAAGCCCTCTGAGACTGGCCAATCCTCAGCACAAAACCACAACGTTTGAGCCTTATCTTTATCATCTGCTCAACGACGTGCAATGAAGCCTGGGCAAAAACAGTTAGGATACCATTTATTAATCCTTTATTCACTGTGCGTTTATTTTATATAGCCTGCCATTCACATTTCCCTTAACCCTTAGAAAGTGCGGTTACTCACCCTGTGCACTAACTGGAGTTCTTCAAGATGTGTGTCCCTGTGGGTGCTCCACTTTAGGTGTGCATGCGCCTCTGATCGAAGCATTCTGGTAGTAATGCCAGTTCTGCCAGGGCATGTGCCCTACACATCCTCGTGCCCGGTACCGAAGCTATACAGGGCTGTGTGGGCAAATTGCCCTCAGTTCCTTCTCTACTGTAAAGCCACAGAGGCAGCTCCGAAGCAGAGGGAGGAGGGCAGGTAGTAGAGCACCCATCGGGGAACACATTTGAAAGAACTCCAGTTACTGCACAAGGTGAGTAACTTCTTCGAGTAGTGTGCCTGTGGGTACCCCACTTTAGGTGACTCCCGAGCAGTAACCCTTTAAGGAGGTGGGAATTTTGGACCAGGCAATGCAGTTCTTTCTTCAGTGATGGACCCTGCTCCGCACAGGGGAGGGAGGAGCGAGGATCAGGGTCCATCACTGAAGAAAGAACTGCACTGCCGAATACCGCATCTGATCTTGCAGTGTGAATTAGAGCACAATAGTCGGAAAACGTGTGCACCGAGGCCCATGTTGCAGCCCTGCAGATTTCAGCAACTGGAACATCTTTGAGTAGAGCTACTGATGTAGACTGTGATCTGGTAGGGCATGCAGTCACTTTTAGGGGAGGTGTAAGCTCAGCAGAGCCACGGCAGGCAATAATCTGTTTAGAAAGTCTGAGTGTGGACAGGCACACCCTTAGAGCTATCTGCAACAGAAAAAAAAAGTCTTGGGGTCTTCCTGAAGGGCCTAGTCCTGTCCAAGAAAAAAAGCTAACACCTGCTTAACATCTAGTGTAGGAAAAGCAAACGGACGTGGTTTAGGGAAAAAATGAAAGATGACTAGTTTGGATGATATGAAATTGAGAGGAAACCTTAAGTAAGAACTTTGGATGGGGTCATAAAAATACCTTCTCCTTGGGGAACAAGGGAAAGTCTGCCATTAGAGCCTGTATCTCCCTAACCCTTCAAGAAGAAATGATGGTCACCAAGAAGGCAGTCCTCATAGACTGATGTAACAGCAAGCACGTAGCGAATGGCTCAAGGCAGGGCCATCCTTAGGCATATGCAGAATACGCAGCTGCGTAGGGCACCACAAAATGTGGGGCACCAAATTGCCCCAAATTTCACGGCGCCCTACGCAGCTGCATGCTTTGTATGCAGCAGCGTGGGGGGCCAGCCCCATCCCCCAGCTGGCCCCCCTGTGAGTTCCTACAGGGGCATGGGGCCTGGGACAACTCCCTCTGCCCCACCTCTTCCCGCCCTCACTTTCCACCCCTTCTCCGAAGCCCCATCCCCCAGTGACGGACACAGCCCAGGGGATTGGCGGGGGGGGAGGGGGCGGGTTTGCATCGGCAGCAGGGGTCAGGCCTACCCCCGCACTCACGGGTGGTGGTAGGAAGCAGAGCAACCCAGCCCCAGCCCGCTCCACTCCGCTGGCTCCACACCCGCCAGTGTGTGTGTGTGTGTGTGGGGGGGGGGGTCGGGGGGATGGACCCCTTCCCCCGAGCAACACGGCTGGGGCAGGAGGAGCGGAGCGGGCTGGGGCTGGGTCGTTCTGCTTCCTGCTGCAGTCACCAGGCCCCCCACTAATCCCCCAGGCCGCTCTGGGCCTGTAGGGTACATAAACAGTCCTGAGCCACCCCTGGAGACATTGAAGATGCAACCTGGTATTTTGTGTCAAAAAAACACAAGCTGCCATGTGTCCCAATAGTTGCAAACATGTCCTTGCTGGAACTTGAGAGCGGAGCTACGCTCTTTGTAGAAGAGTCTTTAGAGCAGAGAACCAGCTGAGAGGGAGATAAGCTCTGCGTATTATCAAATCTAGAAGCGCTCTATAAAGAGAATTTCTTTTGTAGAGGTAAAGATGGATTTCTCTAGTTTTATCGGCAGGCCTAGACTTCGGAACAGTGAAGTTGTTCAAACTGCCAACCATATCTCTCTTGAGGAGCCAATTGTTGAGGTAGGGAAAGAAAGCTAATCCTAGACAACAGAGGTAGGCAGCTACGACCTCCATGACTCTAAAACACCCTTGTGGTGGATAACTGGCTGAAGACTAGGACCCAGTACTGGTAATAATTGTGATTGAGAGTGACACGAAGAAATCTTTTGTTAGAAGGCTGAATCACTATGTGGAAGTATGTATCTTTGAGGGAGGGAATTATAGCTGCTAGGGACACCATCTTGAATTGCCTGAGACCTAGTCTCAGCCTCCAATCCTCATTTTTCTTGGGTATCAGAAAATATCTTGAAGAGTACCCTTTTCCCCTGTGTTGAAGTGGGACTGGCTTTATGGCTCCCAGACGTAGAAGAAGTGATGAGATCTCGTTTGTCAGCAATTGCTCATGAGAGGGATCCCTAAAGAGGAATGGAGAAGGAGGTTGGAAGGGCAGAGTGGATGTAAATTGGATAGTATAACCCCAAGTAATGACCTCCAATGCACATCTGTCTGATGTTATAGCCTCCCATGCTTAACGAAATAGAGAGAGGTGTGTCCAAATTGAGGAAGGAAGGTTCTGTTGTGCAGCTGATTAAACCTGGCCATTGGCTGGTCTGGACTTGACCAAATCATCAAAACTGATGTTTGGACGATGTTGAAGACTGAGATGAAGCAGCTGAGGTAGTGATAGGGTTTTTTTTTAAAAAAACCTCAACCTCTTAGCCTGTGGTCCCGGTGGCCTAGGGAAGGCAGAAAATTAAGCAGGATGGGATCTTTGTGTCAACTGACACCTGCTAAACATCCTTCTATTTTCAGGTGTGTGTATCCCTAAAGACCTACGTGTTGCTCTCGAGTTCTTTAGGGTATAAAACCTGTCACCTGTGAAGTCTGTGAAAAGCTTCTGGCCATCAAAAGGTAAATCTTCCAGAATCAATTGTACCTCATGTGGAAACCCAGACAACTGAAACCAGGAAGCTTGTCTCACCACTACTGCAGCAGAAATAGACCTGCCTGCAGTGTCCACCGCGAAGAGTGAAGCTTGCAGTGCAGTTTTTGCCAAAAGTTGACCTTCCTTTATTATGGCGCTGAACTGTTCTCAATGTTCCTGTGGTAAATGATCAATAGAAGCATTAAATGTCTCGTAGTTCTGGTAGTCAGATTCTGACGTCAACTCTTGGTGGTTAGCTATCCGGAAGTGTTGCTGACAAATAACTCTTTGAGCAAACAGGTCCAGACACTTCTATTCCTTATTATAAGGGGTGGCTTTTGGGGTATGCTGCCTGCCCCCTCCGTTGACTGCGTCCATGACAGGAGTTTGGCGCTGGATGAGAAAATAAAAGATCAGAATCCCTGGACAGGATATAGGTGGGTTTTTTTTAAATCAGCCCTCTTGCATGTAAAGAGAGCCACTGCTGGAGTTTGCCAAATGGACTTGGCTGGCTCCAGGAGAGTTTTGTTAATTGGCAGTGTCACATGTGCTGAGGTAGAGGTGTGCAATGCATCCAGGAGCTTGTGATGGGAAACCTGGATGTCTTCCAGGGGAATTTGCAGGGCTTCATCAGGTCCTGGAATTGTCTAAAGTCATCAGCTAACGATGGCACTGGTGTGATGACTGCCTCATCCAGTGATGACGAGATGTTTGTGAGGGGGATAACCTTCCTATCTGCCCTTGCCTCTTGCTCCTCAAAGGTTTCCTCCAGCTCAGAATGGGGAGGAGGGGTGAATGGTACCAGAGAATGAGGTCTTGTGTGTTCCCTGTGGGACTGAGTTGAGGTCTCTCAAAATTGCTGGCAGTACATTGCCCATGGATCCCAGTTAGGCCAATGAGGGAGACCATAGCCATGGGGGGAGGAATCCAACGCTGGTCATCTCAAGTGTTGGAAGGCAAGGCTCTGGTGTCCTGCCTCTGCTGTTGCATATGCAACTGGGAATAACATCTCCTGGAATAAATTGCAGATCTTCCACGTATTGCATCAGAGGTGACAATCCTTCCTCATGGACAGTTGAAAATGGAGAAGCAGGTCTCCCAGAAACATAAGCAGTCAGTGATCCATGCAGCCTTGACACCGAGAGACGTCCAGAGTTTGCAAGGAGTGGAGACTCAAGCTCATTCGGTACCATAAGGTCTTTTTGGGTACTAAAAATCCTGTGGTATCAGACGCACAACAGAACTCAGTACTGGCACCAATGGTGTTGCAGAGGCTGTTGTGCGAGGCACTGACATCGGTGCCGACGAGACTGGGGATTCCATTGAAGCTGGTCTCTTCGTAGTAGCAGTCTTTGGTATCAAACCCTTTACCGCTTGGCACTTAGGTGAAGGCTAAACATGCTTCATGGTACCCGAAGTACTTGGAGCCTCACTAGCACTCATCTCAGGGCCTGAGGTCTTATGTTTTGCTTGGCTTATCTCCTTTCTTAAGCTTGGAGAGGAATGCTCTTAGTATCGGTGGTGTGAACATAAGAACGGCCATACTGGGTCAGACCAAAGCCATGCAGCCCAGTGTCCTGTCTACCGACAGTGGCCAATGCCAGGTGCCCCAGAAGGAGTGAACCTAAAGGTAATGATCAAGTGATCTCTCTCCTGCCATCCATCTCCACTCTCTGACAAACAGAGGCTAGGGACACAATTCCTTGCCCATCCTGGCTAATAGCCATTAATGGACTTAACCTCCATGAATTTATCCAGTTCTCTTTTAAACCCTGTTGTAGTCCTAGCCTTCACAACCTCCTCAGGCAAGGAGTTCCACAGGTTGATTGTGCGTTGAGTGAAGAACTTCCTTTTATCTGTTTTAAACCTGCTGCCCATTAATTTCATTTGGTGGCCCCTAGCTCTTATATTATGGGAAAAAGTAAATAATTTTTCCTTATTCACTTTCTCCACACCGCTTACGATTTTATATACCTCTATCATACCCCCCTTAGTCTCCTCTTTTCCAACCTGAAAAGTCCTAGCCTCTTTAATCTCTCCTCATATGGGACCCGATCCAAACCCCTAATCATTTTAGTTGCCCTTTTCTGAACCTATTCTAATGCCAGTGTATCTTTTTTGAGATGAGAGGACTACATCTGTACACAGTATTCAAGATGTGGGCGTACCATGGATTTATATAAGGGCAATAATGGTTATCGGTACCTCAGTCAAGCACAGTGTTGGAGACAGGGGTTTTAGTGCTGTCTTCCCCCTGGAAGTTCTTGGTGACTGTGATCTCGATGATGATGAGACAGACATGGAGGGTCCCTATACAGGGAAGTTCTCTACCTGGGTCCAAAGCCTGCTCCATCATTAATAATCTATAATTAATCTCCCTGGATCTTACTTTAAAAGAAGAGCAGATTTTACGCTTGTTGGGAACGGCAGAGTCTCCCAAGCAACAAATGGAGTGAGAGTGCCTGTTACTAGCAGGGATTACTTCTTGACAAGAGAGGCACCGTTTAAATCCCGGGTAGCCCAGCATCCCTGACAGAAGAAAAATTGTTCCAACCCCTCAATAGGGGAAAAAGAAAAAAACAAAAATGTACTATTTATTTATTTATGATAAGAAAAGTGGAACAAACGTTCCAACTATAAGGTACTAAGCCAATTACTACTAAGAGCTAACTACAAAGCTAAAACACTAATAAAAAGAGGGAAACAGGTACAAAGCAAACAGTCATATGCTAGACTACATCTCTGGCCAAAGACACTTGAGAAGGAATGAAGGATGGTTCACCCACCCAGCCCTATATAGCCTCTGTATGGGGCAGGAGGATGTGTAGGGCGCATGTGCCAGCAGAACAGACACTGCTACCAAAAATCTCCAGTCAAAGGTGCAGGAACACACACACACCTGAAGCAGAGCACCAACAGGGGCACTATTCAAAGAACAACTCTGGTATCTTCCTGAATGTCAACCAAATGAATGATTATAGGAAGACTAGTGTGGCTGGGGCACAGGATAGAGAGAGAAGAGATGTGGGTTTTATTCCCAGCTCTGCCATTGACCTGCTGGGTGACCTAGTACAGGTCAGTTAACCGCTCTCTGCCTCGGTTTCTCCATTTGAATAATAAGTATAATGATACTTACCCTTCTTGTACAATGGTTTGAGATTTGCAGATTTACAATCTAACTTATGGCACAATATTGATAACAGCTGTCATGAACTCACATTCCCCTAGTGTGATGCAGAGAGAGAGAGCGGTCTCTCTAAACCCTCCTTCCTTCTCCTCTCCCATGTAAACCCTCCCCCAAATCCTGCTTCTCCTGTTCCATTATCTCCAAAAATGCCCTTTGTTCTATTTCAATTGCCCAAACACCAGCACATTGCTAAACATATTGTTCCACTTCTCTGGCCTCCCCTTCTCTCCTCACTAGTCTATCCAAAATGCCGCTGCCAAATTCATCTTCTCTTCCCACCTCTCCTCTCCTCTCCCTTCTTGAAACTCACCATTGTCTTTCAGTCTTCCACATGCAGCTCAAGCTTCTCCTCAATACCCCGAGAAAACCTGCTATAATACAGAAATACAACCCCCTCTGACTGTACACCCAGAGTTGTTACCTACCATCCCACACTGGAACCCATATAGGGTATCATCAAACAGCTACAACCTATACTCAAAGGGGACCCCATCCTGAAAGAAATCTTTCCTGAACCCCCCATTCTGGCCTCCAAACAACCTCCCAGTCTCATTATCAGAAGCACACTCCCCACAGACCAGGACACACCAACTCAAAGCGGCACCAGACCCTGCAAGCACAACAAATGCAAAACTTGCAGACATATCACCACTGCTACAGTGATCAATACCCCCCACAGCACACCTTTCAAAATCCATGGGTCCCTACACATGCCTATCACAACATGTGGTGTACCCTGTCCAGTGCACTAAATGCCCCAACAACAATTATGTGGGGGAAACCAGACAATCACTCCGCTCAGGAAAATGATAAAAGGCAAAAACACCCTATCACCTGTGGGTGAACACTTTCTGCAAAGCAATCACTATCTCGGTTTCCATCCTCAACGGAAATTTGCACAGCACTTTCAAAAGACGAGCCTGGGAGCTTAAATTCATTAACTCTGCTAGACACTAAAAATCATGGACTGAATAGACACACTGGATTTATGGCTTATTACAACAATATATGTAACCCACTAACAACCACCCTTCTTCATTTCCCCCCTATGACTGGAGGGGTGTTAACAGGCCATTTCACCTTCAATGGTCCCTTGAAACATGTGTTGACTACCTATGCTAAACAATCCATTCCACCTTGTATTTAGGTTTGACACTCTGAGTATGTTTCCCAGCCCTGAAGAGCTCTGTGTAGCTCGAAAGCTTGTCTTTCTCACCAATGGAAGTTGGTCCAATAAAGGATATTACCTCACCCACCTCATTTCTCTAATATCTTGGGACCAACACAGCTACAATGCCAATGCATACAAAGACTTGTGACATTTCATAATGCTGTTTGGTAGTGGGGGAAGATAGCTAGGATCCCTTCAGTTCTCCCAAATACTTCTCTTCCACCCCAGTGGCATTGTCTTGCCGAGTAGGGCTGGAAGCAGCTCCCTCTGGAGCCTCAGTTCCACCGCCACTGTTGTGCAGAAAGGACAGCTTGAGAATGACGCAAGGTACTTTCTGCTCTCTTGGAACTCACTGTGCAGCCCTCCCAGCCCAATGAACCAAGGAGCCCCATTACATTTTGCTTAGATTTACGTTTCACATACTAGGGTTTACACTGTAAATCCCTAATACGCAAAAGTAGACGGCTGCAGATTATGACTCTGTTGATTATGCCTAAATGAACTTCTTAAAACATCCATAAATATATACTATATACTTGTATGATTAGGCCAACGATTAGCATTTTAGAAATTCCCTAGGCACAGTATCTTCCTAACAGAGTAAGATGAACATAAAGAATTTAAAAAGATGCAGGTTACCGGCACTAGGCATGTGTTTCTTTTTTTAAAACAGTGCCGGAACATTAAAAGAACAAATGATCTGCTAGGTGCTACTGTAATTCAAATAATACGATGACAACTGGTCTGACAATACTTTTTAGACCAGTCTGTCAATAAAGAATTACAAACAACAACGAAGATGTTGGTTACACCTACATTTTATCAATGGATTATGACTTGTGTTATAATGGTCCCTTCTGGCCTTAAACTCTATTAATCAATGAATTATAGATGGTATATACCAACCATTGCTACTTCATAATATAGAAAGTATTCCAGAGCCAAAGTTTTCAATGTTATATACAAGGAACTACGTAAGTGGCTTGGTTTTCAACAGTGCTGAGGACCCCAGTAGCTTGTGATGACCTGAACGGAAGCTGCTGGTTGTACAGTGCATATCTAGATGTGGATCAACCAGCTGACTTTGAATCTACTAGTCTATTAGTTCTCTTTGATTTTACTACCTCCTCTCTATATCTTTCCTTCTTCTCTTCTGTTTCTGTTGGTCTTCTTTCATTTTCTCTCAAGATGCCCCATGTACTCTCCAAAGGGGTACTTCTTGTTCAGTGAAATGTACATCTGCTCACTGACTCCCATCTTCAGCTGTATGTAAGCAATGCTTGCATTACATGTCTAACTACTTTCTACAGGGTTTAATATGTAAGCATGTACTTAACATGTAATTCATTAAAACCACCCTCCAAAATTGCAGGTGGTGATCTTAAATAACAAAGATGGCAGGATGCTAACCACTGAGGTATTTCTGTGGTTCAGTAATGATGTTCAAACAAACAGGATATAGCTCTGTTAGAGATGGGACACATTTTAGAAAGAAGAAAACTAGGAACTGCCTCTGTTTTAGACAACTGCCTGTAAAAAAAAACCCTGGTTAAAAAGACAGCTGATTTTCATAAGCAATGAAACTTTAGTCCCTCCCCAAAGTGGGGCTTGAGTGAACATGTCCTGCATTTTTTGCTTGTGCATTAAGGTTTTTTTAAAAAAGGTGACTCCATCTGAATCACCCGGCCTTGCTGTATTTTCTTAGGAGAGAAGCGAGACTCTTTTAAAAATCATGTCTCCATATTTCTAGGATTTAAACAATAAAGAAAATAAAATGTACGTCCCTCTTGAAGCATATCTGAAGGTGCTGCTGAGATCCTTTATATCCCAGTGTTGTAAAAACCATTTGTGAAAACAGTCAAAACTTTTCAAGAGAGCCAAAGAATAACTTCGAATGTTTCATCTAAATGATTTAATCATTTTAATTCACAGTCTGACTCATTTTTTAGTGGAAGCAATTTCCGTTGTTCAGGAAACACACCCTGGCACTGGAATGCCTGTGATACACACTGTGAACGCCAATTTATATGAAATGCCATCCGCATCACTCAGGCTGCAGTGGATTTTACACAGCAACGCAGACATGCAAGAACTTTAGGTTTGCGGCTCATTGCTATAGTTCCTTTACCAAACAATGAAGTAGAAACTACCTAGTAAAAGGGCTGCAGCTGTTAATTTGTGGACTGAATGTCTACTTTCTGGTCAAGTTTCTTCCTCTGTTGTGTATTAAAGTCTGACTGAGCTACTGTACTTTGGCCACTTTTAATGATCCCAAAGATCAGTCCAGCTACAAACATGGAACATGGAAAATAAAGGCACAAATGCCTTAAGATAATACGTGTCGCACCATCATTCTCTGCTTATGCTGCTGTATGAGAGTCCAATCCTGGGAAGGACTGAGCACCCTCATCTTCCATTAAAGTCCATAGGGGTTCAGAGAGCTCAGCATCCCATAAAAGGGTGTAATTCACGCAGTTCCAGAGAGACAGTGGAAGGCTCTCTGCTCTCCGCCAGCCCAGTGCTGGGGCTGTGCAGAGGGGAGTGGTGCCTCTTCACTCTCTCCGTGCTGAGGAAGGGTGTCAGTGCAGAGCTGGTGTGGAGGACAGTAAATGGGAGTGAGCTGAGGAAGCTGATCAAGCTGGGTTAGCCTTACTTGGAGTCCCGCCCTGCACCGTCACTCCTCCTCTCCGCTTGAGGAGGAGGCAGGATATGAAAGGCAGCAGCCTGTGGGAAGAGCGTGGCAGCACCACTCCGAGGGAACTGTGCTGCCATGGGAGAAAGGGTCCAGCTTGCACTGCGAAAGCACTGAGTCTACACACACACACACCTCTGCCCTTTGTGAGTCTCACAAGATGTGTGCAGACTCAAGACATCAGTGTTTCTGGAGCATCAAATTCCCTGCCTGACCAAGAAGGGAAAACCCCCACCCCTCCGACCCAGGATAGAACAACTAGGAAAAAGATCTGTAGGCTGAAAGTCAGGGAGTTTTGTGACCACCGTGGCAAAATCCTACACAGACCGAGTATCCGTCCCTCAGTTTCATTGGTTTGTATGTGGATTACAAATTTGTAATGCTTGACTGCTGTGGACCCAGGATACACAGGCCCTCCTTCTACCGGGCCCTTATTATCAGTGATGGGTATGGTGGTTTCTGCTCCAACCTTTCTAACATGTGGGCCCTACAATACATTTCTTACCCAGTGACTTCTGGAATCTTAGTGCCACTGGGCTCTCCATACACACAGTCAGAAGAGTGGCATCCTGGAGAGAGAAACAATCCTAGCACTGGAGGGATCACAGATAGAGAGCTCTTCACAGATCTGTGATCCCAAACCTGACTAGCACTGGGGAATAACCAATGATTCACACGGAAAGCAACTTCTGTTTGCCAGTGCCAGACAGGGCCTTGAGTGCTGCCCTTTCAGAAGCTAAGAGAACAGAGTAACAAATTTAAACATACAATATACAGCCTCCCTGTCACTCACAGGAATATACAATTACTGCCACTCAGACCAGAGAACAATGAAGTACCGATCACAGGAGCATATGGCAGAGAGCGCGCTCTATCTGTAGCTGAAAACACAGTCTAATTCCCTCTTATTTCTGTTGCCGTGTGCCAAGGCTAATTGAAAGTGGAGAGCAAAGCAACAGAAAGAGTGACTGATTTGTGTGTGCAGAAATAGATGGAAAGCTAGACTGGATGAAGCACTTAAAATATACTTAAGGGAACAATGCTACGCTGGCGCAGGGATGGACTTGATGACCTAATAGGGCTTTTCCATCTTGAATGTCTATGATTCTATTAAAAACCAGAGATGGTGAACGATGTGTTCATCATTTTCTTCCTTCTCTTTTTTTGAACTGTACTTTAGTTTCATCAGGAGACAACACTGCAGCACATTGTTCCATAACAATAATCAGGAACCAAAACCTTTTTTAAAAAAGCCAGCACTGTAGAAGAGTTATTTTGCTTCTACTGTGTGTATTGATCTAATGTAAGTACAGGTGAATTACTGTACACCTTCTGTTTCCTTCTAAGGCTGCTCCTTGCAGCAAGGAAAAAGACAGGCTATGATGATGTGTGTGCAGTTACCAGAGTAACATTAAGAATTATAAATGACGTTCCAAATCTTTAGGTCTTTTTTCAGACAAAACTCCCATTTGACTCCAGGGTGACAAGGACTGCACAAAACAAAGTAAGGAAGGATCTCCAGGGTTGGTTCAATCAAAATAAATATAGGAAATGATATAATCATAATAGAGTAGTGTGGTCAGGCGAATTGAGCATGGTATTGGGAACCACAGATGCCAGATTTCTAAGGACAGCTCTTCCACTGAATTCCTGTGTGGCTCTGGGTAAGTTACTTAATCTTTTTTTCCCAGGTTTCCAAATCTACGAAGCGAGGATAAAAATACTTTATTACCTACTCCACAGATATGGTGCGAGGATTAGTTAATTTTTGTACAGACTCTGAAGATGCGAATTCACCATTACTCTAATTAGCTCCCAGAAGTCATCGGGAGGAGTATATTTAAATGACAGCTGATTGTAACAACATGATTTTAAGATTATATTAATACTCTATATTTTAAATTATACTAATATCATAATTAGGCCCCCAGAATACACTGGAGGGCGTATACATATAAATGAGAGCTAATTGTAAAAAAAAATTACAGTCATAATACTTAATTATAATTAGCTCCTATTTAAATATACTCCCCCAATGTATTCTGGGAGCTAATATATATTCTACATATAAGAATATCAGAATGTGGGGCTGTTACTATTCTATATATATGTAGCAAGAATAACTTCTGTCCTCTCAACACAAAACTAAATCCTCTTCATATTGTAAATTTCCTAACAGTAATTGTTGTGTACCTACTAATGGAGGTTAAAATGCTTTTAAATATCTAAGTTACACTGTGGATGAGGTCATCAGAGACTTCAGACACACTGAGATAAAATATCTCTCTAAACAGGCAAATTCAAATCAGAGAATTACTTGCCGCTATACTGGGACATGGCTGATCTGGGAAGAGACCCAAGTTCTGGAATCTACAGGAAACCTAAATTAAACCCACATTTTAATCCTATCTCTACGTGACTCTTTCTGAATTCTGGAAGCATCCCTTGTGGGAAACACAGCTGGTGGAGTATTTTAACTGGGATGTCGTCAGCCGGATTCTTATAGGCTTCTTGAGAAGTTGACACTTCACTGGATGAGACTGTGCCTTGCAGTTTTGTTTTTATAGCCAGCAACTGAATATGCTTTCTACCAGATGATGGCACTCTATCCTTCTGCAAGGGAGCTCTTCCCAGTGTGCAGCACTACAACGCATTGGCTACACTGACATATCTGTGAACAAGACATGACATAAATGCTACCTACTAATTTGTACCTCTTCTGCTGGTGCAGAGACCAGTGGTTTGGCTGGAGAGGGAGAGAAATGAGAGCAAGATGAAGATTGCAGATGGGAAATTACTATCTTTGAAATCTCATTATTCTAAGCAACAATTTATAAACAAATTATAATAACCGGTTCTGATCCAGGGACTGTTTTTCTGATCATGAAGCCGAAGAAGAGATGTGAGGCTCTAAGCCTACCCTGCAGTGATATCACTGAGGATTTGAAGGCTGTAAACGAAAAGCAATTCTGTGGATCCTCCTATGTCTCTTAAAGTGATACTGTTAATATAAAAACACACACAATAAAAAAACAATATACTCGCCTCCTTATATGGATTACTGAAAATACCAGAAGCCCCAATGCATAAATGGGAACACAACTGCACACCTAATTTGCATGCTCAGTTACCTGAGTGGCGGATCATATATAGGAACCTGCTTGTATGCAGGCAGTTATGGAAGCATAGGCCTTGGATTGATAAAACCAAAAGAATTTTAGAGCTCTAATTTACTCCTCAACATTGATGTCGTTTGTTTCCCTTCTACAACTCACTCATTTTGGAAAGCAATACTAAACCAGTTAGTTTCTGGTCCATCTCTCTTTGTGATTCTCATGGACCAGCCACCATTGTGCGGCGTCTGGGTTCTGAACACTGCAGAGAAATATTTAAAACCAAATCTAAACCACTTGTACTGAGATTTGTTTTGTTTTTCAAAAAATAACCCAAATACTTCTCTGAACTCAACTGCTATCTAATTGATCTAATCTATTCCCCTGCTCATCACTGCGGAATCTGAGCTACTTGGATATTGGACAGTATCAAATTAACTAATTATGACCATTGAACTCTGGGGCCGAAAGGCCCTTTGCAAAGTTACAATTTCCTTCTTTACAATGCAAGCCAGTATGACGCAAAGTGAAGAAGTCTGGGTAGCCTAGGTTCTGGGATAATTCTTCTTTTAACATTTCCCTTGAATATACACAGCGTGAGACCTATGCAGCATTTAAACGACTCATAACCAAAATCTGAATGACACTCTGTGTAGCGTTTCAGTGCCTTCAATGTGTGAGTGAAAGCATTCCAAGAGAGCTTCAAATTTCAAGCCATGGAAATTCACAGCCTTGTCCCCTCTTTACCCCTCAGAGACAGTTTTTCATTCGAGACTGAACGGTACTGGAGCCTTCTGAAGCAGGAATCAGGCAAAACTAAAAATCAGCTGTCCGAATGAAAAGCATATACTTTTTTGAGGTTTAAACTGAGTAATTTTACATTTTAATACCACTAGGATCATGGCTCAGATTTGATCCTTTCTTTGGGTCCTCTAGTTATAAAGTACAATGCGGCCTGTTCCCAATACTATCACTGCCTACAGTCCCAGTGCATAGGGCAATGAATTAGACACTCAGAGACCTGGATTCTATTCCTGTGTCTGGCAGTGACCTGCTTTGTGACCTTGGGCAAATCCCTTCTGTGCGTCTGCTTCCCCTGCCGTCCTTTGTCTGTCCTGTCTATTTAGATTGTACACTATTCAGACCAGGGACCATTCTTTTACTACGTACAGTGCAGCTCTGATGTTGGTTGGGACCATCTGGCATTATCCTAATACAAACAAGTAATAGTACTCATGCCTACAGATTTGCAATATGATCTGGGTTGTTGAGCTAACAATTTGAAACAAGTACACAAATGATTCCTTCCCCCAGGCAGAGTCAAACCATAAGATGATTCTCCTCTTTCCCCAGCATTACTCTGGTGTAACACCACTGACTTAAACTGAGTTTAAACTGGTAGTGAGAGGAGAATCAGGTCCCGTAGTTTCCCAAAACAAGATCTACCATTGCATAAAATGGGCCTGATTTATTCCTGGTATAACTCCACTGGCACCATACAAGGGGTGACTTTGGGCCATGAGATCTCTAACGTGGCGTGCGCTGTTAGGTGTGTGCCAGATGAAGAATTAAGAACACAACTCCCTCTTGCGAGGCGCCATAAGGTAAGTTGTTTCCAGGAAGATAAAACTGGTGTCTTTCCACCTACGCCCACAATTTGCAATGCTCGTTACCTGTGCTCGATGCTCTCCAACTGCAAACTGTATCACAGCAATGCCTGGGTTATGGCTGTCTTCAATCCTCTCCACTGTGCTGGAGTCTATTTTCAGGTCATTGCTAATTTCTGCACTCTGTATAAAGTCTTCTGTTTTTAAGTCCTCTACTTTCTTCAGCTCCCCATTGGCCAACTGAATGATTGACCCTTTCATGAAGTAAGGAGGCAGTGTAGGAGGAGCTGCCGTTGGAGAAGCTACGGACTGCACCACCGGGAGGTGGATCTGGGCCTGCACCACGGCTGCCTGGTAGGCTGGCTGGGTTGCTAGCGCCTCAGCACTGAAATTCTCACTCTTAGGAATGGCGGTAGTGACAAATGCATGAGGCACTGCTGCAAACTGGGGAGATGAAGTGACTATAGCAGGTGCTACTCCTGATGATTCAACGTCTGCATTGCCAACTGGTATAAGCAGTGGCTGGGTGCCAGGGATCACCAGGTGCTGTGGCAGGTTTCCAGGGTAACCAATCGCTTGCTGCTGACTGCTCAGATAACCGATTACCGGCGGCTGGGTCCCGGCATAGAAGGCTGTCGCAGGCAGCCCGACAGGGAGTTGCTCTGAGGCGTTGTGGGTGGTCTGAATGACAGTGTGGGGGGACAGCGTGGCGACCGCTTTCACCCCCTCATGGCCCATAGTCTGTTGCGGAGATAAAGCATAGGACCTGTGGGCTGGCTTTCCTAAATGCAGATTTCCCTTGTCGTTGAGGACTGAGGGAGGAGTTTCTCTGTTGGTGGCCTGCTGTACCTCCATCTCCGTAACAGGTGTGCTGCTGTTTGGCACAACCATAACAGAGGCCCGGATGCCTGAGGAATCCCGTGCACTGTACTCGGCAGGACTCGAGTGCACCACGACATGTCTGGTCTCATAATGATGAGGAGCTGATTTATTGCCTGCTTTGACTAGACTCACATCTCCAGAGGGCGAGAGGCCATACCTCCTGCTTTTCTCGATCTCTCCATTCAGTATTTCCTTCGCCTGCATTGCCTGCAGCCTGCTGCTCTCAGCTTTCTTGGTAGGATCCCTCGTGATGAAGTGGCCCCCGGAGTCCGAGTATTGCACCACCACTTGGGAGGAGGGGCCGAGGGTAAGGGTGTGTGGAATCGCCGTTTGGTGGGGATGCAAATGGACTGGGATGGTTGGAGGAGACACATTTCTGACTGTGCTCTGGGGAGAGCTGGAAATGTGGACATACTGGTTTTGCTGGGTCGGTGGAGGAGACCCTGCTGCAATCAATCCAGGTGTCCTGACTAGATGCTGGTCAACTTTGTGCCCCTGCTGACTTAAGCTACTCATGCTGGCCAGGAAAGTGGAATAAGCCTCCAGCTGGGAACGCTGGGATGGAGTGGTTGCAACAGCAGTGGCAGAGGCTGCCGCACAAGTTGCGGAATTGGCTGTCGGGGAAATCAACTGGGAGGGGATGAATCCGGCGTATGGTCCACTGTACGGGGGCCCAACGAACTGGAAAGTGTGCTGCAGGTGCGTGTACTGCACCGGGGATACAGGCGTCCCTGACTGTGAGAGTGCGGGCGAGTACACTGTGGGAAGTGTTGTTGAGACTGGAACGGACCTGGGAGCACTCGGCGGGGAATAGTCCATTCCTGTAGACGGTGCTTTGTGTAAACCCTGCTGTAAACCAATCTCCACTGAACTCCCTCCAGGCCTGTGCCTTCCCCCCATGCTGCTCTGGCTGCTGGGTGTACTGGTGAGCCATGTTAAGTTGTCTGCGCGGTGGTTTTCGTTTGACAGAATCACTGGCTTCACCTCGGACGGCAGGCTGGTGGTGGGGATTTCTCGCTTTTTGGGCGGCAGGCATTCGTTGCTCCTCTCTTGGTTGGATTTCATCTTTCGCCGTCCCCCCTCCACTGTTCTTGCTTCACTGTCTGGCTGGTTCTGATTTCAGTCTGATAAATGGAAAGTCACATTTGATTTCTGAAGGGGATCCAGTGACTTCATGAGGAATCATCTCCCTGTGAGCACAATGCTCCAGCAGCTGCTCTGGATTCTGGAACGAGAAAGAGGGGGAAAAGGGAAACCAAAATATTAGCACTGGGAAAAAAAAAAAACCTCTCTACAAAATTAAGACCAGACCTTTAGTGCTGCATGCACTCCAAGGATTCATTTATTGCTATACTGTAAAAGCAGCTAAACACTGGACATATCAGTTAACACATCATGAAAATTATTAAGACATTAGACAAATCAAAACTCAAAGTACATAATTTTCAGCAGTTAACAGTGATAACTTATTTCGTAACACCTGGAGGTGCCTTCTTTCTTCCTGTGTGAAAAAGGCTTGTGTTTTCAAAATATGTATTTCATTCTCCTTCTCTCTCACCCTCCAACCCCCACAAACGATTGTATGATCCACCATTGTGTGTTTTACAGCATGGGATCACTGCATTATCTCGCACTACATGACAGGGAGATCTGAAGAATACACATGGAAAATATTTACATTAGCAACAAGTAGCTGTTAGCAGTGTATAAGTCAGGTGCATTACTTCTCAACTCTTATGCCCTGGAGTCACCACCAGTGACTTCATTTCGCTTCAGTCTGCACAGCAAACACATCAGTTATCTTGTTTTCTCTCCCCTCATGCCACAGCTCATTACAATGAGACACAAGTGCCCTTTAACTACTAGTATGGCATTAAACCTCAGCCAAGCCATTTATTTACAGCAGTAGCATAAAGCCAAAGATGGCTGGGAGCCAGATTTCTCATGAGGTTTCTGGTGCTTTTTGAGCCCCCTGTGCTATTGGCCACCCACAGGAAAGTGACCATGTAGATCTCTACTCTGGAAAAATGATTGGTTGCCGCTTATCTGCCTGCACAGGTTAAACTGTACCAAAGCGTTTAAAACTATAAACCAGGATGATGACCCTAGACATAGCTCCTACTGGATCATATTCCCTTGTTTCCTAGCAACTAATGAACTATGAGGCACAGCTGCTGTATGTAACAAACAGATTTCCACTAGTGCAGGGACAGAGCATTTACAAAGTCAATGGGAATTGCTCTCTAACAAGAAGCAGATTAAATATTCCTCCTAGGAGCCACAGCTTGAGTTGAGGATTTCATAGCCAAGAAGCAGAGCAGCAAAGTTCAGATCAGAATTTGGGTCTGAATGTTCCCAGAGTTCAGAGATGTATGAGTCTGTCCCTTCCTGTTAAGAGAGAATGTAGGCCACCAGCAAACCTGGATGCCAATCTGAATTTACCAAAGTTGCAGGGTGTGGGGTTCTAATTTGCGCCCATCTTAAGAGCAGAGATAACAGGAACCCAAAGGCTCATGATTTTATATAGGGTTTAAGCAAAATGTCATCTCTTCCCTCTGCTCTAGCTAGAAGATTATTTTTGCCATCCTTGATATAGGGAACAAAGTGTCTCTAATTCTTTCATTACCTGCTAAAGAAAATACTCAATAATTCATTATTCTGCTAGACGCTAAAAATCATGGACTGAACAGAGACACTGGATTTATGGCTTATTACAACAATCTGTATCCCCCTAACCCCCCTTTTTGTCAGGTGACTGCAGAGGTGTTAACGGGCCACTCTACCTTGACTGGTCCTGTACTATATGTGCTAACTACTTATGCTAAACAATCTGTTCCACTCCTAGCTTTGAGGCTTGGTGTTTCTTCCCCAGACCTGAAGAAGAGCTCTGTGTGGCTCGAAAGCTTGTTTCTCTCACAAACAGAAGTTGGTCCAATAAAAGATATTACCTCACCCACCTTGTCTCTCTAAAGAAAATAATGTCACACCAGTTTAATCCCTGACTTTTTTTTTTATAGTCACAGTATTTTCTCCCAGATATCATGAACTCCTGCTTTGCCTTGTTTTATAATTAAAACTTTACAGAAAATGAAACTCTTCTCACGCCCTTCCAGCCATTGTTTGGCATCTGTACTGCTAAATTATTTTTTAAAAGATATGCAAGGGTGGGCGTTCAGAAGTCTTATTCCTCACACTCAGAACATAATTTCTTACGAGAGAGAGAGAGAGAGAGAGAGAGAGACACACACACACAAGTCAGAGCATCGCTTAGTGGAAACTGATGATGTAACAGACATTAAATGTGACCACTACGTATCAGTAATAGTTTTCTTATCTCACAGCAAATAATATTCCTTTTATATCCCCTGCCTTCATTGCTTTGGGTCTAGTACAAAGCATGGAACAATAAACCTGCTGTACAACTCTTGCATAATATTTTGGAGACATGGCAGACTGAGATTAAATCTCGCTTTAACGCCATCATGTGGATTTATGTGCCCAAATTTGAGGTGCCTTCAAGATATTAGAATCTTATGGGGGAAATCTTTAAGTATGCTATGGTTCAGGGCAGTCTCCTTTTTAAGTTGATTATTCCATTTCTGAAAATTTTAAAGTCAAAAATAAACAACCACCAGCATTAGTTGCATAGCCCCTACATAAATACTAACTGTTGTGCTTCTCCATTGCTGCTTTTATAGCAATAATTACTGCTAGGTAAAACTAAGATGACATTGGCAGGTGGACAAGTTATTTGTAGGTTTCAGAGTTCTTGAACAAAAGCAGCTATATTAGCTTCAGTTCTCTGCCAAACCCAGGCAAAAATACTGCTGTGAGGGACAGCATGGTCTCCAGTGCTTACAGCAGGCGACGGAAGTCAGGCCTCCTGGGTTTTATTCCAACCTGAGCGCTGACACTGATTTGCTGCCAGATTGTGGATGACTCACTTAAAAATTCTCTCTCTCAATTTGTCCATCTGTAAAACAGGTATAGTACGACAGTTCTGAGAGGCTTTGCTAATTCTTGAAAGCTCTTTAAATACTCACCAAGTATTATTTATGATGATGATGTTAGGAAGAAAGGGACAACATTTGAAGGAGAAAAAATGGCTTTTAAGTGACTATATTAAAGAATATGCAAAGCTTAAAAAAATAATTTCTTGAGAGCGCCTTTTCAGACACAGTTCCACGCACAATACAAGCTGATACGCCCAGCTACAAGGACTTGCCAGTGAGCCAGGGAAATCTATTACTACTGTGACTCAGTAGGAATTTTAGCTAGATAAGGACAGGCAAGAATCAACAGCCCCTTTATTTGTAAACAGCCAATTATCATCAGCTTTTGCATTGAATTTCTGCAAAATGACGGATTTCTGATGATGAGGGGAAAACCATAAATGAGTCCTACGTCATTTAAAAGGTCACCCGGAGTCTTATCAAACCTTTTGTGATCAACCTGGTGTTGACTTTGTAATAAGATCTGAAACCTGATGAATTTCACATGGTTGTGTGGTTTCGTTTTGGTTTTTTTGCAAATATTTCATACAATTCTGCTCTTAATCAGTGGCAACAAAAGGGCTTCCCATAATGTCCAGGTTCTGGAGAATGGAGCACAAACAAGCTAACAGAGGGAAAGAACAAAATATTAATAGAAAGGAGATTCCAAGTGAAATGTAAATATTGGCCAAAATTCTCAAACCTGGCTACTTAAAGTTACTCTTCTAACTCTTATCATATAGACAAGCGACAGGATCCTCAGAAATGCCAGGCACCCACTGAAGCAAAAATCAGCCCTCTTTTACTTAGGTGTTTCCAATGGAGTTGTAAGCTTTGGCCTAATATTTTAAGTATAATTTCAATTACAACCATGAGGATAGAACGGGGCCTGTTTGGGCAAAGTGAAGAGGTTCAAAAGGACCGCCCAAAGGGATGAGGTAGAGGATGAAGTTAATTCCTTCTTCACTTGCTATCCTACAGTCACATTTCCATCCTGCTTGCATCCCTAGGTATGGCTTTGTTTAACATTTATTATTTACATGTTTACTCTTCTGGATCGTAAGTCATTCCCGACTCCTAGATTTCCTTTTCTCATTGAGCTTGAGAGTTTTCAATCAGAATTTGAAGGATGTGTAAAACAGCAATAAACACTGGATGATCATTACTCCGTGTGTGTGTGTGTGTGTGTGTGTGTGTGTGTGTGTGTGTGTGTTGAAGGCTGAGGAGGTAAAGGGGACAGAGGAGATTGGCGAGAACAGCTGGACTTTGATATCCCTGGCAGCTAGTGCACATGGAACATTGCTGAAGTGTCTGGGTAGCCAGGGCTGGCTGGCAGCCTGCCCACAATCAAATTCCTGGAAAGGCTCAAGTTGGAGGAGTCCCCATCTAGGTCTGTGCGGGTCCCAAATGGATTGTTCAGTAGGGCTCAGAATATGCACTTTCATGCTAAATTGTAATCTGTTTCCACAAAGGCCTCAACACATCTACCTACCAGAATGGTATTTGCATAGTTATTTTTCTAATGAATGTAAAGCTCATGAAAAGAGCCTGACTGATATTTGTGGAAACCGAAATCCTTTCTATATTGATACAGTAGGTCCACCAAGGGCCGTAATAGCAATACAAGCTTCCCTTAATGCCTTGACAATATGCCTTATCCCTGACACAAAAAACCACCTCTGTGGGCCAGAGGGGAGTTCAGACTCCGTGAGCCAGATTTTTTAAGGCATTTAGGTGATTAAGGATGTAGATACATGCCTAGTGGGATTTGCAACTCCCACTAGGAATTAGGCCCTGTGGCACTTTTGAAAATCCCACTGTGCTCCTAATTGAATCTTTAGGTATCTAACTGCCTTTACAAATGTGGCCCCATGTCCTAGTCTTTCTGCTGAGACTGCTAACAAGGGTATCAGGTAGTACCAATCTTATGCACTAGAAATAGGACTGAGGCCACAAGCTCATTTTCACATCAGCCACAGAACAGTCATCAAAGGAGAACAACTTTCAGTCATCAACCTAAGCTGTATTCACACCAGCCTACGAGAGAGGAAAGGCCCTGGAGACCCCCATCCTGGTAATACACGTTATTACCAGTTTTTAGTACTGCATTTTCCCACACAAGCCACGACTGGCAGTTTCACTCACCAAGCAAGTCAATACACAACGCACTGCCTGCTGCCAGTCACCATGTTCTGTCAGACAAGTGCAGAGCAATTCAATTTGATCCCACTTAATAATCAAACCATGCATTGAAAAGACAGACTCTTGAATCAAAGTGTGGCACAACTTTGTCATGGTATGCTGTATACAGCCCTGTCGAATTAACTGCACACCCCATCAATGTTGTCCAAAACACCTATTAGACAAGCAAGGCTTGAGCCTGTAAAGTAGCGAGCATGCTCAACTCCCACTGAAGTCAACAGGAGAAGAGACAAGTCAGCCACACACCTCAGAAGCTCAGTATCCTGCAGGTTTGGGCTTGTGTAGATCAGAAGATGGCCAAGTTGCGGACAACTCTGCAGCTACGTTCTGATTCTCAGATCTATACGCCAGCTTTCACCAAACTCTACACACTAACATCTGCCAGCTACATATTCATAGTTGTAACTGGCACAGATTTCATTAGCCTTGCCATGTGTAGCTTAGTGCCGACCAACAACAGCGACTTAAGTTTATGGTCCAATCCTACCAATTTCCCAGTTCTCTGGCAGATTTCCCAGGAGGGCCAGCTGCAGCGATCCATTAACAAGAAACATAAAAAAACGCTGACAAAATTTGAAAATCTTTTCCCAGAACTAAAAGATTCCTGATCAACACTTGTCTTTGCGTGAAATTGTCCACTGTGGTGTTGGCACTTAGTACACTTTTGAGAATCCACCATAGCAAATTGATACCATTTTTGCTGAGTGAGCAACATGTACCCGCCCCATCAGATCAGATATCCTGTGCTCCATATAAAAAGCAACTGATATAAGCCAACTTGAAGCAGGAGAGCATTGGATGTGAGCTATCCAATAGCTCAATGATGCATCAATATTTTATGATGTGTGTGTGCGTGTGTGTGTGTACACGTGCGCATGTATGGGGTCAGAGTTGTGATTAGCTGATGAATTAGGGAAAGCAATCTCCAAAGGGAGTGAGTGGCAGTATATTCACAACACTGGACTGCCATGTTTTCCAGCTGAGTCATTCACTTATTTTATGACATTTATAAATGTGTGTCACAGAAAGATTATTTAGAAAACAATGTCAATGCAAGAGAACACTGTCACAGGATAACTGTCTGCTCCTGTTACCTACGTGCTGAATTTGTTGAGATGAAGGTGAGATCTTTATTTTCTAAGCAGGGCATATTTATCCTGTGGCAATGTTCTACTACAATTACTTTAGTTATGTAGACTTAATTATCTCATATGATGGATGTTGGTGAGCTGCACAAGAGTGACAGTTACTCACTGTGCTATTATTAACTTGCTGCATTATGATTAATTTAGAGGTGGATTTAATTTTCAAAAGTTTGCAGATTTCCCAAGTCATTTTACTTGGGCATTATCACATAACTCTGTACCTCTGTGCACACGGAAAAGATGCTCCCTCCTTCCCCCCCAGAGTATGAATAAGCATGCAATGAGTTTTGAAGGCAGCAACAGAAGAACACACCTATCTGTGCATAGATTTAGACATGCAGCCACATGTCTATTGCACTGTAATTTTATACTGCCATTTTCAAATATTATTAGCATGGATTCTTAGCCGTACATTCTCCAAGTCCTTACTCTCACATTTCTCATGTCAAAGCCCTTAACAAATGTTAAAACTTCCTTTCTGGAATGTTTTGCACTGAGTTACTTTGGAGCAAAGCTTGTTCTCTGCACACAGGCTGAGTAAGCAAGTTGTGAAGGGATTGTGTTCTCTCCAGCTATGTCTACGCTATAGCTTATGTTGGAATAATTTATGTTGCTAGCTGGGGTGAATAAATCACCCCTTCTGCTGCTCAGGGGGCTGGAGTAGTTAAGCCAACAGGAGAGCTCTCTCTCACTGGCGTAGAGCAGCTACATTAGAGAGCTTACAGCGGTGCAGCTGCATCAACGCAACCTTAGGACTGTAAACTCTAGTGTAGCCATGCCCTTCCAAAGCTACAGAGCCACTCCACAGCAACTCCTGCAGACTAAGGGCTGCAGTAATGTCTCCCCCTCCACTTCACAGGCACCATCCTCACTGGAGTCCCCAGAAATTCCCTGCAAATTCCACAGTACTGCCAATCCCAGGCATTCAAAAGTCATGGATTCAAGCCCCTGCAAAAAACACGAGATTGGCTTAAAACTCATGACACTCATGAGATTTTTTTTTTAATTATACATTTTAGGTCTTTTTATTAGCCTTCCTGTGTTTGAACCTTTAGAGTTCTCATGCTCCTGCTTTGAGGGCTAGAAACTTACTTTTTCTTTTAAATGAAAGCTGAGATTCCCATGTAAACTTCTGAGTCCAGGAGCTGGGGCATTAAAAAAAACAACACAAAATATTGCAAGACTTGGGATAAAACTGTGAGAGTGGGCAACACTGATAAGAAAGGAGGCCTCATCCAAGCAAGGGGGTACGGACTCCAGGGCTCTCCAATCCTGTGGAGAATGAAGCAGCACTATTCATCAGTTAGTAAAGGCCTTAATGTACGCTTTTTGGGGTACAGACTACGTCTAACTAGGAGTATGTAAACTGCATACCACAACCTCTAGGAACTACTGTAAACCCAAAGAACTGGATAACTACACATATGGCTTTCCACTGTATTGGAATCCGCCTTGCAAATAGAGAAACAGATACTGTACATCCACTAATTCTCCTAGGATAAGCATCTATAGCTTTAAATTAGGGCTGACCATTAACTGCAGTTAACTCACGTGATTAACTAAAAAAAATTAACCGCGAGTGATTAATTGCGCTGTTA
Organism: Natator depressus; assembly: GCF_965152275.1. Taxonomy (NCBI): domain Eukaryota; kingdom Metazoa; phylum Chordata; order Testudines; family Cheloniidae; genus Natator; species Natator depressus. The sequence goes on from NC_134235.1 coordinate 109,182,169, forward strand.
AGCAATAATAGAAATCATTAAAAATTTATTAAATATTTTTGAACGTTCTTCTGCATTTTCAAATATATTGATTTCAATTACAACTCAAATACAAAGTGTACAGTGTACTTTATATTTTTGATTACAAATATTTGCACTGGAAAAATGATAAACAAAAATAGTATTTTTCAGTTCACCTCATACAAGTACTGAAGTGCAATCTCTATCATAGAGTGCAATCTCTATCAGGCTTTTTTGTCACATAACTGCACTCACAAACAAAACAATGTAAATCTTTAGAGCCTACAAGTCCACTCAGTCCTATTTCTTGTTCAGCCAACCACTCAGACAAACAAGTTTGTTTACATTTACAGGAGATAATGCTGCCCACTTCTTAATTACATCACCAGAAAGTGAGAACAGGTGTTCACATGGCACTGTTGTAGTTGGTGTTGCAAAATATTCCATGCTGATGACGCTCGTTAAAAATATAATGCATTAATTAAATTTGTGACTGAACTCCTTGGGGGAGAATTGTATGTCTCCTGCTCTGTTTTACCTGCATTCTCGGATAAACAGCAGTTATAGCAGTTTTGGATGATGACCCAGCACATGTTCATCTTAAGAACACTTTCACTGCAAATTTGACAAAACGCAAAGAAGATACCAATGTGAAATTTCTAAAGATAGCTACAGCACTTGACCCAAGATTTAAGAATCTGAAGTGCCTTCCAAAATCTGAGAGGGATGAGGTGTGGAGCATGCTTTCAGAAGTCTTAAAAGAGCAACACCCTGATGCGGAAACTACAGAACCCAAACCACCAAAAAAGAAAATCAGCCTTCTGCTGGTAGAATCTGACTCAGATGATGAAAGTGAACATGCATCAGTCTGCACTGCTTTGGATCATTATCGAGCAGAACCCGCCTTCATCATGGACCCATATCCTCTGGAATGGTGGCTGAAGCATCAAGGGACATACGAATCTTTAGCGCATCTGGCATGTAAACATCTTGTGACGCTGGCTACAACAGTGCCTTGCAAACACCTGTTCTCACTTTCAGGTGACATTGTAAACAAGAAGCAGGCAGAATTTTCTGCAAATGTAAATAAACTTGTTTGTCTAAGCGATTGGCTGAACAAGAAGTAGAACTGATTGGACTTGTAGGCTCTAAAGTTTTACATTGTTCTATTTTTGAACCCAGGGTTTTTTTTGTATATAATTCTACATTTGTAAGTTCAACTTTCATGATAGAGATTGTACTACAGTATTTGTATTAGGTGAATTGAAAAATACTATTTCTCTTGTTTTTTATGGTGCAAATATTTGTAATAAAAATATAGAGTGAGTACTGTACACTTTGTATTCTGTGTTGTAATTGAAATCAATATATTTGAAAATGTAAAAATCATCCACAATATTTAAATAAATGGCATTCTATTATTGTTTAACAGCGCGATTAATTGAGAAGGCCAGAGCTATACATTTTGGATACAACTTAGAGTGTTTGGATCTGGAGTCTTAGTTCTGGCTCATTGTGAGTTATAAGCCAATGCTCTTTTAACTAAATCTGCTGCGAATTTTTTCACCATTTTATCACATTTAAAGCACAGTTCTTGTGGTTTTGATTTTTCAGACGTTACAGAGACCCAAAAAACCTTGCTCTTGTTTCCACTGAATTTAAATCATGAAATCCTAATTAACTTGAGTGTGAGCAAGGTTGGACCCAAATGGGCCTGATTCTCCACTATGCAAAATGCATGTAAGTCCTTCCAGGACAGAATGGTAGCCTTTTACACCCACTTTGCCCAGCTGGGAATAGCTACACAGGATGCAACGCAACAGAAAATCAGGCTCATGCAGGTCTAAAACCTTGTTCCTCCATGAAATACAAAAAGGAAAAGTTCCTGTCTTCCTACAGTCCCTTATGCTTAGATGATGAGTGTCCAGGGGCGTAGGCAGAGGCTGGACTTCAGAGCTGGGAGTCCTATGATAAGACACATCAATAATACAACCTAAAACAGCCTCGCACAAACAACATGTGTGGTTATGCTAAATGATAGTGTAGGATAACCACTCGTGAAGGATTATAATAAGCAACCCCTAACAGATGGATTTGTTGTGCAGCATCATTGCACACACAAAATTTACAACTGACTACAATGGAGTTGCACCCATTTATGCCTTTCGTGAATTTGTCTCATAACATGGAACACAAGCAAAAGCTGCCATAAAGGGCCATGGGGAATCCCTTCTGTCCTGGAGGTTAGTGACTGCAATGCACTGGGGCCTGAGGCACTGTCAATGTCTGAGTTCGTTCTACTGTTCACTCCAGCACACTTTTCAGCAGAGAGCACCCCATGTATAAATGTGCCCTCAGGGGAAACTTACCTTCAGATGTTTTAAGGGCTGCCTTCCTTCTGTTCCCATGCATAAGCAAATCTCAGGCTTCAGGGTGTAAACTGATTGTCATATAGGTCAGTAAGGAATTATTTAGCCCATCTCTAGTATTGCATGATTGGACAGATATAGTGTGTGTGTGTGTGGGGGGTGGTGGTGGTGGTTTAGAAACATTCCTTTAAAGCATCTGGTACTGGACATTGCCAAAGGCAGGATCCAGACTTGATGGACCAATGGTCTGATCTGCCATGACAAATCCCCTGCTCCTATGCTTCTAAACCAACCCTCCTGGGGCATTTTAGCAGCTTAAATGAGTGAATAGAGTTCATTTATAAACATGTATAATAGCAGAAATGACTTTGTTGATGCTTTTCATTTAAATAAAACATACCCAGCTAGAATGGGAGCTGCCTACACAATTTTTCATTGAAAATTTCACATGGGTGACAAACCGTAGCAGCACCCATGCGCCATCCATCTTAACAAGATGCAGAAACTGCCATCCCTATATGCAGGTACATATACACATCTTTTACATATGTCATGTGAGTCTCATTACACGTGCAATGTAAGAACATGCTCATTAATGTGTCTCCCTTTTTAAAGCCCATGCACATATGACACAACAAGCTTTAAAAATGTCTGGCCTGATTCTCAGAGGAGATGAGCACCCACAACTCCCATCGGTATCAATAGGAATTGTGGGCATTTGGCACCTCTGAACATCCGGCCACTAGCTTGTTGCATAAAGCAACCAATTTGGGGCTGCCAGTTTATACATAACAGCAGATGTTGTTCAAAAGTAGAATGTGCTTTCCTGAATAAGCTGGGAAGTGAGCAGCCTGGAGGTATTGTCTGAGGGGGAGGTTTTCAAAGGCAAAAGGAGTAAAAGTTAGATGCCAATGACTTTCAAAAGGAGATGAGCTCCTACCTGCCCTTTATGTCCTTGAAACCCCCCCTTCCATGTTCATTAATGAACAATAGGCTGTCATCGAGCAATCTCACTTACCTTGGTGTAAGGAAAGAATTAGTGAATTAGGCCTTATTTAGTTAACTTTGTACAGGGCTACATGAGTGCTAACGATTTACCAAAATGCACACAAAACTCCCCAGTGATGGGGGTCAAATGTCCCTGATTACTTAGGCCCTGATTCAGCAAAGCACTTAAGTGCATGCTTAGACTGAAGCACACCGACGTAATCTCTACTTATGTGCTTCAATTTAAGTGTGCGCTAAAGTGCTCTGCTGAATCAGGCCCCCTGACAGTTGTTACTGACAAAAAGTTTAAATGCAGGCAACTCTGCACAGACCCCAGTACATGCAGCTGGGCTCCACTTGTCTCATAGGAGGCTGGTGGTGAACTGAAGTTTCCCCCGCCCACTCTTTTTATTGAATGAGTCAGTTAAGGTTGGGTGTGCCCTAAAGAAACATCTCACTAACCCTCCCCAAATCCTGGCCTTCTGCATAGTGGTGTGATCACAGGAGTCAGTTATGTTCTGAGGTGTGTGTGTGAGTTTGACTGAAAAACTGTTTAGCAGGCCCTCCCTAAAAAGCTCAGGCTGGCTCTGCTACCCGCCCTCTCAGATAAAACGACCAGCTAGCTATTCCTGACTCATACTTTGCAGGGAGCTTCCCCCTTTCACGGCCAGTATTACAGGCAGATACAATGGGCCAAATTCATCATTAGTGTACTATTGCCAACACAGCTAGGGTGAAATTGCCCCCCTACTGTTCTCTCTGAATAGAAGATACAAGAATCAATTAAAACAAAATGCAATAATGTGGGTTTATGATAATGCAGCACCCTACACAGTCACAGACTGCACTTGCAATTAAATAAAACATTCCAACCAGGATTACAAATCATCAGAGTCCCTCTCAAATGAAGGACATTTACAAATGAACATGCAGTGCCAGGAATCTGCTTTTAACTACACCACTAAAAATACATACCAGCCAGGACTACCAGAGTGAATGTATATTAAATCCAATCAAAACATTCTGGGGGAATTGGAAGCAGTTTCTCTTAAAAATGAAAAACTTTTGTTCTACCCAGACCAGTGAAGATAGAAAAATCATAGAAATCCAGTAAAGATAAAGACTTTTTTCTACAAAAAAACTAAAACAAACAAACAAAAAAAAACCCCACACACCCCGGCAAGTGGGCTTTTTTAAATTAAAAAATAGATATGTCGCACTGAGCAAACGAACCAGCAAATCACAGCCTGGAAAACTGACTGGGCCCTTTGTAAAACTGTGTAAGTGGTAAGCTTGCTTTCTCACTGCTGTGGCCACCTCTGGGAGAGTATCTTACCCGTCTGCCACTTGAATCCAAGGCACTAAGACAAGGCACTCGCAAACACCAGTGAAATGGACAAAGGGATGCCTAGCTACCTGCAGCTGTTTTCAATCGAAAAGCTGAGTAATTATTGCAGCCCTCTCCTGTGGCTCATATGGAGCGCAGCATGGAGCTGTAAAGTGTTATGCAAGTCTAATGCACTGCCAGATCTCCTAGAGCACTCAGCAGCCAAGTCACTCCCTCCCACCATTGGCTCAGCTTCATTAACTTAATCAGGTATTCATTCATTCATTCAAAAAAGAAAATTACACTAACCCTGGCAGATAGCCAGTGCCACGTATGTAAGGAGTGCAATAACATCAGCGACATCAACCTGAGGCTAGGAGATAAAGGCGGGTAACTGAACATTTGTCACTCTTTGGTATGAATTTAGTTTTGCATGGGGCTTTTGCACGCATACCTTTGTCACAGCCTACTGCCAGTACCGAAGGCCTAGGGGCTACTGTGTGAGCAGCTGCTGGTTGAGGAGATGGAGGAATGGGGAGCAATCCCTCAAGTCAATGCAGCCAGCAAGTAGCAGGGAGTAGTGCTTCCCACTCTGGCAGTGCAGGACCAGAAGAGTGGACTAATTAATCGTCAGTTATGGCAGGGCCAGAATATTTGTTCATTCGTTTTGCTGGGAGTCTCTCTCTGACATGCCACACATGTGGTACAGTTAAAATAAAGGCTGTAAACAACACAAAAGAGCAGGGGAAAGGAAGGTAATAACACAAGAAGTGTTAAAAGGATTTGGTAATAAAACTCCCTGTCTGATCCTTGTATCTGTTAACAAGCAAGAGACTTCTACAGGTCTGCAGTGCTCAACCATCAAACAAGAATCCCTTTTATTGCACAGTCCTTGCACTTTCTTTACACAGTCCTTGCGTGTAAGTCTGCAAAGGACATTATTTCTCCCCTGCAGCTGTCAGACAGAAAAGCCGGTTCACGAGTATTCTCAAACAGAAAAACTGCATGAGCTTTACATACCCATGCTCACTGATGAAAGCAATAATGAAACAGGTCTAATAATGGAATATTTTAGCTGCTACAGACTGCACAACAACAACTCCTAAGGAACACAACTGCTACTAATGCAATCTGATTTTGTTTAAAAAAAAAAAAAAAGGACTAAAGGACTTAAAAAAAGGACTTTAAACAGGACTAAAGAATGTTTTGCTTGAAAGCCACATGTTTCACTCCCCTTAGTTCTTAGGAATATGCATGCTTAAGCACATTTAATACCAGGCAAGTCTCTGAAAATTCCAGTTCTCAGAAATTCCCCTCCCATGCAGACTGACTCCGCAGTTAAAGCTCATTTCAATTATTCAAACACTTGGAGCTAGTCTACACTAGAAGCGCTGCAGCTGCGCCGCTGTGGCACGTCTGGTGAAGACGCTCTAGCCTATGCCGATGGGAGAGAGCTCTTCCATCTTCCACATACTTACCCACCTGACCTTCCGTCCCAACCTGCATCCTCAAGTGACTTCTCTTCCCAACAGACAATCCTGACTCCATCCTCTGCCCCAATTTTTCCCTGTATTACTAATCTGATCTTTGTCCCTCTTGCTCAGTCAGTCAGCCACCCTTCCATTCTTTAGAATAAGGATAATACTCTCTTATATTAGTTGCTCTGATTTTTTTATTAGCCCCTTTTACCACTGAGATTCCATTCTCTGTGACACTTTCCTCTTCTGTGAAAGGCCTCAGAATACACACAGTGGCAAGTGGGAACCCATTGTGGGGTACCTTTGTGACTCAGTGGCAGGCTGTACTATTTTTAAAGAGGGTCTTCAGGAAAAGGATTGAGGTAGAAAGAAAAAGCCGTTGGGGAGGGGGATAAGAGAGGGGAAGAAGCATATAAATGTATCTAATTTTTTATGCAGTGTTGTTGTAGCCATATTATTCCGAGGATATGAGAGAGACAAGATGAGTGAGGAAATGCCTTTTATTGGACAGAAGTTGGTCCAATAAAAGACGTTACCTAACCCACCTTGTGTCTCTTTTTAATTTTGTATTCCAATCAAATTGAACTTTAGTAAAGGCTCTGATTTGGTTCAGATAAGTGATAGGGATAGGATTTATACAATTCTGGATCTTTTTCTGACTCACTTCACCTCTCCTTGATAAAGAATCGCTAAAGGAGTGGAAGGTTCAATGATTAAATGCGAAAGAACGAGAATGCAATATTTCAAGATTCTGAAATGAGATCTGTATGTCTAACCGTGCTTCCATCTCCCAGTGTGCTCCTCCAAAGGGTCAGGTCCATTTTCCCCTCTCCATTTTTGAAAGCCCCACTTCTCTCCATTGTCATCACTCTTGGGATTTACCTTAATCCCTGAAAGGAAAACTAATATTCCTGTTGGAGAAGCAGACTCATGTCTCAAGCACACGCTGAAGCACATAAACTGTATAACCAGCCCATTATATCTGCTTATACTATACACCACAAAGCACTGCATATCCAGGTTTCAGAGTAGCAGCCGTGTTAGTCTGTAGCCGCAAAAAGAAAAGGAGGACTTGTGGCACCTTAGAGACTAACCAATTTATCTGAGCATAAGCTTTCGTGAGCTACAGCTCACTTCATCAGGTGCATCCGATGAAGTGAGCTGTAGCTCACGAAAGCTTATGCTCAGATAAATTGGTTAGTCTCTAAGGTGCCACAAGTCCTCCTTTTCTTTTTGCATGTACAATGTAAAGAATAAATATTGATGATGTCAATATCTAAGGGCTAAGCTGCAGTGCAAAATGATAAATGGCATTTATTGTATATTTCTGGCCACCTCGCCTGCACTATAATCACTAATGTAACATTCCCAGACCCCTCAGGAGCTTCAAACGCTTGCAACTTTTTATAAAGACATAACCTGGAAGAAAAATGTGTTATTCTTTCTCCCACAAAATGACGCTGAGGTGCAGGATAGATTATGTTTAGCCCTAGGTCAGTGGTAGGTTTAAGGTCTGGTGTCTCATGACTCATCACGGCTAGAAATGGGAGGTTTATAGTGGTAAAAACCCAGGAATTGCCCTTTCCAGGGATTTATTTGTAACCTTAACAGATTGTGAGATAACAAACATTTAAAGTTATGATATTGTGTTATGCAGGAACTATCAGGTACTATCTGATGCATTTCTATAACAGCTCTTCTTTTCATCTTTGTCATTAACAAAATACATGATGGCATGGTCTAGTTTAAAGGTTGTACTGGCATTCATAAGTAATACAGCTATCCCGGACTCAGGCCAAAAAAAATAAAAAAAATCGATATGCCACATCACATCACTGTGTATCCTCTATGTACAAAACCTTGCTATACACTAGGTAGTCCCTGCCCACTCTGGTCAGTGAGACTGAATTAGTCCCTTTATAGTGACAGACATGTTTAAAACACAGTTTGCCAACACATTTCATTGGCCACTTCAGACAGGGTTTTGAATTGTTCCTTCCAGACCAGGATGGAAGCAAGGCCTGGTGAGAAGCTTGTACTATAACTGACCATGCTGTGTCTGTATCTGAATAAAGTGAGGATTTCAGTTTCCAGTGCTGTCAATTAAACACTTTTCATGATCACTAACCCAATTAAGGACAGGGGAAGTTATCCTATGGTGGGATTAGAATACTCAGGAACTTTGTGCATTGTCTATTTGAAGTTTAAGCACCATTTTCCCTACAAGAGGTACTAACACAGATCCACTCACATGCTAGAACCCACAGGGAAGAAATCTCTGTAAGGATTCCTTTGCGAAAATCCCGCTATATCATCCTGTTGGTGAGGTTGCCTCTCTGCAGAAAAGGCCATGGAGTCCACCCCAAACATAGCAGATCAGGGGAAATCTGCTGAAGGCCAGACCAGCCTATATATATAAGCCCTGTGCTCCGCACCAGTTCTGGACCAAATGTGTGATAAATGCAATGTACCCCATAGTTCCACAAGTTAACATGTGGATATCATCACCAGAAATGTGTCATACATATTTGCATGTCTGTGGTACGGGTAAGGAGTTCTTTGGAATTAATTTTATTTGTGCTCAGTTGGAACTTGCAGAATAAAAACAACACTGGACCGACTGACAACTGTGTCTGGAGAGTTCTGTGTAGGTTGAAAGCTTGTCTCTCTCATCAACAGAAGATGGTCTAATAAAAGATATTACCTCACCTACTTTGTCCCTGGAGACACTAATTTTTTGAGTGCTCTCTTCTGTCTCCCTTCTCTGATTTTGGTCTCTAATTTTTTGTGGGGGTTTTGATTTGTGGCCTTTCAGCTCTGATTCTGGAAAGTAATATTGTTCCTTCCCTCTTTTTTTTCTGTTCCACTTCTTGTGTTTACGTATGAAATGTTATGTTTTCTTAGAGCCAAGAGATAACTACTGCAATGGATGGTATTTAATTTGTTTCGAACACAGATGCATATTAGAAAAGATATGGAACAACCATTAAAACACACACAAAGGACGAATAAAACTACCAAACCGCCAATTACCGTTGAGAAAGCTACTGAGGTGGAAAGACACAGAAACAATTTTGCTTTAGAAAACAGAAGCTAAAACTGAAATAAGCCCTGCTCTCTCAGGTCCTATTTACATTGGGGTTGATACTGGCTTAGGGCAACCAGTTTCTAATAAAGCTGGTTGGGAATTTTTCAACAAAATGTTTGTCCACCAGAAAATGCCAATCAGTCAAAGCTGAAACTCTTTGTGGGAAAGGATTGGTTAAGATGAATTTCCCATTTTGAAAAAATCCTGAAATTTTTTTGAAATTACCGAAGTGTCCCATTTCAGTATTGCAAAATAAAAGAATTCAATTTTTCAGTTCAGAATGACATTTTAGTTACAAATTTAAGTTAATTTATAGCAGCAAAGACTACTTTTGTTTTAAAAAAAGGACAAAATTGAAATGAAAAGTTTTGAAATTACCAAAACAAAACTTTTTGATTGACCCGATCAGATTTTCTTCCTGAATTTTTAGTTCACAACATTTTTCAAGAATTCAACTTTTGATCCCTATTTGGGATGGGGAAAATGTTCAAAATTTCAAAAATTCTTTCAGGAGAAGAAAAACGGTGTCTTACCCCGTTCTAGTTTCTAACGAGTTGTACATCTTCTTCTACCTAACAGTATCACAGCAATACTGGGTTGGTGGGAGGATGATCTTGTTTCACGCATTATTTAAAAAAACAATATAGACTCTCAAAAATCTTTTGTTTTTAACAGATGAAACTTAATTATGCCCCCACTTATGCTAGCCAGCAGAACCATGCTGAAATCATGTCAGGCAGAAGTAGCTATAAATCTTCTCCTGACCTGGGTTCTTAGATTCCAGGTGTAATCCCTGGAAGGGAATTATCACAGAACATCAGTACAAATGAAAGGAATGTGTCAGGACAGGGCATCTCATCACAGAAATCCCATGTTACAAAATAAAAATGTTTCGTATACCTCCCCACCCCATGAAGAAAAGAAAGGAGGATGTGATATTCCTGAACCTGTTTATGACTCACAGGTTGAGAGTCCTGCCATCAGAATACTGAGAAGGTCACACTGTAATACAGCATTACCAGCAGCCTTGCACAGGGAGATCTGCACCACTAACTTACACAAGAATGCCACAACAAAATTGGGAACCTTTCCACACACCAAAGAATCTTACAGATAGTCCTAAATGACTGCATCTGCTTGATAGTCTAAACTTAATAACAAGAACCTAGTGGATTACATGACCTGCGACTCGAACATACCACCCAGGTCCTGTTGCCTGCCCAGAACACACAACTTCCTACTCAGTTAACAGTCGTACACAATGCACCTAAAACACTAACTGGACTGCAATGACCTTACAACCTTTCACATCTCAAGTATAGTAAAGGACTCTAAAGAATGCTCCAATTAGTCTAGGTTTGCCTTCTTACACAGCCTGTTTCATTTATGAAAACATTTCCACTGTTAAGATGCAGACAAATTAGCACTGGGATCACCAGCAGCAGCTGCAGTGTTCTACATGCAGGGTGTTGAACAAATCAACAGAGATGAGATCCCACTCACATCAAAATCACAGGTGCGGATGACATCCCTTAAAAGACAAATGAACAGACCGGGGGGTGGGGTGGGGGGGGGATTGTCCCTGCATAACTAAAAATTTGGTTGGATTGACAAGAAATTGTGGCTTTTCTAATTTTGTGGCTGTACTGTTGCTAGTGTGGCTTGTCTGAAATCATTTCTCTGCACTCTGCTTGTTTGGTTCTGAACTATTGTTCTAGGGTTTCCCATTTTTGTTCTCTTGATTTTAATGTGTTTGACTCTCTCTTGGTCTTATATGCTTACTTTTGTTCTTCCATAAATATAAATGAAAGTGCCACTGTCACCAACAGTCTGTGGTAGAGTCAGAACGGAGCCTATGTAGTAATTTATTTCAAATTCAAGTACAGTAGTAAAACCTAAAACACATTATGGATAACATCCATCTGGTATGAAATACTGAGTTGATCATACAGAACAGGATTAGTCTAGTCGGTTTCTGTAGGGCTCATTGTGACTGCATCCATAAACATGTTTTGTTCCTGGTCTCCCTTCAAGCCAACAGAGTTGGCTGAGGAGTTCTCATTGTTACCCAGTACTGCTAAATACAGCCAGCATACCAGGTTAGAGCTGTTTTGCTTTTATTTTCTCAAATTGGAGGATGATACATTAATCCATGAGTGTTGGAGACACAAGTGAACTGCACAAAGTCATCCACCACGAGTGAAGATAAATGACATTTTAAAATTAACCCATTATCTATGCTGCTTCTATAAGCGCATATGAAAAGGTAAAATTGTAAATAATTAGGAAGGTGCTTCCTGCGTTGTTTGACTTTCAGAAAGGACATTCATTTGTAATTGCAGTAGTTTGTTGCTTCTTTTTTCAAAGTGACTTTCGGGTTCATGAAAAGTTTTGGCCCGACAGCGCTGGAGACTGAAGTCCTCTATTTATCCACAGAGCAGACACAGCGTGGGCAACAGCACTAAACTTCCTTATCTCACTAATACACTTCACCCTCTGCTTGAAGAAGGGAGAAGAAGGTAATTCGGACTCCATGCCCTCCAGCCTCAGAAAAGTGGCTTAGCTATTTGCAAAACTGCTCCGAACACAATATGAACTCCACTGGTTTTAAGTACCGGTAGTTTACACACTTCTCACTAATGGGATTTAAACATGGTTTACTGGGCAAGGCTAGACCTGCCATAACCTTTTTACAAATCTGCTCCTAGACTAGGTCTGCAGTTTTCATGCTGACTGGGGATGCACCTTAAAGTTAAAGGGATGAGTGCTTAGAAACCTATTCAACTCTTGATCTCTGCTAAGGACCAGTCTATATTGCACCTGTCTCACTACAACAATGCAGGCCCCCCCGCCCACAGCATAAGTGAACTGTACTCATGTAAAATGGGGCTTGTACACCAGAGAAGCTTTCTCTGGTTTCAAGCTGGTGCAAGCCTCCTCAGTGCAAGCCCTGTACTACCCCAGTGCAGCTCATCTAGAAGGGGTTGGGGCACAAGGAGGTTTGCATTAGTGTGGCTAGGCCAGTATAAATATCCCCGTTACAGACTAAACTTGCCATCCAGGATACTCTTTGAGAACATGAAAGATATGACTGACTTTCAAAGAATTCCTCTCTCCCCTCCCACACACACAATGAAGGTGATGATTTTTACTATGTGAATGTGGAACTAGACTGAGAACACCAACTCACTTCAAAGAGGCTGTCAAACAATAATGACTTTCCCTCACTACCAACCTGAGCTGGCTTTGAGCCAATAACCTAGAGGTGAAAAATCTCTCCATCCCATTATCTGTCCTCTAAGCCAGCCAGGCCAATTTCCCATTTTCTTTTAGTGCTAGCAGCTTGATGACCATGTAGAATTATTAAAGCTCTATTTTATTAAATATGATGGTAATTATGGACAATCTCAGGTAATTGCCATTCCATTATTTTTAAAGACTGTTGTTTATCTCCACTCTTGTCTTATGCCTGAGAATAGATTTCATCTCCGCTGTTTATCAAGAACAGTGTTGTATGGGTATGTTATATGCTTGTGGAAATAATTTCTGTCTGTCTGCATGTCTCGCTATTTTTATTCTCTTCGCTGACCCTGCCTCAGCTGAGACTTTAGCAGAAGTCTTTGAGGGCCAAGTTTTGCCATCAGTTACATTCAAATAATCGAGGACAATATTTGGCCCAGACAGCTTTTCTCTTGGACGTATTTGTAGTAGTGGAGCGCCAAGTGAAAGGTGACTGTTTTTCATTGGCTGCTTTGTAGGATACAGGTCTGATTTTGAGACTGATTTATAGCTGGCCTTCCGAATCACCGTAGGTGCAACTAATGTAATTCAGACATCCAAGTACTTGTTTATGGCCACAATCAGATGTGTAAAAGAAACTAATTATGCCTGCAAATAATCGTGGATGCAAAATTATGCCCACAGGTATTTGCACCCATAATTTGTAGGCACCTATAGGAAGCTGTTAAAAATCTGACCCTTTTAATGCCTTCTTGTATGGTCACCTTTTTTGGCGTGCTAGCTGGGGACTGGTGTGGCATAAAGCTTTGATGGGCTCCTGGCCTAGGGCCTGATCTTGCTCCCATTGCAATCAGTGGCAAAACTACCATTGACTTTAATGGTGCAGGATCAAGACTTCAGTTACCAGCCATATCAAGATGCGTTTTTAATAGTTTTATTATCTTTCTTATCGGAATGTATGTTAACTCCAGTGTCTGTTAGACAACTTTGTACAGTGACTGAACGAAGACAAAAAAAGAGCGTGGCCTGTGTCAGCTGTTGTCTGTAAAGATTACACTTAAATACCATCAGAGCCACAACATGTGGTAATTCACATGCATGTTTAACAAAGTTTTTAATCACCAGCCCACCAGCCTTCCAGATAAACTGCTCTTTGAGAGAACACTGTTTTCATCGTCCTGTAGCGCTGTACTGGCAGAACGTGGGTTTCTCCACAATGAACTTAATCAAAACAAGCTCACACAACTGCAGCAAAGCACACTCCAGGGTGAAATCCTGGCCCCATTGAATTCAGTGGAAATGTGTCTACTGACTTCAGTGAAAGCAGGATGTTACCAGAGAAGTCTGATTCACCACTGATTTATTCCACTTTTATGCCAGTGTGAAAGTGCAATAACACAGTGGTGACTCAGGACCAAGAACCTGGTGCAGATACGAGAGAATGTAGATGCTTTCCAGCACCATCACTCTCTTCTCTTAACAGTTCCTGTGAAAACTGTTGAGAGAACAAGGTGGTAACATAAAATCAGAAATGCAGGGCTGGTCATCAAGAAGTAATCTAATCCAGCCACCTGTCCTGAGGCAGTTACCAAGTAAACCTAGATCATCTCTGTTTTTAAAAACCTTCAACGCCAGATTCCACAACCTCCTTTGGAAGCCTATTCCAATGCTTAACTATCCTTACAGTCAGAACGTTTATCCTAACATCTAACCTAAATCACCCATGTTGTAGATTAAGCTCACTACTTCTTGTCCTGCCTTCAGTGGACATGGAGAACAACTGATCACAGTCCTCTTTATAACAGCCCTTCACATATTTGAAGAATGTTCTGAGGTCCCCCTAAGTCTTCTTTTCTCAAGACTAAGCATGCCCAGTTTTTTTAACCTTTCCTCATAGGTCAGGTTTTCTAAATCTTTTATAATTTTTGTGCTCTCCTCTGGACTCTCTCCAATTTGTCCACATCTTTCCTAAAGTGTGGTGCCCAGAACTGGACACCGTACTCCATCTGAGGCCTCACCAGTGCTGAGTAGACTGAGACAATTACCTCCTGTGTCTGACATATGACACTCCTGTTAATAAATCTCAGAATATTAGCCTTTTTCACAAATGCACCACACTGCTGACTCTCATTCAATTTGTAATCCACAGTCACCCCTAGAACCTTCTTAGCAATACAATTGCCTAGCCAGTTATTCCCCATTTTGTAGTTGTGTGTTTGATTTTCCTTTCTAAATATAGTATTTTGCATTTGTCTTTACTGAATTTCATCTTGCTAATTTCAGACCAACTCTCTAATTTGTCAAGAGTGTTTTGAATTCTAATCCTGTCCTCAAAAGAGCTTGCAACCCTACCCAGCTGTTGCCGGATCCTTTTTAATGGTTAATAATAATTTTGTTGATTGTCAATTGATACTAATTAATGAGCGGAGGGTAACAGAGTTCTCGCCCCAGATTCAGGCTCCACAAAGTTAAAATTGATACAGGCTGTAGGTTCCCTATGTTACTGTTGAGCATAGGTGCTGGAACTAGGCTTGAAGTAGATTCCATCATATAGAGTGTTTACAGTTTGGTTCATTGGCTATCAGCCTCCCCTTTCCGCCCCTCCCCCAATAAAAATTGTTCCAGCACCCCTGCTGCTGAGTAAAATAAAAGGCTAAGCTAGTTCTATGGGCTACACAGCTTGGTGTCATCTGCAAATTTTATAAGTATTCTCTCCACTCCATTATCCAAATCATTAATGAAAATATCAAATAGTACCAGAACCAGAACAGAACCCTACAGAACCACACTAGGTACATTTTTCCAGATTGACAGCAAGCCATTGATAACTCCTCTATCAGCATGGGTTTTCAACCAGTTTTGTACCCACCTTATTGTAATTTCATCTAGATCACATCTCCCTAGTTTGTTTATGAGAATGTCACACGGGACTGTGTCAAAAGCCTTACTAAAATCCAGACAGATCACGTCTACAGCTTCCTCCCCCCAGCCCCATCCACTAAAGCAATAATCCTGTCAAAGAAGGAAACCCTGTCAAAGACGGAGCTCAATGTGCTAGTTCACAGCTTGGGAACCCCCAGATATAACATGCAATAAAAAATGGACTTCTTCCTTTTACAACATCCTGCCTAACCTCTGAATATCTCTTTTTCTTCAGAAATAAGGGCAATGTTTAGTTGCATGCTTACATAGCCCGCTGGACCCAACATGCTGGATGGTTCCCTTTTGGCTAAGGGTGCTCAGCCATTGTGCACTGCCCTTCCATCACCCACTCTGCCACCAGCATGTCTACTCCTGTCTGGGGAATAAGCCACACACAACAACATTGATGAAATACAGATTTCTGAAGTGTGTGTGGTTTTTGTTTTCAACAAATTTACATATTATTAGTAATAACCTGGCATCCAAAAGCGTGCTACACATCTTACAGAACAAAGACAGACAAGGTTCCCTGCCCCCAAAGGGTTTCCAGTCTGCATTTGTACAAGACACAATGGATTATTGCTACAAACAGTAGGAGGGAAACGGGGAGGGATGGAGGATGAGGATAACAGTAACAAGATCTCACAGTTACACAGGCTTGTCATGTGAACAGCTGATGGTCCCTTTACAGCTGAACTACGTTGCATTTGTTTCTTTTGAACACACATTGTCAGCATTCAGTCTTGCTCCCGAGAACAGAGCAGACATTCTGGGTAAGGGGCACTGCAACGTGTGGCTGCTTACAGCATGGTCCCTAATGAGTAAACTAAAACAGAGCTGGAAAATCTAACCAGGGGCCTGTCAATCATGATGGCGTCTCTTCAATAGAATGTTATCTAAACACTTCTAGTCTCCCCCACCCCCCCGTTCCACTTTTCACATCAAAAGAGTAAGCTGTTGCTGGGTATTCTCATCCTGCCTGACAGTGTCTTGCTGCTGAAGACCCTAATAGGGATCCTTGAAAATCCTCACAATGTTAAGCCAGCTCCTTACCCTGCAAGGTGCCGAACACCTCCTAGTGCAGTTATCATCAAATGCCGCTCCAGAGCAATAACCCACAATAGCCTGATTCTGGCATGTCTGCTGTCCTGCGCCTCTGGCAGCGGGCAATGCCTGATACTTTACAGCAAAATAATAAAATCTATAATTAAAAATGGAACTAGCCAATTAAAAATGCTGTAGAGGGAGTAAAAATTCTTTCCTTACCTCTGCCGTTTACCCCCTAACCCATCATAGTTCCTTAGCGAAATAAGTGATTCCTCTTTACTCACACACTGCCCAATTCCATTGGCCATTTAGTAACCTGAACTGGTCGAATTTTTTTTCTATAGAACAGCTTTCCAGGAAAAAAAAATTTAGTTTAATCAAAATCTAAACATTTTGTGGGAATGCGTTAACGTCAACAAGATATTCAATGGGGAAAAAGTAAAAATGTTTCATTTTGAATATTGTGACAAAGTTCCTCCTCTGCCTTGGTGGGTCCTGCGCTTATTGGCGGATTTGCTCGCCTCAGAGGTTCACGGCAGCCCTCAGTTTGGCCACTTTCGTGGTTCAAATCTGCCGTTCACCCAGTTAGCCTCATCATTGACCAACATGGGGAAAGGAAAAAGAACAATTCCCGCAGTATCTGCTGATCCACCTAGTGGATCGGGGAACAGGCCAGAGACCTTCCCCTCTGGTGGAACCCACAGTCCAGTTCAACTCCTCCGGTATCAAGTAGGGAGTTGGGGAGATGGAGGGAACCCAGGCCCGTGCTCTACTCCGGGTTCCAGCCCAGGGCCCTGTGGATTGCAGCTGTCTACAGTGGCTCCTGTAACAGCTGGGTTACAGCTACAACTCCCTGGGCTACTTCCCCATGGCCTCCTCCCAACACCTTCTTTATTCTCACCACAGGACCTTCCTCCTGATGTCCGATAATGCTTGTACTTCTCAGTCTTCCAGTAGTATGCCTACTCACTCTCAGCTTCTTGCGCCTCTTGCTCTCAGCTCCTCGCATGCACACCATAAACTGAAGTGAGCTCCTTTTTAAACCCAGGTGCCCTGATTCGTGTGCCTTTCTTAATTGATTCTGGCAGCTTCTTGATTGGCTGCAGGTGTTCTAATCAGCCTGTCTGCCTTAATTGTTTCCAGAAAGTTCCTGATTGTTCTGGAACCTTCCCTGTTACCTTACCCAGGGAAAAGGGACCTACTTAACCTGGGGCTAATATATCTGCCTTCTATCACTCTCCTGTAGCCATCTGGCCTGACCCTATGACAATATGTTGAATCATTTTGTTTGGACTTTTCATTACAGTGACATGTTAATTGCATATATTTATATTATATTTAATATTACGTATGTATTATATATTATATTTAGTATTTGAAAAGAAAAGTCAAAAACAAAACATTTTGATGGTTCTGAATCAATTTTTTAATTTTTTTTTGTTTCATTGAAAATTTGGCTTTTTGTTCCAATTTGAAACTAATTCCCCCCCCAATGTTGGAATTTCTATGGAACAGAAATTCCAGCTCTCAACCAGTTCTGTTAGTAACTAATGGTTGGACTATCTTATTTAAGAGCTGGGCTCAAATATGGCTGCAGTTTAGTGCACTGTATATGCAAACACATACAGCAAAACAAGGGAATTAATTTCCATCCAGCAGATGGAACTAAAACGTTGTCTGCAATGGCAATTTTTGGGAAATCTTCAGGAGCCGGATAGCACTAGTGAAGACAAGATGTAGATAACTTCACCATTGCCTTGTCATGTAACCCCTTCTTTAGGACCAGTAGATGATACACACTAAAAATGCTGACAGGATTTGTACATTTTTTTTAAACCCCTTCTAGGGTTAAATGACAGAGTGACAATAAAAACTATCGATGAAATCCTGGCTCCAATGAAGTTAACGGTAAAACTTCTATTGACTGCAGTGGGGCTAGGATTCCACCAATGTCACCTACTTACTGGTTTCAATGTTGCTATCGCCAGTGGAGCTGCACCACTGCAAAGAGGCAGATTTCTCAAAAATTGCAAAGGTGAAAAAAAGATAAAAAAAGAGCAAAGGCTCTTGGCCATTAATGTAAAGCTGCAGCAGCACCTTAGTTTTGCATTTAAAGTGAAGCCTGTAATTTACAACTGTTATTCAATGTCCATCAGCCTGTAGAATCAAACAGCAGAAAACCCATAACTGCATCAGAAAACTATATGGTCCGAGGTCCGTTACAGAGAGCGAGAGCAAGACAGAGAGAGTGCCAGAACTGGCAAGGAGCACAGCTATATCCTGAAAGACAAGCAGAGGGAAACTGGGGGGAAGGCAGGTTGGAGAAGGAGGATAAGTTAATGGCACAGAAACCATAAGAAATTATGGAGAAAAGGAGGTGTGGGGGATGT
Organism: Natator depressus; assembly: GCF_965152275.1. Lineage (NCBI taxonomy): Eukaryota > Metazoa > Chordata > Testudines > Cheloniidae > Natator > Natator depressus. The sequence goes on from NC_134235.1 coordinate 109,201,017, forward strand.
TGGAATAGGAGGACATTAATGTTCTTTTCTTCAGAGTAGCAGCCGTGTTAGTCTGCATCCGCAAAAAGAACAGGAGGACTTGTGGCACCTTAGAGACTAACAAATTTATTTGAGCATAAGCTTTCAAGAGCTACAGCTCACTTCATCGGATATTTTCCACTGCATGCATCCGAAGAAGTGAGCTGTAGCTCATGAAAGCTTATGCTCAAATAAATTTGTTAGTCTCTAAGGTGCTACAAGTACTCCATTAATGTTCCGGTAAGTTTTGAAATTGTTCCAAATATAATTATATTCACATTATTTAGTATCTGCTATCCTAGCTAATTTATAGCTATTTAAGCTTTTTTAAAAAACAAAAACAAATATGCTTTTGAAAATACACCTAATCTTTTAAACTATTTCCATTTTTAGCAGCCTGCAGGAAAACTCTGGGGGATTCGTCTCGGGGCAACTGGGCGTAGGGTAGATTAGTAGGATAGAAATTCAAGTTATTCTAAAAACTTGTATAAACAAATCTATAAAAGTAAATAGCGGCTCCTAGGAATATAAACAAAATGATTCTCAATTTTAGTTTGAGGATCTTTTCCTTACCTAGTAATGAATTTTATTCCTAAAATCTTTGCCCAGTCCCAGACACAATATTTTCTAATGGAAAACCAGCCACGTATAGCCTTATGCTATGCACATTTCAACTTCTAAAATAGTTTTAACTCATTGAACTGGCTTCTGAAGTTTGTGTTTACCTAGGTCCTGAACCAGCAAAGCAATTTAGCATTTGCTTAACTTTAAACCCTATGAACAGTCCCATTAAAGTGAAGTCACTGGGACAATTTAAGCACATGGTGAAGTGTTCTGATGGATTAGGGCCACAGAGTTCTTCAAATTCACTGCCATTACCCTTTTTCAAGTCTGGAAGAGGGGGACTCAGGCAAAACACCTATTCAAGTTACTGGACACTGCAGACCCAACATAATTCACTGGGTACAATTTCAGTGCAATCTGGAGGTGCAAAAAATGTACATGCTCCTGAAACAGACGCTCAGCTGTGTTAATCTCACTGTGTATATGTACACATATAAATGGGGCTTTTCATATACTTTTACATCATATTGTCTCCCAGCAGAGCTAATTTAATTCAGCTAAATACTGAGCTCTTTCACCTGCGACTGGAGGTGGCAGACTGCTATACTGGCAGGGAATTGAAACCCATGAGTGCTCTGCTCTGCATTAATATGATAGCGAGGTGATGTAACTGTTTCCTGGGAAACAGCTAAAGGCATGCCCGATGCATCCTATAAACCTTCTGGAGATGGGACAGCAGCTTTTTAATATTTAAATAAGTAAACATATGTAACAAGTACACTCTTTATTCAGCACTATTTCCTACAATGTGGTATTCCAGTTTGGATTCACACAGGTGATGAAGGGCCCAAATGAGCGAGTCTCTTTACAACACCTTGACTGATGTAGGGGATATTAGCAGTTTTATTACTGATATTAGCAATTTTTATTTATCTGGCCACACACTCCTGTTGGTTTTCATTTACTATATCTGAGCACTTGAAATAGTTTCTATTTGGAAGGAGTGTGGTCCTGTGATTAGAACCTGTGATTTTAAGCTCTTTCACTGACTTAGTGTGTAGCCTTGGGCAAGTCCCTTTAATCCATAGGTGCTTCTTAGAAAGATGAATTAATTAAGCCTCACCACATCGCTGTGAAGTAGGGAACACTGTTATTACCCGTACTTTAGAGATTGGGAAAATCACCTTGAGATCTCTGGATGAAATGAGCTCCATAGAAAACACAAAGTATTATCAATTCTGGATTGCTTTGTAAAAATGGACAACGATCCCCACATTAATATGATTTTATGTTATTTAGTATCTCTTATTCTGCTCTATCCACTATATTAACATCTAACACTCTAGTTTGTGTTGAAAGAGCTGGAACCAGCATCAAATGATGCATCCTTTTATATCCGAAACAAGTTATATTCCAGGAACACAGCGTAGATTTAATGTTAACATAACTTTTTGTGAAGCTTATAACTGCACTGACATGAGCTTCCCACAGATGCAAAAATCTGGAGAAAGAAATGTATGTAGGGGCTAAGGTTAAGTTTGATCAGCTACACAGGTAGCAGCGTTCAGCTTAATTAAGAACACAATGGGTTTCTTTGCACACCATTCAGTGTCAGTGTCTAACTGACTTTAACAAATGAGCTTGACAGTTTAACATTTATTTTCCAGTTTCTGGGTTTTAATGTCCCATTACCAGCACATATATGATCATAATAATGATGATGTCTAAAGCCTGCTTAATGCAAAATGCTCTTATAATTTCTGACCTATTCCGCACTTTCAGGTCAAGGCAGTATTTCAGGTTCATTAAAAGAAAAGATTTCACTCTGTACCTTCTCCCATCATGTTTGTGAAACACTCCTGACATCTTTGGTTATCTCATCAATCCTAGTAAATCATCCGAGTTTTGGTTAGTTTTAACACTGTTCTTGTCATCTCCCACACAATCTAGGGATTAAGGAGGCATATTTCCCATCATTTGGGGAGGATAAAGGCAAAACTTTACAAAAACATAGGGAAAAATGCAGGAAACTATTTGCTTGAAATCTAGCTAGCGGAGAAAATGTTCTTACAGGGTTGCCCTCATTACCTTGCAGGGAATATACTCTATTTGGGGGGCCTAAAGCCCTACATGCAGCTGTTCAGTAAACCCCCCATATGTAAAACATGTTGTGAGGCCAAATTAACCTCCAAAACACGTTAGGAAATCATCTTTATTTTGCCATTGCTGTTGGCGTGAAGTTCCCTCACCTGTCTGCCCCTCAGTGGAACCTCAGAAGCAGTGACTTGCTCAGAGTGATAACCAGGGATCCCAGAAATCCATTTGCCGCAGATTTATGTTTCTACAGAGGCTTTTACATTTTGTGAAAAATCAACAACATATATTAACTATTGACTAAATTTTACTCAAAGTACCAGTGTCATTTATTCAATGTGTGCAACCTCCCCCTCTTATGGTTGATTTCTGAACGTGCTTTAAATGTACATTGCTAAACACTTCAATAAACTGCTTCTGGCACATAGAGGTTACTCAGTGACATATGGGGATTCGTGTTTTAATGCATTTCAAATTTCATGCGAGTAATTAAAGTTATGAAAAGATGCTGAAAACTTTAAAAATCTCCCCTGTTTAAGCCATTTGTCCGTAGACCTAGCGCTGTCTGACCTGGGGGTTAGCTCAGCTTAACTATATGGCTCAGGGGTGTGGATTTTTCACACCCCTGAGCAATGTAGCTAAGCAATCTAACTTTTTAGTGTAGACCAGGCCTTAGACTCTCCTCTCCTTCTTGCATATTTATCAGATAATTCTGGCTGGTATTTGTGTGCATTTAATCACCTCAGTAGCTAAAGATGGAGGGGATGATATGGCTTTATTTTTTGTGTCCACAGCCACCCTACTTCCATCCATTGTTTGTTCCCTCAGACTAATAGCTCTTCATCCACTGCACTATTCGGGTTTAACAATCAGGACACTGGTTTTCTTCTTTTCTGCAAAACCAACTTAAAGCAGTTTCCCCACGCTCGATACAAGGAAAAACTTTCAAACTATAAAGATAGTTAAGTACTGGAATAGGCTTTCAAGGGAGGTTGTGGAATCCCCGTCATCTGTGGTTTTTAAGAGCAGGTTAGATAAACACCTGTCAGGGATTGTCTAGGCTTAGTTGGTCCTGCCTCAGCACAGGGGCTGGACTAGATTACCTTGGGCAGTCCCTTCCAGCCCTATGTTTCTATTATCCCTGAAAGTCTTCTGGAGTGTACCCTGGAAACAGAGATCCATCCAAGTTGTTATAATAACCTCATAACTGTAGTATCTGAGTAAGATCCATGCCTAAAAATCTAGTGACCCAAGTGAGATTATAGTGCCCAACATGGGGTCAGAGACAGGAGATTTACATGTTAGAGGGTTCCCTCTGCCTTGTTGCACAAAGGGCTTTTCCCTTATGTTCCTCAAAGTTAGAACACAGATTACAAATTCAGGTTGTTTCATACAAAGCAATGTAACTCCTTCAGCCTTCATGTCGCTAAACAACTTGTCCAATTATCTTTAGGCCCTGATCATTTCTAAAACCATCCTGAAGGCCAGTTTGATTAAAACACGTTTCTAAAACACTGCAGGAAAGACAGAGGTTCGAATAGCTGCTGCAGAATTACAGATACTTGGGAGCAAGTGTATTTATTATTACTAGTGTGCACTGCAATATAATAAAGTAGGACAAATTCAGTTAGTTACTTAAATTTGGTCCACCATAGATAACATGTTTTCAACAGAATAGGAAACATAGCTCAGCTTGTGAATTCACTTTCCTCCCCAGGGTGATCTTACAACTACTTAGAATCAAACTTGACTTGAAATGTTTTGATGGCTTTTCCCCCTCAGTTTTTCTTGACCTGAGAAAAACCTTCCCACAGCAACAAACCTTCTAGCCCACACAGTGTAGTAAAATATCATTGTAGCTTTGGTGACCTCAAACAACCTCGCCAGGTTCATTATTCTTGTGGAAAACACACATTGCTCTGCCACTATAAATACAATGGAGGTGTGAACAGCACATATGTGTTTATTTGCATTGAGAGCATAAATTATGGAGTTCCCATGTTTGCAGTCATCACCCCTTGCAGCTACGATAACGGTCCTGGGAAAAACAAGGAGTTTAATCTAAGTACAGACCTATATCTGCTTTGGCTAAGTGAAGACTAAAGCACAAGAGGTCAGTCAGCCATAAGTGACTGCTCTCCTCCACCTGCATAAGCAAACAGGAGCACTGAAACCTGAATTACTGTACAGAAATCAGGTTACACACAGAACATAACCTATTCAAAATTCCAGTTAGCATTCTATTCTATTCTATTCAGGTTCTCATACTGCCCTGATCATCCTGGCATCTGAGCACCATTAGAATTAAGTTATATCCTGAATGGGGAGGAAAAGAGGCTACAGTGTTGAAATCAAAGTGCTTAGCACCCATTCACCTCAGGGCACACAATTCTGAGTTCAAGTAGAAGAAATACTGCATCTGTCTCTGATGGTCAAAAGTGCACTCAGATCCTATTTTGGGTTCAAAAGGCACCAATTCAAACTCTTCTATGACCTCAACCCGGGGTGTTTTTTAATTGATTTGACTCGACCATTCCTACAATCTGAAAGTGGCTGCTGAGTGGTTCTGAGCAAAAAACAGCAGCAGAGAAAGGCACTGAGTTTTAGAATTCATACTGCCATGCAACAAATCCACACTTTGTCCAGCTTATGGATGCAGCACAAAGATTCTTAAAAGGAAAATATATATGTCCCTGAGGCCAGAATAAGCGAATGAGCTGCAGCTGGGAGAGGGTGTGGTGTGCCCAAACTTCTGTCCCTACCCCTGGAGCAGGCACTCATAAAGCTGGCTGGAAAACACTGGTGAGATCAAGGGGAAGGAGACCCATTCCTGCATGCACCAATGGGGTCATGCCTGGCAATGAGGGAGCTTCGGTCAGAGGCTCCTTAATACCACCACTGGCAGGTGCTGGGGGAGCCGCAGCTACAAAATGGGTAAAATGTGAGGTAAGTGTCATCATCCAGCATATTCTTCTCAGCAACCAGGTTACCTTACGTCTCCCTCCATAGTGCTGGGATGAAGGAGATAACCCCTGCTCATTCTGTCTTCCCTTATTAGTCTGCGGTGGTTTGTGCAGCCAAGATGTGAAGAAACCTCAGCACACAATCTTCCCAATCTGTCATGCGTGTACTGTCTCCCGCCATAATACTACAGGCCAGATTGTAACTGGTGCCTGCACAGATGTATAGGAAGCCACACCGACCTGTGGCCAGCCACAGCTGCAGTCCCTGGGCTCACCTTTGCACTGGACTTCTCCTGGACTTACCCTACCCCAAGGCGCAAGCCACCCTAAACAGGGTGTGGAGAAGGCAAAGCCTTGGCTGTGATCTCTCAGTACAAGCCAGTAGAGTTAGCAAGCCAAGCAGTGGGACACACGTGTTCCCTGCTAAGAGTGGCTGCACAGGTGCAGGCGGCAAAAATGAGGTACAACCTCAGGGCACATAAAACACCGAAGGGTTTTTTAGAAAGGGTTGGCCCAACCTATCAAAAAAAAAAATCAACAAAACCCAATTTTCATGGCTATGAGGAAAAACAACTCTAACACAAGCAACTGGAGTAGAAGTGTGGTGTGAGGGACCTAGATTAATGTTCAGTGTGTATGACCAAGACACAGGTAGTCCTAAACATTACTCTGCACCATCTGTACCCACCATGCCAACAAACAACTCCTCCAAGAAGAGTCAGTCCCTCCCCTCCCCTTTCCCCCCAGCCGACCCATCCCCACTCCTGCCTTCCTACAGTGGTACTGCTGCACCAAGGCCTCTTATGAGCATGGAGATGGGGCAGAATTTTGCCTTGGAGTCACTGTTTCCATCTATCTGAAGATGCAGCACCACACCGACTCACATTCAGAAGGGTTCCCTGCCACAATAAGAACCAGAACGCTTATTACAATACAAGCTTAGATCGTGCAAAAACAGACAGGCCCACCACAACACTGGTACAGTGTATCAATGCATAAGGGCTCAGTCCAATCCAGGACACACAGGAAGGAAATGATGCTCTGAGCAACCTTAATTGACTAGTGTGACAGCTGTTATGCAGCTCAGGGGGAGGGAGGAAACGGGACAACAAGATGTGTACAGCGGCTTGTTCTCTCTTCACCCATTTTCTGCAGGCCACTCCCTCCACTTTCTCCATGTAATAGCTTTGTCACGCAGAAGGTCTATGGTGTTATGGGACAACTTTGAGTAATGCAGCTTTCCCTGCTCCTTTTCCCACTCTATTATGACCATTTGCTTCCCTCTACAGTATACAGTGAAAAGGCAGGAAGAAAATGGGTCTAGAAGCATTAGTCCAGTTTTTGGTTTTCCTACAAATTAGCTACTCATTAATGCTATCACAGTGCAAACATGCAGCAGCTGTAGCTCACCAACTACACTCAGTGTAAACCTTTTGATCTAGTTTCCTTAGGCCAGTGGCTCTCAACCTTTCCAGACTACTGTATCACTTTTGGGAGTCTAATTTGTCTTGCATACCCCTAAGCTTCACCTCACTTAAAACTACTTGCTTACAAAATCAGACATAAAAACCCAAAAGGATCACAGAGCTCTATTACTGAAAAATTGCTGACTTTCTCATTTTTACCATATCATTATAAAATAAATCAATTGGAATATAAATATTGTACTTACATTTCAGTGTATAGTATATAGAACAGTATAAACGAGTCATTGTCTGTATGAAATTTTAGTTTGTACTGACTTTGCTCGTGCTTTTATGTAGCCTGTTGTAAAACTAGGCAAATATCTAGATGAGCTGATGTACCCCCGGAAAACCTCTGCGTACCCCCAAGGGTGCATGTACCCCTGGTTGAGAACCACTGGCTTAGGCATCTTCCCTAGTTTCAGACAACTGATTAACTTAAAAACTGTTCATCACAAAACCATTCATTTAACAATCCACAGAGGCCTCAGCTTATACGCTTCACAGGTCTCATTCTCAGGTTCAAAATGATCAGCCACAACTACTCCACCAAACAAACCCTTAATTGAACAAGCATCTCCAGACCTTAATAAAATATTACATAGCCAAGAAAGCCTCAAATAAAGAGAAATACTTTTAAAAAGTGGGCATTGTGAGTGAATAATCAGTGACACAAGGGACAGAGACTTGATAGAGACCTGTGTTAGCTAACGTTACTTGAGATGTATCGATTATATAGCCTCTTCATCACGTAACATGAATAAATAGCGTATGAGTGTGGGATATGGAAGGGGGAACTGCTGCTTTTTATGTCACTCCAGAAAGAATGTGATGATTACAGAGCATGAGAAATGCTCTCGTTTGTGATACAAGCAAAGGGAGGAGCCTGCCTCTTCTTCCTGATTTTATCTATAATGATTTTATCTATAATCAAATCTATAATGATAAATAAAATACTGATATTAAAATGTATTTATATAATAACTTTCTTCAATCAAGCCATCTATAACACCAATTAAGTCTCACAACACCCTTGTGAAGTAGAGACTCAAAGGGGTTAAAGACCCAAACTTTCAAATTTCCAGTATATTTTGGGTACCTCAGTTTTAGGGTACCACCTGAGACCCCTTGGGCCTATATTTTCAGACAGGCTGAGTACTCACAACTCCAAGTGAAGTTACTCTGAAAATCAAGCCACAGGCACCCAAAATTATTGAAAATGTTGGTCTAAGTAACTTGGTCAAAGTCACATAGCAAGTCTGTGCCAGAGCAGGGAACAGAGCCAAAGGATCCTGAAACACTGCTCACTGCTGTAACCATTACATAATACCATCCCCTAAGACCTGCAGTAGAATCTACAGCAAACAATGGGAGGAAAGGGCTGACTGAACTTCTTAATTATGCAGCCACATCACTGCTGGTATTATTTACATTCAAAACACCATGCTCAGAAAGGCTGGTCATTCCTGGGTTGCTGATGCAGGGTGAAATGGTTGGCTTAACCTTGGTTCTCACCTTGCCAATAAAGCCTAAACACAGGACACAAGAAAAACAGAATTGCTGAAGACATAACATGGAGGGAAGTTATTTCCCCCAGCTCCACCCTGCAGCTGCAGAGGGTGCCAAACACAGTGGAAAAGGTACAGTTCTTCTGTGTAGGAGCCATGGGAGCAGACTTTGGAAGGAGGTGCAAGGGGTTTAACTCCCTCCTAGGTGAAGCCCAGCTTCCACAGCCATGCACACCAGCTCTTTATGGGACATCTGTGGTGGCTGGCAACTGTGGATCTGCTGCTGTGCATTAACACCAATCCCTGCCTCCTCTAAACTGAGGGCAGAAGCAAGGACCATGGAAGTTACTCCAGAAGTAGCAGCCACACAAAGTCTTTTCTGCTGCTCCATCTCCTGAATAGAAGAGTCCTTCCCCACTGTCACATGGAGATTACCTGCTTACTTGGACGGGGGCTAGGGAACAGGATTTACCCCTTTAATAAAATTTTTTTGATTACCGTAGTTTCAGAATTAATTCTTTCTGGTGTCAGTGGGTCCGTGGCAAATGTAGATGAAAAATGAAAGACAGTTCGAAGGTAAGTCCCTATATCCTCACTAAAAACAAAGCAAAAAAAAAAAATCTCACCTATTGTAATGGGCCAGAACATTACAATAAATATCACTTTAAAAATGGGTATGAACCAAAACTCCCAACCCCAAACACCCAAACTTCAGCAGTTGGTTCAAAATTTGATATCAGATCCAGATTTGAGTTTTGTAAATTGTTCCCCTCTTCATAATGTATTAAACCAAAACTCTGATCCCGAACACCTCCTAACAATGCTACAATGTTTTAGTCTGCTAATGCAGACTAATGCAAAGTCAGTCATTCCCTGCATGAGTACTGGTCTGTGAAAAAGCATCACTTCAGGTTTTCTTGTTGCACTACATCTCTGCCTTTAGCTTTCAGATCCAAATTAATCATGAGTTTAAAAAGAAAACAGAATGAAAATAGGGGAGGAAATGCGTCCACTATGGTCTTCCCAAATCAGAATGAACATTTCAACCAATGGCGAGCCTATAAATCCCAGAGTTTACACCTACTGTAAATGACCTCCAACTAAAACAACAAGAAATCTGAAGACCTACAAAATTAGGAGAAGGGCCGCAGGGCAGGGAGACTGGGAGAGACCAAAAGAGAAAATACATTATAAGAAAAAACATACACATTGGAGCAAGAATACCAAAGGAGACAGAAATAAGAGTAAGTCTCTAGGACTATCAGGGAGAAGTATGGATTTAGGAGAGATCTAATTCCTGGGTATGGTTTTATTGATTCTCACAACAGAACTACCTCAAAATGATAGCTCTTTCTTTTACATTTATTGCTAAAGAATCACCACAGACTGTACTCAGTAAGGTCTCAACCCTATAAGGGGCTAAACGCCCTCAGCTCCTGTTGACCTCCATGGGATTTTAGGCGTCTTGGCAAATTGGAGGACCAGGTTCCATAACTCTGTGCTAAAATATCTAGTAAAACACACAGAAGGAACAACAGAAAAACAACCCTGTAGTGTTTTATTATTCAAAACCTTAAAACTTAACTGAACTATATCAGCTCTTGCAATGCCCCAGATTGAAATAACTATGGGGAGGTAGGTTTTGATTTTTTTTTTTTTTTTAAGTGCTGTGAAAAAACACAGCTTTCCTTGGCTGTTTTATGAGAGACTATAACAATCAAATCGGCTATTTGTTGTGGTTTTACCTTCTGGTGCAACTGGATGCAGTTTATTGCCTATTAGCTAAGGCAATAGTTAGGTGTACAAGCGATTGCCTATCCCAAATTATGCACCTCCATCATGACCTGCAAAACCCCTGAGTAGAAAATGTCATTTGTTCCAAACTGTGGGCTGTAATATACAGAAAATTCTACTATGGAACAGACTAAGACTATTACATACATTTTGCCAGTGTCATAATCTAAATCAATTTTTTTTTAATTACATGGTCACGTACCATTCCCCCCTCCATAGGGGCTGCTGCCTTATGAAGTATGCAGGTTGGATGCTGAATGAAACTTGGTTGTGTGGTTAATGAGGCTGGGGCATGGAAGCGTATTCTGCCTCATTCACGACAGAGTCTGGGTGGCCTGTAACGAATGAGGCAGGAGCTGTATGGACTCTAGTGCGTGGTGCACAGTGAAATAGATATAGACACACACACTGAACACGAGAAATAAAATGGAATATTTAAGAGCTGCCACACTTACCCAAAGCACCATTTGGTCACACACTGAAGGAGGCAGCAGCTTTGAGGAAACAGTATGTAACTGTAATTAAAGATGATATTATGCATATGCACAAGGGATCAGAGTTATGGTTGGGCAGGCAACTTCTTGTTTCGACATTTCCAAATTTTTGAAAGCTGCTTTTCGTGATCACAATGTTTTTTTGATGTCAGCTCCATCTGGATTGAAAAAGGTCTACAAGGGTCTTTGCACACTGGTTGAGATGGAACCAGAGGTGTCTTAGAATGGGAAGGAAGGGCACAGGTTAAAGAGTAAAAATTTCAGTGAGGCACATGCTTGTCTGGGGGTGGAATGGATGCTGCTAATGCAGAGATGCTAAGGGAAAGAGAGGACACTGCCGATCTCCCTTGCCCCTATTTCACAGCACACCTTGTTTAAAGCTAAGCTTGCAGTCATAAGAGTGATGACTAGAGAACAGGGCTGGTTTGTGAGCTAGCCTGGAGTAAGGTGATAAGTGAAAAATCTATCTGATGGTCTCATTCTTGCTTTCACTATCACCAGAAGATTAACTATCCCTGTTCAAGGGATCCAGTGCTGGAACCAAAAAGAGTGCTTGTAGGTCATGATTAAGTCTGGAGGGAGCGTCAAAGTGCGTGTGCGTGTGTGTCCGCGTGCATGTACAAGCACGCGTGTGTAAAACAATGCCCAGCATCTGGACCTCACAATACTACTAGTCAATCCCTTTCCCCAATGCTCATGTCGCTCCCAATTTACAGAAACTAGAACATGCAACAGTGCTACTGCCTTCTAAATATGAAATACAACAGTGGAACAGAGGCAAAGACCAGTTCAATTAGTCTAGGATCTTTTGATAAAGGTTACTCAAATAAGCTGTGAACTGAAACTCTATGAGACTAACATATCTGCATCGTTATTTGTAATAACACGACACCTTCCTTTGCAGGAAGGCACCGCACTGTATACTAATAGCACACTTATTATTAGATTTTCTGCATGGTTACATAAGCCTGTAAAAGGGAAAAATGTAAATGATTCAAGAAGATATTCTTGTGGTTCTCATGAAGTCTTTTAATATCTAAAGACTGAGGAAGATCCCTCCTGGCAAGAGACAATCAATTTTTATGCTTCATTAAAACAATTTTTTCAGTATTTTAAAGAAAATGCTTGTAGGCAAGAGAAGGAAATAATATGTATTTTTTATATAATGTAAGCATTTTGTGCTAAATTTTGCCCTGAGATCTTTCCAGCACCTCTCCAAAAAGGAGACTAAAGTATGCATGTAATATACGTTTCTTCCTTTATAGCATCTGACCATGATCTGAAGATATTCTGCCCTGTGCAAAATTGAGCTGCATGCCAGGACACACGTTTCAAAAAAGGGCAAAATCAGAGAGCTCTGACTAATATCGAGACAGGCAGACCTTAGCCACATAAGTCAATGCCAGCCCTAGCTAGATTAAGTTATGCGTGTAAGTGCACTGACGCTAGGAAGTTGTCTGGCTACACAACCATGCACACGTTTCTTCAATTACTCAGAGATACTTAGGCCACAAATAGCGATCTGGGAAACATGATTTTTCCACAGTTCCTTGAGGACCTGTCCCCTGAAATCAATCAATGCCATACACTTATTCCCCAAAGTACACGTGGGACAGTTCTAAGCATGCCAGCCTCCCTTGAGGAAATATCTGTATAACACAACACATGCCCAAAGGAATGACAAATTCATCCAGTGCTATTAAACTAATTTATCCTGCATTTAGATACAGGTCACTTACCCATTTCAGAACGTCACACACCCGACCACACAAGACAAAAAGCACATGGCTGAAGTAAGAAGGGTTTGTTAGATACCATGGAATCTGTCCATACCGGTCACTGAACAAAAAGTTAATCCATGTTATCTCACACTTCAGTGCTGTGCAAATGGTATGTAAACTCCACTGCTGCTTGGGTGTAGCATCTGCTCACCATTTAGATGAGCCAGCACCATGATGCGACACACGAGTTGAAGGGTGCTGGCTGTTAGACATATGTGTCCAATAATCACTGTTATACTACCTTGAAATACTGCCTAACATATACATACATATTGGTAAACTAGCACTCCTCAATTCGTGCACACTGAACAGTCACTCTAGGCCACACAACCAGCGAGTGACAAACAGAGGCTACACCTCAAGAGTGTGAGAAGTGGTTTAGCTCATCTCTGATAGGGTTTTACTTCATAGATGGGTATGGCCAATGGCACACTGAGTTAAAAGCCACCCCATTCAAATCACAGAATCACCAACAAAAAGAGAGCCTTGGGGTGTCACATCATCAACTTGCAAACAAGAAATGTCACTTACTGCCAAACTGCCCATTCTTTTCCATCGAGGCTTCCCAAGATAATGTGAACTGTGACAAGGATTCTCTGCAACCTCTGCTCAACTCAAAAGGACAATGGGCCAAATTTACACCTGGTTTTTCCACTGTTTTTAACTGAATTACACAAGGGATGAGTTTGGTCCTACCTAAAAGCTGATCCACAATGCTGAGCAGCTCACCTTCACCTTCAGTACTGCAGTAAAGGTGGGACATGAACGAGTGCTGATAAGAGTCCAAACATTATTTCTTGGGGAAGAAAAGGCACTTTTCCAAGAACAAAATGTATAGAACTTGGGTCTCCTGACTTCTGGGCACCACCAATTTGAAATCTACTCCAGTATTCAGGTGCTACCTGCACTCACATCCCTATGCCAATTACAGTGGTTTTACAAATACATTCTATTATTAAGAATGTTTTTCTGTCCCCTGTTTCTGTGTGAAGGACCCGCACGAACAACAGAGGCTTCCATTTTGTAAAAATGTTGGCTTAGACTACATCTATCCCTCTACAGCAGTGATATTCATATATAATTTGGCTCCTGAACCACTGAGATCTGAGTATCACTGATCTACAGAATTCAGAGCAGAATTCACAATATGCAAGAGCCAATATCTTCTAACCTTGGATTCCTAAATTAGGCACCTAAATCCATATTTAGGTACGTAAATAAGGGTGACCTGATTTTTGGATGTGCTGAGCAACTACAACTCCTAAGTACTTGAATGCAAACTGCAGCTGCTCAGCACTGTTGAATAACAGGCCAGCTTTATTTAGGTGCCTAAATATGAAGCCTAACTTAAACCACCCATCTTTGAAGATATTGGCTCAAGTAGAAGAACATTAAGCAACTTAAGATTCATGTCCTATTCAGAGTACTACACTGCTTATAAGTAATTATAATAATGCCTGCCTTTACTCTAGTTTGTAGATGCACAAAAACAAATATTCTTCTCCTTGAATTACAAGCATTTACACCACTGGCATGATTGCTCGTATCTAAGCAATTCCACATAAATGTGAATTTGATGTGTGGAAATTTCAGGGTTATTTGATGTTATTCATTTAGTACAATTACATTACAAGAAGTCCTATGTTATTTTATTTTCAAAAATTGCCACTAAAACGGTGGACACAATTCTCTACATCTTTGGTTTTGCATGAGCAAAAACTTAAACTCGGAAATACACCCACACAAAACCTTTGAAAAGCAGAACGTTGCACTTGCAAATTAGGAAGATAGGTTAAGGTTCCTTTTGAAAATCTGGCCCACACACTAGAAATGAAAAGGCTTCTTTGAGCCAAAAATAGAAGAGAGGTTTCTTCCTTTGTGGGTGTCCACGAAGCAAACAGGAGGAGAGTATTTCTACCACTTACACCCTACCTTAAGGAAGTCTTTGAAATAAATTGACCAATTTTGCACCTGAGATTAAAATATTTGGATTTCATTGGTGTGCACGGCTATAATACAATGCATTTACAGTTCGTGTTTAAGAGAAGGTAGAGTTCTGTGTGCGCGCACATATAGATTTAATAATTGTTGATTTTTGATTTTTCTTCTTTGCCTTTAATATAAAGAGCCCAATTCTGTCCTCAGATATGTTGATACAAATCAGAACTAGCTCTTAAATTGAATGGAGTTATACTGCTGTAAAACCATTATGAGCGACAGCAGGAACAGTCCAAAAATACTCATGTTAACAGAGTACATTAAGACTGAAATTCTCAGTGCCTTTCAGCATTTTATGTTATCAGTACTATGACCTCAGCATCTATGGGAATCCAGCCAGCCAAACCTATGAAAGGGAGCATTGTGCCCTAGAACACATCAGAGCATGTAAGATGTCCTGCTACTTGATTGGCCAGCAGGGAAGTTGTTCTTAGTAACGTGACGAGATTGATTAGGTACAAAGAAAAAGGGCATTTGGAAAGATATCTGCTGAGTGAAGTTCTTCCTCTATGGCAAGCTGCTACAGTAAATACAAGCAATAAATGTCCCCTTGGCAAAAAGGAAAAGTAGTCAAATATTTCAGATATAAAAACTAATAAACAGATTCACAGGTCCATCTATAATAAGCAAAAACTCACTCCACTCTGATCCAGGCTGAATGCAATCTGATACCCAGGGCAAAACACAGATGAACTTGCATACCCACTTCATCTTTACTGCTCATCCCCACAAGAACAATCCCAGCTAGTCTCACTACTGCTGCGAGTGTTGCTTTAAATATCTTTCTACTCTGCATTTGGTATCGCTAGTATCAGGCCTGAGCATGCTGGAGCCGTGTATCGAGGGGTCACTATGTAAGTTCATCTCCCCCTTCTCCGGTGCATAAGCTGGCTCTGGGGCAATACTGCCCCCTCTACCTTTCTTTACTTTCAGGGGTTTCTCTCCAGGCAAGCAGGACTGGATTCAGCTCCTTCCCGAGATATGCAACAATGCTCTGAGCATCAGCAAGAGGGGGCTGCTAGAATGTGATGTGAGATGCAACCTCTTCTCTGAAAGGGTGAGCTTGCCTACTGTGTTACAGGCTTTTACCGCTTGCGTAAATAATTTCTTGCAATAATAAATCTTAAAATAGTTCAATAAGTCTTTAAGTGTCTCACTTTTTTTCTGGCACATAGTTATGAATCCAGGATTGAAAACACACATCTGCACACAGGCCTGTATATCTCAGTCTGATGTTGTATGCAAGGCATGGTACCCTCGGCTCCCCACCGTACACACACAGAGGGTGTTGTCTGATTTATATCTGAATCACTCTGTCAAAGCTAAGGTTTGTCAGAGAAATCTGTGGTTCAGAATTTTCTTGCTCAATGAGATGTACTAGCAGAGAAACCCGGCAGGTTCTTGGGGTAACATATTTGACAGTGACAGAAATGTTTCCATGGAGTTTTACAACAAAACAAAACTGCTGCCCTTTATCTGATACGTGCACATTTCATACTTGCAATATGTCTGAAGTGATTTTATGACTAAATCCTGGGAAAAATGTGAAGAATGCTTGGCTAGAACCATGGTTTTCCAGTAAAAACATAACATGGCTTATTAACTGCAGCACTTGGGGGAGACTGTTCAACATGAAGTGCATTTTTTAGCTCAAGACCAAAAAAACGTGTTTGGATGCAAGTTTTTCTTTGGCTTTGGACACCAATTTGACTGACTGTACATGAGAGGGTCTTCAAGCCCTTTTAGTGTACGTTAGTCACAGTACAAGTGAAATATTATTCTGTTAAACATGCCTGCGTGTCTTGGCTGAAGCCAGGGTTAAAACCTTCTGACTTTTTCAGAACATAGAGAAATAATGAAAACAAAAAACTCCATTAGCCACCTTGTTAGGATTTCTGTGGTTGCTGAACAGCAACCTTGTTATGGCAATACATTTCAAAGTCCTTACAAAAAATGTTAATTGTGACAGTGGCAGTGTGGGGACACCACACAACCAACTAACTGAGAGAGAAGTGCTATTAGCGTTACCGTGAGAACGGATGATGCCATTTCCATTCTATCTTTGAATTCTGGTGGGTGTAGGGTAATGTGACTTTAAGCAATGTCAAAATTATCCAGCCTACATTTTTTCTTGGAAAGTAGCTCCTTCCCCCACTTTAGCAGGGGGGCTTGTAAACACCATGTATAGGAAATTTGAACTTAATCAGATTTCTAAAAAGAATTATATACTATTCAGGGTTTCTGCATTTGAAGAACTAGCAGGCGTGTATTGTTTGAATAGCTGGCAACACTTGAATACATTTGTTCAGTTTTATGCAACTTATGAGAACTGATGAGGAAGGTCTGTCTCCAATTCTGGATTATAATACCCTGGAAACCTGATTTCGTTCCCCAGGTGTGGGCAGAAATCCAGATAATTTCAGGCACATTTGTAAGTGGGTCATAATGTAACTCTTCCATCTCCCATTAAAATACTAAGGGCTTATACACACTACTACTTATGTCGGTATAACTAATGTCACAGTTCAGGGGTGTGAATAAGCCACTCCGAAGAGACGTGACACCAACGTAAGCACAGGTGCAGACAGTACTTCAGCAAACGTGGCTGCATCAGTACAGCTGTGCCACTCTAGCACTTCTAGCGTAGACTAGCCCTAACTCTAAAGGCTTTTGCCTCTAATCTGCATCTAACTATCAGGCAGACAGTACAAATGGAGAGGGAGAAAAATCTGTCCAATGTGTCACTTCTGCATGCCATGCAGTCTCCATTGCATGGAGCTACTACATATGGAAGTACCCCAAGATAACTTGTCAGGAAACATAACCAGATACTTTGTTTTGCTTTGAAACAATAATTAGCACCTATATGACTTCTGCCATGCGAGGAGACGGGTTCTATGGTACTTTGGTATATACAGTAGGGGAGCTGATCTTACCACATCACTTAAAGGCTGCATAACCAGTACCAGGTGGTGCCCATGGCCATTCTACTCCCCTGGAGGTTGGCGGGGAGCAGCGGTCTCAAATCAAGAGCCAAGAACCCTCTTTTTCCCTCCAGGACAGGTGACCAACCCATCAGGATTACTCAGTTTATACTCAAGCAAGCCAAAGAGAGAGAAAACCCCCTTTCAGGGGCTAAACCCACTGACCCACTCAATTCAAAGGAATTTCTACTAACCAGTTCGCCACATGACTGGGTCATGCTGTTCAGTGCTGGCTGAATTTAACTAGCCACGCATTTTGTCCGATACCAGGTGATCGCACGTTTTCCTCTAATTTAGGAAATTAACTGAGTATGTTAATAATTACTACTTTTTTGTTTGTTTGTTTCCTTGTACTAAGAGGGGTGAAGACAAGCATATTCTTAAGGTTTTACCCCATTTCTGACTTGTGTTTGTTTAAAAAAAAAACACACAGGTAACCACTTAAAATTGTTTCCTTGTTTGACAACATCCAAGACGTGAGAGGCTGAACCTCCTTCTATTCTCCCTTCCATAGTGTACATCTGGAGTAGCTCCAGTGAAGTTTAACAGTGTAAAACAGCTGGTAGTAAACTCAGAATCAGACCCAGAAAAAAAACAAAACCACAGACTACTACTTATTTCCATTGCTGAAGAACTCATGCAAGGCAGAGCGGGGATGAATTATGAAGATCATTTCTCACATGTGAAAATCATTTACTTTATACCACTCTCCTCCACTCCTATTTATACCACGTCAAGTAAGCTTTCAGTGATATTAATAGGAAAGTGGGATGTCAGAGCTACTGCTCGACCCAGAATGATTGTTTCACCTCTAGCAAATGGTCGTTTATTTCAAACGGGGAGAAAAAAAGTCAAAAAATTAAAATAAGAACTGCATTTGCCATGTTTAATAAAGTCTGCTTCTCGGCTCAAAGGTTGTGTCCATTGTAAATGCAGTACCAGTTAAATATTTTTTAAAATGTCACATCATTTCTGAAGTGAGAAGGAAAGAAGTAAAACAAAACAAAAATCAGGTGTTTTTGTTTTGTTTTACTCTTTCTGATAATATATTTGCAATTGATATTAAAGCTTCAAAGTTCATTCTGAAAATACAGATGCAGAAAACATGATTTTCAGTTAATCTCCCTCTCACGCACTTTTTTTTTTTTTTTTTTTTTAATAGAAAAGATGTGCCATCAGGACCAGAATCCTACTCTCCAGCTGTGCCCAAAACTCTCTCTAATATCAGTGAGAGCCATCTGCCTAGACTGAGAGCACTTAGCTGAAAGAGAACATGCAAAAGAAATCCATAGCTACTTTTTAATCTGAATGATTAAATATGATAATGAAAGTAAGAATGACACCATCTTCTCTGACAAGATTCTTCTAGTAATAATAGATGTGCGTGCATGCATGCATGTGAGTGACAGAGAGAGACTGCTTCCTGGTGCACTGAACACTCACCATATTAAGTACTTTTTTTTCATCAGAAGTATGTTTGGGGCTTTCCTTCTGAATATTTCCACCCCTACTCGTGATCACCCTTCAGCTTGTTAGTTACACTTCTGCCTACTTTTCCTATAACCTTTTCATAACTGCTCTTCATTCTTGAAGTGCAGTGACTGCTGAACCATTTTAATCTCTTGTTTGAGATGTTAGTCTCACACTTGGCATAGCTGAGAAGTCCTAAGGGGAGTTTCTGAGTGCTGCATCAGGCTAATTCTTTAAACACTTAGGGCCAACTCATCCCTATCAGTGTCTCATTCCAGAAGCAGTGCTAGCCCACTGGGCCCCCGCCCACCACCACACATAGTAAAAAAAATGAATAGGGGGCTTAAGCTGCTCAGGGTCCTAAGCAATTGCTTAGTGTGCTTATGCCTAGTGCTGGCCCTGCCGTTTGTCTTTACAGTTCTAACCCATGCTCGCTGCTATGCTGGCCAAAAATGTCAGGCCTAGCTTTGACTCTTCTATTGTTCCCTTCCTTTGCCTCTTACATCTATAAGTAAATATTTTCCTGACCCAGAAAAACTTTTAGCATTTGTTAATTTCTCTTGTGCTTACTGTGGTTTGCAAAACAGCAATTTTCACACGATGGCATGTAGTGAGGCCTATACACCTTTTCTTTAAGCATCTCTCTTGCTTCTTCATTTTTATTTTTTTTTTCTATTTTAAGTGTCTTTGGGCTGAGAAAAATGTCTGATTGACAGCTCTGGAGATCAAAGTCTTTCCAGAGTTAAAAGTAGGAGAGACAGCGGGGGGAGCACAGTTCCTTTTCTTCCACTCGAAGCAGTGGTGCAAAGCTGGTGCAAAGAGAGCTCCCCTTCCTGTTTCAATACACTTGAGCCACTGATGCTTTGTCTTCTTATTCATAGAACTGATGTGCCGGGCAGTACAAGTCCAAGCTTCCCCACACTGCCCCGCCAACGTGCCTCACCCATGACCTGAAAAGATTCACTTCTATTGATGAAGGGTAGTTCTCCACAGTCACACAATCCCATACCTCTAGAGTGGCTGAGCAGAGGCATTCTGTCTGTGTAGGGAGGCTTGGGCAGAGTGCCAGAGGGAGTTCCAGGGAACCAATTGTAAAATGCCCCTGCTGGTCAAAGGTACATCTTGTACTCGTCCCAGCACCTACTTCTAGATACTAGCAGGTGCACAAGTTGGGGAGAGCAGGCGCTCAGCAACACACCCAGCGTGACTGACCATGCCTGGAGCCACGGAATCCCACTGGACATGTTAACTGGCCCCTTGTGCTCAGGCAGTTAGTGTCTGCATTCTACCTGGGTCCTGCATGCATGTACCGTGTGCCTTCTTGCTTCTCAGCACACCTGTGTGGGACAAGACAGAATTCAGTCCTGACAGGGGAAAACAGCATCTATGCTTAAAAATTGGAAAATCAGTTCCAATGCCCACCTTTCCTCAGCCAGTAACACCAAAGCCCAAAATGTTCATCGAGTTCCCAGGGGAACGTGGGGGGAGAGAAGACTCTGTATTGAATGATTGAAAACAGCAACAACAACAGAAAATTACCAAGAAATCCCTCAAAACAGTAACACAGCAGCTACTCTATTGGAAAGTAGTTACATTGTTGGAAAGCAATTACTCTTTCCAGTAAAGGCCTGAGAAACTATTTTAATTTTAAAAAGCCTGCCAAATTTACCCAGCGAATGTTCACTTATCTGGAGATTCAAATAAAGCAACACTCTCCTCCACCCTATATGTGGAAAATTAAGTACTCTGCACAAAGTGAGCCTAGTTCCTTCTGCAACAGCTGCTAAGGAAGTTACCATAACTGTTGCTTCCCTAAGTGAAAATGAATACACAAGGAATGGACAAGGCAAAAGGAAACTCAGGTAACCGAAACAGAAACTTTGAAAGGAAGCTGACAATCAAGAGATAGTACAAAGACAGCAACTTATGAACTAACTGAAGGAACTGAAATGAAAGATTCCACAGGCAGTATTTAAAGAGTATGAATCCTTCAGGGAATTACTTATCCACACAGCCTTTTATGGAAACTACTCTTGGTCCCACCGGCATTTGTAAATATTTTAGGGCAGTTGAACTCATTCGTCCTAGTCCAGATCAACACATTCTTTAACTTTTAAAATACCAAGAAGCCAGCTCTGGTTTAAAAATGTAGGCCAAGAGCAGACTTTGCAAAATGACCTTGTGTATTTGACGAGGTCTGCTTTTGGAGACAAAGATTTTTTTAATGGCTACTTTCTATAAGTAAAAACTTAACCTTTCTGCAAGTTTTTTTAAGTGGAAGTGTAAAGTTTGCTATTAAATTCAGGAAGAATTGCCAGAAATATGGTGCTTGCTTCTATCACTTTTCAACCACTGCCGAAATTCACCTTTTAAAGCAAGGATCCATCTCATAATGTTTTAGGCAAAGAAATAAACACCACCAACAAAAATTTCCTCAAAACTAGAAAAAACATTTTTAAACTTTGCATTTTCATAGGGTTCAAAATGGAACAGTTTTTTGTTTTCGAAAAATGTTTTGGATTTTTTTTTTTTGTTACAGAGATAACCAGACACAAAAAGGTTTGAACTAGGTCTGAGAGCTGGACTCTTGCACTGCACAGTGGATTTACAAACACGAAAAACAACGAACTTACATTCGGTAGCACAAAGCCCTGTTCATTATTCACAGCAAGCATCACACTTTGTTGACAAAGAGTTAAAAGAAATCAGGCAGTCAGAAACCAACTTACTCTTAGAGGCGAAATGAGCCTTTTAAAGTGTGATTTTCTGGTAAAGCTACTCTTTTCTAGCCTGAAGCATGCAATACAGTGTGACAGGCGTGCTGCCTAAGCCAATCAGAAAGGAGCAGCGCAGTTACTTTAATTCGCCGACATCCATCACATGAATTGATTAATTACAGTCTATTTCTGCTATATTAAATGACTAATGTAAAGTCATTGTAACAGAACACACAAACAGGATCAATATCTCCTGCTACAGAAATAAAGGTTTCGGCTTCACCTTGACACATAGTTTCCTGAAATGTCTTGGCTTTGCACTGATGCTTATGTGGCAGAAGGAAATTAGCACTCTATGAGTTTGCTTTGTTCCACAGATTCCTAAAAAAAGGAAACCAAAATATGAATAGGTCCCAGTTATGCCATTTAGCCAGTGGCCTGAAAGGAAGACTGTGCAGAACTGTACAACCCCCCGTATCTGGATAGGGGGCTCTGAGGTCTCCTTGAGGCACAATCCTGCCCTAAGCAGCTGGAAGAGCAGGGGGATGATGGTGCAGACAGCCTGGTCTGTAGCATATTCCTCTTCCTACACAGCCTCAAGGGCCTATCAATAAAAGAGATTAATTAATACTACTTGCAGCAATATTTTCTCTTCCTTTGCACTATGTGACCCTTTATGCAAGTGTCAGAGAGTGAAAGCCTTAGCCGGGAACCAGTGGCAGCACAATTAGAAGTGGTCATTGTCTTCACTAAGCACGGTCACTGAAGCCATTGGAGCCTGGTCTACACTAGGGCTCCAGTTCAGCAAAAATACTTCAGAACATGCTTCAAACCCATTAAAACCAATGGGAAATAAGCACAGGCTTACGTTTTTGATGACAAGGGGCAGCTTACTGAATTCGGGTCTAGGGCACCCATGAGTGCTGACACTGGTTCAGCTGAACTGACAGCATCCTTGGTGGATTTTTTTCCCTAAAATTCCCTCACGTGGGCCTGATGTGAGGGAAGTATGTGGGGAAAGATAAGTCACGTGGCTAGTCAGGGATGGGCAGGATTTAGGTCAAAGATTCCCATGGGTTCCCACTTTATGTGACAGTATCAGGTACCATCCCATGGCTTATTTACAGAGTGGCTGGCCCTGGGCAGAGAGAATACAATATCAGAAATGCAATTCCCCACATCCTGAGCAGTCTGGGGGTAAGCATTCCCATTCCATGGCCTTTTATGTTGGAAGAGAACATGAAGTTCTTAAGGAATAATTGATGTAGTGTCATGAAGTCAAATTGCAGAAAAAGCTATATGCTTATTACTAAAAACTACCATAACTGTGCTTATCTGTGCTATAGATTTCTAGCAATTTACTGAAAGTTTTGGCCTAGACCAAAACTGGGGAAGAACCTGCAAGCCCCTGTTAGAAAAGTGAACTGGAATTTAAGAATATATTATTTAGTACATGCATATACATCAGGAAATTGAATGAGTAAAGCAGGCTGGTTCTGCTCAGTAATTCTCACTTGTAATGGCTGTACACAGCTTGCCAGTAGTTTCTCCTCAGACTCCAAGAACAATCCTGTGAATCTGTTCCAAGTACACGATAAAAAGTTTACCACTGTGTAGTTTTTATAGTAAGACTTGTTGTACACTTTTTTTTTTTAAACCAAGTACAAGTGGAGGCTGTCAAAAAGCAGCACTCTTAGCAACAATCTTAGTTTCCACAAAAAAATCCCTATTCAAATATGCTCTAATATGCCACTCTCACACACACATCTCCTTGCAAGTTTCCTGCCATAACAACTATATGCAACACACATAACACAGTTTATAGACAGGAGGTGGGAGCCTATTGAGGTGATATTCTCCACCCCATCGCCAATGCAGCATTATTCTCTGTTCTCTTGAGAGCTTTGTCTTTGTTCAGTTTAGTTTAAATGACGTGGCTTCCACCCCTTCTCTTGGAAGATTATTCCACAATCTAATCGATCTCATCAGTTGGAAATGGCTCCTGGGTTTCAGCCTACATTATTCCTTGCTCAATCAATTACTCCTCATACCTCTTTGGACCACCCAAAACAATTCATCTCCCAATGTGGATGTTTACACCCTTCAAGTACAGTACTGAGAGTGTGTTTTCATCATATCATCCCCAGCCAGCCCCCTTATTTCTTGTTTACTCAAGCTATTCGTTTTAACATTTTTAACCTTTCCTCTCCCTTCTAGCCTCCTAATCTCTTTTGTTGCTGCCGCTGTCTGAATTAGCCATCATCTGTCTGACAATGAAAGCACCACACAGATATGAACTTTGTATCTCCTACAGCTCTCTCTGTTAAAAGGCATATACCACCTGTGCAACACACACGCACACAAAAACACCCCAGACATTTTCCAAATCCATTCTTTTCATAGCAAAGCCTATCTTTGCTCGGACAGGAAGTAAAATGCACTCCTCTTTTTTTTTAAAAAGTGTCCTTAGAGTTGGGGAGAAGAAACATACTGTTACATTTGCAGATAAGAAACTGCCTCCCCACTGTGGCTCATTCCATCTTCAAAAAGAAATATATTTACCAATGCTTCCCTCTTCTAGTTCTTTAAGGAAGTCAATGTGGAAATGTCACATTCTGAGAACAGTCCCCTATTCTCAGAAAAATGTCAAGACGTCTTTAGAGCTGATTCAGTGAGCGTCTTAACTCCTCACAGGATTTTGCCCCTCGCTCTATACTGAAACCACCTGGACCCCAATCTTCCTGTAAAAAAACTGGAAGAGGGAATATGTTATAGATTTCAATAGGAACTTAATTAAACCTTGCTGTTCTTTAGCACTATGGAATTTCAACTCACTGCTAGAGGATAAGTGGATGTGGAGAAGAAAGGCCCCTAGGCTAGGCTGGAGGAAAAACTGTTCTCTGGGTTTTACATAAAAAATTTCTACCAACCTAAATATCCTCTCAGCTAGATATCACTTCGAAATAGGGACTGTTTAGAGACAAAACATACACAGTGTATTTTAACCTGTGATAATATTTCCATACAGAAGCAGGTCAGAACCTTATTCTTCCATTCTTGCTTCCACTGACTAGCACTTTACACTGAAAGTAATGCCACTGATGTGATCCAGTGGTTAGCGCACTAGCTTAGGATGCAGGAAACCTGGTTCTGTTCCCTGCTGTACCAGATACTGCCTGTGTGATCTTGGGCATGTCACTTAGACTCTCTGGCCTCAGTTCCCTATCTGTACAATGGGGATAACAGCACTCCCCAACCTCACAGGGGTGTTGTGGGGAAAATGCATTAAAGATTGTAAGGGTCTCAGAGACTACAGGGACAGACATGTTGATTTTGCAGCAAGGATGGCAGAATCAGAGAATTAAGAACAGTAAATATATCCAAATACTTTAAATTGAAAATTGTTTTAATGCACAGGGAGTGATTAAAGGTCAGTGCCACTTTCCCATAAGCAAATTCTTTGACACACCCAACTTCTGAGCCCCAGAAAGATCATTATATCTGGCATCATCTGTTCCTTGCAACTGCCTAGTGCATTCTGCAAACAGCAAAGAGATAAGACATTGCATACATATCCACTGAACACCTTAATGCAGATATGCATATTTTACTACTGATCTGTACACTTACTGTATCCAACATTTACTGTTTATTCTGAAAGGAAACCCCTTCCTCCCACCAAGAACACTTTTTCAAATTGTTAATTTCTTACCAGTCAAACACACACACCAATCCTGAACGTTACAGGAAACTCTTAAAGTCATTATGACATTATTTGTTACCCTGAAGCAAGTCATAATTTGTATGCACCCTGCCAAGCCCTTCCTCTCAGACCTGTAGTAATTATTAGGAAGTATGAAAGCAGGTGTCACTTTTGACAAGCTGTAAGATGGCTTTATATTCTCAGTTGCAACAGGATAAAAATGATCCATAAAAAGAACGTGGCAGGCTATTACTTTACAACTAGTGTATATATAATGGTTGCAGCTTATGCCTTTCTCTCTTTGGTATTTTAATTGAAGTCTGGAGCTGCTAAAGGACAAAAACAAAAAATATGTACAAAATCCCACCGATACGTACATCCCATTTTGCATAATTTCTGTTTAGTTTCATAACCACCTGTCAAGCCAACTGACCTTCATTTGCATGTGCTATATGCAACACATGCTAGCTAGCTTCCAGCACCGTGACGTGCACATACTTTACAAAGCATTAACTTTGTCCCGTTTGATTCCCACATATAAACCATAAGGTACATACCTGGATCTCTGCCACAGCACTTTCGGATAGAGGGGACAGTGCTTATTTGTTTTAATTTCCATCAAACTTTAGTTACCAAGGCCAAAACCTTTCACGCTTGTGTGCCTAAAATTAAACACCAAAATCCATATTTAGGCATCTAAATAAGCAGCCCGGTTTGCAAAGGTGCTGGTCACCCAGCTGCTCTTACTGGCATCAACAGGAGCATGCCAAAAAAGGACACCTGCTTTTCACTAACCTCAATTGGAGTTGTGGGTACTCGGGACCTTTGAAAACCATCCTGCTTATTTAGGTGCCTAAATGCAGATTTGGGTGCCTATCTTTAGGCATCCAACTTTTAAAATGTTGACACAGGCTTCTTGTTTTGGCCTTCAGATTTCTGTTTCATATTTAATATTATATAAGAAGGCATAATTTGACTTTATCTAATAGTAACATCTCAGGCTGTAACTGAAATACATATATTGATGATAATTAATATCATTCCAGTGGTGAAAAGCATCCAGGGAACTTTGTCTCAACAAAAGCTGGTCACTCTCTTTGACTAAACAATGAATAAACAAACTGGGGGGGAAAAAGCTGTCTTTATGCTAAAAAATAGAGAAATCGAAAATATAATACTACGTTTTGTTATGCAGCTCTCTGTCTCTCTCTCACTAACACCCCCCACACACCTTGACAATACAGATTTTGGAAATGTTTTTTCAAAAACCCATAGACCAGGGGGAGGGAGGGGACACGACTGTCTCCTGCCTTCAAAAATCTTTTGTGAGAGTGTCAGACTATTTGGGACATAATAACTACGTTGAAACACAGCAGCTACATCCTGCCTCATACTGAGGGCCTGATTCAGAAAGGCATCCCCATTCAGGGCAGTACGTGCTTAAGGGCTGTCCTGAATCAGGGCCTGAAGGACGGGAGGAAAAATGATGCAGGTCTGAGATACACTCAGGTCAAAACTGACAAACTACTTGCCCTAACATAGGGTCTGATCTAAAGTCTACTGAAGTCAGTGGGAAGACACATAAGCAGTAGTAGCTACTGAGGGACCCGCCCTCCTGCCCCCATGAGGTTTTGGCTCACGAGAGGTTAGTGCATGAACCACTAGCCATAGCCTTGCTCTGCCCCCAGTCTCCCACTTACTAAGAATAAGCTACAGTTTGTTTATGAAACCAGTTGTTACACTCTGCCTCATTTCAAAACTTTTTCTAATGCAAATAGCATTGAAACAGCCACCCACATAGGGAGCTGCTGAGATCTGCCCAGGAGCAGAATCACACTATGCAGGCCCCCTGCAGTTGCTGTTTTCTCCCCAGCACAACCAGCACGCTGTTTTTAAGCTGCTTTGGAGCAGTCTGTGGTTGTGGGTGGCAACTGAGGATTCATCCATAAAGTTTTCACATGGCAAATTTTACATTACGAATATATACATGAAGTTATCTACAATCCCCCCCAAAACAAACAAACAAAAACAATCTTTCATTTCAGTTCAATAAAGTTAGAACATGTTTAACCAAGTCCACTTTAAGACTTTTGCCTGCGTCTTTTTAAAAGCATATTTTATTCCTAATACCTGTTTCAATGACAGGTTTCAGACTGGTAGCCATGTTAGTCTGTATCAGCAAAAAGAACAGGAGGACCTGTGGCACCTTAGAGACTAACACATTTATTTGGGCATAAGCTTTCGTGACACATTCAAAATAGGTTT
Source organism: Natator depressus (assembly GCF_965152275.1). Classification (NCBI taxonomy): domain Eukaryota; kingdom Metazoa; phylum Chordata; order Testudines; family Cheloniidae; genus Natator; species Natator depressus. Next base: position 109,228,833 of record NC_134235.1, read on the forward strand.
TTAATCTTTTCACATACCCAGGTTTTTTCCTGTTTTAATAACAACAGCTATGTCTTACTGCCATTCATTTCAAGTCAGGGCAGAAATGTCTGAGCTGCCTGCCAACTATTCTCCTTAGGCAGGACTTCAGCAAATTCCAAGCTCCAGAGACAGTGGGAGGGAAACTCGACCTCAGAAAACATCAGAAGCTGGAGTACTTCAGTAACATACCAAACAAGAGTTCCTTCCGTTCCTTCTTAAAGGAGGTCTTAGCAATTCTAATGGTACTGATGAGTGAAAGGGAGCTGTATACCCAATGTGGCTATATAGTGCTAGTCAGTAAAGCATATACCACACACTATTCTCCCTCTCCTCTATGTAGCAGAATTTCTCTCTCTCTCTCCCACCCCTCCCTCTCATTCTTTTCTTCTGGTGTTGCTAGTGATCTGCTCAAAGCATAGAGATGCTACATGTTTATAAATCCAGGTCAGGAGGCAGTGGCTCCGTTTTGGAATAATGGAGGTACAGAGACAAGTCTGTCTTCGTATCAGAGGTGTCTGCTCTGTATAGGGTATGTGTGAGGTTCCCCTATGAGACTTTCTGCCAGGGAGTTCAGAAAACAGCCTCTCAATGCACTTATACATCAGTTAGGACCTAATGTGGTCACCCTTGTTAACGTGTGGTTGGTGAGGATTTATGGTACTTTATGATCAGTTAGCTTGCACAGTGCAGCTTTACACTAAAGAAGAGCTTCCCCTGCCCTCCTTGACCCCAGAACCATTCTGAGCAGCTCCATCAAATGGCCAATGGGAGTCAGTCAGCCACTACTCCAATGGCCAAGAAGTCAGTCAGCCACTACTCCAGCACTTCTGTACTTAATGCTTCTTTCTGAGCTCGTTCGCTGTAAAGTGTCACTGTTTGGGAGCCGTTTCACTCAGGGAACACCAGACAGAAATCACCTCACTGTGGTCCCAATGTCAATGTGGTTTTCATATATCACTGGAAGGCCAGCAGGAAGAGAGGACACTGTCTGTTTTCCTTTGACATTCCTACACCTAGCAGTAAAACAGCAGAACCATGGGAAGAAGTGGGGGAGGCCTTATTTTTAAAAAGTAAATTCCTATGAAACACACTTGATATGGTATTGAATGCCACAAGCTATTGCATGTCAGAGTTCTAACAAGGCTCTTCTGTGCATTACAGCTCTACAATACACTCTTGATTGTGGATATTAATTGGACTCTAGAGTAGCTGGATCCACTGAGCCTCTGTGACTCCCCCTCTTTCCAGGCACATTTCAACTTCAACAAAATGTTCCCCTTGCTGTGCCTTGAATATCACTTGGATGAGGAAATATTTTTTTTTACACCTGGGACAATGTGATACTCTGAGACCTAACAGGAAAGTCTCTACCCAAAACAACTCAGTTGCCAGTGGGAAATTGCTGGCAGTTAAATACTCAGATGAAATGTAGGAGAGAAAATGCATATAAACCCTCTCAGCAATGCATCAGAAAAACACCATGGCAGTTCCCACACAACCCAGAAATTTACCAGTCCAAATCTCTGTGTTTTATGGATTATATTAAATGCATGGCAGGAGTGGATGGTATAGACTGGCGTTCCAGGCATATCTGCCCACAGTGTCCCATAGAGACATAACTTTGTATGGAAGAGAGTGATTGGAAAAGGTACCCGTTTTCCATAACATTCTGAAAGGGAATTTTAGAAAATTATCTGCAAACCATGTGAGGAAAACAGGAAACATTTCTACAAGTTTATGGGTAACAAACCTTTAGTGGAGGGTAGGGAGGGTCTATTGTTCATGTGCAACAGACTCCTAACAACAGGCAAATGGAGAGGGAGGCTGAAGGGGGGTTGGCCATATGCATAAATAGTAACACTATAGTCCATAAGGTTAGCTGCTAAACCATCCTGGCTAAAGAATATTTACTATTTAACCAGCTTTGTGATGGAAACAAGACAGCATTTCTGCAGATAGATGGGTTTTATTAATTAAAAACACTTTTAAATATATTTAACACCATTATAAATGCTGGAGGCAAAGCAGGGATTGGGATGGAGGCTGACAGCTCGCAAGCCCCTATGTCAGTGGTTCCCAAAATTTAACAGCCCGCGAACCCCTTTCACTAAATTGTGAAATCTTGTGAACCTCCTCCTAAAAATGAATATTTCCAGGGATTTAAGTTTAAATTTCCGCCGCACTCCGCGGGGCTCCTCCTGCTGGACCCCATTGACCGCCCCAACTGCCCGGCCCCGCTCTCCCTGGGGCTCGGGCTGCCAGCCCCGCGTGGAGCCCTGGGGTTCGGGCAGCCGGCTCCCCCGCTCACAGGGGCAGGGCTCAGGCTGCCAGCCCCAACTGCCCTGCCCCGCTCTCCCTGGGGCTCGGGCTGTCTGCCCTGCAACCGGGTCCCACCTGCTGCCTCCAATGCCCGGGGTCCTCTGGCCACCATTAGTGGAATTTTTCTGGTGAACCCCCCTGTAAGGTTCTGCGAACCCCAGTTTGGGAACCACTGCCCTATGTAATAACCTCCCGACCCCCAGTTTGAGAACCCCTGGGCTGCATAAAAGCATTAGCAAAGTCAGTATAAACTAAAATGTCAGACAATGACTTGTTTATACTGCTCTATATACTATACACTGAAATGTAAGTACAATATTTATATTCCAATTGATTTATTTTATAATGATATGGTAAAAAGGAGAAAGTCAGCAATTTTTCAGTAACAGTGTGCTGTGACACTTTTGTATTCTTATGTCTGATTTTGTAAGCAAGTTGTTTTTAAGCGAGGTGGAACCTGGGGGGACACAAGACAAATCAGACTCTTGAAAAGGGTACAGTCGTCTGGAAAGGTTGAGAGCTACTGCTCTAGCTGCTGCCTCTTGCAGGTGGTAATACTGCTTTGAAGGAGCAGCACAGGTAACAACACTTTGCAGGGGGACTTTAAGCTGTGCATAACTGAAGGCCAGAATCCAGTATATTGTACAGTTTATACACTTGCCAGAACCTCTCAGAGTTCCGATGATTTAGCCTGTCTATATGGTAGAGTTGACTTTAGTTAAGAAAGGCAGATTGCAATCATGAATGTTCTTGATGCCAGTATGAAGGTTAAGCAAACATATAAACACACTGTTCTGAGTACTTCTATAAATGTTGCTATCATTTCTTAAATCTGCAACTTCAATCATTTCTAAGTGATTTAAATGCTTTTGAGTGTTCTGCTGTACAATATTATGTAATGTTAACTGAGTAGCCTTAAGACATTCACAGTTTTCATGGGGTTTAATTGGACATCAGCTGATTGAATTTTGAGTTACATTCTGAGTGTGTGGGTTTTATTGTGGTTTTTGTTTTGTTTGTTTTTGTTTTGTTTGTTTTTATGGGCATCTAGCTAAATAACCTTGGAACCTAAATAGCCTTGCTACCAATGGAAACAGAAGAGTATGCGGAGGAAAAATATATAGTTCACCTAAAGTATTTCAAAGAGATCATAAAATTATCCTAGGCCCAAAACCATTTGCACTGCACCTTCGTATGCAGCAAACACTCAGAGCAGCCACTTTCAAGCGGCTAATCTGCCCACTGCATTATTTCTGGTAATGACTCACAAAGTCCCACACAATTCTGATATCGTTTTCCTGATAATGTCAGCTACCAAAATGAAACTAGATATTGGGTTCTTAAAAAAAGGTGGGGGGAGAGCAAAACCCCACCAGTTGTTATTGGGAACAAGCCTGTGGAACATTAAAGTGACAGTCTTTATGTGTAATTAGAACAAAGTGCATTTCTGTACACATGCACTCCCCAGACAAGATTTTGAAACAAGACTTTGCCTCTTACTATCAATAATTTGTCTCCCTGTGTGTTGTTGCTTACACAGATGTTCACATAATTTTTTTGTCCGATGGCAGCTTAAAACTAACACATTTATTTCTGCATAAGCTTTCGTGGGTAAAAAAACACTTCTTCAGACGGTTTGCATCTGAAGAAGTGGTTTTTTTACCCACGAAAGCTTATGCCCAAATAAATCTGTTAGTCTTTAAGGTGCCACCAGACTCCTTGTTGTTTTTGTGGATACAGACTAGCACGGCTACCCCCTGATACTTGACATAATTTTTTGCATATGGCCAACTAAAGGAGAATTCATTTCAAGAATGATGTGATTGTCTGTGTGGGTAAGTGTAACAGGGAAAAACTTTCAACATTTATCTCAAGATACAGTTAAACCACAGGCCAAATTCTGCCTTCCAATGTGCACACATGGCTTCTATAGAAGTCAACAGCAGACACACGTGCAGATCCAAAGGCAGAATTTGGCCCAAATTAAGGAAGTCTCTCCTCCCCTGCTTACAAACCTTAAGTAAATTTTGCTCAAACATTTTATGATAGGATTCATGAGCACAAACCATAGAGTTTGACAGTGTTCGTTCATCGCTGCAAAACATTAACAAAACTATCACTAAAAAGTGCTTGAATATTTATAGAGAAACTCAGAAAAAATGTGAAGACACTTGAGGGGTGGGGTGGGGCTTTTGTTTGTGCTCTTTGTTTACGGGGTTGTTCTCTCTTGGGACTGAGAGAGGCCAGACAGAAATCCATCTTCTCCAACCCATCCTAATCCAAGTCTCCAGTATAGGTAAGCCAGGCAAGGCGGATTCATTTATCTTTTGTTTTATGTAAATTTTCCCTGTGTTAAGAGGGAGGTTTATTCCTGTTTTCTGTAACTTTAAGGTTTTGCCCAGAGGGGGATCCTCTGTGTTTTGAATCTGAATACCCTGTAAAGTATTTTCCATCCTGATTTTACAGAGATGATTTTTACCTTTCTTTTTTTTTAAAATAAAATCCTTCTTTTAAGAACCTGACTGATTTTTCCATTGTTCCAAGATCCAGGGGTTTGGGTCTTTGATGATTTTATAACCAATTGGTTAGGATATTATTCTCAAGCCTCCTCAGGAAAGGGGGGGGTGTAGGTCTTGGGGGGATATTTTGAGGGAAGACGTCTCCAAGTGGTCTCTTTCCCTGTTCTTTGTTTAAAACACTTGGTGGTGGCAGCATACTGTTCAAGGACAAGTTCAAGTCTTGGGGAAGTTTTTAACCTAGGCTGGTAAGAATAAGCTTAGGGGGTCTTTCATGCGGGTCCCCACATCTGTACCCTAGAGTTCAGAGTGGGGAAGGAACCCTGACAATAGCTATGGGAGATGTAATAATTATACATTCTGGGCCAAATATATTGCTGGGGCAACTCCACTGGAGCAGTGCAGTTACAGCAAAGATTTATTTGGACCACTAGTATTACAGTAGAAAAACTGAAATCTATTTCAGCCAAAATTGTTCGATTTTTAAAATATCCATGACTTATTTTGGGAGAACATTCTGCACACAAAGGCCAATGCCAAGAACTTCTAATTCAGCCTGTTCTATTTGGTTTATTTTTAACTAAACATACTGAAATTATGCCTGGAAAGAAACAAAACTGGTGTGGGCAAAAGACAGGCAAATTTCCTTCAGAAGTGTGGTTTTACAGCGACACTTGAAAAGCATATATGACTCTCCAAAATACAAATAGATATATTGTGAAGGGTTCTGAGAATCAGGTTCCATTTTCTCCTCCCTATAACATGATTATTATCACAATTCTAAAATATGCTCCCACCTTCCGTTTCTGTTACACAAAGCCACATATCTGGAGAGCTGCAATTGATTTCATATGTTTAAAGACTGTGGGATTGCACTGTCATTCAGTGGAAACACGTAGGCAATGTATTGTATAGGACTTCAATGATGTGTCCATCTCAAATACAGAGGTCTCCACATTAGTCCATCGTCCTGATATCGTCTAAAAGAATACAATGGAAAAATAATAAGGGGACAGAGGGAAGAATTTAGCTTGGAAAGCTGAGTAGTGCCACCAAAACAAAATTGCTCAACTTCTTTTGGCAAAGTGTAAAATTTGTATAACACTATTTTTCCACCAAACACATTTACTCTATAAATCAATTTTCTCTGTCACTATTTATTGTTGCACGTTGCTCAGTGGTTCTGAGACGCCACATGCAAAATCACAGTTACACTTGTTAAATTTACCCTGCAGGGCCGTACCACCAGTATGTGCACCATCCCAAGAGGCAAGTCTGGCAAGCTCATGCAGTGCGTATCATCACTAAACCCACGAGAAAATGCAAATGTGGCTGTATCATAGCTTATTTGCATTTTTTTCATTGGGCAACCTTTATACAAAGTGTCAATTTGCTTTGCTTTCCTGCAGCTTATTACCAGTGTGAGATGTTGACTGCCCTTATACAAGCTAGATTTAATAGCAAAAACATTAAAAGACATAATGAAATGCATGTTGGAAATAGAATATAACCTTTGAAGTGATGTTCTAGGCATGGGGTCTTGCCTGGGCTGTAGAATGTTAACACCTACTGCTAACGGTGCAGAACCCTCTCTCTTCTCACACACACAAATGCAGACACACACATCTTTTTCTATTTTTTGGGTAACTCTAAAAGCAGAAATATTTGCTTGCAAACTATGAAGGTCCTGAATCCAGTCACTGAGTACACATTTCACTCACACTGATAGCAGAGTGGAAGGCTGCCAGTTTAGCATCTTGGCTGACATTCAAACTTGCTGATCACTGAGCATCTTTGGCTTCTGAGCTCACCATTAAAAAAAAAAGAAAAAAGACCAACCTCACAATCATGTCTGAGAGATGCTTCAGAGCTCTCTTCTCTTTTGCAAGTTTAGTCTCTAGGAGTGAACGCATATGAATAGTACAATGCTGCAAAAAAGTGGGTAGGGCACTTGGCTTTATCTGCAAAGTTACAATATAATGAGTATTATATTTTTCTTACCCAAGCAATTTTTCCACGTGACTGGGGTGAGGAATTGCTCAAATCAGCAACAAGAAAAAAGATCTGTTTATGTGTTAAAGTTGAAAATAAATCTTGGAAACTTGTGGAACTGATTTCATGATTGTGTAAGAGAGAATGGGACTGCATTATGTCTTACAGAAGGTTTTCTACTCCATATAAAAGCCACTAAAATTCATCAAGTTCAAAACCAAGCCAAGTACTTCTTGATGTGTCTCACTACTCCCAAATACCTAATCTCTGACATTATGAAAAGAGGCTGACGTTGTGTGTATTTCTCACATTTACTGACACGAAAACAGATGTTGCAGTCAAACCACCTGGAAAGTTCAATCAAATTTTACAGTTGGTTTTTAATAGCCTCTGCCAAAAATTTGGACAAAAATTAATAATCATAGAACTGTAAAATTGTTTCATTACAACTATTTAATCAGCACAGTATATACAATACTGTACAATTTTTAATCAGCTGTAAATATAAGTACCGAAATCTGAAATATATGTACAGTGTGCATATGCTGTATAGCTATTTAGAATGAAGACAATCATATTTACATGGTATTTGTGTATTGCACAATAGTGGAAATATAGGACCTGATCCTGCTAGGTCTTTCCAGGATCTACTCAGCACCTAGCAGGATCAGGCCTGCATATGTTACCACAATTCACAGATATCAGAGCTATATATTGAATGTAATTGCTTGGGCTAATTATTTCAAGATTCAATTTATGCTAGTCAGTCTGAAGGGAGGGGAGCACAACATTAACTTGACATATATTTAACTTTTTACAGTATTATTATTTAATTATAATTATTTAAAATTTATGATAGCATAGTTACCAGAGGCCTCAAACACAGTCAAGGTTGCGCTATGCTAGGCATGGTACAAAACACACAGAGACAGAGTCTCTGCCCCAAAGACATTACAATCGTGACTGTGAGCATGTGCATAAGTGTTTGCAGGCTCACTTTAAAGGATATTTAAAAGTAACTAGGGATTTTGGGGATACTTCAAATGGCAGATGCTTAATACTTTCTGGAAACCAGGCCCCTTTTAAGATGTCTCAAGGTGGGCACAGACTGTCTCTTGAAAATCTTGGACTTTATGTTTACTTCTAAGTATATTTTTCAGTTTTAACTGGTTGAAACTTTTGTACTAACTAGCAGGACATTTAAAAACACCTTACTACTAATTGTTATTTAATCAACACTTTAATGGCAGTAGATGTTCAGACTGATAGCAGATTAGTACAACCAGAATATTTTGTAACATTTAATAATCAGTAGGAAAAAAACAGGGGATTTCCTGACTCCGTGATAGGGCCCTTAAAATGAAGCTTTCCAACATTCTGATCTTACTGGGTGAGGAGGAATGCTGTGAAGTAAAGCAGAGCAAAGCAGCAGCTGGCATTGTGAGGGAGGCATGCAGGGAAGGATGACTCAGGGGAGTCGAGGTTAGGGGAAGGGGTCTCCAGAGCTCCCTACTGCTGGCTCCAGAAAGGAGTAGTGGTGCTGTCCCCCTAAGTGTTTGCTGCTCATGGCTGGCTGACACCATTAGATGCAGTGGGCAGGCCTAGAATGCAAGATAGGGCTAAATCCATATTCGGCTCAGCTCATGGGCAGGTGAACTGTTAGGGAGGAGCTCCATGGCTCCCATTTCTTCCCCCAACAAAACTCCGTAAGATGAGCTAAGATTTTGCCCATAGAAACATGGAAAATTAGAGACTGGAAAATGTTCACTTCAGTGCGCTTTGCTGGCAATCTAATTCCTGGACAGAATGTTAAGGCTGTACTAAAGCAAGGCAAATTCAGATTGAAGTGTGATATACCATTGCTAACTTGCTCCTTTGTGTCCAAGTACTAGAGAGGCTTTGGAACAGATTAAAGCCTGATTCCTGACACCTTATGTCAAGTAAGTCACCTTAGTTAAGAAAACACTGGCAGCAGCATAATTTTGTATTTCCTAGCCTTTTTTCAGGTAAAGTCAGAACCTTTTCAACATTGTAACTTTTTTTTTTAAGTGCAATTTTCATTATTGTGTCATTTTCTGCTTTCCTTCCAGGTTCCTCAGTTTCATTTTGCGCTGTGGTTCAATGAAGCAGTTTCAAGGTCCCTCTAAACGTGCCAGGTTGTTTCACACACAAATGCATCCTTGCAGCACAGAATGAAACAAAGGCAGATGAAAGCAAAAGAAACTATTCTTTAGCCACACTCTGTGTATTTTGCATGTTACTCTTAACACACACTGGCAGCCCATGCCATAAGGCTCCTATTATGGAATCATAGAATCATAGAATATCAGGGTTGGAAGGGACCCCAGAAGGTCATCTAGTCCAACCCCCTGCTCGAAGCAGGACCAATTCCCAGTTAAATCACCCCAGCCAGGGCTTTGTCAAGCCTGACCTTAAAAACCTCTAAGGAAGGAGATTCTACCACCTCCCTAGGTAACGCATTCCAGTGTTTCACCACCCTCTTAGTGAAAAAGTTTTTCCTAATATCCAATCTAAACCTCCCCCATTGCAACTTGAGACCATTACTCCTCGTTCTGTCATCTGCTACCATTGAGAACAGTCTAGAGCCATCCTCTTTGGAACCCCCTTTCAGGTAGTTGAAAGCAGCTATCAAATCCCCCCTCATTCTTCTCTTCTGCAGACTAAACAATCCCAGCTCCCTCAGCCTCTCCTCATAAGTCATGTGCTCTAGACCCCTAATCATTTTTGTTGCCCTTCGCTGGACTCTCTCCAATTTATCCACATCCTTCTTGTAGTGTGGGGCCCAAAACTGGACACAGTACTCCAGATGAGGCCTCACCAGTGTCGAATAGAGGGGAACGATCACATCCCTCGATCTGCTGGCTATGCCCCTACTTATACATCCCAAAATGCCATTGGCCTTCTTGGCAACAAGGGCACACTGTTGACTCATATCCAGCTTCTCGTCCACTGTCACCCCTAGGTCCTTTTCCGCAGAACTGCTGCCTAGCCATTCGGTCCCTAGTCTGTAGCGGTGCATTGGATTCTTCCATCCTAAGTGCAGGACCCTGCACTTATCCTTATTGAACCTCATCAGATTTCTTTTGGCCCAATCCTCCAATTTGTCTAGGTCCTTCTGTATCCTATCCCTCCCCTCCAGCGTATCTACCACTCCTCCCAGTTTAGTATCATCTGCAAATTTGCTGAGAGTGCAATCCACACCATCCTCCAGATCATTTATGAAGATATTGAACAAAACCGGCCCCAGGACCGACCCCTGGGGCACTCCACTTGACACCGGCTGCCAACTAGACATGGAGCCATTTATCACTACCCGTTGAGCCCGACAATCTAGCCAGCTTTCTACCCACCTTATAGTGCATTCATCCAGCCCATACTTCTTTAACTTGCTGACAAGAATACTGTGGGAGACCGTGTCAAAAGCTTTGCTAAAGTCAAGAAACAATACATCCACTGCTTTCCCTTCATCCACAGAACCAGTAATCTCATCATAAAAGGCGATTAGATTAGTCAGGCATGACCTTCCCTTGGTGAATCCATGCTGACTGTTCCTGATCACTTTCCTCTCATGTAAGTGCTTCAGGATTGATTCTTTGAGGACCTGCTCCATGATTTTTCCAGGGACTGAGGTGAGGCTGACTGGCCTGTAGTTCCCAGGATCCTCCTTCTTCCCTTTTTTAAAGATTGGCACTACATTAGCCTTTTTCCAATCATCCGGGACTTCCCCCGTTCGCCACGAGTTTTCAAAGATAATGGCCAAGGGCTCTGCAATCACAGCCGCCAATTCCTTCAGCACTCTCGGATGTAACTCGTCCGGCCCCATGGACTTGTGCACGTCCAGCTTTTCTAAATAGTCCCTAACCACCTCTATCTCCACAGAGGGCTGGCCATCTCTTCCCCATTCTGTGATGCCCAGCGCAGCAGTCTGGGAGCTGACCTTGTTAGTGAAAACAGAGGCAAAAAAAGCATTGAGTACATTAGCTTTTTCCACATCCTCTGTCACTAGGTTGCCTCCCTCATTCAGTAAGGGGCCCACACTTTCCTTGGCTTTCTTCTTGTTGCCAACATACCTGAAGAAACCCTTCTTGTTACTCTTGACATCTCTTGCTAGCTGCAGCTCCAGGTGCGATTTGGCCCTCCTTATATCTTTCCTACATGCCCGAGCAATATTTTTATACTCTTCCCTGGTCATATGTCCAACCTTCCACTTCTTGTAAGCTTCTTTTTTATGTTTAAGATCCGCTAGGATTTCACCATTAAGCCAAGCTGGTCGCTTGCCATGTTTACTATTCTTTCGACTCATCGGGATGGTTTGTCCCTGTAACCTCAACAGGGATTCCTTGAAATACAGCCAGCTCTCCTGGACTCCCTTCCCCTTCATGATAGTCCCCCAGAAGAAAGTGACAGTTGAATTACTTTTGTTTTTATCATCAGACATGAAGATATCTACCATCATTTCCTAGCTAACCCTCCTTCTTTATCAACAGGGTCTGGAACCATGATCTTCCACGTACTGTATACTTGACACAGCACAGTGACTCCTTTTGGTGAACTTAGAACCTATTATAACTAATGGAGTTGTGTGATATTCAGTACAAGCAGGAGGGCTGTACTCCATGCCCCATTACGTCCAATGGCATCATCTTCAAAATGTTAGGCACCCACAACTTTAATATAGATGTGAAGCCTGCACAGATGCAGACTCCACCATGCAATGCTCCAGCTGGCTTTGAGCATCAGGCATTGCATGGTGGTATATGTTGTCTCTACACATCATCTATGTATTAAAGGAAGAATGGCTGCAAGTACCTTAGCAGAACTCTCTAGGCTGCATTTGCTCTGAAGCCCACACTTTGGCCACTCTTGCCATGCAAAGCCATTGTGTGAATCTATGAAGTACCTCTTTTGTTAGACTAGGAAGTGTGCTGAACTCAAGTGTGCTGAATAGGAGTCAATTTCCCCCCCTTTAAAATGGTGGCTCTTAATTTTTGTATTTACCAAAAAAAAACCCTTACTTTGACAATAAATCTTAATCGGGCTTTAAAAAACAAAACAAAACCTGCTTATGTCTAAGTCACGCTCCCATCCTTTTAGCTGGCACATCACAACACAATGGCCTAGAACTAACCTCAAACAGTCATCTGGAGAAAAACAAAATATTTTCCCATGTCATCACTGCTATAGACATACTAACCACAACTATTCAGCCTCTCAATTTGCAGTTTGTATTATGATAACTTTACCTAGAAATATTCCATAGTTCAAAAACAGCAAGTGCAATGTCAAAGAAACATTCAATGAACTGACAAGCATGGCAGTGCTGACACTTTCTACAGAACAAGACATGGAGTGACGCGATAGTTCACTAGGGACAATGGATTTCTCTAAAATGCCTAAAAATACTGCTTTGGCCTGGCCCAACAGACTAACTGCAGCATCGTAGTGAGGAAGGAGTCCAAGTTTAACCCTTGAGTTTGGTCCCTTGATTGTCAGCCCAAAGGGACCAGGAGTGCTGTGGAGGTGAGAAGCAGCATCTTGAATTCTTATGTTGTGATCCATTCTGATAGCCAATTTAAGGAGAGAGTTAATAGGCCCAAGAGGAAGCTGCACTCTGTATTCCTCTGTTAAAGAGAGGGTTTTCTGTACCGTACTTCGGGCCCCTAAGGGAGGTAAAATAGGAGCGATCCATGGGGCTCGGGGGGGGAGGAAAGAGGTTCTATTCTGTGTGTACAAAAACACAGCCATGCAGAAGGGACTGTAGTAAACAGACAGTGGAAGCACAGTCACCATAATTCACTCTATGTGCTTCAGTTACTTTATCAGTTTTAAAGAGGATAAAAACAAACCCCCTCATTAACTTAGTGTTGTGGTTGAAATTCTTTACTTACAAGTTTAGACTTTGAAAATCACATGCGCACACACTCGGACAGACTTAAAAATATTCTCAAGTGGCGCCAGTGCTTGTGACACCACCCCAGAAGAGACTAAGATGTCACAAAGGTTGGACTCTGACACTGCTATATGTTTTTGGCAGGAAGGGTATGATTATGATTGGGAAAGCTTTGCAGAGAAGGATTATAAGGAAGCCTGAACAGTACAGATTAAGTTGTTTAGATAGGGATAGCAAACCAAGAAAAAGGACAAAATAATCCCTAAGGGTGCTATCAAGACACACAGCAACTTCATTCTGCCCGATTTACTGATTTACTATCCCTCAGTAACACAGTCCCATCCACACCGTTCAGGTCTCCTTACAATCTGTTAAATAGCGTTGGCTTCTGTGGGCTGCAACTGTGATGTCAAAGTTGTTTAATATGGATGTGACAGAACTGATATATGGCTATCAGAATTAATATACAGTGTTGCAGGGGTTGCTTTAAGCGACTGTTACTTGCAGTTATGCAGTTCAACCACTAGATGACTCTGTGCATACTGCAGGTTTCAGAAAGGGAGGTGGTGTCTGCTCCAGGAACAGACAAAGTTGAAGTCAGCTACCTTTGTGTATACACAATTGCTGTTCTCCCTAAGAATAACTGTTACTCAAAGTACAATCCGAATTGTTGAGACACAGTGTGCCAGCTTTCTTCTTGTGGGCAAAGGGAAATGCATTTTCAATCCCCTATGACTGCAGGGGAGCGATGCTGGAGGGAACAGTCTCCCTATAGGAACAGCAGATTTCAAACACTCAGGCTGTATATGAATAGGGTGACCAGATAGCAACTGTGAAAAAATGGGACAGGGGGTGGGGGGGGTAATAGGTGCCTATATAAGAAAAAGTCCCCAAAAACGGGACTGTCCCTTTAAAAACAGTACATCTGGTCATCCTATATATGAAGCTGCTGAAGAGCTGCACTCAACCAGTGCATCAGCCCACCCTTTGCACTTTTGATCTCAGGTCATGTGGCTGACTTGTGTGCTGGTACATCCCCACTCCAAGCAGGCTCTCTCTCACTGGGGGTCTGCAGCTGAGGTTGGTTACTGATTTAAAAACAATATGGGCAGGATATGTGACTAATCCCCACATCCAATGCTATAAATACAGTAACGCAATTCGGAGTGGGTCTTTAGCATCAGGTTCTTTCACCACAGTGATCTGTAGGAGGTTCAATCTGCAGTTCTCCAAATACTGAGCTGCGTATTTCTATGCTTTATTAAGACCAATCCACGTCAGTGAACACACTGCAGATAATGTGCACCGAGCTCATTTTCTGTAAACGAGAGCCAACTGTAGTATAAAATCTGGATTCTAGGTCAAGAACTGAAAATCTCACAGTAAAACAAAAGAGTAAATCTACACGCTCCACACTTTCAAAATGACAGACCAGAAATCAAAGCTGTCATTTTTTTGTTTGATTTTATGGTATTTTCAGTTTTTCTTTTGGAGAAGAGAGAATACATATTTCAAATCATACTTAATACCTCACTCCTCTGCTTCAAACTTCCATTACACACCTACCACACCATGTGTTTTTCGTTGGCATCTTTTACATGAAAATATCACATGCGCTTCACAGTTGATTATATTGTATAGGGCCACTATTCGGGAAAGCATTCCTATTCTGAATATCATTTAAGCATAAGCTTAATTTTAAGTTAACTAAATCTACTGGAAAAAAAAAGGATTTAAGCATGTGCTTAAGGGCTGTCCCAAACAGGGATGGACTTAAGTATGCACTTAAGCGCTTTTCTGTATCAGGGCCTATATGTCCACACTGTTAATAGATATAGCTTGCAACATATCTCATCTGCCTAACACAGAAGTGAAGGAGGGTAGCAAAGACTACATGTTGTGAGGAAAATGAGTTAGCTCAGGGAAACTAGAAACCTCTGGGCAGACAATGATTGTTTAATTAGAAAGAAGCTTAACACATACAGGGCAGGTTTAAGAGATGAATCTCCTAAGGAACATGAGTCAGGGAAGTTGCTCCAGATGGTGGGGCCATGTGGGACGTGACTCTATTGTCTACTATGAAAAAGAAAAGAAAATCTAGTGGTCGGGGAGCAGAGAGAACAGGCAGGATGATAAAGAAATGAGGCCAGAGGGGAAGAAGGAAACTAAAGGTAGACATATAAAATGAGGATTTCAGAAATTAAAGGTGTTGCAGTACCACTTCAGTCAATGAGAGGTGAAATACAAAAGGTTCAGGTGTTTGGTTCGTATATGCATCGAAAAGTCTGGGTGTCTATCCATAGTAAATCCATACTTCGGTCAAAAGAATCAGGGCTGACATCTCATGAGAGCAGCTTCTCATGAAGCTTCCATTGCCACTTGCTTTCGGTCATTTTGGAAATACTGTAAGAATACCTGTTTTGTTGTGTATCAGTATTTCTGCTTCCAGTCCCAAATGAAATGTCAAAAGAACATGCTAATAGCCAACAAAAGGGGAGGAATTACTTCAGATGATGTGTGAAGTATAACAAGGACGATGGGAAGAAATTTAAAGAGGTAATAACTTAGGTTGAATACGATGAAACAAGATCTATTAGGCTGTGGTATGTAGTCTCAAAGGAAGTGGTGGAAACCCTTGGACTTCTGGACATTAGAAACTAGATGGGTCAAAACTCTTGAAAATACACTGTAGGGAACAATCCTGTGTTGTCAGGAAAATGGACTGGCTGACTTAAATTAACAGATCTTTTGCACCTCCAACTTCAATGAATTTATGAAAGAAGGATGTACAGAAGTGCACAAAAATAAAAGAAAAACAATAATAAATGAGAGGTTAATAACCAAAAGGTCTGAAACCCTCTATAAAAAGTTCAGTTTGATTCAAGTTTTGGGTTTTGAACAAAAGTTCATGTGGATTCTTAATGTATGTTTGCTCATCCATTACAACGAGCCACAGCAGGATAAACCTGAAGTAATTAGTTACAAACTGACTAAGAACACAGATTGATTTAGGAGCCAATCTACATGTATAGATTGTAAGCTCTTTGGGCCAGAAACTAAAAAGGCCATGGTGAGCTGCTCACTTTTTTACACACCAGATGAAAGGATAAAGTCCTTTCACAAATATTTCCTTCCTAAAATTCAACTTGCAAATCACCTTCCTTTTGTGAAAAAAGAGCTCATGCTTAGACCCCTGCAAATCTGTGGATATCCACTTTATATCCGTATCCGTGGTTATCCGCGGACCATGTTTGCGGATCACGGATTGGATGCGGATACAAATTTTGTATCCGTGCAGGGCTCTATTCAAGCTTACTAGTCAGTAGCTGAATTTTATTACTGTACTAGAGTCTCTCCCCAAAGTAAACTATCTTGACGTTATCAGGGTTCACAGATCAATGGAAACTTCTGAGTCAAAGCTACATATATCACCAAATGCAAGACACAAAGTACTGGTATCACTCAGACAGCAGCTCCCACATACCTTTTGATGCTTATTCTCTCAGCCATGAAGATTGGTTAGTCAAATTTAAATATCTCTTTTTAATATACAGTACTAGCTAAAAACAGCATCCAAGCGTACAAAACAAACACATGCTCCCTACAACAGGAGTTGCTAAACATGAGATAATGCATTAGCCTTCCCACAATTTTATTACTACTATTATAGTGCCATCAGTGTACAAAGCAATATAAAGTAGGAGAGCTGTGCCAAACAAATAAACAGCTTCCGTGCACCAATAGGCGAGCACTATAAAGACACAAGCTGGTACAATACAGAACAATATAAGGTCATAAAATATAGAATTGGAGCGGCGGGTGGTCATCGTAATTGCAACGTGTCACAATGCAAATGGATGTAAGGAGGAGAATGAGGGAACTTAATCTACATTAAGTGGAAAGCAGTGGGATGAAGACAAAAAGTTAGATAGGAGTAACAGAAACAAAGGGCATATTTACTAAAAGAGTAGCGGGGAGCAGCGGGATATGGGATGGTAGGAGCGCTGAGGTGAAGTTGCCGGGTGAGACATGGATGCCCTGAAGAAAAGGAGCTTGAACTTTATGCAGAAGAGGAGGAAAGCCACTGATCCAAGAAGACATGGTCAGAGCAGCATGAAAAGAAAACGGAAGCAGCAGCAGCATTCTGAGGAATAGTGGGAGGCCAGAAAGCAAAAGTTTGTGTTAGTAAAGTGACAGAACTTGGGCATTTACTAGTCTCTTAACTGGTAGGAAGGAGAAAAAGAGAAGAATTTCAAAGATATTGTAGAAACCAAGAGATGTCACACTCATTTCAAGAGAGAAGACTTGTTTCTAGCGTGTACCTTTCCCTTAGATAACTAAACAATTAGTCAATGGGTTTTCTGTTATTTACTATTAGTATTGTGATAGTGACGAAAGGCCGCAATCAGAGGTCAGGGAGGGCTCCACTGTGCTAGGCACTGTACACATATCCTGACATTTGATCATAATCTGAGTATCAGATGAGACAGGATATGACACGTGGATACAAAAAACAGACAAGGAAAGCACAAGATGGTCTCTTCAAGCTAGAGTTAGGCCTGAATCAAAACGCAAATCTAAGCAACTCTGAACTTTGAGGAAGTTGGGATCTGGATCCTAACTTTGCTTTGGCTGGCGTTTAGTGTATCTCAAAACCAAAAAACTGGATCTAAACACCAGCAAATTTTGGAAAGTTTGGATCCATATGCCAGCTTTTTCCTTTGCCCAACTCTACTTAAAACTCCAAGAGAAACTCCCTCAAAGACACATTGTTCTAACTTCAGTTATGGCTTGACTGTACTTAATCTGACCATGTTTAATGCTATTTAACTAAATTTGACCAGGGCTGGAGATTTACTGTTTTTCTTTTTCCCCACAAATGAAAAGGGACTGCTTTAAATAACAATATTTAAAAAGCACTTTCCCTCATTTCTTCTTTTTTTAAGTCTATGTGCAGAAATACTTATTTATGCTTATTTGTTAGAAAGGTGAATTTTAAAATTTAAAACAAAACAAATAAGAGATCTTGAGATTTATACACAAAGCTATATGAAAGAGTACCATGGAATAGGTCTTTACCATCACGTATTAATAAAACGTCACAAATTAAAACTCACCATGTTTCGCCCCAACATCATATTGCAATTATTTTGCAACTTTATTCATCACAAGGGGCCAAATTCTTCTGACAGATCTTTGCAGCCCTCTTTGAAGTAAATAGGGTACACAAAGATGTAATCAAGGGCAGAATTTCAGAATTCTGCTGATTCATCTATGTCAAGTTGCATAGGGAGCGCTCCCAAGATCGGGGCTCCATTGACACATGCTCCAGACACATGGACTGTTCGAGACCCATATCCAGGGTCTTGAAGGGCCATATGATAGACACAAAACTGAGTTTTGCATAAGTCAATTTTCAGTTTCAGCAACAGTGAAATCATATCCAGTTTGAGTATCAGACAGTGAATTGGACAGAGTGCTTTACTGTTTACAACATTCTGAAGTATTGAAGCAGGAGGAATAAAAAATTATAGCCCCTGGCCTGCATTGGAGCTCAAGCCTTAAAATACTAACCAAATCAGTAAACCATTTGAAGCTAGCCCTTTTAAGAAGGTCCATGTTGCTGTAATTATGTTTATTTTGTTGAAAGGCTTTTTTGAAAAACACCTAGCATTACTTTTAAGCGTTACCTTTGGAGCTAGCCTTTGCCAACACAAGGTCAGTTATCTGCTTTCTAGTTTCTCTTTTTGACGATGGAGAAGCACTGCTCTCTTGCTTCAGCATTCCAGTCCTGACAAGATAAATAGGCAGCCCACTGTGCCTGCACAGATCATCTGGTAGCATCATGACCCAAGTTTGTAATCAAGAAATTCATCCTCTGTACTCAGGGTGATAAAGGGGTAGGCTCATTTTGAAGAGTGAAATAAAAGCTTTATATATAAATTGACATTTGCATCCTCACCCTGGCGATCCATTCATTCACCTACCGCTTTCTACCCAGTTGTTGTTTGTATTCTTAAATCCTGACTGAGGGTCAGTTTAAGACAGTGCTTTGAACAAGTTGTCCACTTAATGCTTCCTGGCAAATTCCTATCTGCCAGTTCAGTGAAATCTATCATCAGCATTCAGAGGGGACACAGGTGAGATTCTACAATTAAATAGAAAAATCATCTACATACTATTTTTACTGATGTGGTTTACATAAAACAGACTTCCAGTAAATCCACTGGCGATAAAGTAAAACGTTAGCTTTTCCCCTCTCCTTAAAGACCAGCTAATATTAGCTACTCCCATATGGGACTATGCAGAACCAGCCTAGACCAAACATCCCTTCTGACAGCAAAGCATATCTCTCTAGTATAGAAGGCATTAAGTCAATGTTTATGCAATGATCTGTTAGTGAAGCAAGTAAGCAGAACCAGGAATTCCAAAACTTGAGTCTCATTGGTGTTACTATTTTATATTACTATAGCACATGCCAAGTTTGGGCATTTTAAATTACGAAGCCTGTTATCACACATTACTTTATCAGTATTCCACATAACCGCTTAACTGAGTGCTCTGATAAGAATGTCTAAAATTCTGTGCTATGTTTTAGAACAGCAAACTCTTCCTCTTTGAGTCCGACCCAGCCATTTCAGTTAACAAAGCTTTCTCCACTCTTTCAAAATCCTATCCACTGACTTAAGTCACGTCTACACAGCAATAAAACTCCTCTGGCTGGCCCCCACGAAGCCTGAACCTCTACACTGCAATTTTACAGCCCTGCAGCCCGAACCAGCTAACACAGGGCAGCCACAGGTGTTTTATTGCAGTGTGTTCAGACCCTTTATGACCGCAGATCATGAACCCCATCCTGGAATGAAGCTGCAACTGCCAGTCCCAAACAATACAACACAGCTACTTATCCATTCTAGTGCTGACATGATATCCTAAGGACTATCCATTTTACAAGATGGTCCAAAAAGAGGCCTAAGTATCACACTATGGGCTTGATTCACCAAGCACTAATGCACCCTCTAAGTGAGAAGAATCAGGAAGTCAAGCAACTAAAATAAATTACTTGCCAAAAACAGCATACGTTCTGGGCTTTTTGTGTTCACTTTTTACATTCCCAGACACATGATGACTGACACCCCCCCCCCCACACACACCCCTATTCATTCCCTGCTGCACTTCTCAGGAAGGTGCCAGTCAGGGGAACAAAGCAGAAAGCAAGAGGCCATTTCCAGCACACTACTATGCTGAGCAAGAAGTTTTAGTTTTTGTTATTTTCATTTATTTTAAAGAGACCAAAGCTGTTCAGTTATTAACTTTTGAAAACTGGCTCCAATACGCTCAATAACTTTCTTTTAAGCAACGTTTTATAACAAACCTATCTATTTTTCAATGCTCATGAGCACAATTAGAATTGGGAATATATTAAAATACCAAATTGTAATGATTACCCACCCCTGGTTTTATCATGTAACCCTAAATTACCATCAGAGTCAAAATATTAACAACTTTTCCATAGCACCAATCAAAGCAAAACACCTCAAATCTCTGTCAGCATTTTGTGCTAAGCAGATAAAACTAACACACAATCAGCTTCATTAGAATAGAATCTTGTGTGTAAAAACAATGGGTGAAGAGATACAGTAGGTCTTTAACATAGCCTTCAGTTAGCTACGGTGCCCTATTTTTGGGTGAAGCATGAATGCGATTTCTAAATTTTCATTTGATAAGAATCCCATTTGTGGGGGAGGTACACAGATAACTAACTAGGTTGCCTGACCCAACCTAAGCTGTTGGCCAATTTTCTGCAGTTCTTGCAGGATGGCTGAAGTGGGTGGCTGAAGTGGCAATATTGCATCTAAACATACTAGGATAGGGATGCCAATTGATTTCTGCCTTATGCACCTGATGGTGTGGGAAGAATGATGATAATGATGATTGGAAGAGTGGGGTATAAGGCTGTAAAAAAAAAAAAAAAAAATCAAACTCCTTTAAATTTCATTCCCCTTTTCCATCAATTGTTATGGTCTGTCTAGGATTTCTTGTTCCTCACCCATCCTCTGCCCTCTTGGAACTCCAAAGCATCATGTCTAGAATAAGAGCCATAATAGAAAATCCATATTTGTCAGCACTGACAGGATCTTACTTGGCCAAACAGTCTCTCTTGGTCTGGGGGAGGGCGCAGAAGAGGGTTATTACAAGGTGTATGGGTGCTTGTTCAGTGTTTTCCCTAACACTGCGTGCCCTGATTGCAGTTCACCAGGTCCCCTGAGACTGCTTCTTGATATGCCATCTGGTAAACCTTCAATATCTGACCCTTTTTACTCACTGAACTACAGCTGAAGCAAGGTGAAAGAAAATGATGGGTCAGTTCCCATGGCCTCTTCTTGAGCCAAGAACTGCAGGAGGCTTACAGATCAATACATGATGTTTACTGCCATGTTGTATGTGCTGAAGTTTACAACACAACAGTTTCCGTTGTACGTTCTTTTCCAGAGGGTACTCTTATAATGTTTGTCCTGTACTTGTTTTTATTCTGTTGTACAGCATCCCAAGTGTTTTGGCAGATGAAGGGGAAGAAGGGAACACTATATTAATTGCTATAAATTTATGGTACTTCGCCAAATCAAAACACTAACCAGATGGACAAAGTGATTTAGAAGTAGGAAAGTCTAAGGGTGCCTGTAGGAAAGAGAGAACTAGATCAGAATCAAAGCAATACCTGATCTAATGAAGACCACTTGCTTCAATTAATTTAACACAAGGCACCACTGTTAGGATGGTGGACACAGTAGCTCACTCTCTTTTTGCAAACAAGACCAGGAATAGGAAGAAGATTTTCCAAGCCAAACATCTGCAGTTTGATGGGTTTCACTAGTTAACTGTAATGGGAATGGAACTTGTACCTGTATCTACGCTGCTGTCTGTCTGCCCAGTGGGGAATTAAATTTACCGTAATTTAGCTTGTAATAAAAGAAAAAAAATCAGTTAAACATGAAATGGATCTAAGAGGTGTTGCCTTAATCCTGGAATCTGAGTGCATGAGGAAGACACACTGCTTGGCTTCAGTTCAACAGGAGTTAATTTTACTTTTAACAGAGCTGCCTAAAACTCATGATCTCGAAGCAAAACAAACACACAGCCCCCATCCAACCTTTCAACCCCAAACAAATACAAAGTATAATGTGTCAGCTGCTGCAGTCGTCTCCCTGCACTACACCTCCTCCTGTCAGTTATCCCTCACTGAGCATCAAACTCACTTCCATCTCACACAAACTTGGTGTTACCTCAGGTTTGTTTTTGTAAATTATTTACATCAGAAATGCTGAAGCAGGACATTGAGGAAACATGGTACATTTGCCAAAGAAACAAGCTGCTCACGGATTAAAGCTTAAAGCACAATTTTTTGGTGGTGTGCCTTTCTGAGGTTTCCCTCTCATATTGTGTCTCACACATCAGCTCTGTTCACAAATTTACACTTACCAAGAAAGCCAGCATCCTATACTTCAGTCCAGACATACCAACTTTCCTACCAGGCCTGCCTGACATTTTTATTGGCCTTAATTTTTTTAATTCTTCAGCAGAGTTCACTATTGAAAGATGACTGAAACCTACACTGCAGTGAAAGAAAGAGAACTACTAGTGCACCCCAGTTCAGAGTGAAGGCTAACTAGCTTGGCAACTAATGGGCAGTCCATAAGATCCTCTTCCATCCTCATACAAAAATAAAATTAAACAGACCTTTTTTATTGTAACTGATTGCAGTAAACTTGATTTGTGGTAGTAGGAGGAACA